>NC_092757.1:51973194-52609834 GCF_047496795.1 Chiloscyllium punctatum
TTAAGTGAGTGATGGCAGTGATAGTCAGGAAAATGATATGTTTAAAAATAACCAGTTCCAGTTGGCAGGTTGTTGTTTTTTTCTTTGCCAATGATACAAACAGAATAATAATGTCAACGTTTGTTGCTTGATATGAGTTGCTTGCTCAGTCACTTCAGAGAACAAGTACATGACAACCATTGGTGTGATTCTGGAGTCCAGATCAAAACAGTAGAAACCCTATGAACCAGTAGTTAGCATTATTTTTCCTCTTACTGATATGAGTGTTTTATTTTAAGACTGAAAATTACAACTTGGTTTACAAACAGTGTGTGTGGATTACTAGTGCACTAATGTAATGCAAGTCTTTATACTCATCATCAATGGTGGTTCCAAACAGGCCATGACTCTCTCCCACTCTCGGGGTGAATCTTTGGGTGGGTTGTACAGACTGTTACACTTGGCGACATGGTGGCCACAGGAAGGGGTGAGTGGATCATTGGTGTGGCAGCATGCTTCTTTGTCTATTTCTCCTGGCTTCCATTTTCTCCTGATGACAAGTCTCTAGGTGCTTGACACCTTCCCAGATGCTGCTCCTCCACTTTGGATGGTCTTAGGTCAGTGAGTGATTCCTAGGTATCTGTGGGAATTCTGCACTTTGCCAGTGAGGCCTTGAGGGTATCATTGAAGCACTTCCTCTGTCCATCTAGGGCTTGCCTGCTATTTCAAAGCTGGGAGTAGAGCACCTCCTTGGGGAGACTCATGCTGGTCATTCAGATGACATGCCCAACCCATTGTAGCCAATCCAGGGTGATCAGTGCCTCGATGTTGGTGTGCGTATTTTACCTAATCTGCCAATATTGCATTCTCTTGTGCTCCCATTTCTATGCTAACTGAAATCCGTAAAGAAGCTTAATAGTGCATGTAGTTTGGTGTAAGTTCTATGAGCAAATTGTTTATCATCTTTTTAAAAGAAAATTGCAATTATTGATCAAAATAGAGATTTTTAGAAATGTCATTGCAGATGCTAAAACAATATTAACTACCACTAATCAGATTTTAGCCTGGCTGTTTTTGGGAGGAAATGTTTAACATTCAAAATTATTCTATTTCTGTCAAAATTGCCATCAAATCTTGGAAGGTGCCTCACAAACAATAGAGCTGTCATTTGTGGGAATTGAACTGCCATGTTGGTATAGTGTAGGAATGAAACAAGGTGGCATTCCTTAGCTAAATCCTTTTTCTAAAATCTTTTGACACTGATTTTTTCCATTTTGAATCTTGGATTGCGTGCACGGAGAAACTATGACGTGTGCCATACTTAGACGTGTGCCATACTTAAGTATTTGCAATAGTTGTGATTATCATGTGGGATCAGTAATTGCAGCAATTTTATTTTTCATCTCTCTAGAGAAGTTTAGTGAGTCTTTTGAGTAATGTGCAAGAGTTTCAGTACATGCATTCCATAGATCACAACTCCTATATACTAAAGTGGATTGAGACAGAGCCAAAACTTTATGAAAGAACACCTTTTTTTTCAAAAACTGCTTTGTGACATCAGAGGTTACTCCCACAAAAACCACTTCGAAGCAAAGGATAGGTGTACCCTGCCATATTGGTATGTGCTTTATTTTTCATACTTCCACACTTTTTTTTTGCAGCTACAGATTGTCATGGTAAATTTAACTCAGCCTTTTATTCATTATTCTGTAAGTTTAATTGTTAATAAAGCTTAGCTTTTTAAATAAGGAAAGTTCACCTCCAGTAGAAGACAGCATAGGAATGTGGCATCTATTTGGGGTTTTTTATTCTGCTATCTACTGAAATTAGTCTTTCATAATTCACATTAACGCCTTCACAAAAAATGGACTTTTATAGTGTATTTGATGTCATCCTACATGCTGTTTGGTTTTTAAAAAATATTTTAAAAATGGTAATGACTCCATATCAATTGATGCTTTTACTGCTTTAGATAAATTGGAACAAAATGTGACTTCTTCATTGATTTTATTGTTCCCATCTATAATCAACTGATATTAATCCGAGTCTTAAATAGTGCGATCTCAATCTTGACTGCACTGATTGGTACATCTACAGTCTAAATCATTTCTAACCCACATATTCTCATATCTGCATCTGACAAGCCCAAAAGATATTGTCACATATGTAGGATAGACACTTCATAACAATGGCAAATGTGTCTGCCTTCAGATGCGATTTTGCAGCAGATTTAAATCTGCTTCAGTTTGTGCAGTAGGAGAAAACTGAGGTAAGGAAAAGTGTAGCAAGCCCTGCTGTGTCCACTTCCACTGTTCCTCAAAGCTTTTATCACTCATTTGTTAAGTTTCATTGTCTGACATCCCCATGTGGACTCTCTTTAGGGAATCAGTAGCTGGAACAGACAAATTGAAGGTTTGCCATGATGACTTGTGTGCTGCCTGGTGATTTTTGTGACACCGATTGGCTTGGTAACAATTGGTGAAGGAGCTATTGACTTTAACCAGAGTGTTATAGTAGTGCTGGCTTAGTTTATCTTGCCCATTTTATCTTGTCTTGCCAATCTTTTATCTTTATTTGTGTGCAAATAAATGAGCTGGAAAATTGATTAATATCAATAAGCGCAAGTATTGCTACTTGAGGTTTGTCTCCTCAATTTTTAAAAAAATGAAAAGTGGCAAGGCCAATATTTGTTGGCTATCCCTAACTGCCCTTGAATTGAGTGGCTTACTGGGCAATTAAGAGTCAACCAAATTGCTAAGAGTTTGGAATCACATGAAACCAGACCAGACAAGGACAGCAGATTTCCTTCCCAAAAGGACAGATATAACTCATTGAGTTCACTATCAATCCTTCTCAGATTTCACTGATCTGGATCTTACCAACATGCAACCCATTATAGAACTAACCCCTCAGATCTTTTTCTGACTGAGGATCTTTCATCTCCTTGGCAACTTGACAAAACTGCTTACAGTTGTTTGTGATCCACTGGCAAAGGATATCCAGCAATGCTGGAGACTGTGACCTTCAGCAATGCGTGTTTCTTGCTTACTTTCAGACTCAAATCATTGCTGTTTCACAAAATTGTCTGATCTAAGCATTTGAGTCCCTTATGTGGTGAATGCTCAAAAGAATTTCAATAGTTTTGTATTTGTTGGATGTTCAAATGACATTTTGATGTTCAGAAAGAGATTGCATTTTTGGGCTGTCACACAGGAATGTACTGTTCTGTTTCGCACCTTGGAGCACTTGCATGCCTCAAGCAAGAACATTTGAAGTGCAATAATTCCAGCACCAATGACAAAGTTATATCTTGTGCTGAAAAGTGACAGCAGTGATGAATATAATCTTGCTGGTTCCAATATAAGTCAGCTGTTATACTTGTGCATCCAGAGGCTTTGAAACTTTTCTTGCACAGTCAGTCCACTGTCAGCTATACCATTGCTATTAATGTGTTGTTGTGATTCCAGTCAGATCCTTAAAGTATATATATTCGATTTTAGGTGCCTCAACTGAGGGCTTGTCAGAAACTTGCTTTACACTGATTATAGAGAAGATCATATACCAAGCTCATTCACTTGAAGCAATTTAACTTGTAATTGCGTATTGGGATTACAAAACTAGTGGCTAGGTTGGCTTTGCCGAGGTATGGTTCTGCTGAATTTTGTGTCCTCTTGCACTGAGAAAATAGCAATGTGCGGATTAGGAATAACTTTTCCAGGACTGTCTGGGAAAGAGCTGCTTTTTAAAAAATTCATCTGAAAATCGAAATAAGTTGTCACTCTATGTGCCCAAAGCTTTAATGTGACATGGGATCAACCAAACACATTAAGGAAACAAAAATGCCAGGTGTTACCAATGCTTCCAACCAGTCTCTTGCATGGCACTTTTTAGCAATTGTCACGACTCATTTGAGGGTGTGCTGATACTCAGCCCATGCTACTCCTGGGGTTACTGCAAAATGTGAAGATTTAATCATGTTAGTCAAAATCCCCAATTACAAATAAATCCATTCTAACCAACAAGCCAACATATAAAGGATCAACATACAATTCGTTTCTTAAACTCTACCCCTTTTTATATCCTTGACATAGATACTCACAGACAAGAAAAATAAATGTTAAGGGAGCACAATTCAATAATGTCAGTCTGCAGGATCCAATGAGGTGTCCCTGTCCTTCTAATTTTCAATCTTCTTTCAAAGTCACTTCAGCTCATTATCCTGGGTAATTGGAACACTAGTTGTTTAGTCTCCGGTTACAAGCAGCAGTTTATGGCAAATGATCAGATAGAAGACAGCTAGCTATTCTAATTCTTTGTAACTTCATTAAAAAGGCAGCATCCACTCTCCTTGTAGAGTCTGGAAGCTTTCTGTCCCTGTATTGTTCAGTGGTTACTGGGCAGGTGCACAGCCAGAGTTGTTTTTCATGCTAAGCACTCATGACCCACACAGCTAGTCGAATATCCTCCCCCACTCCTTAGTCATAGAGATGTACAGCATGGAAACAGACCCTTTGGTCCAACACGTCCATGCCGACCAGCTATCCTAAACTAATCTAGTCTCATTTGCCAGCACTTGGCCCATATCCCTCTCAACCCTTCCTAGTCATGTACCCATCCAGATGCCTTTTAAATATTGTAATTGTACCAGCCTCCACCATTTCCTCTGGCAGCTCATTCCATACATGCACCATCCTCTGTGTGGAAAAGTTGCCCCTTGGGTCCTGTTTAAATTTTTCCCCCCTCACCTTAAATCTATGCCCTTGTGTTCTGGACTCCCCCACACCAGGGAAAAGACTTTGTCTATTTCCTCTATCCATACCCCACATGATTTTATAAACCTCTAAGGTCACTCTTCAGCCTCTGCTCCAGGAAAAACACCCCCAGACTGTTGAGCTTCTCCCTATAGCTCAAACCTGGTAACATCTTTGTAAATCTTTTCTGAACCTTTTCAAGTTTTACAACATCCTTCCGATAGCAGGGAGACCAGAATTCCAAAAATGGCCTATAAAGCTGCAACATGACCTTACAACTCCTATGTTCGTTGTTCTGACCAATAAAGGAAAGCATACCAAATGCTGCCTTCACTATCCCATCTACCTGCGACTCCACTTTCAAGGAGCTATGAACTTGCACTCCAAGGTCTCTTTGTTCAGCAACACCCCCCAGGACCTTAGCATGACTTCTACACTTCATGGTAAGATTTGCTTTCCCAAAATGCAGCACCTTACATTTATCTAAACTAAATTCCATCTGCCACTCCTCAGTTCATTGGCCCATCTGATCAAGGCCCCTTTGTACTCTGAGGAAACCTTCTTCACTGTCCACTGCACATCCAATTTTGGTGTCATCTGCAAACCCCGTATTAACTACCTACATTCACATCCAAATCATTTACAGAGGAACCTTGATTATCTGAATACCAATTATCTGAAAATCGGATTATCAGAAGAAGATCTTGAGGTCCCGATGGAAACATTACATCAAAGACGTGTTTCCAACAGTGATCACGTCTTTTGTTTAGTGATTAAACAGGCACTGTCTCCAAATGACTGACTGCCTGTGCGCTCTTTCCCACCCCACACTTTCCTTGGAGTTCTACACAGGGGTGTACCCCAAACCCCCCTTCCTCAGATAATCTCTCCAACATTGTTCTGTACAGACAAAGGTGGAACCTGTCAAAAAGTTGTGGCTGTGGCTTTGGCTTCGTGTGTGTATGTTATTTGGTGACTTACCAGACAAAGGCAGTCTTAGACTGGGGGGACAGTGTTAGGCAGGGTTGCAGGCGGGCAGCAGTGCTAGATGGGCTTGGGGGCAAGGGGTGGTGTTGAGGGCTGGGGGGCAGTGTTAGACGGGGTTGGGGGTTGTGAGGACGGTGTTAGATGGTGGGGGGGAGGGGGGGCGCGGGAGGTGTTGTGGGCGGGGTCTCGCGCTGTGTGCTGCTGCTAGTCTCCTGAACGGGGAGCAGACTTTAAAAACTCCAAGCCCCAGAGGAAAGGCATTTAATCGATTGACCAAATAATCGATTATTCAAACGAAATAGTGCCCACCCTCCACATTTGGATAATCGAGGTTCCCCTGTATATAAATGATGAAAAGTAGTGGAACCCGCAATGATCTTTGTAGCACAACACTGGTCACAGGCCTCCAATCTGAAAAGCAACTCTCCACCACCACCCTTCTACATTCAAGCCAGTTCCCTATCAAAATGGTTAGTTCTCCCTGTATGATCTAACCTTACTAACCAATGTGCCATGAGGAGCCTTGAACGCTTTACTGAAATCCATATAGATCATGTCCACCGCTCTGTCCTCTTCGTTACTTTTTCAAAAAAATTAAGTTAGTGAGACATGATTTCCCACTCTCAAAGCTATGTTGATTATCCCTAATAGTCCTTGCCTTTTCAAATACATATAAATCCTGTCCTTCAGGATTCCCTCCAACAACTTGCCCACCCCACACTGTCAGATTCACAGATCTATTGTTCCCTAGCTTGCTCGAACAAGGCAACAGTGTAAATAAAATTCACAAAGTTACAGTTTTAAATTTGCAGTGTCTCCTTCCACGGTTTAAAACAGTGACCATTTTGATCCACAACTTAAAAATAGAGAAAAATTTAAAATGTGATCTTTATGCAATATTTTATGAAAAGTTTAAATTTTCCATTGTCACTGAATTTGGTTTTGTATGTTCAATTATTTAAATGTTCTGTTTATGTTCCAATTCATTTGTCTCCTCACGTGACCTCAGGATTACTTGAAATAAAAAGCACTACAGTAATTGACAGAACTTTTCTTTACTCCAATGCAGAGATCATTCCATTGTTAAACTATACTGTACTGAGTATAGTTGAGGTGGCATACAATAACTCGCACCACTGAAAGAAAGAATAAGACTTCCCTTGTGACATGGCTACCCTTACTCACTTGCCTGGCCAAAGTAGATTATCTGATCATTTTTACTTCCTGGCCATTTGTACATCCTTGCTTTAAGTAAATTGGCTACTGCATCTCCCAAAGTTACAATAACCACACTTATTGGTTTTGAAACAGCAGCCGAGGTTGTGAAAGAGCATATTGAAATTTTTTTTTCCCTTGCAGTGAAACATTTTTGAATTTCAGCTTGGTGTCATTCCTTTTTATTGAAAATACATGGGGAGTTGACAAGCCAGATGCATTCACTTTGTTTCCCACTGCAACGCAGTATAATAGTGCAAGGGTTAATGGTCAATTTTCTCTCCGCAGAGAGCTTAAAGAAGGACTTAACAAACATGTATAGTCATTTGCTCAGTCATGTGAATGAGTGCCAATGGTTTTTGAAGTTGGGTAATAGGTCATAACGTTGCAAAATGCATTGAAAACATTGATGTAAAATTGCGTGTGTAGACATCACAAATCTGTGTAGACGTGCACAAGTAGAAATTCTGTCGTAGTAATGTAAGATCAAAAATAAGATGGTGCTGCTGCATAAATATGATCCTGAGCCACCGGATTCACTAGAATTATATTTCCATTTTTAAGATACTGATTGTGGATAATATAAATTTGAGTAGTAGCAAGAACTACGCTATCTTTTTTTTAAAAAGAAAATACATTCTACTTATTGTCGGTTCCTACTAAATTTCCTTTTTTGTTCCTGTACAAAAAAATTAATCTGCTGTGAATCATTCCTTTATTCTAACTCCTTGGATGACCAGCCTGCAGTTTAGTAAATGGGACAAGGCTGATTGCTTCTTGTACCCATCTGTGATTGTTACCACTGAATATACAGCTAACAAATGAGGGAAATTCAAGATCTGACTTTACGCTGATGATTTAGGAAATTGACTGGAATTTGTACAGTGTACACATAACCATCCTTGCAGTTGAACAGAATAGTTACCCTGAGAGCAGTCTAGGTTCTATGGAGATGGCTGATTTATGTTGAAGAATTTGAATCTACCCCAGGTCGTAGTTTTATAGCATGAAAAGAGACCTTTCAGTCCACTGTATCCACACAAGTCATTGAACATCTGTCAATTCCAGTCCCATTTTCCAGTATTTGATATTCCAATTAATCACTGACCCCTGAGTAAAAGCTTTTTTCCTCAACCACCTCACTCCTGCCCATTACCTTTGAACTGTGCCCGCTGGGTTATGGGCCCCTCCATTAAGTGGAAAATCTTCAACCCATTAACCCTAACGATGCCTGTCAGACCTTTTGTAACTCTTTCGCCACACCCCTGCTGATAACAGCCTGTTTTTAGCGAAAGTCTTAATGTTGTATTTATTCTGTGGCTTCTTGAAGCACAGGATTGTCATGGCACAGAGGCAGCTGTTTAGCCCATCATCCTGGCATTGGTTCTATTACATAGTACCAATCTCCTTTCTCTTTCTCTTCATATTCCTGTGCAGCATTTCCACCCAAATAATCATCCAATTTCTCATTGAATGCCTTACTTGAACTTGCCTCCTCCATGATTGCAGGCATTCTATTGCTGTAATTGCTCTTCTCAGTGTGCAAGTTTTTTTTACCCCTCACACCACCCTTGCTTCGATTGCACCTCAGTTTAAGTCTATAGCCCTTTTTTTTTGTCTTTCATGAGTGGGATCAGTTTCTATCCATCTACTCTGTCCAGCTGACTCATGAAAACCCTGTAAGAAATCTCGGTTGCCTTCTCTCCAAGGAGAATAGTCCAACTTCTTCAGTCTATCCTCTTAACTGAAGTGTCTCATCCCTGGAACCATTCTTGCAAATCATTTTTGCACTCTCACCAATGCATTTATATCTTTATGTAACACCCGCAGCTATACACAATACTCCATCTGCGGTCTAACAAGTATTTTGTAGAAGTTTAATGTTACTTCCTTGCTCTGTACTGTATACCCATATTAGTAAAGCTGAGAAGACTATGCGTTATAAGTGCACTCTCCACCTGTCCTGCCGCCTTCTGTGATCTTTGCACATTTACACTCAAGCGTTTCTGCTCCTGCAAACCCCTTTTTAGAATTGTACTCCCTATTTTAATGTTCTCCTGACCAAAGTGCATCATTTTATACTTCTGCTTTACATGTGATAGCTATCCACCCACTCCACCAATTTGTTAAGGTGCTTTTGGAGTTTCAGATGCTCCTCCTCATAGTTTACAATTCTTCAAAGTTTAGTGTCATCTGCAAATTTTGAAATTGTCCACCGCACATCAAGATCCCATTTAATATCTCAGGAAAAGTAAAGGTCCTAATACAAACATCCACTACAAAGCTTCCTGCGTCTTGGAAAAAAATTCACTGATGATTAAATTACTTCCTCTCAGTTAACTACTTCTGCAACCACGTTGCTACTGTCCCTTTTATACCATGACCTAAAACTTTCCCCTCAATTCTGTTGTGAGACACCTTCTGGAAACCATGTATACCACAGTGTCATTCTCCATTGATCTTTTCTGTTATCTGTTCAAAACCTCCAAGTTTGTTAAACATGATTTTCCCCTTTATAAATCCATGCTGATCTTCCTAATCAGCACATCTTTTTCCATGAGAGAACTCATGTTATCCTGCGTAATTGTTTCTAGAGGTTTCCCCACTACCAAAATTAAACTAACTGGTAATTAATTGCGGGGATTATTCTTGTAACCTTTCTTGGACAAGGTCATAACATTTGCCATTTTCCAGCTTCCTGGCATCTGTCCCAAGTCAGGGAAGACTAAAAGATTTATAGCCATTGCCCCCTCAATTTCTACCCTCACTTCCTTCAAAAATCATTGGAAGTATCTCATCTGGTGTCAGTGCCTTGTCTACTTTAAGTACCAACAGTCTAGCCAAACTGGTTCCTTACTAAATTTGAGACCTTCTAGTGACAAAGTTCCTCCACTGTGTCACCAAGGCCTGGGCAACATCCTCCTCTTTAGTAAATACAGATGTATAGTATTCATTGACCACCTAATCCATGTCCCTGTCTCTGTGTTGATCGCCTTTTTGGTCTCTGATCAACCATATTCCTCCTTTTTAAGCACTTTCTTTACTGTTTATATGCCAGTAAAAGACTTTGGGATTTCCCTGCTGGTTTTTCTTCTAGTTCTTTTTTGCTTTTATTTACTTTCTTCATGGCCAAAACCGTGATTCTCCTGCTCCTCCGATGCTGCCTGACCTACTGTGCTTTTCCAGCACCACATTTTTCAACTTACTTTTTAAATGTACTACCAATATTTCACACAAGTGAAGGATAAATTCCAGAGCAAAAATGGTCAGTTGTTCCCTCAGAGCATGTTCCCTCAGGAGTTAAGACTTATTTCCTGAATGCAGACTGAACGGAAGAACCAGAATGATAACTCTGCTATTAAAATCAACCCTTTGTTATTTTCATCGACTGCTGTGTTGACTCCTTTTTTTTTACAAAAGGAAAACCTTGTTTTCTGCTTTTAACACACACCCTGCCTGCCTAAATCTTTTCATGTGCCACCTCCTAGACTCCATATTTGATTTAACATGTTAATTCATGTATGGCAATCTGGGTTTACTAGCACTCCTTTCTCTGATCTGAATATTTTTAGTTTGTCTCTCCCCATCACGATCATGGGTGCAGTGTATCTCTCACTGGTTAATTATTTTAACTGTCACCTGTTCTTTAATTTTGGCAGAGATCAACCTCTTGAAAGTTTACTCTTTTGCACTTTGGTACTTTTTTGATTTCCTGTTTGTTTTCTTAATCAAAATGTAATTGTGATTTTGTGAGCTTGCATTATCTGTGTATTTTAGCCATGGCCCTGTTAATAGCACACTTTCTTCCTGAGTCAAGAGATTGCGGGTTCCAATGTTATTCCAGGATTTGAGCATTCCAGTGCATTGTGCAAGAAATGCCGTAGTTTGTCAATGAGGCTCGGACAGGCATAAAGCTGTTGAAGTTAATTTGCATATTGGTCTTGCTGATTGGTTTGTCAACAGCTCTCCAGGATTGTCCTGGAGTTTCCAGAAATTAGTGATTAATTTCCTGGATGCTCCTGGGCAAAAAAGAAGAATTGCAGGATTATTCAATAAGACTCTCTTTTTAAATTTTATTTTGAACACCTGGGGAAAGATCTATTTTACTGATAAGACAGTTAGTGTTAATCCATTTGGGCAGCAGTTGGCATAGTAAAATAAAATGCCTGGTGCATCGACGAATATTACATGTGAGATTGGGAGGAGAGGGTATCCGTTCACAATAGGAGGGTATCCATCCACCATTGGCAAGCCTTTTTATTGAGGAAATTGAGTAATGCACATCTGGCTTTGTTGGCTAATTGGCGTTGTCTCCACCATGTTGTTGTCATGTTTCATTTGTTTTGTTTTAATGAGATTCATACCGTATACACTGGCCTACACCCCACCCATATACACTTTTCCAGGGCAAGAGAGTATATAGTTGTCAGAACTTTCAATTCTGTGTTTAAGCTAGTAGGCACGTGATTCCCCATATTTTGGACATTCACTACTTTTGATTTATTTCTTTGCTCCATCTTTAGCACAGAAGCACTTTGTTTCTGTTTAACTAAGAACGGTCAATACATACATGCAAACTTTATGGTTATCGTTTGCCTAACAAAAATTCTTAATTGCAAATTAGCTCCAGACAGGTGCTGTACATTGAGACACCAATTTGGTCAGCTAATCAATTAAGTGAAGTCATTCACTGAAAGTGTTCAGCCTTGTATGTTCACAAAGTGATGGTAGGTTTACTCAACCTTTTTTTTAAGAATCCCTACAGTGTGGAAACAGGCCATTCTGCCCAACTAGTCCGTGCCAACCTTCCTAAGAGCATCCCACCCAGACCCAGTCCCCGACCCTATCCCTGTAAACCCTATGTTTCCCTTGGCTAATGCATCTAACCGATACATCCCTGAACACTGTGGGCAATTTAGTATGGCCAATCCACCTACTCTGCACATCTTTGAATTGTGGGAGGAAATCAGAGGAAACCCAATCAGACACAGGGAAAATGTGCAAACTCCACATAGACGGTCACCCAAGGCTAGAATCAAACCCAGGTCCCTGGCGCTGAGGCAGCAGTGCTAACCACTGAGCTATCATGCTGCAACTTGTCTTACATACCAAAGTAATGCATTGCACATCTGTAATGTGTTTATTCCTGATCTGCAAAACCAGTTTTGTTTATAAGTTGTACTACTAGCCTTAGCTACATTCAACTAGAGTAACTGGTCTGGTGAGGTTTGGGATCTCTTTTAAAAAGGCATCAACATGTGTGGACCAAGAAAAACTATAGTATGTGAAAAAGCTGGTTCAACTCTGCAAAAGCTTTATTATTTGTTCCGGAGTTATTTCATAAAATAGATAACAAGTTCCTCAACTAATCTGATTTGCAGAATCATGTGGAACTGACATTTGCTGAAACATTGCATTCTGTATGTGTTATAGAGAGATCATCTAGTGCTAAATGTTTAGAAAGGCTTTCCCTTTTTTTTAAAAGGGGTGTGATGTTTCTGAATTAATGAGTAGATTTTGCAATTTTTTTTACTCAATTATGGGATCAGGGCATCACCCCTCCCAAATTGACTAGAGAGCAGTTAATTTTATATTATTGTGGGTGTGCAGTTACATGTAGGCCAGACCAACTAAGGATAGCAGATCTCCCTCCTTAAAAGATATTCATGTTCCAGATGGGTTTTATGGCACTCAACAATAGTTACATGATTGATATCAGGCCAGCTTTTCATTCTAGATTTTTACATAATGCAAATTTCATCTGTCATGGTGGGAATCAAATGCCTGCATCAGACCATTAGCCTAGGGTTTGAATTATTAGTCCTGTGACATTATCACCATGCCACTACATTCTCAGTGTAATGGTATTGAATTGAATGAGAATGGTTGGTTGGAAAAATGTTGCATTGTAATTGATATTAAGTCTTCCTGTTCTGTGGTTGTACATTTTATAGTTTTTTTTTGCTTTGATATAGTCCAGGGCCTCAGCAAGACTAAAACCGCGGCCTACCCCATCATCAGGACCCAAAATACTTGTCCATAAATCAACAAGTGGAGCGCGAAGACGCAGGACACGATGTCGCAAATGCGAGGCTTGCCAACGCTCAGAGTGTGGCGAATGCCACTTCTGCAAAGACATGAAGAAGTTTGGAGGTCCTGGAAGAATGAAGCAATCCTGTCTCAAGCGGCAATGTATTGCAGTAAGTGCAAAGATCTATTTTTTTTAAAGAAAAGTATCATCTTTAGTTATTCTGTATGAAAACTGGTTTCCATGGAGCTGAACTTATCCTTTGATTTGATTTAATTCTGAGTTTGGCACAGCCAATTCTATTCTTAAACTTGTCTTCATGGAGAAATGCTTGTAATAGGCAATACAAAGATGTGCAGGTTAGGTGAATTGGCCATAGTAAGTTGCCCATTGTGTTCAGGGATGTGTAGGTTAGGTACATAGTCAGGAGTAAATGTAGAGTAATAGGGTAGAAAAATGGGTCTAGGTGGGTTACTCTTCAGAGGGTCAGTGTGAACTTGTTGGGTGAAATGGCCTGTTTCCACACTGTAGGGATTCTATGTTTTTTTGATTTTGGATGGAATATTTTTGTCAAATAGAATTGATTGTTAGGAAAAGAAATGTATTCATTTCATATATATTGAGTTATAGTTTACTGATTATGTTTGCTGATGACACCAAAATTGGAGATGTTGTGGGCAGCAAAAAAGGTTACCTCAGATTACAACAGGATCTTGATCAGATGGGCCAATGGGCTGAGAAGTGGCAGATGGAGTTTAATTTAGATAAATGTGAGTTGCTGCATTTTGGGAAAGCAAATCTTAGCAGGACTTATACACTTAATGGTAAGGCCCTAGGGAGTGTTGCTAAACAAAGAGACCTTGGAGTGCAGGTTCATCGCTCCTTGAAAGTGGAGTCGCAGGTAGATAGGAAAGTGAAGAAGGCATTTGTATGCTTTCCTTTATTGGTCAGAGTATTGAGTACAGGAGTTGGGAGGTCATGTTGCGGCTGTACAGGACATTGGTTAGGCCACTGTTGGAATATTGCATAAAAATCTGGTCTTCCTATTGGAAAGATGTTGTGAAACTTGACAGGGTTCAGAAAAGATTTACAAGGATGTTGCCAGGGTTGGAGGATTTGAGCTAAAGGGAGAGGCTGAACAGGCTGGTGCTGTTTTTCCTGGAGCGTTGGAGGCTGAGGGGTGACCTGATAGAGGTTTATAAAATCATGAGGGGCATGGACAGGATAAATACCTAAGGTCTTTTCCCTGGGGTCAGGGAGTCTAGAACTCTAGGGCATAGGTTTAGGGTGAGAGGGGAAAGATATATAAGAGACCTAAGGGGCAGCTTTTTCACGCAGAGGGTGTATGTGTATGGAATGAGCTGCCAGAGGAAGTGGTGGAGGCTGGTACAATTGCAACATTTTAAAAGGTATCTGGATGGGTATATGAATAGGAGGAGTTTAGAGGGATGTGGGCCTGGTGCTGGCAGATGGGACTAGATTGGGTTGGGATATCTGGTCAACAAAGACATGTTGGACCGAAGCTGTACATCTCTATCACTCTATGTAAAGCAGGTTTAGTTAAAATATAGAACCACCAATCAATCATCAGTCTTGGAAATTGACAAGAAATGATCTACTCAAACATGTGCATGCCCATTGGCCCAAAAAGTTGACTCTGCTGCTCCTTGGATACTGCCTGACTTGCTGTGCTTTTCCAGCACCACACACTCGATTCCAATCTCCAGCATCTGCAGGCCTCATTTTTGCTTATGTGACATGTGACATACACCATCCTCCTTTACCTTAACTATGTGTCTATTTGACTTGCTTTATTTTGTTAATAGTTTGATAGGACATGCTGCTCCAGTTGGATAAGAGACTTTTGCAATGTATTGTAATCCAAAATGAAGTTGTGAAAATGCTCACCTGACTGCTACATTTTTTTCATGGAGATAACCAGCAAAAGCAAACTGCTGTGTAGTTGGAAGGTGCAGAGGAAGCTTGCAAAGTCCAATTGTTGCACTTCTGAAATATTAATGATTTGGAGATGCTGGTGTTGGACTGGGGTGTACAAAGTTTAAAAATCACACAACACCAGGTTATAGTCCAACAGGTTTAATTGGAAGCACACTAGCTTTCAGAGCACCGCTCCTTCATCAGGTGATCGTGGCACTACCACCTGATGAAGGAGCGACGCTCCGAAAGCTAATGTGCTTCCAATTAAACCTGTTGGACTATAACCTGGTGTTGTGTGATTTTTAACTTTGAAATATTTCAGAATGGATGAATAAATTAATGTTTTCATAACATTTTAGTAAAGAGTGTCGGAGGCTGAGGGGTAACCTTTATAGAGGTTTATAAAATCATGAGAGACATGGATAAAGTGAACAGTCAAGTCTTTTCCCCAGGGTGGAGGAGTCCAAAATTAGAAGGCATTGGTTAAACTGAGGTGGGAACAATTTAAAAGGGACCTAAAGGGGCAACTTTTTCATGCAGACGGTGGTGCTAATATGGAATAAACTGCTAGAGGAAGTGGTGGAGGCTGGTGCAATTACAACATTTTTAAAAGGCATCTGGATGGATATGTGAAGAGGAAGGGTTTGGGGGATATGGGCCAAATGCTAGCAAATGGGGCTAGATTATTTTTAGTTTGGAATGGATGAGTTCTGTTTCCATGTTGTACATCTCTATGACTCTGAAATGGAGAAAGTTACCAAAAAGTGGTAAAGCATGAAGATCTTGCATTCATATAGAACATTTCATGGGTACAGGATTTTTTTTAGAAAGCCGTCTGACAGTGCATCATTGATTCTTTAATAGAGATGTACAGCACGGAAACAGACCCTTCGGTCCAACCCCTCCATGCTGACCAGATATCCCAATCCAAACTAGTCCCACCTGCCAGCACCTGGCCCATATCCCTCCAAACCCTTCCTATTCATATAGCCATCCAAATGCCTTTTAAATGTTGCAATTGTACCAGCCTCCACCCCATCTTCCTCTGGCAGCTTATTCCATACACGTACCACCCACTGTGTGAAACAGTTACTCCTTAGGTCTCTCTTATATCTTTCCTCTCTCATTGTAAACCTATGCCCCCTAGTTCTGTTCTCCCCCACCCCAGGGAAAAGATTTTGTCTATTTATCCAATCCATGCCCCTCATGATTTTATAAATGTCTATAAAGTCACCCCTCAGCCTCCAACACTCCCAGGGAAAACAGCTTCAGCTTATTCAATCTCTCCCTATAACTCAAACCCTCCAACCCTGGCAACATCCTTGTAGATCTTTTCTGAACACTTTCTAGATGTCCACCTATTTTGAACAATGTGTTTTTCCCCCCTCTGTCACCCAGACAGCCCTCCACTGCACCATCTCCATTCCCTGCTCCGCTGCTCTAAACCCCTCTTCTCCCCCCCTCTTCTCCCCCCCCCCTCTCCCCCCCTCCCCCCCCTCTCCCCCCCCTCTCCCCCCCCTCTCCCCCCCCTCTCCCCCCCTCTCCCCCCCCTCTCCCCCCCCCTCTCCCCCCCCTCTCCCCCCCCTCTCCCCTCCCCCCCCTCTCCCCTCCCCCCCCTCTCCCCTCCCCCCCCTCCCCCTCCCCCCCTCCCCCCCCCCTCCCCCTCCCCCCCTCCCCCCCTCTCCCCCTCCCCCCCTCTCCCCCTCCCCCCCTTCTCCCCCCCTCCCCCACCACTCCACCACTCCACCACTCCACCAGTCTCTGCATCCAATATATCATCGTTAAACACAACTAGACCCTATCACCAAGAACATCTTCCCCTCCCCACCCCTCTTCATGCTCAATTAACTATTTCTGATGTATAGTCACTTGTAAGAAAGAGGGGAGAAAAAGAGAATCTGAGGAAAGATCTTTGAAATAGTAGAGATGGATTTGATCCTACAAACATATTTAAATCTTAGAGAAAATAATTTGATGTAGATCACCTCAAGGATGCTGGTGCTAACCAAAGTAATTATATTATATTGTATTATAATTACTTTGTTTTTATTTGCTCATGAGATGTAAGTTTATCATGACCAACATTTATTGCTCATCCCTCATGGTCCTTGACGTGATAGGGGTAAGCTCTTTTTGAATCTCTGCGTATTTTACAGTGTGGCTGAATATAATTCTGTAGATGCTCATAGATCCTTGTGGGCGCCCAATTTTGAGCTGCTAGGTCTGATTTAAATATATCCTGTGTAACAAAAGTGTAGTGTCACACAATTTACTCATTAATTGAATTTAAACTTTCTTAACAGTTGTGGTGAGATTTGAAATTGTATAATTGAAGAACTTGAACTAACCTCTGGATTATTAGTCTGTAGTCTCCTCTGCTGGTATATCCCCTACTTGATCATTAGTGTCAAGCCAAGAGGACCAACAAAGGTTCAGTGTAGCATGTAGGTGAGCATGTCAGGCGCAGGCAAGAATACGTAAAAATGAGCTACCAACTTAGTGAGACTACAGTATAAGACTGCAAGATTGCTAAACAGTATGCTATAGTTACAGCTAAGTGTTCATCCATCTTCAAGACTAAAGGGAACACAGCCATTGATAAGGATATCAGTGGCAGAAAAGCTTAGGCTGGGAGTATGGTGAAGTTACAAAAGTCAAAAGGTTGTAATGATCAGGCACTTCTGTGATTGTTCACCACAAAATGTGCTTTCAATGACAGAAGTTGTGAGCAGTCCTGTTCAGACTCCAGCAGTCTAGAAAACCATATGGAAGGGGAGCAGAGTTTGTGGCAGGGGAAAAAAAGATATTGGCTTTAGTCTGCCCAATATTTAATTGGAAGGAATTGCTAGATGTAGAATAATCAGTCTGATCATTTTAAATCCGTGGATGATTGGGAGTTCTGATTGTGATAAGGTGAGATGGAGCAAGTTTAAAGGCAGTGTGTAAGCAAATTCTTTGACAGGGTGATAGGTGTTTGCAGGGAAGGTGGTAGCAGATATGTTAGCAAAGTTTGAAGGGGCATTTGGACACACAGATGATCATGTAGGGAATAGAGGGATATGGGCCATATGCAGGCAGATAGGATTAGTTCAGAGTGGCATCATGGTCAGCGTAGACATGTCGGCCGAAAGGCCTATTCTTATGCCATACAGTTGTCTCCCATCTGGAAACTGTTGTTTTGATACTGCCCAAGGGTAGTATATAATCAAAATGAGAAGTTGAAAGGGCACATGTATAGATTCTTGGGTCCATTAGGAGTAACTTTTTGGAAGTGGAAAGAGAAGATATTGGTGGCTAGATTAGAATGGAAACAAGTGAATACAGTCCACCCAGATATGATAGTGGAGAGCCATTGGAGGAAGATGTCAAAATTGATTGTCAAAGGCTGCAGACAGCTTAAACAATATAATGGGATTGTTTGCTTTTGTCACAGTAACATGACTTTTAGGGCTGTTTGCTGCTGATTTGGTAGGAACGACAATCTCTGATTAGATTCAAAATTGGAATTCTGGGAATGGATTTGGAAGGAATTTGGAGAAGACTGAGCTTAAAGATGGGGTGGTAGTTTGCAAGGGTAGTGGGGTCAGGGTTGGTTTTGTTTTCAATGTACTATGACAAATTTGTGGGAGAAAGGGATGAACATGAAGAAAAAGAACCCCCATATTTCTGTCACTTGAGAGCTAAGAAAGAAATTTGCATGGTCATCAGTTCATTGGCAGCAGGGTCAGCAAAGGCTGGGTCTCGTTACAAAATTTCAGTGAGGGCTAAAGAAATTTGGAAATGCAGTTCTAAGTGAATCATGGGAGAGAGATTTCCAGAGATGGATACCAAAAGAGAGATGGGCTTTGGAGGGGGGAAGAGAAATGCAGATGAAGAACGATACATGCTCATGATCAAAGCTGACCTGTTTTTCCATCTGTAGCATTAGGGAGGGCAACTTCAGTCAGCAGGAGCAAGTATGTGAATAAGAGTGAATGCAGTTTACATCGAGGGTGGGATTAAAGGATGATTGGAAGGCAGTGAACTTAAAGCAAACTTTGAACACAACTCGTGATGTTAAAATCACCTAGAGTGAGAAGTTACTTAATATTGAGGCTACAAGCAGGAAAGCAGCGATGAGAAAATGGCATAATGCACGAGCATGTGCTACTTAATGTGTATTTTAAATGGTGAAACAAGATGAATAAATGAGGAGCAGGTGTCATAGGAGTCTGGGGGCAAACCTAGGTAAACAGCAACAGTTTGGGCTGCAGCATGCTTGTTTGCTTTGATTTTGTTGTTTTGCTACCCAGTTGCTGGAATATAAGTTGAAAGTAATTCAGGAATTACTACTCTAGTGTTTGAAAAGATGCGTTTTGTCAAAGCTGTTCATTATTTCATTCATCAGGTCAATTTGCAAAAATATCAATTTAAGAAGAAAATCAACATTTTATATTGCATAAGAGGAGAATGCAGCATTTTTGGCAAATGAACACTGGTAGACACATTACAATGGAGAATATACCCATTAATGATTGACAGTTAACAGCCAGGTTTTGCATAAATTTCCATCCAGGTTGACTCTGTTCAGAGCATGCCCTAAAAATTGAAACACTGAATGTCTGAGATCAATTTTGTTGAATTTGAACACAAGCAGTGTATGCACGTGTTCTTTCTGTCTGCAAAGAATAGCACCAGCACATACATATTTAGGATTCCGAATAACTTGTCTGATTTTTTTTTACATCCAGTGTGAACGTCTTAAGGCCACCCTGCATATTCCGTAAACCTGACAATGGAATAGATGTAAGCACCTTCAACAAGCGTGACAGTGTCAGCAACTGTACAGTATTTTTAATGGTCCAAATTTGTATGCATTGGGTCTGTGCTCTGCACTAGCAGGCAACTTCTTTCTCAAAAGCAAGCTTGAAAATAAAACAATAGCTGAATCTGTGCAATAGCAATAAGCTTCTCAGTGATAAGATACAGTGAATATTTTATATATCCACATGTCTCACTGTATCCCTCATAGTAACAGGCTGCTTAAACTGCACAGAAGCCATGTCAGTTTACCCCACCTTATGCATGACTGGCTCTGCAGAATATGAATTGACAACTGGTTGAGTAAATTGTTACAACCAATCTTGAGCAAATTTTCCATATATGTGATTGAGACCTTCACATTTGTGCAGACCATACAGAACTTGCATATCGATAGCCATGCAGCATCAATGTGCTTATTTGACATTTTACTGCCCTATTCAACCAATTGCTTCTTGAGTGGTACATATCACATTACAATGTGGTGCTATGTCATTGCTATTTTGATGCGCCACCATTTCCATGAATCATATTCATTGAACTCCAGGTTGCAGAGTTGAGTTCAACAAAATTAGAAAAATGCTTACAAAGATGTGTTGCCATGGGATCCTAACTAACCTAGGGCTCACTAAAATGCTTGGAATACATTGGGATCCCAACAATTTCATGCACTTTGAGTGAACAAACCAGAGCACATGGAAGAAACCCATGTAAATGTGGGGAGTTTGTGCAAACCCCACACACAGTTGCCCAAGACTGGAATTGAACCCAGGACCCTGACACTGTGAGGCAGCAGTGCTAACCATGAGCTACGGTGCCACCCAATGGTCCACAATTTTACACTCCGGTTGTAACCCAGTGAAATACAAACCATTCATTAACACTCCAGGGTATCCTATTCTTTGAGACACATTGGATGAGGTCATAGTTCCTGCAAGACTGACTGACTGACCTACTTTTTCTTCAGACCATTCACAAAAGTAACACCCATATGCTACTAACTTGAAATCCAAACCTTCCCTGAATTAGTCTTGAATCCTTGTCTCACTGATATGTTGAAAATGTGTTGCCAAATTATTAGGATGGTTAATACAATTATTTTAATAGTGCTAATAAGTTATGCAAGTTTTGCTTTATGCCAAATGACTATGTAGAGTGTATGTCAACAGTTGTCTGTCTGTAGGTTTTGAGATTCCTTGCGCAAATAGTATGAGCGTAATCATGCTGCTTTAGACCAATATCTATAACACGCACCACAGTAGCTTGAGATAGACACTGCAACCAGTTTCAGTCACGGGTGATTTCTGGCTTCTGCTCGACAAGTATCCAAGCTGTGTGGTTGTAATTAGAAAGTCCAAGTTGGATTAAACCTGTGGTCCTATTACTGTGCTTCTACATACGACACCACCAAATTTATCCTGAGTTCCAAAATGTCATTAAAAACTAAAGTAATTAAATGAGTAGTGGTATTAGAAATAGTGTATTTTACATTGTATATTATTTTGGACTCGACTAGAATCTAATGACCTCCAATACTTTGTTGCAGCCCGTACTACCACACACTGCAGTCTGCAAGATTTGCGGTGAGGCAGGAAAGGAAGACAATGTGGTGGATGAAGCAGAGAAATTTAATTCTAGCTTAATGGAATGCTCCATCTGCAATGAAATATTACACCCAGGATGTCTGAAGGTATGTTTGACCTAGTTGACTTCATTGGTCATATTTTAAAATTCCTAAATTTTTGTTGTTTTTTTTTCAGATTTAAAACGTTGTTGATGATATCAATTTGAATGGTGTGAAAAAGACAAATATTACTTTAATTGGATAGTTTAGTGCCAGTGGTGGTAGTATCATTTACAGCACAGAAGGTCATTTGGCTCATCAAATCCATGCTGGCTCTGTACAGAGCAATCCAATCATTGCCATTCTTCCACTCGATCATTTAACTCTGGAGTTATTTCAGTAAACTGCCCAACCACTTTCCTTTTTGGATCATTCATAAGCTTGACTTCCATTATCCTACTAGGCAGTGGGCTCAAGATCTTTACCACTTGATGTCTTTTTTGAAAAATAAAAATTAGCTTCCAGTGCATTTATTGCCTAACATCTTAGTACCAATGCTAAGGGGCATGGATTTATTAGTTAATGTGAATGGTTTTACCTTGTCTATGTAACATAAGCCTGTCATAATCTTGAATACTGTTATCAAATCTAATCTTCTTCTATTTTCCTCCAAGGAGAACAACCCCAGCCAGTCTAACCCAATCTTGTAACAAAAATTCTTCATCTCTGGAACCACTGTGGCAAATTTTTCCTGCAGTCTCAAGAATACATTACATCAGTGACCAAAACAGAGATATATAATAATTCTGCCCAACACCCCTCTCTTTGTATTCTGTCTCTCTTTATTAAGCCCAAGATATCATAAGCTTTGCTACCATGCTCTCAATAAGTCTTTCCACTAAACATCTACTCTGTCAAGTCCCTTTATAATCTTGCATGTTTCAAAAAGGTTTCCTCTCACTTTGAAACTCCAGTGGACACAGGCCCAACCTGACCCACCTTTTCCCTTTATAAGACCCTTCATCCCATGACTCGGATGTGTGAGCCTTTAATAGTTACATTCTTAAATAAGACTTAAGGCATCTGTTACATATACGGTCTCCACAACATTCTGTACAATCACTGCGAACCTTACTAATTTATCTCCATTCCCCTTGCAATAAATGGCAACATTTTATTTGGCTTCCTAATTGCTTGCTGTATGTGCACATTCACATTTTGTAATTTATGTACCTGGACTTGCACACTCCTATATAATTCTGCGTTCTCCAATCTCTCTCCATTTTAGTATGCTGCATTTCTTCCTGCCAAAGTGGACAAATTCATATCATCCCTCGTTATAATCAGCGACTACTAAATTTTACTCACTCACTTAACCTATCCTTATTCATTTTTATACTTTGTATACTTTCCTACCAACTTCAATGTCATTAGACAACTTTAGCAACTGTGAATGAGGAAGCCAATCCTCTAGTTTTATCCAATATCTCCACTTCTCCAACAAGATCCCACCTATCCCCGCTTCCAGGCACATGCACTTGTGCACACTGCAGAATGAGCTGTTATTTTGTGTAGTAGCCATTTCAACTGACACTTTGTAAAGTACCTTTTTAGAGCTCCAAGCATACCATTACTTCCCTTTCAGTTGCTAATTATTTTCTTAAGGAACTCTAAGTTAGTCAAACACTTTCCCTTTCACAAAACCTGTTTCCTCTGCCTCGTTTGTACTGAATTCTCCGAAGTGCATCGCTGTAAAAGTCTTTAATAATAGATTCTTGCATTTTCCCTGCTATTAAGATAACTTATGACACGGTGGTGAGCCCTTCTGTCACTTAAACCAAAAACCCAGAAAAGCTCACCTTGCCTCATAATGTCTTTAAAATATGAGTGCCAGACAACTCCCACATTTCACTATTTAAAGAAAATAATATCAATTTATTTTCTAACTGTAAAAGTGAACATTAAACAACTATTCGCAATTCTAAGCCCCCCTTTTCTCTTAACTGCTTATTACCTGCTTCCAACTTTATAACAGTATGCTTTCCAATAGGAAACTTATTAAAATTACATCAACTTAATTTCAAAACCACATAACCAGTGTGGTCTTCTGTGACTTCACTCTTCTGGCTGCTGAATTCCCTGTCATCATCATTCTTTTTACTGCGAGTGTCTTTCATATGAAAAGGTACCTCTTGATGGGGAGTGTTTCCTGATAGCATGGATCCATCTCGATAGCAGTTGCTCTCTTTCCAGTTTTCAAAATGTCTGCATTTTTATATCCCCAACATTGGATCTTCTCATTGGCAAAACAATAAATTCAAATTCAATTGGATTTTAGTATCTTGGGGCATAAATTAAACTAGTTAAATTTGGATTGTTGTCAAAACAGCAACCAAAACTCAGGTATCCATTTCACAGGAGAAAGTGAGGACTGTAGATGCTGGAGATCAGAGCTGAAAATGTGTTGCTGGAAAAGCGCAGCAGGTCAGGCAGCATCCAAGGAACAGGAGAATCGACATTTCGGGCATGATTCCTGAAGAAGGGCTTATGCCCAAAACGTTGATTCTCCTGTTCCTTGGATCCTATCCATTTTACAGCCAAATGTTTACATATTTTCAATTTTCCAGTACACTCTGGGACTGCCATCTAGTCATATACACCGATGCTTGTAATCTGTCAGTTCAGAATAGCATTCACCCTCTCAAAGGTACAGTACATGCCTTCAACTTCATAACAATATATATGATACCTTATGCAGTTTGTCCCAGAATGTGTGAAATGGGTACATTTAAGGATAGGACATTACAGCGTAATACAGGCCCTTCAGCCCTCGATGTTGCGCTGACCTATGAAACCAATCTGAAGCCCATCTAACCTACACTATTCCATTTTCGTCCATATGTCTGTCCAATGACCATTTAAATGCCCTTAAAGTTGGTGAGTCTACTAGTGTTGCAGGCAGTGCATTCCACGCCCCTACTACTGAGTAAAGAAATTACCTCTGACATCTGTTCTATATCTATGACCCCTCAATTTAAGGCTATATCTCCT
This sequence comes from Chiloscyllium punctatum, assembly GCF_047496795.1. Lineage (NCBI taxonomy): Eukaryota > Metazoa > Chordata > Chondrichthyes > Orectolobiformes > Hemiscylliidae > Chiloscyllium > Chiloscyllium punctatum. The sequence continues at coordinate 51,997,508 of NC_092757.1, forward strand.
CGTGCTAGCCATCACCATCTGAGGGGAAAAAAAGGTGGACAGAGAGCCTATTTAACCCTCTGATTATCATGTATGTCTCAATTAAGTCACCTCTTAACATCCTTCTTCTCTCCAACAAAAACAGCCTCAAGTCCCTTGGCCTTTCCTTGTAAGACCATCCCTCCATACCAGGCAACATCCAAGTAAATCTCCTCTGAACCCTTTCCAAAGCTTCCACATCCTATAATGCGATATGCAATTCTCCAAGTGAGGCCACACCAGAGTTCTGTACAGCTGCAGCATGACCTAGTGGTTCCAAAACTCAATCCCTCTACTAATAAAAGCTAACACACTGTGTGCCGCCTTAACAACCCAATCAACCTGGGTGGCAACTTTCAGGGATGTATGTACACTGACACTGAGATCTCTGCTCATCTACACTACCAAGACTCTTACCATTAGCCTTGCACACTTTATTCCTGTTACTCCTTCCAAAGCGAATCACCGCTCACTTTTCCACATTAAACTCCATTTTCCCAGCTCTACAGCTTATCTATGTCCCTCTGTAGCCTACAACGTCCTTCTGCACTGTCCACAACTCTACCGGCCTTAGTGTCGTCCGCAAGTTTACTAACCCATCCTTCTATGCCCTCATCCAGGTCATTTATAAAATGACAAACTGTAGTGGACCCAAAACAGATCCTTGCGGTACCCAACTAGTAACTGAACTCCAGGATGAACATTTCCTATCAACCACAACCATCTGCCGTTTCAGCTAGCCAATTTCTGATCCAAACCACTAGACCTACCCTTCACAAAACCGTGTTGACTATCCCTAATCAACTTATTCCTTTCTTGAGAATTATAAATCCTATCTCTTATAACCTTTTCCAACACTTTACCCACAACTGAAGTAAGGTTCACTGGTTTATAATTACTAGGTTGTCTTTACTCCCCTTCTTGAACAAGGGAACTACATTTGCTATCCTCCAGTCTTGCAATATTCCTGGAAACAATGATGACATAACGAGCCAAAGGCTTTACAATCTCCTCCCTGGCTTCCCAGAAAATCCTTGGATAAATCCTGTCCTGTCCAGGGGACTTACCTATTTTTACACTTTCCAGATTTCTAACACCACCTCCTTCTGAACCTCAATCCTGTCTAATCTAGTAGCCTGTATCTCAGTATTCTCCTTGACCCCATTCACATTGACTTTTTCCAATGTGAATACTGACAAGATATTCATTTAGCGCTTCCCCTATCTCCTCTAACTCCACACACAGCTTCCCGCTACTATCCTTGATTGGCCCTAATCTTACTCTAGTCATATTTTTTATTTCTGATATAGCTATAGAAAGCCTTGGGATTTTCCTTGATCCTCACCAATGGCTTTGCATGTCCCCTCCTGGTTCCTCTTAACTCTTTCTTTAGGTGTTTAGGATATGTTTAGCTTTCTTTGTGAGCAAATATTCAATGGTGTGTAGCTTTTTTCATGTAAAAAAGATAATTTAGCACTGAATCAATTTAAAGCTTTATACAGTTACTAGTTTTTAGAATAGACATGCCTAAAGAAACTGCGGTTGCTATCCTGGAGACAGAGGCTGAAAAGTTTCTCAGCAATGCCTGTAAGCAAGGTTGCCCAAGATATTACCTGAAATATTGTGTACAAATTTGATCTCTTTATCTAAGAAAGAATGTACTTGCCATAGAGGGAGTTAAACTGCAATGCACTAGATTAATCCCTAGGATAATGGAATTGTTTTGAGGAGACTGGGTCAATATTTCCTATGGTTTCAAAGAATGAGAGTTGATCTCGTTGAAACCTAGAAATTTTTCATGGGCTGTGACAAGATCTGTACAGCTAGAATATTTTTCCTGACAGGAGAGCCAAAGTGTAGGTGAATTTAAGAGGAATTTCTTCACTCAGTATAGTGAATTTTTTGGTATCTTTTCCCCCTGATGGCTGTGGAAGTAGGTTCAAGATCAAAATTGGAGGATTTCTGGAGACTAATGACATTAAGGATTTGGAAAGAATGTAACAAAATGGCTTTGATGTGGACCAATTATGTGTATTTGGCTTATTTCAGTCAAGCTGTATTTGCAGTCCATCAATACGCGTGAAAATTGACTAGTGCCTTGCTAAAATCTGGGTTTACTTTGATATCTGCCATGTGAGACTTGGCATTCCCAGCGAGTTAGATTTCTGAATGTTTCAGCTGGACAGGGTGGGTCATGAAAGAAAGAGTTCTGTTACTCAGCACTTGTCTCCTTTGTAATAAGTCCAAAGTGATAAAATAAGCCACCCACACTGGAGTGGGTTGCAAATAGTGTTAACATGTTCGACAACTGTACTTTGCACTACAAAATTTCCTTCAACCAAAATATGCCTCTTTTTATTTCTTTGAAAAAATCACTAATTGCTAACTATTTGCCTGGTATGTATTATTGACATTTGACCGATCTTGATGACTTGCTTCAGTTATCTAGCTATTTTCGATCTAAAATGTTTGATTCATGTATGTGTATAATACGTTAATGTTCTTTTTAACATCAGGTGGAGGAGTCTGAAGGGCTTATAAATGATGAGTTGCCAAATTGCTGGGAATGTCCAAAATGTAACCAGGAAGGAAAAACAGGCAAAGTAAGTGTTGATGAAGTAATTATTTTTTGAAAAGAAAGAAAATTTCTGATTGAAAGGAATTCTAAGCCTAACATAGAAAACTGAGGAAAGATTTGGACCTGAGTAATTTCTGTTCAGAAATTTATTTTAAGCTAGAAGTAATAGAAATTAATTCTGATTGCTCCGCAATTTTATACGTTTCTATGTTTCTACTATAAAATCTCCATTATCTTGTATAATGGAGGGAAGTTCTCATCTTTCTGTCTCTTCCTTCCCCACTAACACCCCACTTTCATGCACCCTGGCTCTTTGCTCCTTCCCTCCATTTTATAGATCTGCAATAAACCAAATTGAATATTTTATTAACTGACCATCTTGGGCTCTGAAAACGCAAAGGCATTTGGTTTGCCAAGTACACACATCACTAAATTCAATCATACAGTGTCCTCTTTCTATCTCTCTATCTTGTAATAACCAGATGATAAGGGGGTAACTTGGCTCCACTCTTTTTATTTTCCCCCATCTCAGTCAGTTGCAATAACAATTTTATTATTTAGCATACAGCTATTGCACTTCAACTAAAATGTTATATTAGTCAAAATTAAGGAGCCAATTTGGCAAAGTTTTATTGAGTGAAAGAAAAAGCATTTTATTACCTTCTAAACCTGAGAAAAAAATTAATAAAGTACAACATCAAACACATGTAACATTTTAAAAAGAAGTGTGTACCTGGTATAAACAGGAAGAATAAAGATTATGCACTTTTAAAGTTCTCTGAGTTGTTGAGTTGTTTAGATTTTAAAGTGAGATCCCAATTGTTTAACGGTCTCCTTAGCAGTGGTGAAGTTTGTAGGTACCTTTTGAATTCTCAGTGACTGGTAATTTCCTCAATTTGCTTTTTCTCTGGGTGTTGGCTGCAGAGATAATGACCAGAAATAGGGAAAGAGAAATGTTTAATTCCTGTCCTTTCTTTTTCCCTCTCTGCTGTGCTGCTGAGACACAGCTACTGAAATACATATACTGTATTCACAAGTTTGGCTCCATTGTCTAGTGAGGCCAACTGGCAGGTGTTCCTTTCAACACCTAATATGAGATTGTCATGCAGGTGTGAATTTGCAGTGGACGAAAAATTTCTGATGCTGGTTCAGTTGCTTTTTTTTCGAAGACTTTAGATAAAATAGACATTTAATTTGAGAATAGGGTTAGCCATTCAACACTGGACTTCAGTCTGTAGCCAGTGCTGGCTGCAACCAATTTAGATTCTGGATTAGTGGTGCTGGAAGAGCACAGCAGTTCAGGCAGCATCCAAGGAACAGCGAAATCGACGTTTCGGGCAAAAGCCCTTCATTTAGACCCAAGTTTCTTCTTTTTAAAAAAAGATTTCATCTACGAAAGATGTCAAATATAGTAGTCAGATAATGGATGTTTACATTTGATACTCCATGTTTATCACTATTATCACACACTCTATTTCTACCTATCTATGTATGACTGAAACACTACTTCCAAAATTATTTGGGGACCTGGATAGCAGTAGAAATTCTAAACAAAATCACTTGTAACCAAATCTACTCAGATGGGCTTGGCCAGTACTGAAGTAATTCCTGTAAGGTTCCATGACATTGATGATTGATCTGCCATCTTATAACCTAGATGGGTGATCTTGTCACTGGACTCTTTTTTTCCACCCACCCCTCCCCGACAAGGTGCTTGAGACCTGCATTGGTCAATCTGAAGATGTCACGTTACCCCATACTAGATTTCAGTTGTATTCATCTTTACATTAGTGTTATTTTTATGGAGCTGTTTATAGAACTTGTATTAGCATGTTGAGTACTGTAAATATAATCTAAACGCACAAAAGAACAGTTGTATACAGTCATACAGCATGGCAACAGGCACTTTGGTCCAACCAGTCCATTCCAAACATAATCCCAAACTAAACTAATCCCATCTGCCTGCTCCTGGCCCATATCCCTCCCAACCTTTCCTACTCATGTACTTATCCAAATGTCTTTTAAACGTTGTAATTGTGCTCACATCCACTATTTCCTCAGCAAGTTCATTCCATTCATGAACCACCCTCTGTGTAAAAAAAAAATTGCCCCCAAGTCTTTGTTTTAAATCTCTCTCCTCTAACCTTAAATATTAGAGTCTTGAAATCCCCCTTCCTACTATTAACTCTGTCTATACCTCATTATTTTATAAACTTCTATCAGGTGTCTTAGGTATACCTAAAGGATTGTAATTTTAGAATTAGTTTTGAGGAAGTAAATGTGGCATGGTTATGCACTATTTAAAAACAAAAACCTGGATTAAGCCAAGCACATGCTAATGGTACGATACGTGCATAGTCTTTGTTTTAAAGAAAATGTGACTTTGAAAGTACTGTTGCGACATTTGTAGCTTTGTACTTAAACAAAACACAAAGGGACAAATGCATTTAAAGTAAATACATGTAGACCACATACCACACCAGGCAGCGCAGCGCAAGCTTCTCTGCAATCGCGGGTGGTAATGTGCGTTTATTCCCATTTCCGATCTTCATGCAGAAGAGAGGCCCTGGGTTTAAATTCGCCTCCAATCTTCCTGGGTCTCTCTTAAAGGAGTTTAAAGAAGGTGAAGATGGAGGGAGACGAAAATCTGAAGACCTTGGACGTCCAAAAGTGGAGGAATATCATCCTAACAGAAGGAAATCTGATGATGGTCTGGGACTCAAACGAAGAAAAGAAAAAGATTTACCAACTGATTTGGGTCCAAGTAAAAAGGTATTGCAATTTTAAAAATATTATTGTTTGGTCTGGGATTTAAAAATTGTTAATACTTGGTGGCATTTTACATCTTAAGTACTCAGCCTGGTACAAACTTAAAGAATTCCCCCCGATGTATGGGCATTGCTATGGAAAATATATTTGTTTACCAGCACAATATGTTAGTTTATAGGCAGAGAAATACTTCATGTAGGTTGTCATTTATGTTGTCTGTTGATTCTGTGATGTATTCCTATTGATACAGCAAATAGGACATGGAAGTACTTGTTTTTATCTTTAATTATTGTACTGCACAATATAGTGTTCTGAACTGGAATATTAAATAATCAATTTGAACATAGTATTGTGCAAATATTGTCATGGAATTCTGTGTCCAAGTGTGGAAGTAATGCAATTATGGGTTGATTTGGGTGTTTAATAAATTGGATAAAGATGGACGATTGCAATTGTTCAGTCACTTGAAATGGTGAATTCAATGAAGTGAAACAGGGTTTTAGAAAGTTTTGAATTGTGAAATTTAATTTTTTTCATATCAAAATGATTTTTGAATAGACATCTTAGTCAGTGCAAACTGCAGTCTTTTTATTTGTTCCTTTTTGTGGCATTAAATATAAAGTAATTTGCCCAAGTGGACTGTATTTAGTAACATGGCTTTTTTAGAAAATAGTTGAAGCCTTGCAGTGCTGATTCTGGGCGTTCTAAAACCTTTTGAATTTTGTCCATAAAGGCAGAATGTAACAAAGGAGGACACAATAACACTTAAAGTACTTCAATTTAATATCATTTTAAATTTAGTTTTGTGATGACATGCCAATATTTATCAAATATGAATTTATTGTCAATAAATATACATTGCACAAAGTGAATTGATGTTAAACCTACCAGCTGGTATGTACAAAGGAGAAGAGGTGAACAAATGTAACACTCTATAAGGCAGTGGATGGGCTATAATAATTCAGTGGACGAATTAACCCAGAGATTAACACCAATACAATAACTCACAGATGAATACATGAGCATCCAGAATCATGCAACTTTAGACAATTCGTTAAATATCTGGTACATGTGCATATGGCTGTTTTGTGAAAGGAGTTTTTGCAGAGACGTGCAAGAAAATATGACCATTCGTTTTTAACAAAAATCTTTTCTGAAATCTTTGTGGAATATTCACATTCACTTGGGTGCAATTGACATTGATTTCGCTGCTCGTTGGATGCTGCCTGAACTGCTGTGCTCTTCCAGCACCACTAATCCTGCAATTGACATTGTCCAAACCACTTATTTTTCCTACTGGCATGATTTGGTCTAGCTTTGAGTCTTCAATAGTTGTACCCTGATTCGGACTGAAGTCTGTTTCTCATCAAAACTTGAATCACAACAGCCATATCTGGATTGTTAGCCAAGCTTGACAGTAAATGTTTCTCAAATTTATCAAGAATTAAATAGAACCAAAAATGGAGTAAGTGATGCCAAAATGCCATTTTAAAGGATAAGATTTAAATTGTGCAACTTGCAGAAATTCTACAGCTTGAAAGTTGTGCTTTTTTTTTAAACTATCGAGTTGTACTAGAATTGTACAGACGCAGGAATGCTCTCTGCTTGTCACACCTCTGCTGACTCTTTGAAAAAGTAATGCAATTACTACACTTCGTCTGCATCCCTACTGCTTCTCCCAGCCAATAATAAAGCTTAGCCTACATTAGGCTGCATTTTATTCTCTCTCTCTCTCTCTCTCTCTCTCTCTCTCTCTCTCTCTCTCTCTCTCTCTCTCTCTCTCTCTCTCTCTCTCACTCTCTCTAACAAATGACCCCAACCATTCATTACTTGCTTTCAGGCATTCTATTGGATTCTGCTTTGAAAATTGCACTTACTGTGTATTAAAAAGCCTTTGGGGTGGAGCAGTTCCTGCAGAGCATCTGAGACCTATGTGAACAGGATAAATAACAATCTTATTTAATGGTTCTTTTAATTGATTTGTTCAATCAGTTTTTCCCAAACATGTTCTCAATGTGGCCCCATTTTCATATGACCCAAGAGTAAGTTTGTGCGATTTTCAGTGGGATGTGTCGGTTTGGGAGGAGAGAGAGTAGGTTTGTGAGTTTGTCATTGAGCAGATTCTGTCTGTTGGAAAATATGTCTGGGTTGTGAAGGAAAAACTATATATTTGCAGCCTATTTGCACCAGGAGTCAGGCCTCAAAAGCCTGTACATTAGGCTATGCCCTTCATTAGAAAGCATGATTTAAAGGGACCTCACAGTTTCTGTTAGTTTCATGATAGCCATTGCTGCCTTATACTTTCCAGATCCAAAATGTAGTCTTGCTATACCACTGAGAGTCAGGACTCACCGTTTTGAGTTATAAGGAATTGAGGGTATGCATTCACGACTCTAATTGGCACTTTCTGCTTCAATGTCAAACCAGGTACAGAAAGCAAAACTCGAGGGAAGAAAGGTGAGTTTGAGAGGCATGTAAAAAATTAAGAGATTTTACTTGAATCTTTCCTCTTAAAGCTTCAACAATAACTGAAATATGGGACCCTACTTGTAAAGGTTTAGTTTTAGTGGATAGTACCAACAAGTAAAATTATCATTGCATTAACTTATCATGGAATGGGTAAGCCCTAAGTCTTCCTGCTGAGTTTAATGTCATGTGGATTGCAATTACATTCCTTTCATTTATTTCAATGACGAATTTTGGTAAGACTTTCAGTGAAGCTTCAGAATACAAAGAAATTTTACCAAAACTTACTCATTTCTGTTTAGCTGCATGTTTATCTGATTTACACTTCCATACTTCTGTTATCTGCGTTATAACCAAAATTGGGGCCTGGAATATAAAAGGGTGAGATTTATCAAAGTTGTGAATGCTGTTCATAACAGTAAACTCTATCTTTAGGTCAGGTTATCCCAAATCGGTCACAGTCCCAGTTTGGTCACAAAATGAGATTATGGGGCAGCAACAATGGCTGCCATGGAGCTGGAATTGAACTTAACGGGTGTGAGGCCCTTTAAATCCTTACATTTTCTATAGATGGGATGGTCCAATGGACGGATCCTTGAGGCTGATTCTTTGTGCAAATAAAGCTGTGAAAAGGTAAGTTTATGTTTTCTTTTTTTAAAAAAGCCTGCAGTTAAAACACTGGCCAGCAACGAAAGCTGTCGAACAGCTGAAGGCCACTGCTGCTCACTTGCCGACTCAAAAACTCATATCCCTCAACTTTTCACTTTTGAAGGGGAACAAGAAATCTGGGACTTGAAAGTGGAGGCAGTGGGAAAAGCTTGTTTTACATGATCAACAAAATTTGCATTTCGAAGAGCTTGAAAGGGAAAGGTGAATTAATCTGGGCCACTGTCTTGAAGAATTGCTTAATATAATTGTTGTTGTATAATGTCACCACTACCATTGTAGTAAATAAGTGAATCTCCAAGTTAAACGTCGAATGGAAATGTCCTTTTTATAAATGATGTAGTAGTACACTAAGAGAATGACTGACTGACTGACTGACTGGAAAGCTGCGTTCAATATGCACACAGAAGAAGAACAGTGCTTCTAAAAGCTAAAATTCTTAATACATGAGAGATGAACTCTTTTATTTATGACATTGCCCAGACTTAGCACAGAATATTGTATGAATGCAATGTACTGTTCATTGGTGTTGTGAACTTGAAATTGCATATATTCAAGAAATACGTTTTCTTTTACAATAGTTGAAGAATTTTCATGGCCAGAATTAAAATTGAAGTTGAAAATATGCTAGAGCACTGATGATGAGGTCTGTGCATGATTCTAAAGCATTTGGATCTGTTTTTCAAATGAACTTTTATCTAACAAGACAAAGGGCTGCTATGTTTTATGAAGTATACTATAAAGCAGTTGCTGTTTTGTCTTTGTGCATTCTGTCCATTGCATTGTTTTTTCCAAAAGTAGTGTACCGGTGCTTCATGTGATGGCATGATGCACACCAACTTTGAAGGAAAATGAAGAGAAATTGCAAATCTGTGACCATTTCAATCTTGAATATTCATGCCAGCAGTTTGCTTGTCTATAGGATGTTCTTCCCATTCTGTCAAAATTAATATATCATAAAATACTGTTGAATCTTTGTCCCACATGCTGCTACTTTCACCGTAGGTGATCATGAGCATTGGTACACCTGTTCTGTTACATATTCATAAAGCCTAACTGTCTCTGAAAGGAAAAATTTGTATTTATAGAGTACTGTATTTCCACAGGATGGTCCACAGCATTTTGAAAATGCAGCCACTGTTATATATGCAAATACAGTGGGCAATTTGCACATGCCCAAGTTCTCAAAACAGCAAACAAATGAATGCTGAGTTAATGTCTTTGGCAGTTTCAATTGACAGATTAATATTGAGTAAGAGAACTGTCATTTCACTCACTGCTACAGACTCGATTCCAGCTAACTAAACAAGCAGGCAACTGAAACAATCAGCTTTTCGATTTAGATGTTAAACTGTTCGGATGTTTCCCTCCTTGGGTGGATAGGAACAATCCTATGGTGCTTAAGTCTAGTGCTTCATCTCCAGACCTTATCTAAACTCTTATTTAATCTCATCTACTCTTTCTAAATAATTTCCAAATTACATTTGGATGTTAAGGGACTATTGTCTGTTATAATGATGTTCATCAGTATCTTGCCATAAAATATTATTTTAGTCCTGATTTTTCTGTTAAAAGAACTCCAACAGATTAAAGCTGGTGTCCCTTCCTTCACAAACTTCAAAAATCTGGAATGATAGGAGACTAAGAATATTTCGATAACAATGGAACATTAAAGACAGACTATTGATTTTGAGGCATTTTGCCGGTTTGATGGTGAGGATGGGGTTAGAGTGGAGGGCTGTGTGTTGTGAGGGTGAGAAGTTGGAGTGGGTGCCACGTCCTGAGATAAACTCGCTACTACAGCCACATCTCTTTCCTCAGCACTTGCCTACGGAACCGACTGACCCTGCAAATTCACCCACTCCAACCTCTCACCCTCACAACACGCAGCCCTCCACTGCCTCCGCTCCAACCCCAACCTCACCATCAAAGTGGCAGACAAGGGAGGCGTGGTGGTAGTTTGGTGCACCGATCTTTACACCGCTGAAGCTAGGCGCCATCTCGCGGACATCTCCTCCTACTGCTCCCTTGACCATGACCCCACCTCACACCAACAAACCATCATCTCCCAGACCATCCATAACCTAATCACCTCAGGAGATCGCCCATCCACTGCCTCCAACCTCATAGTCCCACAACCCCGCACGGCCCGTTTCTACCTCCTACCCAAAATCCACAAATCCGACTGCCCTGGTCGACCCATTGTCTCAGCCTGCTCCTGCCCCACTGAACTCATCTCTGTATACCTCGACACTGTCCTGCCCCCCTTAGTCCAAGAACTCCCCACTATGTTCGGGACACCACCCACGCCCTCCACCACCTCCATGATTTTCGCTTCCATCTTCCGCAGCTGCACTGGCACCACCTCCCACATTTTCCTCATTACATCGATGATTGGTTGTATTGGTGCTACTTCATGCTCCCATGAGGAGGTTGAATAGTTCATCCACTTTACTAACACCTTCCACCCCGACCTCAAATTTACCTGGACCATCTCAGACTCCTCCCTCCCCTTCCTAGACCACTCCATTTCTATCTCGGGCAACTGACTCAACACGGACATTTACTACAAACTGACCGACTCCCACAGCTACCTAGATTACACCTCCTCCCACCCTGCCCCCTGTAAAAACGCCATCCCATATTCCCAATTCCTCCGCTTCCGCCTCATCTGCTCCCAGGAGGGACCAATTCCGCTACCGAACAACTACTTCAAAGACTGCAATTTCCCCTCTGACGTGGTCGACGACGCTCTCCACCACATCTCCTCCACTTCCCGCACCTCTGCCCTTGAACCCCGCCCCTCCAATCGCCACCAGGGCAGAACCCCACTGGTCCTCACCTTCCACCCCACCAACCTCCGGATACATCGTATCATCCTCCGTCATTTCCGCCACCTCCAGACAGAGCCACCACCAGGGATATATTTCCCTCTCCACCCCTTTCAGCATTCAGGAGACACCACTCCCTCCGTGACTCCCTCGTCAGGTCCACACCCCCCACCAACCCAAACTCCACTCCCGGCACCTTCCCCTGCAACAGCAAGAAGTGTAAAACTTGCACCCACACCTCCCTCCTCACCTCCCTCCAAGGCCCCAATGGATCCTTCTATATCCGTCGCAAATTCACTTGCACCTCCACACACATCATTTACTGTATCCGCTGCACCCAATGTGGTCTCCTCTACATTGGGGAGAAAAGCTGCCTACTTGCAGAACGTTTCAGGGAACACCTCTGGGACACCCGCACCAACCAATCCAACTGCCCCGTGGCTGAAAACTTTAGCTCCCCCTCCTACTCCGCCAATGACATGCAGGTCCTTGGCCTCCTCTATCGTCAGACCCTGGCCACATGACGCCTGGAGGAAGAGCGCCTCATCTTCTGCCTAGGAACCCTCCAACCACACAGGATGAATGTAGATTTCTCCAGCTTCCTCATTTCCCCATCCCCCCCCCACCTTATCTCAGTCCCAACCCTCGGATTCAGCACCGCCCTCTTGACCTGCAATCTTCTTCCCGAGCTGTCCGGCCTAACCCCCTCACCCTCCCCTCCTTCCACCTATCGTATTCCCAGTGCCCCTCCCCCAAATTCTCCCCCCCACCTTTTATCTCAGCCCGCTTGGCACACCAGCCTCATTCCTGAAGAAGGGCTTATGCCCAAAACGTCTATTCACCTGCTCCTCGGATGCTGCCTGGCCTGCTGTGTTTTTCCAGCACCACATTTTTCAACTCTGCCTCCACAGTGAGCTCTTCTTGCTGCTGTCAATGTTGATAAGTTCAAGAGGGAAGCCACAGAAATACATACCAGTTTGTCTTATGTTGGTTATCAGAAAGCTACTGGAGTCTATGGGCTGAATTTTTCCCAATATTGGCAAAATATCAATTTCAGGGAGTTTCATGGAGGATTTCACTCTGAGCTGTAACAAGTTATCTTGTGCGATTGTCCGTTGCTTTATTCATTATGTACCAAACCTCTCTACTGTACCATACTCCTGTTATTGTCACAAAGTTTGTACCACTGCAAAGTCTCTTCAAAGGACGCCCACTTTCAAGAAGTTCTCTGCCTCCCTCAGATGTGCACTCAATGAGTCCCTTTCTCACTTCCACAAGGCCATGACCTCTTCAGCCCTGCAGCTCTTTGACCACACCATGAAACAAACTGGCTACTACAGTCACGTGACTTTTCAGCTATCCCTACCTCACTATCTGCCCCCTCTCCACCCAAACCACACCCCCACCCTTTATCTGCAGTTCCTCTTACACCCACTCCTAGTCCTGAAGAAGGCTTACACCTGAAACGTTGACTTCTCCATCTCTTAATGCTGCCTGGCTTGCTTTGTTCTTCCAGCCTCCTGCTTGCCTACATTGTGCACTCACCAGCAATGAAGTGCTTGTTGCTGTCTCGAACATCCAGGTTTCCTGCCAATGCTGCAGTACTTAAAGCCCTGCTCTGCATCTGCATCTGGTCCATTGTTACAAGTCAGGAATTACCTTTCTATCACAGTTCAGTATGGGCAGAATTGCTTCAGCGATTGCTGATAGATATAAGTTGGCAGCCCACTTTGCTGACTTATCACCTGGAGATCCTGGAGATGGGATAGAGGAGGCTCATCCTCTTTGCTCTCTGGTAGAGAAAATCACAACGAGGACCGTGCCAGCCTGGCTTGAAGTGGCCACCTGAGAGTGTGCAGTTTCCCATGTCCAGAGGAATGCTGAGCAATGCCACAAGAAGATTAATGATCTGTGCTTTGCAAAGGTAAATGACACCATCTTCTCTCTCTTTCTTCACACTCACTCTAACTCTGTACTGCTCTCACCTCCCACCAAAGCTCAAGATCCACCACTTTCATTTTTATATGCACCATCTAAGCTTTCCGGTCTTCTGCACTTTGTACTCACTCATTTGGAGCACATCACTACCTTTCCCCCACCTACACCAGCACTAACATCTGTGCCAGTCACTCCCATCTTGCTCAATCCCTTCTTTTATATCATTGCAGGAGAAAACAGCACATAATCGGACAGAGATGGCCAAAGCAAGTAGTGGGATGCCTGACATTTGTCTTCTCACCCCACACAAGGAGAGAAACTTGAGCTTGAGGAAAAGAATAAAGACTTCCACGTCCAGGCAACCAAGTAAGGTTGATTGACCCTCCCATTACCATCACTGTAAATGGATTCTTAACATGTTTAAGATTCTACTCCTATTTTGCAATAATTCCCACTCTTTTTATCTGCAGGCACTAGTGGCATTCTCACATGCTGTTCCCTGAATACAGCAGTCACTCCAGCCAACACTGCAACCACCTGTTCTGAAGAAGAAACCACAGACCCCTCAGGAGGCAGCACTGGCAAGGTTGTCCCTGCATCCTATCAGCTCTGAAACTGATACCTCAGTGGTATCTGATGTTTCAGCTGGATTTGAAGCAGGAAGACATCACTGGCACATCTCCGCAGCTGCCTGAGGAAGAAATACCACAGGTTGCTAGATCCCGGAGGCCTACTAGAGATGAGGCATCTACTCCGCCCAAGGCAAGAGAAGACCTCAAGCTATTGGTCATTAGTAACTTTATTAAAATGCAAAGTCACAGGAGCAGTAGGCAGGTTTGTCAGAGGCAATTGGCAAACTGGATTGAAGATTGGAGGAGTCTGTTAATGCCTTTGGTACCATGCTGACACGGGCCTGCATGTGTCTGACTGTCTGCGTGAACAGTTGACGATTGCCACGGACAGCCAAGTCCAGCATTCGGAGCATCAATCAGATATGCACAGCATTGCTCTAACCATTGGTGCTCAGCAACAATGGCAAAGCAACTGGGTGATGAGGGACCTTGACCTCATTCTAGGTACCTCTTCCTCATGAGGAAGCAGGTTGATGTCAGTAGGCTGTTAATCCGAAAAGGTGCCAAAAACAGTCTCCCAGAAAGCTTCTCTTGAGACATGTGAAAAGGTGTCCAGCACCAACACCACCCCTCCAACCCCCCCCCCCCCCCCCCCCCCGCCCCCCCACTTTGCCTGCAAAACAGAACCCTGTACAATTTCAAGTTGAGGGTGAGTCTGCATCTTGCAGGACACCCTCTGAGCATGTCTGAGCCTTCTATCCACAAATTCCCTCAGATTTTCGCAACCAAAACTCCATGACGAACATACACCCTCCACCTCATCAACAGATGCCAAGACTGCACCTAGACGTCGTGGGAGTGAAGAGAAAAAGAACACCCATTTGAGGCCACGTAGGTGGCATGAATGAAACTTTATTGTAAATAGCAAAACAAATAAATATATTCTAAATGTGTGTTCACTTTTCATTATCAACTATGTGATCAACTGTAATTGTCACTGCAGCTGCAAGAGTGAAGTTAGAGATGCTCACCATCTTTAGAACCGTATGGTGTTCTAACCCTATCTAAATGGTAGCATCCTAAATATAGCATTAAATTTAGTCATGACTGAATGAGGGAGCATCTGATGTTGTGAAACCTTCCATCACTTTGTAACCTTAACTTTGATTAAACAACAGGGAAAACAAAGAAAGAACAAACCAAACTATAAACTGTATTTGTAATTAGGATTAAGCAGGAAATTGCTGGTCTCTGCAGCATCAATACATTTACAGTCCGTGAAAGATGACTTCACAGAACTCTGTTCCATTGAAAATGATTGTCAAACAAGTCCTGGCCAAGATGATCTTTCTGCCTTGGAGTGCAGGTTCATAACTCCTTGAAAGTGGAGTTGCAGGTAGATAGGATAGTGAAGGCGGCGTTTGGTATGCTTTCCTTTATTGGTCAGAGTATTGAGTACAAGAGTTGGGAGGTCATGTTGCGGCTGTACAGGACATTGGTTAGGCCACTGTTGGAATATTGCGTGCAATTCCGGTCACCTTCCTATCGGAAAGATGTTGCAAAACTTGAAAGGTTTCGGAAAGATTTTACAAGGATGTTGCCAGGTTTGGAAGATTTGAGCTATAAGGAGAGGCTGAACAGGCTAGGACTGTTTTCCCTGGAGCGTTGGAGGCTGAGGGGTGACCGTATGGAAGTTTATAAAGTAATGAGCGGCATGGATAGGATAAATAGACAAAGTCTTTTCCCTGGGGTGGGGATGTCCAGAACTAGAGGGCATAGGCTTAGGGTGAGAGGGGAAAGATGTAAAAGACACCTGAGGGGCAATGTTTTCACACAGGGTGGTACGTGTATGAATGAGCTGCCAAAGAAAGTGGTGGCAGCTAGTACAATTGCAGCATTTAAAAGGCATCTGCATGGGTAAATGAATAGGAAAGGTTTGGAGGGATATGGGCCTCAGGCTGGCAGGTGGAAATAGATTAGGTTGGGATATCTGGTCGGCATGGACGAGTTGGACCGAAGGGTCTGTTTCCGTGTTGTACATCTCTAACTCTATGATGAACTTTCATTTCAACTCTGGCTTCAATACTGTGGCTTTTACAGATCCTCCTTGTCTATCATGTACCCTCAAACCTGGAGTGTTGCATCTGATTTTCAAGAAATCTAAGATGTGATAGGGTAGACTGAGAAAAACATGTTCCTTTGAGCATGGGAGTCTCTCACTTGGGAAAGTGTTTAAAAGATACAGCCAGATTTTTCAAGAGTGCAATTAGGAAATGTGGAAACGATAGTAGATGTTTGGAGTTCTCTTTTGAAAACAGCAGTTGATGTTAGAAAAATTGTTTAACTTTAAATCTGGAATTGATAGATCTCTTACCAAAGGTATTAAGGAATATGAGGCAGGTATCTGGAGTTAAGTCACATGATATCCATGATCTCAATTTCAAAACAGGCTTCATGTGTTCCTAATGTCTTCCTTTATTTAAAAATCAAAGATTATATTTACAATGCAAATGCCTGTCGGGCATTTCGGAAACATTGTATTCACTATATAAAACTATTCTTGTTACAGATCAATGATCAATTATATATTTTCATGGGTGTGTTTTTGTTCTCTTTAGCTAAGAGGTGGAAAGGATGACAAACTTCTAAAGAGGAAGGTAGGCAATGTTGCTCGATCTTAAAATTTGCATGCATGTAGTTTTGGTTTGTCTCTGTTAAAATGATCAAGTTTGTGAAATTTTTTTAACCAAGAAGCTTGAGTTTTTGGGTACATTTGTTCAGTTTTGAAGGTGCATGGCTGTGCGTTTCATGGACTCCAAACGGCAAGTCTATAACTTGACAAACTCCACAAAGGATGCCAGTTACGTTCAGTTTGTTCTCTTGGTTATTTTAGTACACCAGAAGTATTGCTGTGGTCAAATAATTTAGAAATATTCGTTTATATTTTTGATGTTTTGTTTTTTATTTCCTTAAATCCTGAATTCAGAGAGTTTCCTTCCTAACTAATAGTCTCTATAAATTGACTTGAGTATCTAATGAGTGCAAAGTTCTCTTATAATCACACTGGTGAATGGAGAGAATTTTCTGCTGAGCACCATCCTTAATTTTCTTTTTCTAATCATCTAGGCTGTCATCTTGAAGGCACTAACTTTGTTGCTGAAATTGATTTTTCTGCATCAGGCAATATTTTGATACTGTGTGACCATGTGTATGTGTTTTCATTTGCTTTGGATCAGTTAATAGAGATATTTGACATTTTTTGAGAATTTGCAGAATTCATAAGGTAATGACAGCCATTTTGTTGATTTTTAAATCTGGAGAATGTATTGGCAATCCCAGTATACTGACCTCTTGCTGCTTTAGTAAATCCTTCTTAAGCACGTGCCTTTCCATTTGTATCGTGCTGGATTGCCAACCACAGTTAAGATCCTGCTGGCTATACTGGAATACTTTCTCAGATTTACTTTTGAAATTAGTTAAATTTAAATTTGTTAATAGATGTAAGTTGTCATCCACTCTCCAAGATGAGGGCTGAGAGTGATGGAGGAAAGGAAAAGGCAAGTTCCCATTTTACGGCTGTAGCTGTTAAATTTTGATAAGTATTTAAAGGCTGAGTCTTTAAATTATTTCATGTGGGCTAGTAAATGCATAGGTGATGTGTTAGATAGTGGGGACTAGGGGTTGATGTGGTTATTGAGGAGTTGGTTAGGGTATTACACAGCTGATAGGCCAGGTTTCAAATTAAGATTTTCTGGGTAAGTGTCAAGATTTATCAAGTGTATCTAACCCAACGCTCTGCCCTAATTTACAACCACCTGATGAAGGAGCAGCGCTTCCAAATAAACCTGTTGGACCATAACCTGGTGTTGTGTGATTTTTAACTTCTCTGCCCTAATGTAGGTTCCTGGATGGTAAAGGAATTGCATTTTGGAAGTTTTTAAACTTACCAGGCAGTTCCATCATATGTACAAATGTTAGGATGTCCATAATGTCATGACGCATATTTTCAGTTGTATGTATGGTCTCTGACAATTTTGTTTTGAGCCATTATCATTTCAAGGATATACTTAAATTGATAACTTGTGTTGCTTAACACATCCCAATTAAACAAAGTTGAAATTCTGCTGTCTGACTTGTTTTGCTTTGTTACTTTGACAAGAAGTATCATTAATGTGATACTCCATCAGTCTGCTTAATTAATCTTGGGTAGTAAGGAATTTATAATGTCATGTGTTTTGCATGCTGTCTAAAATGACATTTCACATGTAAATAATGCACGTTGAGTCAGCATATTTAACTTCTTATCTAAGAGTTGGCTTTCAACAAAGATGGCTAACTAATTTTACTCTGGCTGATATTGTTTAACTAAATTATGGCCGTTGTTGAGCATTGTGTAGCTTAGTTGAAATCATTCTTGCCCCTAAGTCACAAGATTCTGCTTGAAATCCCACTCTAAGGCTTGAGCACAAAAATCAAGGCTAATGCTGCAGTCAACTACTGAGGGTGTATTGCTCTCTAGGAGGTGCTGTTTTTCAGATGAGATGTTAAACCCCAGTCCCATTTGTTATTTGGATGGATTAAACAGCCCCGCAATACTCTTTGAAAGACACATGTTATCCTCGTCTCCTGGCCAAGATTTATTCCTGAATCAGCATTACCAAAACTGTATATCTGGTCATTATCATTTGCTGTTTGTGGGAATTTGTTCTGCATAAATTGGCTGCTGTATTCTATACCTTTTATAGAAATGACTAATCATGGGGCTGCTTAATAAGCTGCAAGTGTTTGAGATGCCCAGTGGCTGTGGAAAGTACAATATAAACCTATCTCTCTGTCTTTCTTTATTAATTTTCCTTATTGGTATCTGCTCATGCATTGTAATTGAAATAAATATTGCTATCTGTTGTACCTTTTTAAAACAAAAACTGTTTCTGATACTTAGTGTTTTAAAGAAAAATTCAACTTCAACTGTGACTTTCAAATTCAGCTTTCCAGAGAAGGCAATTTAAACTTTGTGAGATTTGCAATATTTTATGCTGAATAGGTTACGTTGGTGTTCATTGGCCATCTTAATCTGTAGAACTACGAACTTATAGTTTTGTTCTCTTTCTGCATTTAGATTTTGTTTGGCCCCAAGTACAATATGGCATTGAGCCAAAGTTCTATCCCCACACTGCTACTTTAGCATTTTATAATCACATTCATATTTTGCTTTTGCAGTAATTTTGTTCGTATGTTTTAAAACAAATCTCTTTATTTAAAAGGCAAATTTAAGTTTTTTTGCCATTTCTGTATGACCTACTTTTGAAATAGTTTGTGAGCAAATTAGCTGAGTATAAAATAAAAACGGAATTGTCAGAAACAACTGATCCCTCAGTAAGGAATTGGGTTATTGTTTCATCAGTTGAAAAGAACATGAATTCATGTTCACAACCTTTGTGACTTTGTGTCCCAAATGGCACATGATGACCAGTTATTCTCAGTGTGATGTTGCTTGAGAGGGAAAACCTTTGTCTAGGAAACCACTCTGGCAAAGTTTTCTTCAAAATGGCTCCATGAGATTTGTGATATATTTAACTGAATATTTTATCTCAAGATTTTGACAGTGCAGCATTCCATCAATACTGGTTAAGTTCCAACCCAGATTTCAGGCTTCAGTAGGACTTGAACTTACAACCGATTCAGAGAGAGTGTGTTACTACTAAGCCCTAGTATTTCCATTTCTGGTCAAGAACATGGGGTATTTTACCACCACCTCTCCAGAGCTGCTTCCCAACTGGCTGAATGTCTGTCTGCAGCATTTTCTGTTAGTTTTACTTTTTATAGCAAGATATTAAGATCACGTTGGTTAAACCATCATTTTATTTTGCTTTGCCTAAATTTAAGCATGTATATAATGTGTTGAAACTGCAATGAGACAATCATAAATATTTTCTCAAGAGCATTTTTCCTGTTCCTTGTATGCCATGACTGAGAAAGAGGCCATTCTGAATGTCATCATGCCAAATTTAGTAATTGGAAGTTCGGTTAGAATTGAATGTAATCCCAGATGTTATATTGCTCAGGACAGCACTTGCACCATTAACGGATTAATGGGCCCTACTTGATTATCCTACAGTTTTGGATGAAATGGCTTGTAAATCTGTTTTGTTGACCACTAATTTTGTCTGTTTATCCCAGTCTGGTTCAGAAGCCAGAATTCAAGATCTCAACTGTATTTGCTAAGATTAACTCTGTACAAGAAAGTGCAGTTTCACTTGACAATGTCACAGATTTTCTAATAAAAAGAAGGAAATCATGGTTTGCCTACTTCTATCTTGCCTGACAATTTGTTCATTAGCATAGACTTTTTAAATTTCTTATTTCATTTTTGATATCAAATTAAGTTGCAAAAACCCACATTTTAACATTCAGTTTTTTGATTCTTGTGAAGAGGACCAGTAAATCAAGTAGATCATAAAACTGTCTTGTTGGATTTACAGGTCGCTCTGCTATAACGCGTATTTCGTCAAAGCGAATTTGCCATAATGAGATTGACAAATTGGAGATGCTGTTCCTAAGCGGGAACTTTTTAAAATGTGTGTTGGCTATCATGTGATTACAGAGCCAAAACTGTGCTGTTTCTAAAGTGTGATTTTTCTATAACATGGGGTTGCGAAGGTATGCAACCATCGTATTATAGAAGGACAGACTGTATTTTGATTCTGTTTCTGTGGCAAAAATAAGTTAAAGTCCTAGTCCAATTTTTGAGCAAACAAATTTAGTCAATCTTTCAGTGTAAAATGCAGCTGCACTGTTGCATTCTGAGACGCAACCTCTGGGTGAGATGTTAATGACTCCATAGCTCATTTGAAAAATAGCTGAATTCTCCTGATGATCTGCTTAACTTTTCTTCCTTTTCCAGCCCCACCAAAAGTGTTTTCCTGCTGGACTAACATGCTGTGGCCAAAATGGTTACTGCATTTGTCTGCTCGCTGCATGGTAGAATAAATTTTTAAACGCAAAAAGCTTTAAAACATTTTTTGTAACAACAATAACTTCATTTGGAACAGAATCAAGCCAGGAGGGAAGTGATACTTTTTGCTCCCACATTAATTTCCATTTGTCAACATTTACTTTGGCAGGAATTCCACATTTCTAAAAAAAATAGATTAAACAAAATCCACTGTGGCTTCACTTATTTCAAACTCGAAAGTTGTGATTAGTCAAAAATCTGATTTTCAAAGCTCTGCTTCTTGCTGGTCCCTTTTTTTTCTTTTAATAATTAGCAAAATTGAATGGAAGAGTTACTTTCTTTGGCAATGGAAAGTAATTAACCATTTTATCATTTGAGGCTTGCTGTAACCATGAAAACATTTTTGGACTTTGCAAATATTTGAAGTTTAGCATTTTGGGGGTTTTTAATTTTTTAAACTCTTTTTTTAAATTTGATTTTTGTTCTTTAGAAACGGAAAACAACTCCAGATTCTGAAGAATGCACTAAAGCAAATCATCTTGAAAGATCAGCAGATGCAGAAAGAATAGAACGGATACGACAAATGATGAAACGTGTCAACCGAAATGAAGCAACCAGCTCTAGCTCTAGTTCTGATTCAGACTCCAATTCAAGTTCTGGTTCAGATTCCAGCTTAGAGAGATCAACAGGAAGTAGTGGTGGATCTAGTCCAAGGTCTGTTGCAAAGGCTGATAACCAAAGGTCCAAGCTCAGAAGGCTTTCTAATGATATTTTTAGTGAGGAAGATGATGAAGAGGAGGAGGAAGATGATGAAGAGAATGCAAAAAGTGTAAAAACTAATTCGCTTTTGGCCTCAAAAGAGCGAGAAAATAACTATTATTCCCTGAGAGGGGAGAGTATGAAAAGAAACTCCTTTAGGACAGAGGTTTCATTGAAGAAGAAAAATGGGCCATCTAGTCAATTTTGTCACAAAGTTACAGGAGGTTTGCCTCGTCCTCCGATACTAAGCAAACTCTCTGTGCAGTCTCCTCCTAAGCCATTTCAAATGGAGCGGCATGTGGTGCGACCTCCACCTGATAGTCCTGAGCCTGATTTGCTACCATTGGCTGGTGGCTCAAAACATGTGATGCATCGGGAAGTGTGGCTGGCAATATTCGGGTACCTCAGCCATAAGGATCTGTGCATCTGTATGAGAGTGTGCAAAACCTGGAGCAAATGGTAAGTGCAGTGATGTCAAAAGTGTATTTTAGTTGCTGAAGTTCTCAGAAATGAATTCTGCCAGTATTTCAGTTACTCAGTTCTTCCCCTTTTCTGATTAATCATAATTTGGGTAGTCCAGTTACTTGTACGTGAAATACTGCCACGATGCTAGTGTTGGACTGGGGTGTAGAAAGTTAAAAATTACACAACATCAGGTTATAGTCCAACAGGTTTAATTGGAAGCACACTAGCTTCCGGAGTGACGCTCCTTCATCAGGTGATCGTGGCACTACCATCTGATGAAGGAGCGACGCTCCAAAAGCTAGTGTGCTTCCAATTAAACCTGTTGGACTATAGCCTGATATTGTGTGATTTTTAACTTTATACAGCCACAATGTTTTTGAAAAGAAAAATGAAGTGAGCCTCTGTCTTCTTACAAAGTTTTATGCAATTGTACAGTCAAAACTTAATGATTTCTTGTCTAATTTAGAACCAGAAAATGCTGACAATATTTTGGTGTCTTGGCATGTGTGGAGAGAAAAATAAGGTTTCAGTCTGATGGCCTTTTGTCAGAACTGTCAGATCTGCTGATGGTTTCCAACATGTTCTGTTTCTGTTTTGAATTTCCAGCTTCTGCAGTGTTTTGCTTAAGAATGAGCACTCTGAAATTTACTCAAGGCACTGTAGTGTACAATTTGGTTTTAATTTATACAGGCTCCTGAACTGGAATGCAATGGGGGTGGTGAATTCAAAGGATTACATTAATTATTGTATCTTGGAACTCCCTTCCAAAAACCCCAGATGGACCTGTTGAGTTCCGAATAAGTGGCCCACTGCCGTCACCTCAAGGGCAATCAAGAATGGGCAACAAATAACTGGCCTGCGATGCTCACATCTCATGAATAAATTATTTTTGCACCAATCATGGTAAACTGAATATGTGAAGGTTGCTATCTGAAAAATGTACCTAAAAAAAATTGAAATTTATAACCACACTCTCTACCACTACTACTTTCCTGACATTTTTAACTTGTTTAATGTTTAATTTTCCTGGTTTATAACTTGAATTGCTTCTCAAATAGAGTCATAGAGATGGTACAGCACGGAAACAGACCCTTCGGTCCTACTCACCCATGCTGACCAGATACCCCAACCCAATCTAGTCCCACCTGCCAGCACCTGGCCCATATCCCTCCAAACCCTTCCTATTCATATACCCATCCAAATGCCTGTTAAATGTTGCAATTGTACCAGCCTCCACCACTTCCTCTGGCAGCTCGTTCCATACACTTACCACTCTGTGAAAAAGTTGCCCCTTTGGTGTCTCATATCTTTTCCCTCTCATCCTAAACCTATGCCCTCTAGTTCTGGGCTCCCCGACCCCAGGTAAAAGGCTTTGCCTATTTACACTATCCATGCCCCTCATAATTTTGTAAACCTCTATAAGGTCACCCCTCAGCTTCCAATGCTCCAGGGAAAACAGCCCCAGCCTGTTAAGCCTCTCCCTATAGCTCAAATCCCCAATCCTGGCAACATCCTTGTAAATCTTTCACGTTTCACAAAATAAATTGTTACATGAAGTGATTAACATGGAGCTAAAAGTTTACTTATGCTGTATGTTGCGTTGTGAACCTTAACCTATTTTATTGTCAATTGAAAGCAATGATAAACTTCTGTGGAGCTTAGAAAGTCAGACAAAAATCTGCTTTTGATGTGAAGTCATTTTACATTGAGGGGCCCTGTTTTCTCCAGAGTTGATAACTGGTAGAGGTTGTTTAACCCGGACACTCGTTGACAAATGCGAATGCACAGTGTATACTTGAAACTAGATTGCTACATTCATAAGGGACCTCATTCCCCAGTACAGCAGCCTTGACAAGGCATCTGCATCGCTGTGTTTATTTGCTTCTCAGTGGCTGATTTCATGTGAAAAGCTGACTGAGTCAGTGCCCATTTTTGCAGGCGTGCTGCTGTCATTCAAGGTAGTCCCTTATACGAATCAAAAATGAAGGTTAGTTGCCTATGATTGGTCAGTAGCGAAGAGTGCCTGCCTTAAAGGAAATGGGTGAACTTCTTAATACCAATAGTTATGCCCAATCCTCTGTTTTCAACTTGGGCATAATTCTTCTCTGCATTTGTGACCTTGATGATAATGCGACAGACCTTTCCCCTTCATTCAATAAGATGTGCAACAGTACAGCACCAACCCCATGAGGTGAAGTGTCACGAAAACTGTAGTGATAACTTCAGGTCAAAACGGTTTAACTTTAAGGCTTGTTTCACATCCCGATAAGCCACCTCACATTCCTAGAGTACATTTCCATAGCCATCCTTTTTCCAGCAGCTGATACAAGTATTTTAGTATAGATGCCAGATTTGAGACTAATTTGCTATAATAATTGACAAGTCTCAAGAACGGTCTCAGTTGAGGTGCATTCTTTGGTCTAGGGGCCTTCATGATGACCTCTATCTTCTTGGGTGTTGTGTGTAGTCCCTCGCCATTTTTTACTTGGTCCAGGTACTCCATGCAGTCCCTAAAGTACTCCTTTCTCCCTTTTTACTTGTAATGATGGAGGTGCCAGTTTTGGACTGGGGTGGACAAAGTCAGAAATCACACGACACTGGGTGTAGTCCAACAGGTTTATTTGAAACCATAAGCTTTTGGAGCCCTGCTCCTCTTCCACGTAACTGGTGAGAGAGAATACGCTGGGGACACTTTTTATCAGTAAAAGATCAAAGAGTAATAAAACTGATGAATGTATTGAACAAACCTAGATAGCAGTTAAGTCTTTAATCAGTTGGAATGGAGATGCAGGTTTCAATTGATCAATATGTAAATCCCAGAATTTCTTTCAAGTCACTGCCCCAAGATAATTTTAAGATTGTATCAATATAAAAAAGTAACATCTCAGGTCAGACAGTGCATTTTAGGTGTGAGGCCATTCTTCGAGTCTAGTCTGTGTCTTAACCTGGAGTCAGACTGCTTTTATTTCCAAAGTAGGAATTTATAAACTGCCACACTGACAGTGTTCACAGATTGTGTGCTTTTGAACAAAATCGAATGGATCTGCAAATATCAAGAATGTAGTTATTTTAGGGACTCCTTTTGAGTACACAAAGGGCTTGAGGGTAGGAAGCAAAGGATAATAGTGGAAGGATGCTTGTCAGACTGGAGGCCTGTCACTAGTGGTGTGCCTCAGGGATCAGTGCTGCACCTATTACGGTTTCTTTTTCTATTTCAGTGATTTGGAGGAGAATGTACAAGGCATAATTAGTAAGTTTGCTGATGACAGTAAAATAGGTGGTATTGTGGACAGTGAGGAAGGTTATCAGAAATTGCAGTAGGACCTTGATCAGCTGGGGAAGTCACCTGACATGGCAAATGGAGTTTATTATAGGTAAGTATGAGGTCTTGCGTTTTGGAAAGTCAAATCAAGGTAGGTGTTTTATAGTGAACAGTAGGGCCTTAAGGAGTGTAGTAGAACAGAGGGACCTTGGAGTTCAGGTGCACTGTTCTGAAAGTGGAGTCACAGAGAGACAGGGCAGTGAAGAAGACTTTTGGCACACTGACCTTCAGTCAGGGTATGGAGTATAGAAGTTGGGAAGTTATGTTGCAATTATACAGGACATTGGTGGGCTGTACTTGGAAAATTGTGTTCCATTTTGGTCACCCTGCTATAGGAAGGATATTATTAAATAGCAAAGAGTGCAGAAGAAATTTACAAGGATATTGTTAGGACTCAATGGTCTGAGTTATCGGGAAAGATTGGACAAGCTAGGACTTTTTTTCTTTTGGAGTTTAGGAGACAGAGGGAAGACCTTTAGAGGTGTATAATATCATGAGGCATGGGTAGGGTGAATGCACTGTCTTTGTGGACTAGAGAGCATCGGTTTAAGGTTAGAGGGCAAAGAATGAAAGGGAATCTGAGGGGCAACGTTTTTACAGAGAGGCTGATACTCATATGGAATGAACTGCCAGCAGAAATGGTTGAGGCAAGTACGTTAACAACATTTAAAAGGCATTTGGACAAATACATGGATAGGAACAGTTTAGAAGGATATGGACCAAGTGCAGGGAAATGAGAAGCTTAGAACAACAAAATATACGTCTCTTTAGAAAAAACTATAGAACTATATTTTTGCTCCAGCAAAAAGCAGTATAGGCCTAGCTGCTCAAGTAGTTACCGTTCAAACTGTAAACACCTATGATTGTGTTCGAGTAATCTAAGTGGTGATGTCAAAATAAAGAAATCCACATGTTGCAATATTGAATGCTCGTTCCTAACCACTTTGAAAGCAATGTTTTCCATGTTAAGACTGAACTGCATTTGGAACATAAGAGGAGGAGTAGGCCATTCAGCCCCTTGAGCCTGTTCTACCATTCAGTAAGATCATAGCTGAAATGTGGCCTTGTTGTTTATGCCTGCTTTTGGCCCATTATCCCATGATAGTTTACAGGTCTGGCAGCATTTTAGAGAGAAAACAGAGTTAACAGTTTGGTTCCAGTGACCCTCCTTCAGGTCAAAATATTAACTCTGCTTTCTCTTCACAGATGCTGACAGACCTGCTGAACATTTCCAGAAATTTGTTTTTGTTTCTGATTTTCGGCATCCACAGTTCTGTCTTGTGATACCTTTGCTGAAAAGAAAATTATCTATCTCTGGTTTAAAATAAACAAAAGATCCAGTATCTACTGCCATTTGTGGAAGAGAGTCTTTGTAGAAGTGTTTCCCAACATCTCTCCTGAACAGTCTGGCCCTAATTGTCAGACTATTGCCTCTTGTTCTAGAATTCCTGACCAGTAGAAACAGCTTATCTTTATGTACTCTGTGATTTCATGTTAATATCTTGAAGATTTTGATCACAGATTTCTAAATTCTAGAGAGAACAGGTTTAGTATGTATAATCTCCCCTTTTGACTTAACCCTGAAGACCAGGTATCATTCTTGTGAACCTACATTGTACTCTGTCCAAAGCCAATATATCCTTCCTAAGTTGTGGTGCCCTGATATGCTCTTAGTACTTTGCATTCAGGCAATAGTTACATGATAGAATTGGAATGTTAGCAAAGGACAAATCAGGATGATGTTATAAGTATCGTCCCTTTAATTCCTCTGATACAAATATTCTATAAATGCTATCCCAAAATCTCACATATTTGAATGTACAATATTTAGAATTCCTAATTTAGAGTCAGAGTCATGCAACACACAAACTGACCTTTCGGTCCAACTCGATCCTTTAGGTCTGCCCAGATATCTTAAATTAATGACTCCCATTTGCCAGTACTTGGTTCATATCCCTGTACTCATATACCCATCCAGATGCCTTTTAAGTGATGTGATTGTACCAGTCTCCTCCACTTTTTCTCTGGCAGCTTGTTCCATACACACACCACAACTGTGTGAAAAGGTTTCCCCTCAGGTCCTTTTCCCCCTTTCATAGAATCATAGAGATGTACAGCATGGAAACAGACCCTTCGGTCCAACCCATCCAGGCCGACCAGATATCCCAACCCAATCTCTCACCTATGCCCCTCTAGTTTTGGACTCCCCTACCCTGTTTATTTACCCTACCCATGCAAATCATAATTTTATAAATCTCTATAAGGTTACCCCATCGCCTCCGATGCTCCAGCAACAACAGCCCCAGCCTTTCCAGCCTCTTCCTATGGCTCAAAGTCTCCAACATCCTTTTCTGAACCCTTTCAAGTTTCAGAACATTCTTCCTATAGCAGGGAGAGACCATGTTCCCAAACTAAACTAGTCACACACCTGCCTGCTCCAGGCCCATATCCCTCCAAACCTTTCCTATTCATCTACTTATCCAAATGTCTTTTAAACGTTATAACTGTACCCATATCCACCACTTCACTGGAAGTTAATTCCAAACATGTACCACCCCCCGTGGAAAAAGTTGCCCCTTGGGTCTCTTTTTAAATCTTTTCCCTTGCGCTTTAAACCTATACCCCTTTAGTTCTGGACTTTTCCACCCCGGGGAAAAAAGACCTTACCTGTTCACTCTATCTATGATTTTATAAACTTCTAGAAGTTTATAAAACCTCAACCTCCTACGCTGCAGTGAAAAAATTAATTGACTTTTATTTACAAATTATAACTTTACCTAACATTACTGTTTGTTCAGTAACTTCAAATGATGCATGTGGATAATTGATCAATTTAACATCAATTGATTGTTGGTGCGACTTTAGGTGGTGACCAAGGATTTGAACATCCTTGAGCTGGTTCCTGGCTTTTATTATACTAAATTTGTCATCCCACCTAGCTGCAGGATCATATGCCCATCTTTCTGGGAGTCTATAAATCTGCTACATGATAGAGATACCATAATTTCTTCGGAAGCTGCCATAAGAAGAGTAGTCCCCCAGAAGGTGAATACAAACAGCATCAAATAGAAAGCCACAATTAGATTGGCACAGATTAAGTCACATTTCAGGAGGCAATATGTGAGCAGATTATTTATTCCAACATTGGAAAGGTAGCCGCACAAAAAAACCTGGGACCAAAATAAGTCTTGTTTCAATTGTGTGGCATTTTGGTGAGATTCATTTGAAATACTGTTCTGCAATTTTGGTATCCATATCTAAGGAAGACATCCTTACGCAGAAAGTACAGTACAAGATTGCCTCTAGCAATGCTTTTGAATTGAATCGAATCATTTATTGTCGCATGTATTCACTAAAAAATACAGTGAAGAGTGCGTACCATCACCATGTATAGGTGCCATTCACATTTACTTTAAATAAAAGTAACGAAAGATAACTTAGAGTCCAACTTTTCCTTGTCTGTTGCTACAGTCTCTCTCTCTGGGCAATGTGAGAGTTGTCCTCTGATAAACTAAATAAATTGGATCTATGTTCTGTGGCAATTTTAGAAGAATGAGGAGGTTCTAACTGAAATCTTCAAGGCTATGGTGGGACTTGATATTGAGATGTTGTTTCCTGTGGGTGGGTAATTCATAGCAAGGAGACACTGTTTCAGGATCAGGGGTCAATCATTTGGGACTGAAAAAGAAAAATTTCATCACAAAAGGTTGTGAATCTTTAAAATTCTCTAACTCCAAGTAGTGGATTGTTGAGACGGATATTTTTAGGATCTTCGAGAACCAAGGGATATGGGGTGCAGGTGAAAAAATGGAGTTGAACTGCCCAGGATTAGTTATGATCATCTTTAATATCTCAGCGAGCTAGACCAGCTGTATTCCTCCTCTTGTCTTGGTATTGTTTAGAATAGAGAGAACCTGAATTAATAGAGCACCTTTCACAATCTCAGGACATGCCAAAGGGATCCCCAACCAGTGGAGTACTAAAGAAGGAAGCATATGTCAGGTATAGACAGGATAGATCGAGTGAATCCTTAGAGTATAAAGGAACTAAGAGTATACTTAAGAGGGAAATCAGGAGGGCAAAACGGGGACCTGAGATAGCTTTGGCAAATAGAATTAAGGAGAATCCAAAGGGTTTTTACAAGTATATTAAGGACAAAAGGGTAACTAGGGAGAGAATAGGGTTCCCTCAAAGATCAACAAGGCGGCCTTTGTGCGGAGCCACACAAAATGGGGGAGATACTAAATGACTATTTTGCATCAGTATTTACTGTGGTAAAGGATATGGAAGATATAGACAGTAGGGAAATAGATGGTGACATCTTGTAAAAAGTCCAGATTACAGAGAAGGAAGTGCTGGATGTCTTGATAAGGTTAAAGGTGGATAAATCCCCAGGACCTCATCAGGTGTACCCGAGAACTCTGTGGGAAGCTAGAGAAGTGATTGCTGGGCCTCTTGCTGAGATATTTGTATCACCGATAGTCATAGGTAAGGTGCCGGAAGACTGGAGGTTGGCTAACCTGGTGCCTCCGTTTAAGAAGGGCGGTAAAGACAAGCCAGGGAACTATAGACCAGCGAGCCTGACCTCAGTGGTGGGCAAGTTGTTGGAGGGAATCCTGAGGGACAGGATGTACATGTATTTAGAAAGGCAAGGACTGATTCAGATAGTCAACATGGCTTTGTGCGTGGGAAATCATGTCTCACAAACTTGACTGAGTTTTTTTGAAGAAGTAACAAAAGATTGAGGGCAGAGTGGTAGATGTGATCTATATGGACTTCAATAAGGCGTTTGACAAGGTTCCCCATGGGAGACTGGTTAGCAAGGTTAGATCTCATGGAATGCAGGGAGAGCTAGCCATTTGGATACAGAACTGGCTCAAAGGTAGAAGACAGAGGGTGGTGTGGAGGGTTGTTTTTCAGACTGGAGGCCTGTGAACAGTGGAATGCCACGGAGATTGGTGCTGAGTCCTCTACTTTTTGTCATTTACATAAATGATTTGGATGCGAGCATAAGAGGTACAGTTAGTAAGTTTGCAGATGACACCAAAATTGGAGGTGTAGTGGACAGCGAAAAGGGTTACCTCCGGTTACAACAGGATGTTGATCAGATGGGCCAGTGGGCTGAGAAGTGGCAGATGGAGTTTAATTCAGATAAATGAGAGGTGCTGCATTTTGGGAAAGCAAATCTTAGCAGGACTTATACACTTAATGGTAAGGTCCTAGGGAGTGTTGCTGAACAAAGAGACCTTGGAGTGCAGGTTCATAGTTCCTTGAAAGTGGAGTTGCAGGTAGATAGGATAGTGAAGGCGGTGTTTGGTATGCTTTCCTTTATTGGTCAGAGTATTGAGTACAGGAGTTGGGAGGTCATGTTGATTAGGCCACTATTGGAATATTGCGTGCAGTTCTGGTCTCCTTCCTATCGGAAAGATGTTGTGAAACTTGAAAAGGTTCAGAAAAGATTTAGAAGGATTTGAGCTAAAGGGAGAGGCTGAACAGGCTGGGACTGTTTTTCCTGGAGTGTCAGAGACTGAGGGGTGACCTTATAGAGGTTTACAAAATTGAGGGGCATGGATAGGGTAAATAGACAAAGTCTTTTCCCTGGGGTCGGGGAGTCCAGAACTAGAGGGCACAGGTTTAGGGTGAGAGGGGAAAGATATAAAAGAGACCTAGGGGGCAACTTTTTCAAGCAGAGGGTGGTAAGTGTGTGGAATGAGCTGCCAGAGGAAGTGGTGGAGGCTGGTACAATTGCAACATTTTAAGAGGCATTTGGATGGGTATATGAATAGGAAGGGTTTGGAGGGATATGGGCCGGGTGCTAGCAGGTGGGACTGGATTGGGATATCTGGTTGAGATGGACAGGTTGGACCGAAGGGTCTGTTTCCATGCTGTATATCTCTATGACTCCAATTGTCATCTCATTGAAACTTAGAAAATTGTTAAAGGGCTAGGTAACGTACATGCAGAAATGATTCCAAAGGCTTAAGTCGGGGTGGGATCTTGAACTAGGGGCCACAATTTTAGAATAAAGGGTAGCTTATTTTCGGACTGTGATGAAAAGAAAGTTTGTCACTCGGGATTGGGGATCTTTAAAATTATGTACCCCAGAGACTCTTGAAGTTCAATCTTTTCAGTATGTTCAGAATAGAGGTCAATAGATGGTGGTATAAGCAGATACATTAGCAAAATTCAAGAGACATTTAGACAGATAGTAGAGAGAGAGTAGCTTTTTATTTGTCCTTTCTACCAAATACAACACATACAGTAAAAAGGAGACAGTGTTCCTCCAGGACAGACTGTTACATGGACAGCACAGACTACACATTAGTACCTGGCCTAAAGTGCAAAACATGCAAGTTACAGTATAATAGAAGGATGATAAATAATAGACATTTTTTTAGCAGCAATTCAAAATTGTGCAGAGTGTTTCAGATGGCAAAGACTCTGATCATACTGAATTAAGCAGCCTGGTGGTTTGGGGGAAGAAGCTGTTGCACAGTCTGGCCGTGAGACACCGAATGCTCTGGTGTGTTCTGCCAGATGGCAGGAGAGAGAAGAGTTTGAGTGAGGGATGTGTGGGGATTTTCCACAGTGCTCTTAGCATTTCAGATGCAGTGTGTGGTGTAAATGTCTGTAATGGAGGGAAGAGAGACCTCGATGATCTTCTCAGCTGTACTCACTATCCTTTGTAGGCTCTTACGATCCGAGACAGTGCAGTTCCCAAACCAGGCAGTGATGCAGTTGCTCAGGGTACTGTCAATGAACCCTCTGTAGAATGTGATGACGATGGGAGGTGGGCTTTCCTCAGCCTGCACAGAAACTAGAGATGCTGCTGGGCTGGCTTGGCTATGCAGCTGGTGTTGAGGGTCCAGGTGAGATTCTCTGTCAAGTATATGCCAAGAAATTCGGTGTTCTTCACTGTCTTCACGGGGAGCCGTTGATATCCAGGAGAGAATGGTCGCTCCATGCTGTCCTGAAGTCAACAACCACCCTTTTTGTCTTTTCTATGTTCAGAGACAGGCTGTTGGCTTTGCACCAGTCCGTTAGCCGCTGCACTTCCTCTCTGTATGCTGACCCATCGTTCATGCTGATGAGACACACTACAGTCGTACCATCAGCGAACTTGATGTGATTCGACCTGTGCATCACTGCACAATAGTGTGCCAGCAGGGCGAGCAGCAGTGGACTAAGCACACAGCCCTGGAGGCCCCCTGCCATGCTCAGTGTGATGGTGCTGGAGATGCTGTTCCTGATCCAGACTGATTGAGGTCTCCCAGTCAGGAAGTCTAGGATGCAGTTACAAAGGGAGATACTTAGGACCAGCAGACTCAGTTTTCCAATCTGTTGCTGAAGAACAATAGGGTTAAATGCAGAACTGAAATCTCTCGACATTAGTCTGACGTAGGTATCTGTCTTCTCCAGGTGGGTGAGGGCCTGATGGAGGGTGGTCGAAATGGCATCTGTTAACCAGTTTGGTCGATATGCAAACTGCAGGGTGTCCAGTGAGAGAGACAGCAGGGTCATAATATGCCTTCTCATTAGCCTCTCTAAGCACTTCATGATGATGGGTGCAAGTGCAACAGGGCGGTAGTTGTTGAGACAGGGCGCTGAAGGCGACCTCAGTATGGGGACGATGGTGGCAGCCTTGAAGCACTTTGGAACTATGGCACAGCTCAGGGAGATGTTGAAGATGTCCGTGAGAACATCTGCCAGTACGTCAGAGCATTCTCTGAGCCACTCTGCTAGGGATGTTATCTGGTCTAGCAACCTTTTGGTTGACTCTGCATACAGTTTTCCTCATGTTGGCTGTGGAAAAACACCGCACCCAGTCATGGGAGGAGGGGAGCTTCCTCGCTGCCACATCATTTCATGTCTCAGTGCCTCAAACTGTGCATAAAACTTGTTCAACTCAACGGGGAGGGAGGCATCACCAGCACAAGGAGGAGATGCTGGTTTGTAGTTGATGGCCTAGATATCCTTCCATATGCTCTGTATATCGCCGCTGACCTGAAAGTGGCTGTGAATTCTGTGTTTATGCAGGCTTTGCCTCTTTGATGACCTGGGTCAGGTTGGCCGTTGTGGTTGTTAGGGCCACCTTGGTGTCTGCTCTGAAGATTGAATCATGGGTCCTCAGCAGCACACACGCCTTTCCAGTCATCCACAGCTTCTGGTTGGGGTGAGAAGTGATGGTCTTGGTCACAGTGATATCGTCAATACACTTGCTAATGTAGCAATTGCTGACATCGTGTACTCCTCTAAGTTGATGGAGTTGTTATCAGTTGCTACCTCCCTGAACACATGCCACTCAGTGCACTCAAAACAATTTTGAAGAGCAGAAATTACTCCTGCTAGGTTTTCACTTGCTTCCAAACCAGTTTGACACGTCCGCCGAGCGGTCTGTACACTGGGATTAGCACAACAGATGTGGTCTGTGGAGCTGGGGCTCTGCCCTGTATGCATTGGAGATGTTTGTGTGATTTCTCCAGTTTCCTCATTTCCCCTCCCCCCACCTTGTCTCAGTCAAATCTCTCGAACTCAGCACCGCCTTCCTAACTTGCAATCTTCTTCCTGACTTCTCTGCCCCCACCCCACTCCAGCCTATCGCCCTCACCTTGACGTCCCTCCACCTATCGCATTCCCAACGCCCCTCCCCCAAGTCCCTCCTCCCTACCTTTTATCTTAGCCTGCTGGACACACTTTCCTCATTCCTGAAGAAGGGCTGATGCCCGAAACGTCGATTCTCCTGTTCCTTGGTTGCTGCCTGACCTGCTGCGCTTTTCCAGCAACACATTTTCAGCTCTGATCTCTAGCATCTGCAGTCCTCACTTTTTCCTCGAAGATATTTGTGTGAACCAGATCCAGCGTGTTCTCCCTTCTCATAGCAAAGTCCACATGTTGGAATTTAGGGAGCACAGTTTTAAGATTTACATGGTTGAAATCTCCAGCAACAATTAACAGACAGTCAGGATGTGCATTCTGCAGTCCACTAATAGCCACATTCAGTTCAGAGTGCTTCCTTAGCATTAGTACTGGGAGGAATATACACTCCAAGTATAAGGATGGCGGTGAATTCCCGCAGCAAATAAAATGGTCTGCATCTAACAGTCACAAACTCCACCGGTGATGAGCAGTAACTGGAGACTAGCACAGAGTCTTTGCACCATTCCATTTTGATGGCACCCCACTCTGTGCCTTACTGCACAGAGCTGCATTTCTGTTGATGCAAAACAAGGTGAGCCCATCTAGCTGGATGGTGTTGGCTGGAAGTCCGTCGTTGAGCAATATTTCTGTGCAAACAAGGACACAGCACTCTCTGACTCACACTGAGACACCTGCAGTTGGATGTTGTCCAGGGAGCAAGCATTGGAGAGCAGAATGCATAGGAGAGCTGGCCGGCCAGGATATGTTATAAATCTAGCATGAATTCCTGCACACTTACCATGCTTCCACCCCCTCGCGCACCGCTTCTGATGACTCAGCATCTGGCTACTGACATCAGGTGAGGCCGAGGACTGGGGGCCTGGTCTCTGCAGCAAGCAGAGCTCGCATAGTTCCTGCCGCAGTTCTCCATTCAGGTGGATGGGATTAGAATGACTTTAACATTGGTGCAAACATAGTGGTTGTAACAACATAATTGTTATGGGGGTTTTAACTTTCAAAATATTGACTGAAAAACTATGGTTCGAGTACTTAGTCAGTTTTTGTCCAATGTGTACAGGTGGGTTTCCTGATACAGTATGTAGACAGGTCAACAAGGGTCGAGGCCACATTGGATTTGGTACTGGGTAATGAAGCTGGCCAGAAGTTAGATTTGAAGGTGGGTGAGCACTTAGTGATGGTGACCACAATTAGGTTATGTTTGCTTTAGCAATAGAAAGAGAGAGTGTATACCACAGGGCAAGAGTCGTAGCTGGGGAAAAGGCAATTAGGCAAGTTTTAGGATGCATAGGATGGGGAAGAAAACTGCAGGGGATGGGCACAATTGAAATGTGGAGCTTATTCAAGGGACAGTTACTGCATGTCCTTGATACGTATGTACCTGTCAGGCAGGGAGGAAGTGGTCGAGCAAGGAAGATATGGTTTACTAAAGAAGCTGAATCTCTTCTCAAGAGGAAGAAGGTGGCTTATGTTAGGATGAGACGTGAAGGCTCAGTTCGGGTGCTTGAGTGTTACTAGTTAGCTCTCTCTTTGGGTCTTTCCTGGCCAAGAAGAGCTAGGAGGAGACATGAGAAGTCATTGGCAGGTAGGATCTAGGAAAACCCTAAAGCTTTCAATAGGTACATAGAACATAGAACATAGAACAATACAGCACAGAACAGGCCCTTCGGCCCACGATGTTGTGCCGAACTTCTATCCTAGATTAAGCACCCATCCATGTACCTATCCAAATGCCGCTTAAAGGTC
Organism: Chiloscyllium punctatum; assembly: GCF_047496795.1. Classification (NCBI taxonomy): domain Eukaryota; kingdom Metazoa; phylum Chordata; class Chondrichthyes; order Orectolobiformes; family Hemiscylliidae; genus Chiloscyllium; species Chiloscyllium punctatum. The sequence continues at coordinate 52,033,248 of NC_092757.1, forward strand.
GCCAATGAATCTGACTCTACCACTCCCACGGGCAGCGCATTCCATGCCCCCACCACTCTCTGGGTAAAGAACCCACCCCTGACATCTCCCCTATACCTTCCACCCTTCACCTTAAATTTATGTCCCCTTGTAACACTCTGTTGTACCTGGGGAAAAAGTTTCTGACTGTCTACTCTATCTATTCCTCTGATCATCTTATAAACCTCTATCAAGTCACCCCTCATCCTTCGCCGTTCCAACGAGAAAAGGCCGAGAACTCTCAACCTATCCTCGTACGACCTACTCTCCATTCCAGGCAACATCCTGGTAAATCTTCTCTGCACCCTCTCCAAAGCTTCCACATCTTTCCTAAAGTGAGGCGACCAGAACTGCACACAGTACTCCAAATGTGGCCTAACCAAAGTCCTGTATAGCTGCAACATCACCTCACGACTCTTGAATTCAATCCCTCTGCTAATGAACGATAATACTCCATAGGCCTTCTTACAAACTCTATCCACCTGAGTGGCAACCTTCAAAGATCTATGTACATAGACCCCAAGATCCCTCTGTTCCTCCACCTGACCAAGAACCCTACCATTAACCCTGTATTCCGCATTCTTATTTGTTCTTCCAAAATGGACAACCTCACACTTGGCAGGGTTGAACTCCATCTGCCACTCCTCAACCCAGCTCTGCATCATATCTAAGTCCCTCTGCAGCCGACAACAGCCCTCCTCACTGTCCACAACTCCACCTATCTTTGTATCATCTGCAAATTTACTGACCCACCCTTCGACTCCCTCATCTAAGTCATTAATAAAAATTACAAACAGCAGAGGACCCAGAACTGATCCCTGCGGAACTCCACTTGTAACTGGACTCCATGCTGAATATTTACCATCTACCACCACTCTCTGACTTCGACCGGTTAGCCACTTTTCTATCCAATTGGCCAAATTTCCCTCTATCCCATGCCTCCTGACTTTCCGCATAAGCCTACCATGGGGAACCTTATCAAATGCCTTACTAAAATCCATGTACACTACATCCACTGCTCTACCCTCATCCACATGCTTGGTCACCTCCTCGAAGAATTCAATAAGACTTGTAAGGCAAGACCTACCCTTCACAAATCCGTGCTGGCTGTCCCTAATCAAGCAGTGTCTTTCCAGATACTCGTAAATCCTATCCCTCAGTACCCTTTCCATTACTTTGCCTACCACAGAAGTAAGACTAACTGGCCTGTAATTCCCGGGGTTATCCCTATTCCCTTTTTTGAACAGGGGCACAACATTCGCTACTCTCCAGTCCCCTGGTACCACCCCAGTTGCCTGTGAAGACGAGAAGATCATTGCCAACGGTACTGCAATTTCCTCTCTTGCTTCCCACATAATCCTAGGATATATCCCGTCAGGCCCGGGGGACTTGTCTATCCTCAAGTTGTTCAAAATGTCCAACACATCTTCCTTCCTAACAGGTATCTCTTCTAGCTTATCAGTCCGTTTCACACTCTCCTCTTCAACAATACAGTCCCTCTCGTTCGTAAATACTGAAGAGAAGTACTTGTTCAAGACCTCTCCTATCTCTTCCGACTCAATACACAGTCTCCCACCACTGTCCTTGATCGGACCTACCCTCGTTCTCGTCAGGTAGCTGTAGTAAGATTTGGGCTAATCGAGGACAGTAGTGGGAAGCTATGCGTGGCGTCCGAGCAGATAGGAGAAGCGCTAAATATATATGTTTCATCGGTATTCACACTGGAAAAAGACAATGTTGTCGAGAGGAATACTGAGATACAGGATACTAGACTAAACAGGATTGAGGTTCACGAGGAGGTGTCAGCAATTCTGGAAATTCTGGAAGATAAGACCCCTGGGCCGGGTGGGATTTATCCTAGGATTTTCCAGAAGCCTTTGAGGAGATTGCAGAGCCTTTGGCTTTGATCTTTATGTTGTCATTGTCTACAGGAATAGTGCCAGAAGACTGGAAGACAGCAAATGTTGTCCCCTTGTTCAAGAAAGGGAGTAGAATCAACCCTGGTAATTATAGACCAGTGAACCTTACTTCAGTTGTGGGTAAAGTGTTGGACAAGGTTATAAGAGATAGGTTTTATTATCATCTCTGTACGAATAAGTTGATTCCAGCTAATCAACATGGTTTTGTGAAGGGTAGGCCGTGCCTCTCAAACCTTCAAGAAGGTAACCAAACAAGTAGATGAGGGTAAAGCCGTTGATATGGTGTATATGGATCTCAGTAAGGCATTTGATAAGCTTCCCCACGGTTGGCTATTGCACAAAAGATCTGTTTTGGGGCCACTGCTGTTGGCAGGCTACAGAGAGACATAGATAAGCTACAGAGCTGAACTGAGAGGTGACAAATGGAATTTAATGCAGAAAAGTGTGAGGTGATTCACTTTGGAAGGAGCAACAGGAATAAAGAGTACTGGGCTAATGGTAAGATTCTTGGTCGTGTAGATGAGCAGTGATCTCAGTGTCCATGTACATAGATCCCTGAAAGGTGCCACCCAGGTTGATTGGGTTGTTAAGGCATTCAGCGTATTAGCTTTATTGGTAGAAGGATTGAGTTTTGGAGCCATGAGGTCATATTGCATCTGTACTTAACTCTGGTGCGGCTGCACTTGGGAGTATTGTATACAGTTTTTTTCCACATTATAGGAAGCATGTGGAAGCTTTTAGAAAGGGTTCAGAGGAGATTTAGTCAGATATTGTCTGGTGTGGAGGGAAGGTCTTCTGAGGAAAGGCTGAGGGACTTGTGGCTGTTTTCGTTAGAGAGAAGAAAGTTGAGAGATGACTTAATTGAGACCATGTAAGGTAATCAGAAGGATGGATAGGGTGGACATTGAGAGCCTTTTTCCCTTGGATGGTGATGGCTAGTGCGAGGGGACGTAGCTTTAAATTGAGGGGTGATAGAGATAAGATAGATTTCAGAGGTAGTTCTTTACTCTGAGAGTAGGGGAGGTGTGGAATGCCCTGTCGCCAACTTTAAGGGCATTTAAATGGTCATTTGATAAACATATGGTTGAAAATGGAATAGTGTGTAGGATAGATGGACTTCAGATTGGTTCAGCATGTTGGCGCAACATTGAGGGCCAAAGGGCCTGTAGAGTGCACTGTAACATTCTATGTTCCTATAGTGGGCTGAAGGTTTCTGTGCCGTACTGTGTTGTAATTAATTCGGGGAATATGGCTACAATGTAGGAAAATGGCCCTGAGGTAGATGATCAACCATGAACAGGCCAGAAAATTAAGTGGCCTACACCTTTTATATTTGTAAAATGGGGAAAGGAGTTAGAATGAGTATTGAAAGTTCAAGGAGCAGAGTGACTGATTCCTTGGTTTTGTTCTTTAGTAGTTACCACTAAACTATCAGTAAAGGCTGGTAATTCTAGTTGAAATTGCTTACCTTGGATTGTCTAATTAAACTGTGTCAACTTGAATTACAGATTTTTGGTTATGAGTACAATGGTATTGCAATGTGAGTGAGGGGATGATCAGCTTAACAAACTCTGAAGGGGTGCCCAGATTCTGTAGTGAGTAGCAAGGATCAGGAGAAATTGGTCTGTCCAGCATTCTTAATCAAATCTTTCGGAAATTGCAATCTCCATTAATGTGAATACTATTAATTTCACTTAATTGATTCTTTGTTAAGTCAATATGTCTACAGAGTACTACAACAAGAGGAGAGGAGTATTTTCTACCTCTTGTGATGTGTTTGATCTTGTGATCTTAGTGATGTTTGGATTTAGCCTGTATTTTAACAGTGATCATTCTCTTAGTGTTTGAAAGACTTGAAATTACAAGTAACAATTTTAACTTTGAAAATCTTCATTTGAAGTATTTTGTACTTGCATAGTCATTTTGTTTGTATCCAATATGTAACTTGATAAGGATAAATGTCAGGTTATTAATAGTCAATTACCGTCTAACTATTCTCTTGCTGTTTTCCAGCTCTTGGCCCATAACCTTTTTAGGCTTTCGCATCACAAGTGTACATCTAAATACCACTTCAATGTGATGAGGGTTTCTGCCTCTGCACCCTGACAAGCAGTGAATTCCAGTTTCCCAACACCTTCTGGGTGGGGGGAAAAAAACATTTCCTCACGTCCCTACTAACCATTGTTTCGCTTACCTTAAACCTATGCCCCCAATGATTGATCCAACTGCCAAGTAGAAAATCTTTTTCCTGTCTATACCTCTAATAACTTTGTGTCTCAATCATGTTCCCTCTGTCTCCTCTGCATCTCGTCTGCTACGCCAGTCTCTTCTTAACTAGAACACTCCAGCCCAATCCGCATACTGGTAAATCTCCACTGCACCCTCTCCATTGAAATCACATCTCTCATATAATGTCGATTATAGAACTGCATGCAATAGATTATGTGCTATGCATCATTGGAGCAGGCAATGAGGTGATGTGATAGATGCTTAGGAGCCAGGGGAACAGGAGTAGTCATCCAAGGAGAAGGGTGAGGAAGTCCTCCTTGTGGATGACCAAACTCGCTGTATTGGGCTGTACAAGGCAGACAGGACTGGATTGACACCCAGTTCCAGTCTATAAAAATTGGGTACAAAAAATGATCATGGATTATTGTGGTCCAGAGACAAGCATTTCATTCCACTTTGTGGGGTGAACTATGGGGCTGAAAAGCCTCTATTCATTTGTGTTCACTTTTGCTGCAGTTAAATTTTGCGTAAATTTTGATTTGTCTGAATGTTCCACTGTTGCGACTTTTCCCTTTGGGATAATGACAAATGAGGGTGACCACTGGGTTTTGAGGAAGAGTATTGGGTATTTGGGAGTGGCGGGGTCCAGTCTTCAGAGAGGATGTATCCAGGAACAGGTAAACTGCATCGCCTATGGTCTATACAGTAACATGAAGTGAGAAAATGGGATTATGTGTAAGGGATGGTCAGACATGTGGGTTATGTGTTGTGAATGGTCTGGCCTTCTGGTTACTGCCATGATATTGTTGGTGAAGAGCAATGGCAGATTGCCAACATTTGTATGGGTGTGCAGTGACCTTTTAAAGATGTTGCAAGGCATGCCAGTCTTTTGGCAGATATTCACTAGTGGTGAGTTGTTCAAGGGAACGGTGCGTAGTAAGAAGCAGATAGAATTGGATGTAGGCGATGCTATAATGGCATGGTAGCTAGAAAATGATGTGTGTCACATAAGATATGCTAAGAATCCCTCCACGCTTGCAATTAGCCAAAAAACAACAGCCCATTACTTTTATTTCTTCTCTGTTGCTGCTAATTCTTCTGGTTAACTGTTTCCAGTCAGGCTTCCAGAATCTATTGTACAGGGGATCCCTCGTTTATGAATGCCCAACCATTGAACGCCTGTACTTGCAAATGCAATCCCATATGAGGGTGTAATTTTAAAGATCTATGAACATAGGGAAAGGCTGAATAGGCTTGAGCTATTTTCCCTGGAGTGTCAGAGGCTTAGGGGTGACCTTATAGAAGCTTATAAAATTGTGAGGAACATTGATAGGGTGAACAGCCAAGATATTTTCCCCAGGGTGGGGTGGGGTTGGGAGTGGGGCGGGGGTGGGGGGGGGGGGTGCGGGGGCGGTGGGGGGGGGGGTGGTCCAAAACTAGAGGTTTAAAGTGAGAGGGGAAAGATTTAAAAGGGACCTGAGGGACAACGTTTTCACACAGGATGGTGTGTGTATGGGATGAGCTGCCAGAGGAAATGTTGGAGGCTGGTACAATTAGAATATTTAAAAGGCATCTAGATGGGTATGTGAATAGGAAAGGTTTAAAGGGATATGGCCCAAATGTTGGCAAATGGGACTAGACTAATTTGGGATATCTGGTCAGTGTGTACGAGTTGGACCAAATGGTCTGTTTCTGTGCCATACAGCTCTGACACTTAGGAACAGCTTTTTTTTATATTGTCCTCCATTATGTTCAGCCTTGGGTACAAATCAACTTGCAGTGAGCTCCAGCAAAGAACCTGTTTGCAACCTAGGACTGCCTGCACTTTGCACTCAGAGGAGAGGAAATTTTGCTCCAGGAAAAGAAATGACACTTAGCAAATCAATTGTTTTAATTAACCAATGGATTAATTTGAATGGTAACAATATCTTTAGTGTCATGTATGTGATAAAAAGTATCAAGGCACCCCACAGGAATATTCTAAAATAAAGTTTTAGAAATTTCACAAACTTTAAAAATGCTCGGATGAGCGCTTGAAATGTCATAACATTCAAGGCTATGAGCGAATTGCTGGAAAGTGAGATTGGTGCAGACTTGAATAGTTTTTTTTGTGCGTACAGACTCAATGGGCCTGTTCTGAACCATATGATTATATGAATTACATTGTATTGGAGGTATGCCTTACTGTATATAATTTTAGTGTATTTTGTTCCTTTATGCAGTATTGTATTTGCATGGAATTCAATACGAGTCCATTTTTTAGCTTTTTTGTTTCGAAAAGAAAATGAACAAACTTTACATTGGTATTGGTAGCTGCTTTAGAAAATCTATGCTGCCCTAGTTTCTATGTCTATATTTTTAATCTTATTTCATAAAAGAGCACAAAGGAGGTTTCTAAAACTGCTCTCAATATTTCACCAGACCCAGATGCTAATCTGTTGTTGCTCTGTAGATGGTAAGGAAACGATAATTTATCATTTTCATTACTGGTCAGCAGGTTGCTCAACTTTCTACTTGAACGAGTTCCAATCTGTTGACATCAGCAAGTATATTTTATCGAAGCAGAAAAGACACCTTTCCTTGTTGTATTGATTCCAGAGTAATTTTTAGTTTTGTGCAACTCTTTCAAGGATAAATTTGAGGGTTTCAAGTTAAAAAGAATTAAAACGTTCATATTTGTTACAGACCTAAAAATATACCTATAAATAGTTTCTACATGAATGTAGGCTTTTTTGTGCCAATGTTTCTCACTTAAAATTTTCAAGAGTGTATTATGTCATGGAACCAGACTTGAATTGGTGGTCACCCATGCCTAGATCATATGTTGGTGACCTCCATCCATATCAGAGCCTACTGCATTACTGAAAAAATGATTCTGGTTTGTTGCTTAGTATCCAAATCAGATTTACAATGTGGTAAGTAAATTTGGTGACCTTCAAGTGCAGGTATTCTGTATAGGAGCATGATGTTGGGGCAGTAACTGAGACTAAGCTGAAAAATGGTAGAACTCTGGAGTGTGGGCACAATGGGCTACCTTTAAAACAAAAGAGTTCAGGCAGTGAACATAAAAGGGAATAGAAAAGCAAAAGGAGAGGTGATAATGCCCATTAGGGACAAAAAGGGGAAACAAATGGAAGCTTGGAGCATTTCTGAAAAAACCGAATGAGTAGTCAGTTCTGACATAACGCAATAGTTCTGTTCCGTGCGACCCCACATTATAAGAAAATCACATAATAGCAACACCATTTAAATTAATGGGGTTGGAATCATGTTATCGCCAATACAGATAAAGAAAGCTTGTGTTCTATAAATAATTATCAAAATTCTTCAATCACATTAGAATCAATTTGCGTTGAAGAAATGTGTGACCAGTGGAGTTCCACAAGGATCGGTGCTGGGCCACTACTTTTTGTAGTTTACATAAATGATTTGGATGTGAGCATAAGAGGTACAGTTAGTAAGTTTGCAGATGACACCAAAATTGGAGGTGTAGTGGACAGCGAAGAGGGTTACCTCAGATTACAACAGGATCTTGATAAGATGGGCCAATGGGCTGAGCAGTGGCAGATGGAGTTTAATTCAGATAAATGTGGTGCTGCATTTTGAGAAAGCAAACCTTAGCAGGACTTATACACTTAATGGTAAGGTCCTAGGGAGTGTTGCTGAACAGAGAGACCTTGGAGTGCAGGTTCATAGCTCCTTGAAAGTGGAGTCGCAGGTAGATAGGATAGTGAAGAAGGCGTTTGGTATGCTTTCCTTTATTGGTCAGAGTATTGAGTACAGGAGTTGGGAGGTCATGTTGCGGCTGTACAGGACGTTGGTTCGGCCACTATTGGAATATTGCATGCAATTCTGGTCTCCTTCCTATCGGAAAGATGTTGTGGAACTTGAAAGGGTTCAGAAAAGATTTACAAGGATGTTGCCAGGGTTGGAGGATCTGAGCTATAGGGAGAGGTTGAACAGGCTGGGGCTGTTTTCCCTCGAGCTTTGGAGGGCGAGGGGTGACCTTAGAGGTTTACAAAATTATGAGGGGCATGGAGAGGATAAATAGACAAAGTCTTTTCCCTGGGGTCGGGGAGTCCAGAACTAGAGGGCACAGGTTTAGGGTGAGGGGGGAAAGATATAAAAGAGACCTAGGGGGCAACTTTTTCACACAGAGGATGGGTGTGTTTATGGAATGAGCTGCCAGAGGATGTGGTGGAGGCTGGTATAATTGCAACATTTAAGAGGAATTTGGATGGGTATATGAATAGAAAGGGTTTGGAGGGACATGGGCCGGGTGCTGGCAGGTGGGACTAGATTGGGTTGGGATATCTGGTCGGCATGGACGGGTTGGACCGAAGGGTCTGTTTCCATGCTGTACATCTCTATGACTCTATAACTGTATTTGGGAGCAGATTTCTCCAGCTTTCTCATTTCCCCTCCCCCCCCCCCCCCCCCCCACCTTATCTCAGTCCCAACCCTTGGACTCAGCACCGCCTTCTTGACCTGCAATCTTCTTCCCGACCTCTCCGTCCCCACCCCCTCTCCGGCCTATCACCCTCACCTTAACCTCCTTCCACCTATCGCATTCCGAACGCCCCTCCCCCAAGTCCCTCCTCCCTACCTTTTATCTTAGCCTGCTTGGCACACCTTCCTCATTCCTGAAGAAGGGCCCGAAACGTCGATTCTCCTGCTCCTTGGATGCTGCACTTTTCCAGCAACACATTTTTCAGCTCTGATCTCCAGCATCTGCAGTCCTCACTTTCTCCTAAGAAATAAGACCTACCAAAGTTGTAATGAAAGAGCAGGTACTTGAAATACTGGATGGGTTAAAGCTTTACAAAGAGGAGCTAGAAAAAGTGGCTGGCTTTATTTGAAGTTCTTAGGTCACCAGGCATCCATCAGATGCAGCTGAGGATACCAGAGGAAGAAAGGTTGAAAATCGATGAGGCACTGATGCAAATCTTCTATTCCACCTTCGAGAGAGGTGTGGTGCCAGGGGACTGTAGAATTGGAAATTATTCAGCCTTGTACAAAAAGGGTGTAAAGAGAAACCCGATAATAGGTAATCATTTTATCTTTGGGAATGCTTTTAGAAATTATAGTTTGGGACAAAGTTGCAGTCACTTGAACTCAAATCGAATCAAATTTGGTTTACTGTGCTCTTAACAAATCCTGGCTGGCTCTCCTCAATAAATCAACTTTTGTTCCAGTCCTATTCTGGCCCCCACCCACAACTCTTTCTCTAATTATACCAATGATATCATTGGTCCTGCTTCCCCCTCTTGTTTGGAATTGGAAAGGTTAATCAATTTCGCTTCCAGTTTTCACCCCGCCCTCACTTTAACCTGATCTAACTCTGACTCTTCCCTTTCCTTCCTCAACAGCTCTGTTTCAGTTTCTGGGGATTGGCTGGCCACTAATCTCCACTATAAATCAGCTAACTCCCACTGCTACCTGGACTACATATCCTCACATTCTGCTTCCTGTAAAGACCCCATTCCATTCTTACAATTCCTTTGTCTCCCATCACACGTGCTCTGATGAGGTCAACTTCGACAAGGGAGAGTATGAAATATCCACCACCTTCCTCAAACAAGAATTCCCCAGTACCATTGTTGACAGAGCCCTCAACCAGGTCCGACCCATCTTCCACACTTCCACCCTCACCCCCCCCCGCCCCCTTCCCTCCCATAACAAAGGGAACCCTATCATCCCACCAGCATCCACATCCAGAAGTTCATCAGCCGCCATTTCTGTCCCCTTCAGTGAGAGGCCACCACCAGACATTCATTCCCCTCCCCTCCCTTGTCTACCTTCCGCAGAGACTGTTCCCTCTGGGACACGCTGGTCCATTCTTCCTTCACTCCCAACACCGCCACCCTTCCCCTGAAACTGCCGAAGGTTAAAACCTATCCGTTTACCTCCTTCCCCGTCAGTTTCAAAGGGTCCAAGCATACCTTCCAGGTAAAACAGCACTATATCTGCACTTCTCACGATCTAGTCTACTGCATTTGCTGCTCACAATGTGGTCTCCTCTACATTGGGGAAACAAACCGTAGACTGAGTGACTGTTTCGCAGAACATCTGTGTTCTGCCCAGAAAAAAGACCATGAGCTTCATGTTGTCTGCCACTTTTAACACACCACCCTGGTCCCAAGCCAACATCTGTCTTAGGTTTGTTGCAGTACTCCAGTGAAGCTTATTGCATACTGGAAGAACAACACCTCATTTTTCACTTAGGGACCCTGCAGCCCTCCATACTCAATACTGACCTCAATAATTTTAGAGCCTGAAGTCCCCCATGTCCTACCCACATGCCTTGTTATTACATAGTCTGCCATTACATACTACCTATTCTTAGCCACTAACAGTCTCCATTAACAACTATTCACCCTCCCAGCCAGATCATTATTAACTCCTTTGTCTGTCCAACTGTTCTTCCCTCTCTTGAGGCTCTATTCCCACCTAACGTTTACTATTTAACCCCACCACATACCCCATCTTCTGCATATAAATGGACATTTTCCCAACTGCCATTAGTCGTGAGGAAGGGATCACCAGACCCAAAACATTAGCTTTGATTTCTCTTCACAGATGCTGCTATGCTGAGCTTTTACAGCAACTTCTGTTTTTGTTTCTGATTTACAGAATCCACCATTCTTTCAGTTTTTATTGTTGGAGAGGGGGTTCATCAGTTTTATGTGGTGCACCAATTGAAGCTATGAGGCGAGGCATGTGGGACATTCTTTTGTTTTTGAAAAGAGATGGAAAAACTAATTTGCATGAAAAATATTAAATTTCTTTTATGTATTTCATGGAAACTTAACTTTCAAATGGCAAATTCTGCAAAATTTGATTTTTGCACTGTAAACTGACAGTAATTTTCATTGCTCCAGCTGGAGCAGAAAAAAACCTCATCAGCCTTTTATCATGTTGTAAAGTAATACTGCTGTCTTGAGGGTTTAAATCTTTTGTTACACTGATAACAGATTCCATGGATAATGTTGTACTATGGTGGAATTTGAGGACAAAATATGCTATGGGTATTTTTTTTTTAAATCAAGTATTATTTTTCATTCTGGGTTGAGTACCATGTCCGTTTATTGTATCTTCAAATGAAATGTGATACAATTTGTTTTTATTAAATTGTAAAGTTTTAGATATTGAAGACTGTGTATCAGTAATCAAAGACTTAGCAGCATGATTGCTGATGAATGGTCATAGTTAAAGAAGTATATTTCTCTCTTTGTCAATGGGACTGAGTACTTAACTCTCCAACGCCAGAGACATGCATAAGCTATATAAAATCTGTCTTGACTGTCAATACACATGGATAAATTTTGCTGGTGTGTGAATGACTAATATTCTGTTTCTATTGTATAGAAGCCATTTTTAAAAATGCAGCAAATGTAAGATGGAGTTTAATAGGACTGTTCTAATCTCGGTTTTCTTCTAAATTTCCCTTACTGTGTGGAGGGATGTCTGGGCTATTTAGTGGAATTTAGTAATTATCTTCACAATCTCACAAGTGGTGACTTGTTTTAGAAATCTGTTATAAATACTTCCTGAAGCAATTAGTTTTGTTTATAATAAATCTAATATAAATTAAATCTTTTATCTCCATGATCTGCTTACTGGGGGGGGGGGGGAGGAGTTGAATTTCAACTTGATTGCCTGAAAAATAATCTTAACAACCAATCTACCCACTGAAAAACCAATCCAATTTCTACTCTGTTGTTTTCGGTGGCAATTTTGAACCAAAAGACCCCCACACTATATTTTCTGGACTAAGCACATGTGCAGGTTCAGTATCAATATGTATACTAAGATTCAAGTTATCCTGCTCCTTCTCAGGCTATGCTCTCACAATATCTTGTCCATTGACTTGGCGTTGAGCAGAATATGGATATTGTTAAGATCAGTGTAGGCCACAAAGTTTTGATTTCTAACTCCTCCTTAGCCATTTGGTACAGCAGAAAGAGTTAGGTCAAGTGTATTTAGGTGTATGTAAACTTTTTAATAGTGTGATCAATTGTACTTTTGATAAAACCTTGCTAGCATTGTAAAGTTTTAGAAGTGTACAGTCTCATCCTCTCAGAATTTAACTGGCGCTAGAAACATTCTTCAAAACTGTTTTTTTAACGTCTCTTTTAAAATTTGTCTTCTGATCTTTATTTTGCTAACTGTACGTGTTTAAACCTCATTTATAATTCCTGGTTTAAATTCTCAGCGAATATTCTTCATTTGTTAAAGAACTACTAGTTGCCTTGCTTAAAGATAGAACAATAAGATTCTTTATTCAGGGTTCTGTGTTGGGTCAGATACCTGATGACAGCAAGTCTCCCTTAGAAAAATTAACAAAAACTCTTCTTGAGAAGCTGTCAGCCTGACGAACTGAGAGCGCTTTTCCTTTTGTCACTCACTGCAAGGTCTGGGGCAGACGAGTTTTGTTATAATAAGGATCAAAGTTGTTTAAATTGTCTGGAATAAGACCCTCTGAGGGAAATGGTAAATTTCTTAAGATAATGTATGACAATGATATCAATATTGATGATCAGCATTTTTAGAAGAGAGAATTTGGTGACATATTAAATGCATGTCATTGTATTCTGGCACAATAATTGAGGAGGGCTATAGAAACTGTTAAGAAAGAGTAAGATTTAATGTAGATTCTGCCTTGGGGTTGTTATAATACCAGTTAATGTTACTGCCTATCAAGGACCTGGCTTGATGGATTTTAATTTTATTTGTTCTGGTTTTAACCAGAAATGCAAGCACATAGTGCTTTAAAAACAAAAAAAAAGAAGTTTATAACAAAAGGATTGAAGATAACAATAGAACAACCCAAACCACAGTATCTACTTATTTTGAAAATGCAAAGATTTTACACACCGCTTAAAAGACAAATTGAAAAGAAGCAAAACCTGAAATGTAATATCTAAACTACTACTGTTACAGCTCCCAAATACACCACTTGCTTAATACTGAAAACGGAATGTCGACATCTAACACTTTTTGGAAGGTATAAGTCACTTGCTGCTACAAACTTTTAGACTGGAACTGTGATTGCTTCTTATTGGAACTATCACACACCTCAGCTTCAGGGAACTCGACTTAAAAACCTTAAGAAAGGTTATTTATCCTGATAGTGTTAGTCCCAGTCCAAAAGCATATTTTTCATGACGTGGAAGAACCAGTGATGGACTGTGGCGGACAAAGTTAAAAATCAGAGCTGAAAAATGTGTTGCTGGAAAAGTGCAGCAGGTCAGGCAGCATCCAAGGAGCAGGAGAATCGACGTTTTGGGCATAAGACCTTCCTCATTCCTGAAGAAGGGGTGCCAAGCAGGCTGAGATAAAAGGTAGGGAGGAGGGACTTGGGGGAGGGGCATTGGGAATGCGATAGGTGGAAGGAGGTTAAGGTGAGGGTGATAGGTCGGAGAGGGGGTGGGCGCGGAGAGGTCGGGAAGAAGATTGCAGGTCAAAAAGGCGGTGCTGAATCAGAGGGTTGGGACTGAGATAAGGTGGGGGGAGGGGAAATGAAGCTGGAGAAATCAGCATTTATCCCTTGTGGTTGGAGGGTTCCTAGGCGGAAGATGATGCACTCTTCCTCCAGGTGTCGTGTTGCCATGGTCTGGCGATGGAGGAGGCCAAGGATCTGCATGTCCTTGGCGGAGTGGGAGGGGGAGTTAAAGTGTTCCGCCACAGGGCAGTTGGGTTGGTTGGTGCGGGTGTCCCAGAGGTGTTCTCTGAAACGTTCCACAAGTAGGCGGCCTGTCTCCCCAATGTAGAGGAGGCCACATCAGGTGCAGCAGATGCAGTAAATGATGTGTGTGGAGGTGCAGGTGAATTTGTGACGGATATGGAAAGATCCCTTGGGGCCTAGAAGGGAAGTGAGGTGGGGGGAGATGTGGGCGCAAGTTTTGCATTTCTTGCGGTTGCAGGCGAAGGTGCCGGGAGTGGAGGTTGGGTTGGTGGGGGGGTGTGGACCTGACGAGGGAGTCGCGGAGGGAGTGGTCATTCTGGAACGCGATGGGGGGGGGAGGGAGGGATAGACATCCTTGGTGGTGGGGTCTTTCTGGAGGTGGCGGAAATGACAAAGGATGATATGATGTATCTGGAGGTTGGTGGGGTGGTAGGTGAGGGTCAGTGGGGTTCTGTCCTGGTGGCGATTGGAGGGGCGGGGTTCAAGGGTGGAGGAGCGGGAAGTGGAGGAGATGTGGTGGAGAGCATCGTCAACCATGTCTGAGGGGAAATTGCGGTCTTTGAAGAAGGAGGCCATCTGGGTTGTTCGGTATTGGAATTGGTCCTCCTGGGAGAACATGCAGCGGAGGCGAAGGAATTGGGAATATGGGATAGCGTTTTTACAGGGGGCAGGGTGGGAGGAGGTGTAATCTAGGTAGCTGTGGGAGTCGGTCGGTATATAGTAAATGTCCGTGTTGAGTCGGTTGCCCGAGATAGAAATGGAGTGGTCTAGGAAGGGGAGGGAGGAGTCTGAGATGGTCCAGGTAAATTTGAGGTCGGGGTGGAAGGTGTTAGTAAAGTGGATGAACTGTTCAACCTCCTCGTGGGAGCACAAGGTAGCGCCGATACAGTCATCAGTGTAGCGGAGGAAAAGGTGGGGGTGGTGCCAGTGTAGCTGCGGAAGATGGACTGTTCCACATGTCTGACGAAGAGGCAGGCATAGCTGGGGCCCATGTGGGTTCCCATGGCTACTCCTTTGGTTTGGAGGAAGTGGGAGGATTGGAAAGAGAAGTTGTTCAGAGTGAGGACCAGTTCAGTCATTCGAAGGAGGGTGTCAGTGGAAGGGTACTGGTTGGGTTGGCGGGAAAGGAAGAAGCTGAGAGCTTTGAGGCCTTCGTGATGGGGGATGGAGATGTATAGGGACTGGATGTCCATGGTGAAGATAAGGCATTGGGGGCCAGGGAAGCTAAAATCATGGAGGAGGTGGAGGTGTCCTGAATGTAGGTGGGGAGTTCTTGGACTAAGGGGGACAGGACCATGTCGAGGTATGCAGAGAGGAGTTCGGTGGGGCAGGAGCAGGCTGAGACAATGGGTTGGCCGGGGCAGTCAGGTTTGGGGATTTTGGGCAGGAGGTAGAAATGGGTGGTGCGGACTCCCCACCTACATCCAGTCCCAAGAGGACCAATTCCAATACCAAACAACCCAGATGGCCTCCTTCAAAGACCGCAATTTCCCCTCAGACGTGGTTGACGATGCTCTCCACCGCGTCTCCTCCACTTCCCGCTCCTCCGCCCTTGAACCCCACCCCTCCAATCGCCACCAGGACAGAACCCCACTGGTCCTCACCTACCACCCCACCAACCTCCAGATACATCGTATCATCCTTCGCCATTTCCGCCACCTCCAGACAGACCCACCACCAAGGATATCTTTCCCTCCCCTCCCCTATCAGCGTTCCGGAAAGATCACTCCCTCCGCGACTCCCTCGTCAGGTTCACATCCCTCACCAACCCAACCTCCACTCCCGGCACCTTCTCCTGCAACCGTAAGAAATGCAAAACTTGCGCCCACACTTTCTCCCTCACTTCCCTCCAAGGCCCCAAGGGATCCTTTCATATCCGTCACAAATTCACCTGCACCTCCACACACATAATTTACTGCATCCGCTGCACCCGATGTGGTCTCCTCTACATTGGGGAGACCGGAACGTTTCAGAGAACACCTCTGGGACACCCGCACCAACCAACCCAACCACCCCATGGCGGAACACTCCCTCTCCACCAAGGACATGCAGATCCTTGGCCGCCTCCATCGCCAGACCATGGCAACACGACACCTGGAGGAAGAGTGCCTCATCTTCCGCCTAGGAACCCTCCAACCACAAGGGATGAATGCAGATTTTTCCAGCTACCTCATTTCCCCTCCCCCCACCTTATCTCAGTCCCAACCCTCGGACTCAGCACCGCCTTTTTGACCTGCAATCTTCTTCCCGATCTCTCCGCCCCCACCCCCTCTCCGGCCTACCAGTCTCACCTTAACCTCCTTCCACCTATCGCATTTCCAACGCCCCTTCCCCAAGTCCCTCCTCCCTACCTTTTATCTTAGCCTGCTTGGCCCACCTTCCTCATTCCTGAAGAAGGGCTTATGCCCGAAACATCGATTTTCCTGTTCCTTGGATGCTGCCTGACCTGCTGCGCTTTTCAGCAACACATTTTTCAGCTCTGATCTCCAGCATCTGCAGTCCTCACTTACTCAAAGTTAAAAATCACACAAAGGCAGGCTATAGTTCAACAGGTTCATTTGGAAGCACTTTGGAGCATTGCTTCTTCATCAGGTGGTTGTGAAGAATAAGGCCACTTTATGGTCTTATTCTCCACAACCACCTGAAGAAGGAGCAGCACTCTGAAAGTTAGTGCCTTCAAATAAACCTGTTGGACTATAACCTGGTGTAGTGTGCTTTTTAACTTTGTCTAACTTTTTCACTTCAAGATAATCAAACTTACTAAACCTGTCATACCCTGATCTGGAATATAGCTCTATATAGCTACCCTGTTCAAAGATTTCATGGAACTAACACATTGAAAGTCAAAGTGGAATATGTCTCAGTTACGGGCATTTCCTAAGCTTAAAAAAAATTCCAGAATTCTCTAACAAACCTTTTGGGGATCCACTATTTATCATTCTGGGAAAATTGTCCATTAGTGTACAAACCCTTTTGCTATACAGCCAGGCCTCAAAAACTGTGAAGAATCTATCATGGTTTCAGAAATGCCTGCAAATGAACTATTAACTTCAGACATACAAAAATGTCCACAGATTACCAAATAAAAAACCAAACCCAAACCATCCAAATAGCATTGGGAAATCTATATTTAAATCCTACATTATATATTGGAGATATGTACTACTTCTGAGATTTTAAATTTGCATTAAATTCTGAGGGACTGCATGATGGTCAGATGGCAGGAAAAAAGAAGCAAGAGAAACTAGCATAAAAAGCAGCGAAGAATTGTTTTGCTTAGATGAATAGCTTGCTTAATGCCCAGTTAAACAGCAATTTTAGGCTCATTATGGCCTCAAAAGGGGCTAAAATCATTTTCTATCCATGTAGATTTGTTGCCAAGGCTGAAAAATGTGTAGTGAAATCAACTTCAGTAGTAACTAAATTCGTTGCAGAATTCATTACAAACATTTGCTTGATAAATTTTGGTTGGCACATGCAGAGTTAAATTTTGAAATATTCTAAAATTCTCTGGAACTGTTCTGGACTCTGTCCAGTATAACTGAGATGTTTAACTGCCATTGACATGCAACTGCAACATTTAACCACAATGAATTCGGGGAATACAACATGTTTCTGTTCTGTGAGACACAGAATGAACCAAAGCAGTAATGTTCTTTGTATTTTAGTTATTAGTTAATTATGTTTCGATTGACTTTTTTTTGTTGTTGAGACTTGTTTCCACTAAAAACCTTAATCTAAAAGCTCGTTTTGACACTTGTAAGGAATCGTATTTAATAATAACTGTTGAACGTTACAGTATTATCGGACTGAAAAACCTTACTTGTGCCATCCCTCCAATACTACCGGAGTTTTGAAACAAAAATTCTCTCCAACCTTGGCTTGTTTGCAATTATGATGTTTTGCAAGCTCAATTTGTCTCTAAAGTCAATACTTCATCTGTATGTATTTTGGTTGTATCATATCTGGACATGTTAATATTTGGGAATTTGGTGACTTATGTAACTATGTCTAAGTGACCCAATGGGTTATATTTGTATTGTAACAATTCCAACCCACCATCTGTGTGGAATAAGATCTACTTCCTCATATTTTAAGAAATTGTGCAAACTCAGCCGTTGATCATTAAAGTGATACTTAAATGCAGGACCAAAGGTGAAGTATGTTGGGTTCAGCTTTAGGACCATAAGAGCATGTGGGGGGAAAGAAAATCTTCCACTTTTTGCATTTATGAATGAAAATAAATTTCACCTGAGTAATTAGAACATTGGGTTGTCCAGAGGGCTCATCCTGTATTGTATCTTCCAATGAAAAATCCATTTGATGTAACCTGCTTCAACTACCGATTTCCTAGGTGTGTCAAATATATTAAAATTGATTAAACAATGAGTTTTCTGTTTGCTTCAAATTGAAAATGTGTCTGATTTAGCAGCCCTTCCAGCTAAATGTAGCTAAGTCATTCACCATCAGTTTTTAAGACTGGCACTGTCATTTTATAAAAATATCATTGTAGATTTTTAAAACTAAAAGCAATTATGTTTCACTTGGACATTGGGTTGTGAAGTGACTGTGTACAGAAAGTCAGCCAGATCAAATTGCAAAGCTGTTAGTTGGGCAATCACAGTATTCTTGCCTTTATGTAAATAGATTCTTGTAAAAATTCACATGAGAAATGACAAGATTTGAATACATTTGATAGCACTGTTTTTCACATAAGGAACACAAACATAAATGAGTTGCTGAATAGCGCACAACGTCATAATTTTAAATGGAATTAAATCATTTAATGATAGAGATATTACAATATTGGCTTGTGGCAACAATCTAATGCATTGCTTCCCCAACATTTTGCACTGTGAGCCTACTTTGAGCCTTGAAAATTGCCCTGACCTCTCCTCGGTGACAGCTGAGAGAGTGTGGGAGACCAGAAAACCCACCTGACTGTTTGTTTTTACTTGAACAGAGTTTGGGACTCCACAATAGGTCATTTTAGACCACAGCCGCCATTTTTTAAAAAAAAATTGCACAGATTTAAAGGGGCTTCTCAACTGTTAACACTAGGAGCTTGAGAGCAACAATTGCTGCCTTACAGCTTGCAGAACAAATTCTTGTCTGGTCTAAAGTTTGGGAAGTCATGATCTGATGGGCACAGTGGCACAGTGGTTAGCACTGCTGCCTCATAGCACCAGAGACCTGGGTTCAATTCCCATCTCAGGCAACTGGCCCTGTGTCTGCGTGGGTTTCCTCCAGGTGCTCCGGTTTCCTCCCACAGTCCAAAGATGTGTAGGTTAGGTGAATTGGCCATGCTAAGTTGCACGTAGTGTTAGGTGAAGGGGTAAATGTGGTAGAATGGGTCTGGGTGGGTTGCTCTTCGGAGGGTTGGTGTGGGCTTGTTGGCTCAAGGACCTTTTTCCACACTGTAAGTAATCTTAATTACACCATCATAGTTTACTTCTTTTTCACTAAATTGTTTACAAAATTGAGCTAATGCATCATGAATTGTTCAGTTCTTCAGGTGTTGCAGTTTATGGATTAAGTTATTAATTTCACATATTTTACTTCAGATTTGTATCTTGTTATCTTATTTTACAATTGTTAGTTCCAATAGTTTTACAAATCAAGAGCCTGGATTACCTGAAAAGGGAGCATGCGCAGGGTTACCGGGAGTAGGCGAGAGAACTTTGTTATTGCCTTAGTTTAATTTCAGTTTTTGTACCTGCATCCTTAGATCGTGGTATAATTTCTTTGGGTTGTGTGACAGTGCGAAATCCCCATGGTGTTGATAATGTATCATTTCGAAAATGCATTCCACCACCAGAGACCCAACATGAGAATGTTCCACATTGGTTTTTTAAAAAAAATTGATATTTATGAGAAAGAAAAAATTTTTCAAAAGTGAGTCCTTTTTGATTAAAATAAAAGTCTGCACAACTTATACATAATCTGAACTTTCAACATCTTTTCTCCACCAGCACCCTACACCCAAAACCCTAACACAACTACCCCTCCACGCTTCACTTCAACTCTGAAGAGTTATCTAGACTCAAAACATTAGCTTGCTCTCCATGGATGTTGTTTGACCTGCATTGATCTTCAGCATTTGTTGTTTTCAGCACGGATTCCAGCATTTATAATTATTTGCTCTTACATGTACTTGATTTTTCTTTACCCTGTTGTTGATATTGCAAGTAAGTTGTTCACAGCAGGGAATGCGATTCAAGTACTTACTTGAACACACACCCATCAGCCAATCATGAATTGATTAATGATCAAAATGATTTTTAACTGATAAAATACATGTAAAATTACTTTTGGTGAAATGATTCTTGAGAAATCTTTCAAGAATCGATTCTATCAAAATGTCTCACTTTACACCAACAGCTTAAGCATTCTATCATTCTGAGCATTAAGTACTGTGAGAATATGTACTGGAGTATTTTATTTTCAAAGATACTCCTCGAGTCAAGGAGCATGAGGGAAGTGAACCTTATGAAAACTAACTATAAATTGAATAGCTGTTGGTTATGATAAGGAAACCAAAGTGCAAAAGCCAGAATGATTTTAAAAAATGAGTAAAATTACTCAAATTGAGAGAAAACCATAACTGACAGAAGATAAATTATAAATAATAGCTGAAGATGCAAAGTTATCCCTACTGAAATGTTCACATTTTTCGTGATTCAGTGTAGGCATTCAATTAGAGTGCATTTTCTGCATAGTTCACTAATGTTAATCTGTATTTAATGTGGTCAAGTAGAGGTCTTCAAGCATGTGTCAAAGCTAATTTTTTTTTCATTGGCCAACATTTATTTCTTAACAGAAATGACTGGAGAAACTCAGCAGATCAGTCAGCAGCTCTGGAAGAAAGCAGAATTAATGTTTCAGATCCAGTGACCCTTCAGAACAACCAGAGCTGCTTGTTTTTGATTTCCAGCATCTGCAGTTCTTTGTTTTTATTACCCAATACTTGTTACCCATCTCTAGTTGTCCTTGAGAAGGTGGTGATGAGCAGCAGTCGATGTGCTCTAACTAGTGGGGGAGTTATCACATCATTGATTTAGATAAGCCATTTTCTAATAAAACTAAAGAAGCGGCAAAGGTGTTTGCTCTAGTGGCCCTGTTCTCAAATATTTATCTGAAAATGTTTATAATCTTAACAGTTCAAATTCAGAGCTAAAATTGCTTGTCTCTGGAGTTAACTATTAAAGCACAATGTGTGATAGGATTCTAAAGTCCCTATCTCTTGACTACAAAGAATTGAAAGCAAAGGACAAGGCATGTCCAGTTTGCCAAGCTATGATGCTGAATGTGCAATTCTGGTTGCAGTTTCAATCGCTTACTTTCTTACATTTATAGTTATAAATAATTCTATAGTTAATACTATAGAATTTTAAACTGGTAATTATTTGAAATAGAATTTCCTTTACAATTAGGAATCGGTTCGGGGCTGTGATTTTTAAATTGCAAATGTTATTTTGATATTGATTGAATTTATTATAACAGGATATAATGCACAAATTTTGTTGTGTTTAACTTGTAAGTGCAGAGAAACTGCAGATTGGAATATGGATTCCATACATAAAGAAGCAATTTTTAATTAAATGTAAACATTTTTGATGCTTTCCCTGAACCCCTTAGGTCTTGTAATATCATATGCAATATCTTTTGTTGGTTTAGAAAAGGCTGCTGTTGAAAGTTTCCAGATATGTGGTTCTAACAAGTATTAAGTTGATGACAGGATACTGAAAAAGTACTGGTGACTACTTGTCTGGGGAAGCATATTGGATCCTTTGATTCAAGAGAGACATTATAATTTGGATTAGCAATGAGAGTAATTTCTAGATTTCTGCATTTATCATATGTATGGTTGCTGTCAATTTTATACAGGGGTTAGTATGTATGTTGACAGGCTCGCAGTGATCACTACCTTTAATTTTGGACCTATATGTAATGTTGGAAATAACTGTGAAATTCTTAAATGGAATAGAAGAGCAGTAAGCACAAAAGAGCATTACATTATTTGCATAGGGCAGGTTATTGGTGCATTTGGATTGCTGTGAAAGAAAGGAACCTGGCCATTATTTTGCACCTTTTCATAACCTCTAGATCGCAGGATCATAAAATTCCTGCATGTGGAAAGAAGCCATTTGGCCCATGGAGTCGGCACCAACCCTTCAAAGAGCCTCTTCTCAGATCCCTACCCTATCCAGGTAAACCTGCATTTACCATGGCTAATCCACCTGGCCTACACTTCCCTAGACACTATGGGGCAATTTAGCATGGTCAGCCAACCTAACCTGTGGGAGGAAACTAGAGTACATAACAGAAATACATGCAGACATTGGGAGAACATGCAAACTCCACACAGCCCATTACCCAAGGTTGGAATCAAACTCTGGTCCCTGGCACAGCAGTGCTACTTTGATATCATAAAGCATTTTGCAGCTAAACTAGCGTAGTCAGAGATACCCTGCTCCTCCACAGAGTGTGCTGTTTAATCCGAATGTGAAACTAATATAGAGTTAACTGATTTATTGTGATCTTAAACTAATTGCACAATAGTGTTTCTGTAAAGACCAATGGACATGTTGAGCCTCATTTAATCTTCTTCAATCTGAGCTTTAAAATTGTATGAAGTCTTAATTTAATGCTGAACCAGCTGAGTAGAGCTGAAATTCCTTTGCTATTAACAGCTATGTTCCTTCAGATGATTAAAGGTTGGATTGTTTAAAAATTATTTTAAGTATAGTCATTGTAATTAAGGAAAAGAGGCACACAGTAAATTTTGCACACTGCAAGGTCACATTTTAATGTGTGAGATAATATTGAAGTAATCTCTAGTTGGTTGAGAATAAACATTAGCACAGTCACTAGGAGAGCACACTAGTGTTTAACCCCACCTAAGAAAACTGATGGTCCTCTGTTAAACAGTTTTGAAGAGACACCTCTTATGGTGCTGCATTCCTCCAATAATCCACTGAAGTGTCAGTCTATCTTATGTAGGGAAGTGTTCCTACATAGTATTTGGTTGTATGGGTGTTAGTGAGACCATACCTAAAGTACTGCTTATAATTTGGGATTCCTGCTTGAGGGATGTAGTGTGGGAGGCAGCTCAGGATGTTCACTAGATTGCTTCTGGAACTGTTTAGGCCTATGCTTTCTTGAGTTTTAAGATCTCCTCTTATTCTTTTATTGAGGCAAAAAGGATGCTAAAAGGGATTGCCAGTAGATGTTGAAATAATTTATCCTTTTGAGGTAATCTAGAACAAGCAGTTATAGTTTTCGGATGGGGATAGCAGATTTAAAACAGATGAAGAGAAATGTGTGGAATTCAGTACCCTAGAATGCAATGGATGCTGGGGTATTGAGTAAGTTGAAGGACATGGACAGATTTTTAATGGTAATGGTTTGAAGAATTATGGAGTGCTTGCAGGAAAGTGGAGTCAAGGCCACGATGAGATCAGCCATGATTGTATTGAATGGCAGAGCAGGCTTGAGGGGATGAATTGCCTACTCCTATTTCTTATAATTTTATGTACTCCAGTCTATGGAATTGACCTTTTGAATTAATCAAGTATACTGCTACTGAGCCAAAACTGACCCCTGGAAAACCAATTTATTACTAGTAAGGGTAATGGTTAATCCATCAAGTAATCTCAATTTTGTGAAGTGAAACTCCTTGAAAACTGATGTTTGTCATGGGGAGTAGGTTTATTTATGGAAGTAGCTTTGTGAGAAAGCATATCCATTTGTAAGTTTCCTATTTCTGCTTTGCTAGTTATTTTCCCATCTTTTTTTTAATACATCTTCTAGGAGAAACAGTAAATGTCTTGAAGTTTTTTGTCTGTAGTTTCATTAATTTATCAATTGAATGTTTTCTGTTTTGTTACGGTTTCCATGAATTTCTTCTTTTCATTAATCCTTGGATATCTATCTGAAGCATTAGCTCTAGGTCTCCTCCTATAAATACTGCCTGAGCAACTGAGCATTTCCAGCATCTATATTATTTTGCTTCAGTGAACTATTCATAAGCCAGTTTTTCTTTAATTGTTACAGTTAAACCAGTTTATAATGTCCTATTTGTTGCATTTACTCTGGTTGCCATCTGACAACTAATTTGATGGAGAAGGCAGTGCAAGCCTGTGATATACAGCCAAGCATCAATTTAGAAGGAGATTACTGAGATGCAGTATAAATTGATATGAATCTGAAGCATTAGTTTAAATTTTTGGTACATAATTATTAAAAATATTGGCAAAGTTTGATTTTAAATTAGTAAACAATTGTATTGTATGATAAATATCCCTTGTCATCTTACTATTTTATAGCTGTGGTTGAATTTCTCAGTAAGAAATATTTGACAATTTTGCTGTTGTGTGTTAAATTTGGAATAAGAACTGCTAACTATTCATTCGTATGTTAAATAAACTGACAACCATAGCGGTTTATAAATTGATACTTGCAATTGTTATATCAGAGGACTATATGTTTGCTGAGAAGTAGTTACAGTGATTGAATTGCTAAATGTTTGCATAGTTCATTTTGTACAGTATATAAAAATGAACACATTCCAGTCTGTTTAAAAAGCACCTTGATGGGTTTATTTTTCTCAGTGTTATCTCATTACTTGCTGTTCAGACTGCAGATGTTGACAATAGAAAATCTGGAAAAGCTTCTAAATGACATTACTGAGCTAATTACTTTTTATTTTAAGTACTTAAGCACTCTGACAAGGCTGCCCTGGAGGTTGATGGGTTGCTGTAATCAGTGCAACTAAACACTTATGCTTGTGATATTTATAATCTGCTATTTAGCCTAAATAATTCTCCATTTCGGGTCCAACATAATGCAGTTTGGGACACATGGGGCTGAATCAGGCTAGAATAGAGGTGGATCAGTTTAAAAATTCAGTCAACTTATGCTGTAGAATTGGAAGTACTGTGTATGTTTTCATCACCGGCCCAGGTGAGGGTGGACCTCAGAACAGGCCTACACCTGTTATTAGCTCAATTAAGCTCATCGCAAGCTTATTAAAAGCCCATCTCTTCCAATCTTCCGAATTTCCTGGAAGAGGCTGAGGTTTCACAAATGGCTGTATCAGACCAGCTGCATAGAGGTGAGGATCATATCTGGTGCAACTCTAGCAAAGTGTGTAACAAGGTAATTGAAGATTCTGTTTTAAGTTTAAAAGGATGAACACTGAAGTTAATATTTCATCAGCTTTCCAGAGGTTTTATACAAAACATTCTTGCTCCCAGATAATAAAGGCAAGTTTCCCATGTGACATTTTAACACCTTATCTATCTGCCCTGCTACTTTATGCACACTAAGAATCTAATTTCAGTGCAAAAACAGATTGTTGACAAAACTCAGCAGGTCTGGCAGCATCTTTGGGAAGAAAGCAGATTTAATGTTTCAAGTCTGGTGATTCTTCATCAGAACTGGTAGCTGGGAAGAAAAGAGGTATGTATGCTGAAGATGAGATTGGGAGTGGGTGGGGGAAGAGGATAGATGTAGAGACTGCCCAGAGAGAGGGAGATGTGCAAGTAATAGACAGACAAGGGGATAATTGATAGTAGACCAGGACAGAAGAGAAGCTGAATAAGTGATGACAACAGAAAGTAGGGGAGAATGGGTCAGATGTGCTGAAAGCAACCCATGCCGTGACAGGAGAAAGTGAGGATTGCAGATACTGGAGATGAGTGTGAAATTATTGCAGTCCCAGCTACCTTCCCCGACCCCAGCCCCACCCCCCCTCCCATTTATCTTACAGCCCCCCAGCCCACAAACCTCATTCCCAATAAAGGGTTTATGCCCAAAATGTCAGTTCTCCTGTTCCTTGGATGCTGCCTGAACCTGCTGTGCTTTTCCAGCATCCCACTCATGACAGAACCAGCATGTAGCAGTGGGTAAAAAAAAATGTGGAAGGATAGAATCGGTCTCTAAAGCTATTGAACGTGTTGAGTCCTAGAGGCTACAGGCTCTCCGCTGGAAAATGAGATGCTGCTCTTTGAGCTTTCACTGAGACTTGTTGGAACACCGCAGCAGGCCTGTGACAGAACTGGTGTGAGAATACATGGTATGTTGAAGTGGCAGGCAACTGGAAGCTCAGGGTCATTTTTACAGACACAACGATCTACAAAATGATTACCCAGTCTGCATTTCATCTCCCCAGTGTAGAAGAGGTTACACTGTATACAACGAGTACAGTGTGCTAGACTGGATGAACGGCAGCTAAATCGCTGCTTCACCTGGAAAGGCTGTCTGGGACCTGAATAGTGAGGAAGGAGGAAGTTACAGGCAGGAGTTACTCCTTTTGCAGTTGCATTGGGAAGGTGTTGTGCATGTGTGGGGAGGTATTGGGAATGGAGGAGTGGACCATGGTGTTCAGAAGGGAATGGTCATAGGGGAAGGGCACACATGTTTAGTCATTGCCTGCTGCTGGCGGTGACAAATGGCAGCTAACAATCCTTTGGTTGTGGAGGCTAGTGAGGTGATATTATCAATATTATGAAAATAGTACTAGGAATGATTTGGGATTCCTCAGGGAATGATACCTAATGACACAAGACTTCTTTCCCAAAGTTCTTGCCTTCCCATACTTCTAGACTGAAGTAGAAGGTAATTTTGCATCTCATGTGGCCAGGACGAGAACAGTTCATACTAAATTAGTTTGCTTTCAAACTTTTTGTAGGTTTAGTTTTAGTCTCATTCCCAAAAACAATTTAATTAAGTGGCATTTCACACCTCTGAGTTGTACTGTTTTTAAGCCTAGCAGGGTTGGTTAGTTCAGATGGCTGGTTTGTGATTGAGTGATGTCAGCAGCGTGGGTTCAATCCCCACGCCAGCTGAGATTAACATGACGAACCCTCTTTCTGAACCTCTCCTCTTACCTGAGGATTGATGATCCTTCAGTTTAACCACCACCAGTCATCTCCCTCTAATGAGCCAGCAGCCTTATAGTCCGGTAAGGACTACGGCAACTCCACCTTTACTTTTATTGAGCCTTAAGCCCCACAATTCCTGTGCTAGCAGCAAGTAAAGTTTTGAACTAACGATATTTTTGGAGTTAGCAAATTCACCAGTCATCCACTACTAACCCTGACCTGTTGCCATTCTCTATTGACCATGTTGCTTATTACTTACTGCTCTACAGAAACTTGCTCAGTTTGTTTTCTGTTAGTTTATAGTTTGCGCCACCAAAGTCTTTGCTCCCACAGGAAATGGTACTTCCACCTTTTGCGACTAAGTCATTGCATCAGTTACAGTTCTTCAGGTCAAGAAACCACATAGCAGTCAATCATGGTCAAAGAGCAGTAATTGCATGGAAAACTGCAAAGCTCATAAGCCGTATGTTGACAGTCACTGAAGATGTACTGGTTGGTCCCAGGTTACACCTACAAAACATCTAGCATGTTAAAAATGTTTTCAGAACAATGCATAAAACAATGAATAGGAAGGTTTTTCTAAAAATGCCAGCTTGTGATGCTGAGCTTCCCATGTTACAGATTTGTTTAACGATGTGCAATGGCTGGCAGTTGCTGGCTGATTTGCACACAAGGAAGTTTTAAGTGCCACCTGCCACAGAGATGTGTCATAACATGCCTGAAGAGGTTCATTCCAAAACAAAATAAAGGAACAGCCAGCCTTTTCTATCCTGAATGTTTCTTCTATCTTGGCCTGAAATCTGCTGCACCCAACAGACTTGACTACCAGAGGATGATGGGAGTGCTTTTTAAAGGGGAGATGTGACTTTTAGCCACTGAGTGAGAATGGTGGGAATTGCAAGGATTTTTGAAAAATGATTTGTTCGTTGCCTTTTTTGCAGCAGTAATAAGATCTCAGATATCTGAATGTTGGGCCACACCCTGTATTCGGCAACAAGTGTGGATTTAAAGAGGCCTCAGCTATTTGATGCTAAGTTCATTTTAATGTTCCCAACATTGATTGGGATACACTTAGTGTCAGAGGTCTAGATGGGCAGAATTTGTAAGAAGCATCCAGGAGAGTTTCCTAGAGTGGTATGTCAATAGTCTGACGAGGGAAGGGGCCACATGGGACCTGGTGTTGGGGAATGAGCCAGGCTAAGTGGTAGAAGTTGCGGTGGGGGATTTCTTTGGTAACAGTGGCCACAATTCTGTACATTTTAGAATACTCATAGACAAAGATGAGATTGGTCCTAAGGGAAGAGTACTAAACTGGGCCAAGGCCAATTATATCAAAATTAGGCAGGATCTAGGAAATGTGGATTGGACACAGCTATTTGAAGGGAAGTCCACATTTGATATGTGGGAGACTTTCAAAAATAGTGCAGGATAGGCATGTCCTGTTGAAAGCAAAGGATAGGAAAGGCAAGGATCATGAACCATGGATGACAGGAGAAATCGTACAACTAGCCAAGAGGAAAAGGGAAGCATACATAAGGTCCAGGCAGCTAAGAACAGAATGGGCCCTGGAGGAATATCTGGAGAAGAGGACCAGTCTTAAGGAATCAAGTGGGTTAAAAGCCTTTAGCAAGCAGAATTAAGGAGAATCCCAAAACGTTTTATTCTTACATAAGAAGCAAGCAGGTAACTAGAGAAAGGATTGTTCCACTAAAAGGTAAGGAAGGAGGACTGTTTGTCAAACCTGAGAAAATGGGTGAGATTCTGAATGATTCACTGAGGAGAGGGACATGATGAATGGGACAGAAGTTTGATTATTCTGGATCACGTTGACATAAGTAGGGAAGATGTGTTGGGTAGGCTCGAGATTATTAAGGTGGACAAATCCCCAGGACAGGATGAGCTCTATCCCAGGTTGCTGAGGGAGGCACGAGAGGAAATAGCTGAGGCCACGACAGATATCTTTGTAGCATCTTTAAACACTAGTGAGGTGCAGGAGGACTGGAGGATTGCTCATGTTATCCCCCTGTACAAGAAGGGTAATAGGGATATTCTGGGTAACTACAGACCAGTGAGCCTGACATCCGTGGTGGGAACGTTGCTGGAGAAGTACTGAGGAATATAATCTATTTATATTTGGAAAAGAATGGGCTTATCAGCAATAGGCAACATGGTTTTGTGTGAGAGTGATCGTGTCTTACCAACTTAGAGTTCTTTGAGGAAGTGACCAAGTTGATAGATGGAAGAAGGGATGTTGATGTCATATACATGGACTTTAGTAAGGTGTTCGATAAGGTTCCCCATGGTAAACTAATGGAGAAAGTGAAGTCACATGGTGTGCAGTGTGGTCTAACTAGGTGTCTAAAGAACCGGTTGAGCAACAGGAGACAGAGGGTAGAAGTTGAAGGGAGTTTCTTTAAATGGAGAAAAGTGACCAGTAATGTTCCACAGGGATCAGTGCTGGGGCCACTGTTGTTTGTAATATACATAACTGATCCAGAAGAGGGCACTGTTGGTATGATCAGCAAGTTTGCAGATGACACGAAGATTGGTGGAGTAACAGAAAGCATAGGGGACTGTCAAAGAATACAGGAGAATGTAGATAGACTGGAGAGTTGGGTGGAGAAGTGGCCAATGGAGTTCAATCCAGATAAATGTGAGGTGATGCATTTTGGGAAGTCTAATTCTAGAGCAAATTATACAGTAAAAGGAAGAACCTTGGGAAAAGCTGATGGGCAGAGAGATTTGGGAGTTCACGTCCATTGTGTCCTGAAGGTTGCTGCACAGGTGGATAGAGTGGTCAAGAAGGCATATAGTATGCTTGCCTTCATTGGACGGGGTATTGAGTATAAGAGCTGGCAAGTCATGTTAAAATTGTACAATACATTGGTCCGGCCACATTTAGAATACTGTGTACAGTTCTGGTTGCCGCTTTACCAAATGGATGTGGATGCTTTGGAGAGAGTGCAAGAAGGTTTACGAGGATGTTGTCTGGTATGGAAGGTGCTGGTTATGAAGAGAGGTTGAGTAGGTTAGGATTGTTTTCATTTAAAGAAAGGAGATTGAGTGGGGACCTGATTGAGGTTTACAAAATCATGACTGGTATAGACAGAGTAAATAGAGAGAGAGGTTTTTTCCCAGGGTGAAGGATTCAATAACGAGAGGTCACGCTTTCAAGATGAGAGGTGAAAAGTTTAAGGCGATACACGTGGCAAGTACTTTATACAGAAGGTGGTAGGTGCCTGGAACACGTTGTCAGCAGAGGTAGTAGAGGCCGGCACAGCAGATTCATTTAAGATGCGTCTCGACAGATGCATGAGTAGGTGGGGAGTAGAGGGATACAGATTCTTGGGAATTGGGCGACAGGTTTAGACAGTGGACTTTGATTGGCTCAGGCTTGGAGGGCCGATGGGCCTGTTCCTGGGCTGTAAAGTTTCTTTGTTCTTCTTCTTCATGCTCAGAACTACACTTGTTAGAGTTCAGAAGGATGAGGGGGATCTAATTGAAACATAGAGTACTGAATGGCTTGGACAGTGTAGATGTTAAGATGTTTCCATTGGCAGGAGAGACTAGGACATTGGCACAGCTTTAAATTAAAGGGAGGGCATTTTAGAACGGAGATAAGGAGAAACTTCAGCCAGAGAGTAGTGAATCTATGGAATTCATTGCCACTGAAGGCTGTGGAGGCCAGGTCATTTGAGTATATTTAAGACTGAGATCGATAACCCCTTTATACTTGAGAAGCTATGGGGAGAAAGCGGGACAGTGGGGTTGAGTAACTTTTCAGCTATTATTGAATGGTGAGCAGATTTGATGAGCTGAATGGCCTAATTTCTGCTCTTATCTCTTATGGTCTGAGAGAGCTTGAAACCTGAAAAGTTGTCACAACACCATGAGGGTCATAACCAACTTTTTAGGAAGCCCTGTCTTTGGAATAAAAGGTTCACTTTTAACCCTCACCACATTAAGGATTGCTTCATGTGTTTGATATATTCATATTAAATAAAAAGCAACAAGCAACGTTTGCTGTAAACATCTGAAAAAGCATCCAGAACATAGCAATCTCGCCTGCCTCATTTCCTACACTAGGACCATTTACATTCTTGTCAATCTGCATTGGTTTCATTTAGTTGAGTTGCATTTGATTTTAGCAGCTGTTTTTGATTTCTGAAGAAAAAATGTCAGTCAAGTATAGAGCAAAGAAAACCTTGCTTTAAAATTTACAACTTTGAATTCCTATAAACATAGCTGTAGATTTATATACACCAAATGTGCTGCCTTTTTGTATGTGGAATGAAATCCTGGAAAGTTGATGTGCCAAATACAGAGATAATGGGGATTTTACGTCCTTTTCCTGTTAATAGGAATTGTGCACCTACTCCATTTCCCAGCCTTTGCCAATGAAGGGCAAATGTAAAATATCAATATGTTTTTCTGAATATAATGCCATTGCTGTGTCTACATCCATCATAGAGTCATAGAGATGTACAACATGGAAACAGATCCTTCGGTCCAATCCGTCCATGCCAACCAGATATCCCAACCCAATCTAGTTCCACCTGCCAGTAGCCAGCAACCAGCCCATATCCCTCCAAACCCTTCCTATTCATATACCCATCCAAATGCCTTTTAAATGTTCCATTGTACCAGCCTCCACCACTTCCTCTGGCAGTTCATTCCATACACTTACCACTCTGCGTGAAAAAGTTGCCCCTTAGGTCTCTCTTATATCTTTCCCCTCTCACCCTAAACCTATGCCCTCTAGTTTTGGACTCCCTGACCCTAGGGAAAAGACTTTGTCTATTTACCCTATCCATGCCCCTCATCATTTTGTAAAACACTTGATTTTTCACTTCCCTTCAAAGGTCCAGTGGTTTATTGTTTTCTGCTAGGTGACTCTTTAATGCAGTGACTTAATAGAAAAGCTGGCAATGCAGCAAACCTTAGTTAATACCAAGCATACTTCAAATGACAGACTGCACAAAAGCAGGCACAGTTGGTGAAACATTTTACCATGTGACAGCCTTGCTAATGTTTTCTGCTACAGCAGATTCTGAGAGGAACAAATTCTTCTGAGATATGATCTTCCTGGAATTGAATTCAAATTTGAGAGTACTTTTCTCCACTCAAAGAACTGGGATATGCCACTAAAGTATCATTATTTTTTAAGGATAAATAACAAGATTGCCTATGAACACAGTATGCCCTTTTTGAAAACATACGGTGCCTTCCTGTTTGCAAGCACTGCACTACTACTACTACTTGTTTATAGAAGATAGTAAGCAGCATGCTTTTGAGATTTTAGATCCGAGTTCATTCTAGAAGATCAGTCCAAAGTTATCCAGGCATTGTTCTGGAATACAGATAGAAAGTAGAGCATTCCCAGACACCGTTTGTAAGCCAAAAATATAAAGCGAAGGTCAATTGAATTGAATTTATTGTCACGTGTATCAAGGCACAGTGAAAAGCTTTGTCTTGGGAGCAATACAGGCAGTCCGCAGACGTAAGTAGCATAGATAGTAATAATTGGTAAACAGCGGCAAAAGCAAAAACACAGGTACAGGCGAATGTTAAGAGTTTGAGAGTCCATTCAGTATTCTAAAAAAAGTAGGGTAGAAACTGTTGCGAACTGGCTGGTGTGTATTTTCAGACTTCTGTACCTTCTCCCCCTTGGTGGAGGTTGTAGAAAATCATTGCCAGGGTGGGATGGATCTTTGAGAATGCTGGCAACCTTCGCTTGACAGCGAGCCTGGTAGATGGATTCTATAGATAGGAGGTTGGCCTTTGTGATTGTCCGGGCCGAGTTCACCACTCTCTGTAACCGTCTCTGATCTTGAATGGTACAGTTGCCATACCAGGTAGTGATCCATCCAGACAGAATGCTCTCGATAGCAAACCTATAAAAATTGGTAAGGGTATTCACTGTCATGCCAAATTTCCTCAGCTGCCTGAGAAAGAAGAGACGTTGATGGGCCTTTGTAACCAGTGCGTCCACATGAAGAGTCCAAGAAAGCTTGTTGTGGATAACCATTCCTAGGTGCTTGATACTCTACACTCATTCTACTCGGGTGCATGATTTATACGGGGGAAAGTATTGCCGTTTTTCGTAAAAGTGAAACTCCTCTTTGGGTTTGCGA
Source organism: Chiloscyllium punctatum (assembly GCF_047496795.1). NCBI lineage: Eukaryota > Metazoa > Chordata > Chondrichthyes > Orectolobiformes > Hemiscylliidae > Chiloscyllium > Chiloscyllium punctatum. The sequence goes on from NC_092757.1 coordinate 52,066,123, forward strand.
AAACAGGTACTAATGTAGGTCTTTAGTAAAAGCGAAATTGCGTAAAGTGAACATTTGATGGGGGATACCTGTACATAAGAACAGCAATCTTGGAGTGGGTCCCATGTGAAGTAAATTTTAATCTGAGTCTAGGAGATTTCTATCTGTAGTGATTATCATTAAAAATTAAGCAACTGTTACTAGAATTTTTAAAGCTGTTTAGCTGAGAAGCAACATGGTAGAACAGATTTTTTTTCACATACCCTAGTTATTTCTGATGGTAATAGGTTCTTGGTGGCTTAATTTGATTGCTCGAGGTTTGTTTTGGGTACTTGTTCCTGATCATCAGCTTCTCCTACCAATGAGGAAGGCATTGTAAAGGTAATTGCCAATATAATTTTAAAAACACAATTTTTATGGTTTTAAAAAAGCTTGACAAAACAATAACTGTAATGGGTGCCACATTGGAAGACTTCCCTGCAGCAGAATATCTACAGTATCTGAAATCACTCAACAATATTGTTTTTGTTGGGGGGGGGGAGGGAGGGAGGTTTCTATTACCTGCAGCAATTAACTTGTAAATGACATTGTCCACTGTTTACTTAGCAACGCTCAGTTTCAGTTGTAATCTGGAACAGCAGAATAAGTGCATTGTGCATTACATGACAATGCTCCAGTCTTTATATTGTAGTATATTAACTGATATTTACTGAGTAATGTCTTGAGATTTCTACCATTTCTGTACAAAGCATTTAAAAGCAGCCCTGGATTGAATAGTATCCAGTTTTTCTTTTGTGGGATATAAAACTGAATTATTTTATGTAAATTGTCTGACCAGAACTGCTTTCCCACAAGTTACCAGTTAGTGAGAAAAAGTTCAAACAGATGTGCACTTGAACAACAGTGAGTGCCAGCTGCAACTATAGTAACTATGCATACTCGCTGTACTACTTCATGGAAATCAAAATTATTAGTATCAGTGCTTGGCAAAAACCTGAGGAATTTTAAAATGTGAAAGGTTTGAGTTATGTTCTTATTGTTCAAGATAAAAATCTACTGGGATGGATTTATATCCAATGGGCGAAGTAGCAGTATCCTTTATAGTATTTATAACAGCACCCATTGAAACATCTTGGCTTCAATGCTGAACTGTGGATTGTATTTAAATAATTGTTGAACTCTGACAAGCAGTAACATTGGGGAATTAATTAATTTAATGCCCCTGATGAAAAGAAAACATATGAACATAAACAGGAATAGCGATCAGTTATGTGGATCCTCAAATCATCTCTGCCATTCGAAAAAACCATAGCTGATCTTTTGACCTGACCTTTTTTGTGTCATGCCCATATCTCCATTCCCCTAGAGTCCAAAAATCTTGTCTCGTTCAGCATCGAGTAGAATCAGAGGTGGGGTAGAGAGAGCCGGTACAGAGGTGGGGGGCTGGGGAAGAGAGAGGGGTTTAAATTCTTAAAGAATCACAACCCTTTAGGTAAAGAAATACCTTGTAATCTCCATCTTAAATGATCAATCCTTTATTGAGACTATGCATGCTAGTTCTAGAAACCCCAACCTGGAAAGCAGCCGTTCAACAGCTATACTGTCAAGAATTATCGATGTGATCACCTCTCTCTCTTCTAAACTCCAGAGAGTACACATACATATCCCTTTTAAAGTGCATTCTAATAGCACCATTTCATATTAACATGGTTGATAAATTAGGGACATTCCAGAATTGCTTTCCCATGAGTTATCAGTTAGATATAATGTTTTAATGTGAAGTTCGCTCAGTATTTTTTTAAACTTTCACTTTGCTACTCTCCTAGCACTTGCCAGCCCCCTCTCACGTTTTCCTGGTCGTGATTGATTGGGAGAGGTGGCAATTATGAGGTCACTTATTAAAAGTTGGTAAATTAGGAGACTTTTGGGCCAGTTGAATTTAAGGCAGTTAGTAAGTCTTGAAATGCAAAAGCAATGAGGTTAGGAACATAACCGACCCTTTGCATGTTTTAGTTATGTAATTTTTGTTCTCATTTAGCACAATATTTTAAGAACATGTTAGAGGAGTGCTTAAATAAGGGATAGTTGTATTGGTACAAATTTCTGCAATCTCTCCTCTAAGGCAATTCTTCCATCCTAGTTTAAAAATGGTTGGAAATATTCTGCCAGTCAGGCAGCACCTGTGGAGAGAGGAACAAAGATGATACATAAGGTCGATGTTCTGATTCAGGTTTGAGTGTAAGTAGCTTGTAGCATTAAGTCTCTGAGTCCCAAGGACTTGGATTAAAGTCAAATGCTCAGGGTTTTAGTACAAAATCAAGGTTTTTATTCCAGTGTAGGTTGAGGGAGTGCTGCATTCTTGCAGATGCCATGTTTCAAATAAGCCATTCGTCCCATCTGCCTGCATATTGAATATAAAAGATCCCGTGACACCATTTTGAAATGTGATACAAGAATTATTCCTTGGTGTCAAGAGCAATAATTATTCCTTCATCAACATGACCAAAAGATATTATTTGGTCATAAGGGCTCTTGTGGTGCTGTGATAAAGTCCCTACCACCAGACCAGGAAACCTGCGTTCAAGTACCACCTAATCTAGTGGCATGTAAAGCATCTTTGAACAGATTGATCAGAGAATATCTGGTCTGGTCATTGTTGCATGTTGGCTACAGTTTCCTACATTTTGAAATGTTAACTTCATTGGCTGTTGAAGCACTGAGATATCTGACCGTTATGAAGTGTGCTGCATAAATGCAAGTTTTTTTTAAATGGAGGAGAGTCCTGTGGTGTGGTTTAGAAAAGGAATTAGAGTTTGGAGCTGAAGCAGCTGAAGGTAACATCACTATTTGTTATTGCACACCCTGGGACCATATGGATCTTGAACCCAGGTATCTTGGCTCAGGGATGGAGATGCTATCACAATGCCATAAAGGCTAGGCTAGTAGATTAATTAAGACTTGGCGTGCAAAAGAGGCTCATACTGGAGGAGTACATGGCTATTGTAGGGGAGTTGTAGAGAGAGATGGGGAGACAGGGAAGAATTCAAAAACTAGACTGAACAGCTTTAACTCTGATCCAAGTCTAACAATATCCAATGTAGGTTAGCAAGCACAGATTGATAATTGACTAATATTATTGAGGAAGTTAGGATATGGACAGTAGAGTTTAATTGAGCTTTATTTTATCGAGGGAGGAATATCAGAAGCTGGCCAGTAAGCCATTGCAATAATCAATGTGAGGACATCAAATGAGGATTTCAGCAGCATTTGAGCTAAGGCTAGGCAAAACTCGACCTTTGTAAGTGATTGAGCTGAAATGTATTTGGAAGTTTCACTCGGTAACATTGGCACCATGTGTATCAATTCAGCCTCTGACAGTGGTTAGGCAGAGGAATGAAGTTGTTGGCACAGAGTTTCTAGTGGAAACCAAAGCCAATGGCTTTGATCTTCTCAGTATTTAGTTGGAAATTTCTACTGATCCAATAGTGGAGGTCAGAGATGCAGCGTCACGAATCAGGCAATTGGTGGGGCATTGGGTGAGCACAGTGAAGAGAGTAGAGAGGAGGAATGGATGACAGTAGATAGTGACACAATTGAGTTGGGTGTATCAGTACATATGTAGAACCTGACTTGTTTTTGGATGATGACACTGGACACATTGTAACTGAGAAATAGACAGAGCCAGGACAGCTCCATGGGTGACTCGAAGGGAGTAAGAGCACCTCTTCCCTGGATTTATCCAAATAATAATTTCATCCATTCTGTTTCCCTGCTTTTTCACACTACCCCACCCCCAACTTTATATAATGTATGATATTCCTTTGATTTTTTTTAGTCATTGGAGATCTGGAGAATTAACCAATGTGAGAAGAGTTTATATATCTATTTTAATTTAATTGACATGGTCCTGGATTGGAAATGTAATGTTGCATTCCTAATCTTGATAGTTTATACAGAGCTGAGCTCAGCGATTTTTGTTTTTTTTTAAACACACTTCCCAGAGCATTACTAATAGAGGCATAGAACCCTGTCTGCTTTCCCATGGATTTGGTGCAATACATGGGACCAAGACTCATAATTAAAGTTTCCTTCATAGAACATGGAACATTACAGCGCAGTATAGGCCCTTTGGCCTCGGTTGCACCGACTTGTCATACCAACCTGAAGCCCATCTAACCTGCACTATTCCATGTATGTCCATATGCTTGTCCAGTGATGACTTAAATGTACTTAAAGTTGGCAAATCTACTACCGTTGCAGGCAAAGCATTCCATACCCTTACTACTGTCTGAGTAAAGAAACTACCTCTGAAATCTGTCCTATATCTATCACCCCTCAATTTAAAGCTATGTCCCCTCGTGCTCGCCGTCACCATACTTGGAAAAAGACTCTCCCTGTCCACCCTATCTAACCCTCTGATTATCTTATATGTCTCTATTAAGTCACCTCTCAACCTTTTTCTCTCTAACGAAAACAGCCTCAAGACCCTCAGCTTTTCCTCGTAAGACCTTCCCTCCATACCAGGCAACATCCTAGTAAATCTCCTCTGCACCCTTTCCAAAGCTTCCACCTCCTTCTTATAATGCAGTGACCAGAACTGTACACAATACTCCATGTGGCTGTACCAGAGTTTTGTACAGCTGCAGCATAACCTCATGATTCTAGAACTTGATCCCTGTATTAATAAAAGCTAAAACACTGTATGCCTTCTTAACAACCCTGTCAATCTGGGTGGCAACTTTCAAGGATCTGTGTACATGGACATCGAGATCTCTCTGCTCATCTACACTACCAAGAATCTTACCATTAGCCCAGTACTTTGCATTCTGATTACTCCGACCAAAGTGAATCACCTCACACTTGTCCACATTAAACTCCATTTGTCACCCCTCAGCCCAACTCTGCAGCTTATCTATGTCTCCCTGTAACCTACAACATCCTTCGTCACTATCCACAACTCCACTGATCTTGGTGTCGTCTGCAAATTTACTAACCCACCCTTCTACGCCCTCATCCAGGTCGTTTATAAAAATGACGAACAGCAGTGGACCCAACACCGACCCTTGCAGTACACCACTAGTAACTGGACTCCAGGATGAACATTTCCCATCAACCACCACCCTTTTGTCTTCTTTCAGCAAGCCAATTACTGATCCAAACTGCTATATCTCCCACAGTCCCACTCCTCCGCATTTTGTACAATAGCCTACTTTGGGGAACCTTACCGAATGCCTTGCTGAAATCCATATACACCATATCAACCGGTTTACTCTCATCTACCTGTTTGGTCACCTTCTCAAAGAACTCAATAAGGTTTGTGAGGCACGACCTACCCTTCACAAAACCGTGCTGACTATCCCTAATCAAATTATTCTTTTCTAGATGTTTATAAATCCTGTCTCTTATAAACTTTTCCAACACTTTACCAACAACTGAAGTAAGGCTCTCTGGTCTATAATTACCATGGTTGTCTCTACTCCCCTTCTGGAACAGGGGAACCACATTTGCTATTCTCCAGTCTCAGGCGCTATTCCTGTAGACAATGACGATTTAAAGATCAATGCCAAAGACTCAGCAATCTCCTCCCTGGCTTCCCAGAGGATCCTAGGGTAAATCTGATCAGGCACAGGGAACTTTATCTATTTTCACACTCTGCAGGGTTTCTAATACCTCTTCCTTGTGAACCTCAATCACACTTAGTCTAGTAGCCTACTTGACAACATTGTCGTTTTTTAGAGTGAATACTGTTGAAAAATATTCATTTAGTGCTTCCCCTATCTCCTCTGACTCCACACACAACTTCCCACTACTATCCTTGATTGGCCCTAATCTTACTCTCCTCATCATTCTTTTATTCCTTAAATACCTATAGAAAGCCTTGGGGTTTACGCTGATCCTATCCGCCAACAACTTCTCATGTCTCCTCCTGGCTCTTCTGAGCTCTCTTTTCAATCTGTTCGAAGATGGTGTTTTATACATCTTGAGCAGGTGGGACTTGAACCCAGGTCCAGGGACAGGGACAATACAACTGTGTCACTACCACCAGGAAAATGTCCGTGTAGCTAATTGAATATTCAGAAGCAAAGTCTGTTAAGGGCAATGCTAACATCAAAGACTTGGGGTGGTTGGGAGAGAGGGAGGGGACAAAAATCAAAATGGAATTGGAAAGGGAAATAAAGCACTGTATCCTCCCTGGTACCTACTTCTCTATAATGGCATAGAAAGGATTGCTGGACTGGATGTCCTCCGTCTCTAATGACACCCAGCCCAAATGTGCCTGCAGAAAAGGGGTAGCCAGAGATGATCCCCTTCCACAGCCCACTGTCTGGAGCTGTTTATAGCCAGCCTGGCCAGGCCCCGGGAGCAGACCCATGCCTCCCCTTTTTTAAAAGTCATGATTTGGAGATGCCAGTGTTGGACTGGGGTGTACAGAGTTAAAAATCACACAACACCAGGTTATAGTCCAACAGGTTTAATTGGAAGCACACTAGCTTTTGGAATGTTGCTCCTTCATCAGGTGATCGTGGCACTACCACCTGATGAAGGAGCGATGCTGCGAAAGCTAGTGTGCTTCCAATTAAACCTGTTGGACTATAACCTGGTGTTGTGTGATTTTTAACCTTCTTAAAAGGGCATCTTTTTTTTGTTTTCTAAACAACCTGTTCAGAGATGTTGTTATTACAGACTGCTGGAGCAGGTGGGACCTAAATCCAGGCCTCTTTACCAGGGGTAGGGACATTACCACTACCACAAGAGCCCCCCGCTCCCCAAAAAGCTTGTTTTATTAACCCATACTGAAATATTAGGACAAACTGTTGGAGCAGGTGGAATTTGAACCCAGGTCTGCTGGCTGAGGCAGGGACACTACTACTGTGACTCTAGGTTTTTTTTTCCATTTAATCTATTTTTTAACCTGTTCAGAGATGTCACTACACACCTGTGAAGTGGGTAGGACTTGAAACCAGGCATTCTAGTCCAGGGCTGGGGCTACTACCACTGCACCACCAGCGCACTCGAATTGACTAGTGGAGTTGGCAACACATTAAGCATTCTTCCGATTATTAATACTTGGGTTGATTCATACAGAGAGACTTAACAAGAGAATGTTTTCTTAGGGAAGACTTCTACAAACCTGCATATTATAATGTTACAGCTAATAAAAATGTAAAGTGGATCAAAATATCCTGAAAGGCTGACCTTTCAATTAAATTTCATTTCAAGAGCTACTGTGTAATTAAATTTACATATCTAATATTGTTTGGTATATTCTTAAAATGATCTGATTTTTACGTGGTGGATGTCTGCATTTTGCTAATATGGCCAGCTATTTGCACATACAGCAAGACATCATCAGGTTTCTGAAAGAGTTGTGTTTCACATAGTTATCATTGGACCAAGGCCCTAGTGGATCATTTTACATTCGAAATGCTTTTCACCAAGTTGTATTCTATTTTGCTAAGTTTTTTGTTGAAATACTAATTAAGACTGGTTAAAGATATTATACAACAAACATAGTGTGTAATCTTGCACAATTAAATTTGGTACAGCATAATGTTATGCTGACACCTATTGGTGAATTGCAGATTTCTTTCACTCTTCCATTGTAGGCTAAAGAAGCTGTGAAGTACATTTATTGTTGGTAATAGTAGATGGGCATTCAATACTTTTCTTATGTTCCTTCAAAGGCTCTTTTAATTAATTGTAGTGCTGGAAAAGCACAGCAAGTCAGGCAACATTGGAGGAGCAGGAAAGTTGATGTTTCAAGCATAAGCCCTTCATCAGGAATGTTATGCCCGAAACGTCGTCTCTTCTGCTCCTCGATGCTGCCTGACCTGCTCTGCTTTACTAGTGCCACACTTTTCAACTCTGATCTCAAGTATCTGTAGTCCTCAATTTCTCTCATTTTAGTTCAGCCGAAACCATACCGGCCATTATCTCCTGGCATTCCATTGAGATCATTGCTGATCTCTGGCCTAACTGCATAGCCTAAATTCCCTTAATACTTGTGGTTAATACCAATTTTAGATATGAACTGGTATCACTACCATTTTTAAGAAACATTTGCAAACTTGCTGCTATTTTTGTGTGGAAACACAGTATGCCCTAATGTAGTTCTTAAATGGCTTCTATTCTTACACTATTTCCCTTCGTTCTAGATTGGATAAAAACAATGACTGCAGATGCTGGAAACCAGAGTCTAGATTAGAGTGGTGCTGGAAAAGCACAGCAGTTCAGGCAGCATCCGAGGAGCAGGAAAATCGACGTTTTGGGCAAAAGCCCTTCATCAGGAATAAAGGCAGAGAGCCTGAAGGGTGGAGAGTTAAGTGAGAGGAGGGTGGGGGTGGGGAGAAAGTAGCATAGAGTACAATGGGTGAGTGGGGAAGGGGATGAAGGTGTTAGGTTAGGGGGGAGGGTGGAGTGGATAGGTGGAATAGAAGATAGGCTGGTGGGGCAAGTCATGGGGACAGTGCTGAGCTGGAAGTTTGGAACTGGGGTGAGGTGGAGGAAGGGGAAATGAGGAAACTGTTGAAGTCCACATTGATGCCCTGGGGTTGAAGTGTTCCGAGGCGTTCTTCCTCCAGGCATCTGGTGGTGAGGGAGCGGTGGTGAAGGAGGCCCAGGACCTCCATATCCTCGGCAGAGACGGAGGGGAAGTTGAAATGTTGGGCCACAGGGCGGTTTGGTTGATTGGTGCGGGTGTCCCAGAGATGTTCCCTAAAGCACTCTGCAGACTTTTCGTCCCCTGTCTAGGTGACATCCTCAGTGCTTGGGAGCCTCCTGTGAAGCGCTTCTGTGATGTTTCCTCTGGCATTTGTAGTGGTTTGAATCTGCCGCTTCCGGTTGTCAGTTCCAGCTGTCCATTGCAGTGGCCGGTATATTGGGTCCAGGTCAATGTGCTTATTGGTTGAATCTGTGGATGAGTGCCATGCCTCTAGGAATTCCCTGGCTGTTCTCTGTTTGGCTTGTCCTATAATAGTAGTGTTGTCCCAGTCAAATTCATGTTGCTTGTCATCTGCGTGTGTGGCTACTAAGGATAGCTGGTCGTGTCGTTTCGTGGCTAGTTGGTGTTCATGGATGCGGATCGTTAGCTGTCTTCTTGTTTGTCCTATGTAGTGTTTTGTGCAGTCCTTGCATGGGATTTTGTACACTACATTGGTTTTGCTCATGCTGGGTATTGGGTCCTTCATTCTGGTGAGTTGTTGTCTGAGAGTGGCTGTTGGTTTGTGTGCTGTTCTGAGTCCTAGTGGTCGCAGTAGTCTGGCTGTCAGTTCGGAAATGCTCTTGATGTATGGTAGTGCGGCTAGTCCTTTTGGGTTGTGGCATGTCCTCGTTCCGTTGTCTTTCCCTTCAGCATCTGTTGATGAAATTGCGCAAGTATCCGTTTTTGGCGAATACATTGTATAGGTGTTCTTCTTCCTCTTTTTGCAGTTCTGGTGTACTGCTGTGTGTTGTGGCCCTTTTGAACAGTGTCTTGATGCAACTTCTTTTGTGTATGTTGGGGTGGTTGCTTTCATAGTTAAGGACTTGGTCTGTGTCTGTGGCTTTCCTGTATACCTTTGTGGTGAATTCTCCGTTCGGTGTTCTCTGTACCATCATGTCGAGGAATGGGAGTTGGTTATCCTTTTCTTCCTCTCTAGTGAATCGGATTCCTGTGAGTGTGGCGTTGATGATCCGGTGTGTGTTCTCTATTTCTGTGTTTTTAATGATTACAAAGGTGTCATCCACCTATCTGACCCAGAGTTTGGGTTGAATTTGCGGTAAGACTGTTTGTTCTAATCTTTGCATTACCGCTTCTGCTAGGAGTCCAGAGATGGGTGAGCCCATGGGTGTGCCGTTGATTTGTTCATATATTTGGTTGTTGAATGTGAAGTGAGTTGTGAGGCACAGGTCCAGTAGTTTGATTATGCCGTCTTTGATGATAGGTTCAACGTCCTGTTGTCTGTTCTGTATGTCCAGCAGGTTGGCTATTGTTTCTCTGGCAAGGATTTTGTCGATAGAGGTGAACAGAGCCGTTACATTGAATGACGCCATGGTCTCTTCCTTGTCTATGTGTATATTTCTGATGATGTCCAAGAATTCCTGTGTTGACTGTATAGAGTGTCTGGATCCGCTGATCAGGTGTTTGGGTTTCTGCTGTAGTTCTTTAGCCAGTTTGCGTGATGGTGTCCCTGGTAGTGATACTGTGGGTCTGAGTGGGATGTCTGGTTTGTGCACTTTAGGTAGTCCATAGAATCTGGGGGTGTTGTTGCTTTCAGGTTTCATTCTTTGTAGGTCAAACCTGGTTATCTGTCCGTTTTTTTGTAGGTTCCTCAGTGTGTTGGTTATCCTATTGGTGAGCTGAGGGGTGGGGTCAAACTCCCTCTTTTGGTAGGTGTTGGTATCTGCAAGTAGTTGCGCTTTTTGGATGTACTCTGCTTTGTCCAGGATGACCGTCATTCTGCCTTTGTCTGCTGGTAATATGATTGTGTTCTTATCGTTTCTTAGTGATTTCAGTGCTTCCCTGTCCTTGGTGTTGAGGTTATGTGTTTGTCTTTTCCTTGTTATCAGGGGTACGATACTTTGTCTCACTGTTTGTTGTGTCTCTTCTGTCCATTGTTCCTGAGTGTGCATTCTGGTGCTCCTAGGAAGTCTGCTGTCTTGGTGTCCCTGTGGTTGTAGTTGAGTCCCTTGGCCAGTATTGTTCTTTCCGTGTCTGGGAGTTGTCAGTGGGAGAGGTTTCTAACCCAGGTGTGTGTTGTGGTGTCCTCTCTGTTGTGAGTTAGTTTGGCCATTTTTTCTTTTAGTGCTTTTTTTTTGCGGTGTGTGGTCCTGTTATGTTCTATGGTGACGGCCTGTTCTATGGTTCGGGTCCATTCCTGATTGGTGGTTTTTGAAATTAACGATTTTTGGCATGCAATTTCCTGTCTGTATTTGTGAAGTCTGTTGTGAACGTCTGTAATCATTACCTGGATCATCCTGAATCCGTTCTGTCTGGCTGTGTCTCTGGCTTGTGGGTTGTTGACTGGTGGTCTGTATCTGACACGCGGTGGAAGGATTCGATTCTTTCGGCATTCATGCAGGAACCGGAGTTGTTCGTACGTGGCGCTTAGGCGGTTGGCACAGGATTCCCATTTCCTGGCTTCTCTTAGCGTCTCTCGCTCGTAGGTGTTCAAAGTTTGTGAAAAGATTTGTAGCTCGGGTGCTCGTTGTTGTGGTTCTGTTCGCCGAGCTGGGAATTTGTGTTGCAGATGTTTCATCCCCTGTCTACACAAAACACTACATAGGACAAACAGGAAGACGGCTAACGATCCGCATCCATGAACACCAACTAGCCACGAAACGACTCGACCAGCTATCCTTAGTAGCCGCACATGCAGATGACAAGCAACATGAATTCGACTGGGACAACACTACTGTTATAGGACAGGCCAAACAGAGAACAGCCAGGGAATTCCTAGAGGCATGGCACTCATCCACAGATTCGATCAATAAGCACATCGACCTGGACCCAATATACCGACCACTGCAACGGACAGCTGGAACTGACAACTGGAAGCGGCAGATTCAAACCACTACAAATGTCGGAGGAAAGATCACAGAAGCGCTTCACAGGAGGCTCCCAAGCACTGAGGATGTCCCCTAGACAGGGGACGAAATGTCTGCAACACAAATTCCCAGCTCGGCAAACAGAACCACAACAACGAGCACCTGAGGAGGGAACGGTCTTTGCGGAAGGCGGAAAGGGGTGGGGAGGGAAATATATCCCTGGTGGTGGGGTCCTTTTGGAGGTGCCGGAAATGTCGACGGATGATTTGGTTTATGCGAAGGTTGGTAGGGTGGAAGGTGAGCACCGGGGGGGTGGGGAGGCTTCTGTCCTTTTTACGGTTGGAGGGGTGGGGTCTGAGGGCAGAGGTGCAGGATGTGGACGAGAAGCGTTGGAGGGCATCTTTAACCACGTGGGAAGGGAAATTGTGGTCTCTAAAGAAGGAGGCCATCTGGTGTGTACTGTGGTGGAACTGGTCCTCTTGGGAGCAGATACGGCGGAGGCAGAGGAATTGGGAATACGGGATGGCATTTTTGCAGGAGGTAGGGTGGGAAGAGGTGTAATCTAGGGAGCTGTAGAAGTTGGTGGGTTTGTAAAAAATATCGGTGTCAAGTCGGTCGTCATTAATGGAGATGGAGAGGTCCATGAAGGAGAGGGAGGTGTCAGAGATGGTCCAGGTAAATTTAAGGTCAGGGTGGAATGTGTTAGTGAAGTTGATGAATTGCTCAACCTCCTCGTGGGAGCACAAGGTGGCGCCAATGCAGTCATCAATGTAGCGGAGGAAGAGGTGGGGAGTGGTGCCGGTGTAATTACGGAAGATGGACTGTTCTATGTAGCCAACAGAGACAGGCATAGCTGGGGCCCATACGGGTACCCGTGGCTACTCCTTTGGTCTGGAGGAAGTGGGAGGATTCAAAGGAGAAATTAAGGGTGAGGACCAGTTCGACCAGACGAATGAGAGTGTCAGTGGAAGGGTACTGTTGGGGATGTCGGGATAGGAAGAAACAGAGGGCTTGGAGGCCCTGGTCATGGCGGATGGAGGTGTAGAGGGATTGGATATCCATGGTGAAGATGAGGCGTTGGGGGCCGGGGAAACGGAAGTCTTGGAGGAGGTGGAGGGCGTGGGTGGTGTCTTGAACGTATGTGGGGAGTTCCTGGACTAGGGGGAATAGGACAGTGTCAAGGTAGTTAGAAGTGAGTTCAGTTGGGCAGGAGCATGCTGAGACAATGGGTCGGCCACCTTCCTCCCCTTCCTGGACCTCTCCATCTCCATTCATGATGACTGACTTGACACCAACATTTTTTACAAACCCACCTACTCCCACAGCCACCTGGATTAGTTCTAGATTGCCCAAACTACTGTTAGTCTAAATAGCTTGGACTTCAGTTAATCACCCCATATAATCTAAATTTCAGAAACTACAATCTTAGTTGTATTCCTACCCTTTCCTTAATTTCTGCATCTCCTATGATTTCTCCAATTCTATTGATTAAATTCACCTGACCTTCACTTTGACATCAGGTAGATAATGTATCATATAGAGCTTTTGATCCTCTTACAAAGTATATTATCCATCCCTCTAATTATTATTACATCCTCTCCAAACACTACATTCTTTTTATATTCCTGTTGTAAAATGTAATAATCTGAATTCTGGCACTCCATCTTACAATCTTCATTCTTATCCTCATGTTGTACCTGTTGAATAGAGTCAGTGATTCATTGATTCAAAACTCATTTCTCATTTTATCTGAGTTTTCCTGAGGATTCATGGGCCCAATAGACTGTCCTGAACTTCTATATCTCTCGGGTATAGCCTAGTCTAGATACCCCTGTATCCATTCTAAATATGAACTTGCCTCCAGCTTGGTGATCCTAATCTAGTGAGGTTCAAAGCAGAACCACCAGCTACTGCCTTCAGCAACTAAGAGGATTGTAATTTATGTGCTTTGCATAATTACAAAACTGAAGATTCACCATAAAGCTGCAGTTCCCATTTTGCACTGTAGCACTGAAAGCACAATTGGTACTTTCTAGTGTAATTCCGGTTATTCAGGGAAAAAAACACCAGCTCAAGTGGAACAGAAACTTGCTGATGCAGCTTGACTGCATAACTCATGTTTAGGTAATTCTAAAGTGCATCTAACCTGTAATTTTCTTTTTTTTTTTGGTTGTATATTGGTGTACAGATCAACAATGAGCTCTCAAGTGTGTAGTTTTTAAGTCCAAGATGCAAGCAATTAAACTTCCTTCTTAATAGCAGCTGTGCACCGAATGGACTGCAGTGGTTCAAGAAGGTAGTTCGCCACGTGTTTTTAAGGCCATTGTGAATGGATAAGTACTTGCTAGGTGACACCCATATCCCATGAAAGAATTCAAAATTAAAATGGAAGGCATATGAACTAAAGCTCAGTACCTAGCACCTTCATAAGAATTTGCAGATGATGATGAAGCATCCAGGTGGTACTTAATGGAGCTGATAGAAAATTCAATGTCTAGCTGGCGAGCCAGTGAGATCCCTGTATCATCTCTTTTTAGAGAAGGCCTGTTATATTAACTGGACAACGATGGGCCTTTCCCAGGATCGAGGTGTCAGGGCAGACGTCCTGATTGCTGAAGGTCAGCCAATCAGGAGCTCAGTTGAACGGCAGTGCTATCAAGAGAGGTGCTAACTGCTGCTCCTATGGCATCTATCCAAAACTGAGGATTATTGCTTGATCCCAGCCCTCATGTGAATGGTAGCAGGAGGCAAGTTATAGACGTGATCAGGTCCCTCAATCAGGCCTTTGAGTGGAGGACCCTTTTGGATGTTCTCAAACAACTGCATCTGAGTTGCTGCTTGTGCTCTTTGCACGATGAGATACCTCCCCATCACTGGGTTAATACTAATGGCAGCAGAATGAGTCTCTTGAGGGTCTCAATTGACAATGGGGCTGTTTGACCATCCATAGACCTTCCCACCATGGACTTAATTGAGGTGAAACAGGAAGATAACAAGTAAGGAGAGCTGCTAGTGTATTATTGCTAGACAAGTTATCCAGAGACCCAGAAAATCTTCTAGAAGCCTAGATTCAAATCCCACTGTGGCAGATGGTGGAATTTCTAGTCTGATGACTTGAAACATTTATCAATTACCAGAAGAAAATAAGATGTAGGTGTGGATAACTTTCAACTCCGCTTTCTTGTTATTCTTTTCCCTTATTACCCTAACTATGAAGTATATGGAAGGCTGAGAGCAATTTTTAACAACATAGCATCACCAGCCCTTAGTCAAGAATTCTACAGATTTGTTACCCTCTGATAGAAGAAATTACTTCTCTTTCTTAAATGTGAATTCCCTTATTCTGAGATTATTCACTTTGGTCCTTGAGTCTCCCACACAAGCAAACAGCCTCTGCATCTACCCTGAGAATCTTGTATTTTCAGTAAGGTTGCTTCTCATTCTTAACTCCAACGAGTTTAGGCCTGACTTACTCAACTTGTCCTCTGAGGACAGTCCTTTCATACCTGGTGTCAACCTAGCAAACCTTCTCTGAAGTGTCTCCAATGCCAGTATATTTTTTTAAAAAGACACCCAAAATTGCTCATAGATTTCAGCTGTAGTCTGACTAGTGCTTTGTATAGCAAAACTGGTCTACTTTTAACACCACTCCCTTTGGAATAAAGGCCAACATTCCATTTGCGTCTCTCACCATCTGCTGAACTTGGATGCTAGCTTTTTGCAATTCATTTGTGAGGATTCCCAACCCCTCTGCTCCTTAGCTTTCTGCAGACAAAGCATTTAAATAATATTCAGCTCCTCTAGTCTTTCTGCCAAAGTGCATAACATCAAGGATTCTATCTGCCAAGTCTTTTCTCACTCATATAACCTGTCTGTACCCCTCCACAGATTCTGTGGCATCCTCACCATTTGCCTTCACAGCTATTTGTGTCATTGCCAAGCTACCCCGTATATATTTTTAAACTAAAATCTTTCACCAGTTATTTTAGGGATAGAAATATACCATCCTTGTCTGATCCCAGCTACATGTGACTCCAGACCCACAGCAATGTGGTTGACTCTGACTCTTAACTATTATCTGAAGTGTTATACCAAGACATTTAGTTGTATTAAACCACTGAAAATGTCTCAAAGAATGAAACAGGCCAGACCACCTTGTCTTGATCTAGGCACTAGAAATGACATCAGCAAAATCAGCATTATCAACCCTGCAAAACTGTGACTAGATCCAAAATTGCAAATTAATCGAATAACAGCCTGATGTTCTCTATAAGTTGTCATTCGGTGAGCATGACTGTGTCCTAAATAACACTAATACCACCCTGAGTTATGTCATGTCCCTATGGCAAATCAGACCAGCAGAGGTGGCAGCACAGTAGTTCAGTCAGAAGGGAGTTGTATGGAAATCCTCAAAATTGACTCATGAAGTCTCAAGATAAGAAAGCATCCTGCGAATGAATCAGTACTGTTTCATGTTGAGCATCACTTGAAGGAAGCATTGGAGATGGTATAAACAGTAATTGTGCTGTGGGTGGAGGATTTCAATGTCCATCAGCATGAGTGGCTAGCCAGCACCCATGCTGATCTAGCTGGTCAGCATAAATAACTAAATGCTGCAAAAGCTATGTGCCCTGACAACATTACAGATATAACACTGAAGATGCATACTTCAGAACTTGCACCCCTAGCCAAGCTGTTCCAGTGCTATATAGATGCCAGTGTTGTAATGTGGTAAAATTCTCTGGTATGTCCTATACATAAAGAGCAGGACGAATCCAACTTGGCCAGTTAACACCCCATTGGTCTACTCTTGATCATCAGTAAAGTGATGGAAAAAGTGATCAACAGTACTGTCGAGCAGCTCTTGCTGAGCAATAGCCTGCTCATTGGCACTCGTTTGGTTTCTGCCAGGGCCACTCAGTTCCTGACTTCATTTGAAGCTAGGTTCTAACATGAACCAAATTTCAGAGCTGAGGTGAGTGTCAACACTCTTGAAATCAGGTCACATTTCACCAGATGTGGCATCAAGAAGCCTGAGGAAAACTGCAGTTCATGGCAGTTAGGGGGAAAACTCTCTCTATAGGTTGAAGTCCTGGCACAAAGGAAGATGGTTGCTGCCATCTCAGTTCCACAGTAGTGTCCTAAGCCCAACTATCTTCTGTTGCTGTTTTGTCAATTTCCTCCTCCCATCATAAGATCAGAAGTTGGGATGTGCATTGATTGCTGAGATACTAAAGCAGTCCATGCCAATATGCAGCAAAACCTGGACAATATCCATTCATGCTAAACAAGTCATAGAGTCATACAGCACAGAAACTGACCCTTCTGTTCAACTCATCCATGCCGACCAGATATCCCAACCTAATCTAGCCCCACTTGCTAGCACCTGGTCCATATCCCTCCAAACCCTTCCTATTCATATACCTATCCAGGTGTCTTTTAAATGTTGCAATTGTACTAGCCTCCACCACTTCCTCTAGGTAAAAACAATGACTACAGATGCTGGAAACCAGATTCTGGATTAGTGGTGTTGGAAGAGCACAGCAGTTCAGGCAACATCCAAGTAACTTCGAAATCGACATTTCGGGCAAAAGCTCTTCATCAGGAATAAAGGCAGTGAGCCTGAAGCGTGGAGAGATAAGCTAGAGGAGGGTGGGGGTGGGGAGAGTACAATGGGTTAGTGGGGGAGGGGATGAAGGTGATAGGTCAAGGAGGAGAGGGTGGAGTGGATAGGTGGGAAACAAGATAGGCAGGTAAGACAAGTCCGGACAAGCTATGGGGACAGTCACTGAGCTGGACTTCAACAGTTTCCTCCTTTCCCCTTCCCCCACCTCACCCTAGTTCTAAACTTCCAGCTCAGTAACTGATGAAGGACTTTCAATTATCCTATCAATTATCAATTATCCTGAACTATCAATTATCCTGCTCCTCGGATGCTGCCTGACCTGTTGTGCTTTTCCAGCACCACTCTAACCTTGACCTTGTCTATTTACCCTAACCATGCTCCTCATGATTTTATAAACCTCTATAAGGTCACCCCTCAGCCTCTGACGCTCCAGGAAAGACACCCAGCTTATTCAACCTCTCCCTATAGCTCAAACCCTCCAACCCTGGCAACATCCTTGTAAATCTTTTCTGAACCCTTTCAAGTTTCACAACATCATCCTGATTGGAAGGAGATCAGAATTGCGTCAAATATTCCAAAAGTGGCCTAACCAATGTCCTGTATAGCCGCAACATGACCTCCCTACCCCTGTACTCAGTCCTCTAACCAATAAAGGAAAGCATACCAAGCACTGCCTTCACTCTCCTATCTACCTACGACTACTTTCAAGGAGCGATAAACCTGCACTCCAAGGTCTCTTTGTTCAGCAACAATCCCTAGGACCTTACCATTAAGCGTATAAGTCATGCTAAGATTTGTTTTCCTAAAATGCAGCACCTCCCATTTATCTAAAACTCCACCTGCCACTCCTCAAGCCCATTGGCCCACCTGATCAAGATCTTGTACTGAGGTAACCTTCTTGCAATGACCACCACACCTCCAAGTTTGGTGTCATCTGCAAACTTAGTAACTATAACTCCTATGTTCACATCCAAATCACTTATATAAATGACAAAAAGTAGTGGACCCAGCAATGATCCTTGTGGCACACCAATAGTCACAGGCCTCCAGTCTGAAAAGCAACCCTTCACCACCACCCTCTGTCTTCTACATTCAAGCCGGTACTGCATCCAAAGGGTTAGTTCTCCCTCTATCTCATGTGATCTAACCTTGCTAGCCCACCTACCGTGAGGAACCTTGTTGAATGCGTTACTGAAGTCCATATAGATTACCTCCAATGCTCTCGCCTCATCAATCCTCTTTGTTACTGCTTCAAAAAACTCAATCAAGTTCATAAGACATGATTTCCCACACACAAAGCCATATTGACTATCCCTAATCAATCCTTGTCTTTCCAAATACATGTACATCCTGTCCCTCAGGATTCCCTCCAACAACTTTCCTACCACAGACGTCAAACTCACTGGTCTATAGTTGCCTGGCTTTTCCTTATCATCTTTCTTAAAAGTGGCACCACGTTTGCCAACCTCCACTCTTCTAGCACCTCACCTGTGACTATCGATGATACAAGTACATCAGCAAGTGACCCAGCAATCACTTCCCTAGCTTCCCAAAGAGTTCTAGCCTACACCTGATCAGGTCATGAGGATTTATCCACCTTTGTGTTTCAAGACATTCAGCACATCTTCCTCTGTTATGGGGTTTTTCAAGATGTCACCATCTGTTTCCTTACATTCTATATCTTCCATGTCCTTCTCCACAGTAAATACTGATACAAAATACTCGTTTTGTATCTCCCCATCTCCTGCGGCTCCACACAAAGGCTGCCTTGCTGATCTTTGAGGGGCCCTTTCTCTCCTTAGTTATCCTTTTGCCCTTAATGTATTTGTAAAAGCCCTTTGGATTCCCCTTAACTCTATATTTGTCAAAGCCATCTCCTGTCTCCTTTCTGCCCTCCTGATTTCCTTCCTAAGTATACTCCTACTGCCTTTATACTCTTCTTAGGATTCACTCCATCTGTCGTGTCTATACCTGACATATTTCCTTCATTTTCTTAACCAAACCCTCAATTTCTCTAGTCATCCAGCATTCCCTATCACCCTAACAGAATATACTGTCTCAGGACTCTCGTTATTTCCTATCTGAAAGCTTCCCATTTTCTAGCCATCCCTTTACCTGCAAACATCAGCTCCCAATACGCTTTTGCCTAATACCGTCAAAATTAGCCATCCTCCAATTTAGAACTTCAACTTTTAGATCTGTTCTAGTGTCAGATATGAGAGAATCTAACCATTACCCCATGACACTCAATAGTATCACTATTGCTGAATGCCTCACTATCAACATCCTGGAAATTACCATGCCTAGAATCTGTACTGAACTCACCATATAAATATTGTGCCTACAAGATCAGGTCACAAGCTAGGAATTCTGCACAGCATAACTCACTACCTGACTCTCCAGAGATGGTCTACTATCTAGAAGGCACACTTGAGTGAGATGGAATACTCCCCACCTGCCTGGATGACTGCTGCTCCAACAGCACTCCAGTAGCTTGTGACCATTCAGGACAAACAAGGTTGCTTGATTGGATTCAGATCTTCAAACATTCATTGTCTTCACCACCAGAATGCAGTGGTAAATGTGTGTATCATTAACAAGATGCACTGCTGCAACTCAACAAGGCTCATTTTGCCAGCACTTTGCAAACCACGGAAGGACAAGGGCAACATATACATAAGAACATTACCCCAACCCTCCAAATTGCATACCATCCTGACTTAAAGCTGTATTGCGATTCCTTTATTTTCGCTGGGTCATAATCCTGGAAGCACCATGGGTGTTCCTGCACCCCAGAAAGGAAGTTCTTTAGGGCAGTTAGGGATGGGCAATAAATGGTGGCTTAGCCAAACATGACAGCAATGAGGACATTATATCCCCCATCTGTAAAAATCTGTGTTTTGGCACTGTCATGAATGTCGGCGTACAATAAGATGGTGCTTCTTGCATATTGCTGTGTTTTTTTACTTTGAGCTTAAAGACATTAGACTTAATGATTGGGCTGGGGTGTGGGTTTGGGGCAGGGAGGGTGAGGGGCAGAATTGTGATGTTGTGTATAAACTGAAGTTTTATAGACATTGTTCAAATCCTGCACCTCTGGTATTTATTCCAGATTGTCTTGATTGTCATGAATTAATTTAAATGGCTATTGTGTACAAATTGCCAGTCAGTATGCCATGTATAAGCTTGCATGTTGTGTGTACATAATCTCGTCATACTTTGTGTACCTGCTGACTCATTTTATGTATACAGTGAGCAACCTACTTCTAAATTAATTTACATTCTTAAGGCTGCAATTTGAATGCTTCTGTAACTTATTTAGTATTAAATCTCAAAACATTTGTTTTTATTTTGTAACTTTCCACTTATCCACTGCATGGTTTCACTGGTTTCGTTTTGTTTCTTTCTCAATGGTTACAGGTGTTGTGACAAGCGGTTGTGGACCACAATTAACCTGAGTGGCTGCAAATCGATCACTCCAACTATGCTGAGTGGGATCATCAGGAGACAGCCTATCGTACTAAACCTTAGCTGGACAAACATATCGAAAAAGCAACTCAGTTGGCTCATAAACAAATTACAGAGTAAGCCTGGATTTTGTACATGTATTTGTGAATTCAGAGAAGATATCTTTTGCGCTTGTACAGATCTCTAGAACGAGGCTAATTGTATTAACATTTTCATTAAATATGTAATACTACAAGTCAGGAATGTAGAACAATTTAATTATGTGCTAATTTAGTTTAAATTTGCCAATTTAAGCACATTCCCTACAGTAGGCACTCCATTTAAATTGTAACGCAGAAACTCTGTGCTGATGATTCCTGAGAACCATAATAGGTGCTCCTCGTAGATATAGGATAAGGGGTAGTAGATTTAAAACTTGGATGAGGAGAAAATATTTCTCTCAAAGGGTCACAATTCTGTGGAATTCACCATTGCCCCAAAATACGCTGGATGCTGGACATTGAGCAAATTTAAGGAGGGGCTGGCTTGAAGAGGATGAAGAGTAGGCAGAAATGTGGGATTGAGGCGAAGATGAGATCAGTTATGATTATATTAAATGGAGGAGCAGGCTTGAGGAGCTGAATTACTCCTAGTTCTTTGGCTCAGTGACAGTGAAGTTCAAAAACCAGGATGGTGTGTGGCATTGGAAGGGAACCTACAGGCAACAGTATTGCCATGTATCTGCTGCCCTCTTCATTCGAGACAGTAAAGATTATGAATCTTAAAAGGTGCTGTCTGAGGAGCTTTGAATTTCTGCAATGCCTCTTACACTGATGCACAGTGACAGCTATGTGTTTGAAAATGTGGTGTCAGTCAAGCAGGCTACTTTGTCCTAGATGGTGCTCAGTGTCTTGTTTGAGCTGCATCCATTCAGGCAAGTGGAGAGTATTCCATCCCGCTCCTGAATTATGTCTTCTAGTTTTCCTGTAATGTCTTTGGATAAACTGCTTCAGGGTAGTGATTTAAGATTTTGCTCTGATTTTGTCCAGTTGAAAGAGAATACATTTGACTTGGAACTAGTTGAAAGTTAACTGAAGACCTATTTGATGAGAAGATTAGAGTTGTGAAAGGGAGCATTTATTTACAACTGTCAAGTCAGTCTGAAGTGATTTCACTTTTCACAGTCACTGGTGTTATGGTTATTTGAAGCCCGAATTCGAATCAGAATCTGATGCCACCAACCTGAGTATGCCTGGGGAAAAGGGGTGGGGAAGGTCATTCTCTTCACGTTCTTTTCACTTACTGCCAATGTAAATATCTTAATGTTGTGGCATTTCATGATTCAAATTAAAGTTCTTGCAGGATGTTTCAAGTCCCTGAAATACAATGTTACTGTAGAGACTCTCTCTGTCTGAATGAATTGTAACAAAATGGGAAATCCTGTCTTGTGATTT
Source organism: Chiloscyllium punctatum (assembly GCF_047496795.1). Lineage (NCBI taxonomy): Eukaryota > Metazoa > Chordata > Chondrichthyes > Orectolobiformes > Hemiscylliidae > Chiloscyllium > Chiloscyllium punctatum. The sequence continues at coordinate 52,088,155 of NC_092757.1, forward strand.
GAGATAAATATATTAACATTTGGAGGATTATATACAATCTATTCAGTTTATACAATTGCAGGACTCCCATTTAGCCATGTGGTACACTTGATGGCCACCTTTTCCTTCTTTACAGGATTTGCTTTGTCAGGGTGGAGGGTCAGGGAAGGTGTCCTTGGATCATAGTCTGAAGTAAGAGCTACCAGAAGCACTGAAGCCCATGTCCTGTGCATGTAGAATCCTATTAGGTCTGTAATTTTGATTCTGAGGATGAACTGAGCCCCATGCATTTATGCAAAGTTAACTATATCAGCATTTTCTCCATGAACACCATGGATTCGAAATAGGTTAAGGAATCCATTTCTTCATTCCATGATGTCGTATGGCGTCACTTGGTAACTTGCATTCCAGAGAGTGATTGCCTTGAATGAAATTTATAATCTATCAATCAGTCATACACAGCAGCCCCCAGTTTCCAAACTGGATCCATTCCTCAGTACATTCATAAGTTCATTTATGCTCAAGTCAGAACACAGTATAGGACAATATAAAATATCCATTTGTAGGTATGAGCAAACATCTGCATGTCAAATCCTTAAAATTAATAGTACTGTGTGATCTTGCATGTAAGTATGAACACTTGTAAGTTGGGGACCCCTTGTATAGTGTATCCTTCACATTGTGCTGCTCAGTGGCTGTAAGATGGTGAAAAATTGAAGGATAATGCATGGTATCCTTAGGAAATGGTAGTTTGGCAAATTTTATGCATTCTTTTAATTTTTTTGAATGCGTGAATGTGTATACTTTAACTACAGAATAGACTTTCTCAGTTGAATACAGTAATGCCACTGAAGACCCTGTGCTCCTTAGCCAAGCTACCCTGTACAGCTACGACACTGGCTTTGACGCAGCAATGTGGACAATTTTCCAGGTGCACCCCATCCATAGAAAGCAGGACAAATCTAACTCTGCCAATTACTGCCTCATCAATCTACTCTCTGTTAACAGCAAAATAATGGAAACGATTCTCAATAGCGCTATCAAGCCACACACATACAGCAAGAACCTGCTCACCAATACTCCACCAGGGTCACTTGACTCCTGGTCTAATTAGACTCTTGATCCAAAAATGGACAAAAGAGCTTAATTCCAAAGGTGACAAAAGATTGACTGACTACCCTTGACATCAAAGTATCATTTCACTAAATGTGATACCAAAGTGCCCGTGCAAATTTTCAGATGGGGATTGGGGAAAGCTCTCCACTGGTTGGAGTCATAACTAGCACAAAGGAAGATGTTTGTTTTTTTTTGAAGGCCAATCACCCCCCGCACAAGGACACTACACTGAGGGGCATTTGTAGTGGTGTCTTGAGTCCAGCCATCTTCAGCTGTTTTATCAATGGGCTTCCCTCCATCATAAAATCAGAAATGGGCTATTCATGATGCCTACTTAGTGTTCAGTGCAATCAGAACTCAGCAAGTATTGAAGACATCTATGTCCAGATGCAGTCTGATCTGGCCACATTTAGGCCAACAACATTTGTACCACGTAAACATGAGGCAATGACTGTTTCTAAGACAGAAACTAACCATCTCTCCTTTGATGTTTTATGGCATTACTATTGCTGGATCCCCCTACATTAGCATTTTATCAGTTACCATTGATAAGAAACTCAACTGAATCAGTCATAAATACTGTGGCTGCAAGAGCAGATGAGAGGCTGGGTATTCTACAGTGAGTAACACTCAATATCTGCCTCTCCAAAACTGTCCCATGTACTTGCTATTTGCCTGGATGCAAGTGTCCTGATCCCCCATGATGATCATAACCTGAAAAGAAAGGAATCTAGTGACCAGATTTGAAAATTTTTATTGTTAAGGCATTCTGAATTTGCTTTGATTTTGAATTTGAGTATTACAATTTTCTATTCAAAGATGTATTTCACTTCAAGGTATAACAAAGATAAATCTGAAATTTCAAGCACGTGCATCACTCCCTACACATTTGGAGTACCACATGCAATCTCAGGCCTTCTAATTTGGTATTCAGAGTCATAGAGATGTACAGCATGGAAACAGACCCTTCGGTCCAACCTGTCCACGCCAACTAGATATCCCAATCCAATTTAGTCCCACCTGCCAGCACCCGGCCCGCATCCTTCCAAACCCTTCCTATTCATAAACCCATCCAGATGCCTTTTCAAATGTTGCAATCGTACCAGCCTCCGCCACTTCCTCTGGCATTACTATGTAGGAGCTCTCACTTTTCCCACTCGAATTGAATAGCTTTCATTGACAACCAAATTTTAACAGAGTCCCAGCTACATTTATTACGACAAGGCATGTGGCTATAAACCCTCAGTCTTCTGCAACATTAATGATGCAGTTTGTCAGTTAGTTTTTAATCTGTTCATGGGCTGTGAGCATCAAAACAAGGCTAGCATTTATTATCCACCTGTAATTACCCTTGAGAAGTTACAGTGAGCCATGTTGTTGAACTCTTGCAAACCTGTTTATTTGAGTACATTGCCATGCTGTTTGGGAGGGAGTGCTAGTATTTTGACCCAAGTAAAGTGAAGAAATGGAATATAGTTCCAATTTAGGATGTGACATGAAGGAGAAGTTACAGGTGCTGGTAAAAGTACATAAGACTCCCAAGAGATGTACATGAGCAGTGATGCCAGTATATGGCCTTCATTTTTTTTTTGCTGATATAAGGGAGTTGAAATCTCAGTGTTTAAAAGTTTTAAATGGTTTTACCTTTAACTGGAGGTTTGTACTTGCTAGTCCTGTTGTTTTCCCCTTATCAACTGAGTAAGAAGGAGCTCTGTTCCAAGAAAACCAGCTGGAGGTTCCTCTCACTGTTTTGCTTGGAATGGAAGCTTTTTCATCTAGTAGTGACATGGTAAATAGCACTTTGTGCAATTTGTGAACATGCAGAAAGCAGTTGGCACTTGAAGATTTATCTCAATTATGTCTGCAGATATGTCATGGGTTAAAGATTAATGAACAGCCTATTCTGTACTGTCACCTACTTTTTAAGTTGATTTTAAGTGCAAATCTTATCTTTTTCTGACAGATTTGAAAATCCTAGCACTAGCAGGTTGCATTTGGAGTGCAATCTCTGCACTTTGTACGGCGAGCTGTCCCCTTCTACACATGCTTGATCTTCGCTGGGTGGAGGACCTCAAAGACTCCCAGATGAAAGAGTTGCTTTCACCGCCTACAGATTGCAGAGTAGGTCAGTTCAAAGAGTTAATACACATCCAATCGGTTGACAACTACTTAGTATTTTACTGCAGTAGAGAGAAGCATAACACTGGATCTATAGTTTTATCTGGACAGTGATGATGTATGAATTTAAACTAAACCACCTTCACTAGTATTTTGACAACTTACTGTCTGTTAAACTAAAACTGTTTTCATCATCTTCGAATAGTTGAGACTATCACATATTAGAAAATGGTTGTCCATGTGTTTTAAGATGTTCGGAATCTTTCATTTTTGCTATCGAGCATCTGGTTAACATTTTCTTCAGAATGCAACATGCTCTACTGACCACATCCTTTCTTAGTGAAATAATAAAGAAGCTTGACTAAAAATGGAAATGAACCTGGTTTAGATGAGGACCAACACACACAGCATTGAATGTTGCTTTAGATCCAAGGTCACAATTAACAGCTGGTATTTCAATCATAGTCATACTGTTTGGAAACAGATCCTTCAGCCCAACCCATCCATGCCAACCAGGTTTCCTAAACGGAACTAGTCCCATTTGCCTGTATTTGGCCCATATCCCTCTAAACCGTTCCTATCCATGTAGCTGTTTCGAATGTTGTAATTGTATATGCTTCTACCACTTCCTCTGGTAACTTATTCCATACATGCACCACCCTCTGTGTGGAAAAAGTTGCACCTGCGGTCCCTTTTAAATTGTTTTAAGCCTATACCCTCTAGTTTGGGCTGCACTACCAGGGGAAAAGACCTAGCTATTCATCTTTTCTGTGCCCCTTATAAACCTCTAAATCTCATAAACCTCTAAGATCATCCATTTGCCTCCTATGTTATAGGGGAGAAAAGGTCCCAGCGCCTCCTTTCAAACCCTCCAACCTCAGTAACATCCTTTGCAAGTGTTTTGCATCCTTTTCCAGTTTAATCACATAATTCCTACTGCAGGGTGACCAAAATTGTATGCACTACTCCAAGTGTGGCCTTACCAATGTCTTGTAGAGTGATGGTCACAGAATTGAGTATAATGAAAGCAAGTGAGCCAAATGCCTCCTTCACCACCCTGTCTACTTGTGACTCTACTTTCAAGGGACTAAGTACCTGCAGCCCTAGGTCTCTCTCTTAAACAATACTCCCTAGGGCCCCACCATTAACTGTGTAAGTCCTGCCCTGGTTTGCTTACCAAAGTGCAATACCTCCCATTTATTTGAATTAAACTCCATCTGCCATTGTTCAGCCCGATGACCCAGTTGATCAAGATCCTTACTGTACTGTTAGATAACCTTCACTGTCCACTATACCACCAATGTTTGGTGTCATCCGCAGAGTTACTAACCATGCCTTCTGTGTTCTCATCCCAGTTGATTATATAAATGACGAGCAACAGTAGACCCAGCACTGATCCTTGCAGTACACTGCTGATCACAAGCCTCCAGTCTGAACAACAACCCTGTACCACCGCCCTCTGCCTCCTGCCATCTAGCTAATTTTGTATCCAGTTGGCACGCTCACCCTGAATCCCATGTGGTCTATCTTTACTAACCAGACTACCTTATGGAACTTTGATGAAGGTCTTGCTAAAGTCCATGTGATAATGTCTCAACTGACATACCAGAAGATCAAAGCAATCTACATGGAACAGTTTTTTGAAGATTTGTCATGGTACTCCGCCAGTGTGTTAAGTCACGTTCCTAATTTAAAAACAAAAGCTCAAGGCAATTGACAAAACATATTGTCGCAACTTTCTCCACCATTTTGATTTTGCATAACATGTATTTGCTGATGTCTAAAATTACCCTGCTTCCAAATGGTTATTATCTTACAAATCTTTTAAATTTTTCTGTGTCTGTGATTGTATCAATATTTGTAATCTCAACATGACCTTTGAAAGCAGCTCCCCTTTTTCTGTCTTTCACAGGTCAGAACAATGATCAGAGCAAACTCTGGAACCTGACAGAATTTCACTTAGCTGGTCTGGACATCACTGACATCTCGCTGGCACTGATGACCCGTCACATGCCAATGTTGAACAAGCTGGATCTCAGCCAGTGCAACCACTTGTCTGATCAATCCATTGCCATCCTGACAGCGCCTGGCTCGTCTATACGGGAAACACTGACTGAAATTGACCTTTCAGGTAAAAAGATCATTAGTATCTCAACATGTTTTAAAATTTCTTCATAGACATTGAGTGGATGAGTATAATCCTGTGGATTTAGCCAGCTCAGTCAATGGTTTTATTGCTGTTTTTACAAACTTCACTGGTTGACCACACAGTGGTGGTCATACTAGGGTAAAGTAATTCACAAACAATAAGAATTACTGATTGAGCAAATGTTAAAAAATTAGAAATGCCTCTGTATAGACTCTTGTAATCTGAACATACTGGTGATATGGGTGTTAAAGTGATTAGTAAAAGCAAAAGTGGTAAGAGGTAAAGGTTTTTCTCTCAATGAATAGGTAGGGTCTCAGATGCACTGCCAGTGTATGCTGGAGGTATGCGTCAAGTGTGTGGTACTGGAAAAGCCCAGCAGGTCAGGCAGCATCTGAGGAGCAGGAGAATCAATCTTCAGGCAAAAACCCTTCATCACTTTCACCTGTACTGGAGGTATTCTTGACTGAGGTATTCACAGGTGAATTAGATAGTTATTTGAAAAGGAACCACATGGGTAAAAGGGTGTAGGGAGAAGATAGGAAAATGGCACTGAGCAAGATGGTCGTTTGAAAAGATGATGCAGACACAGTGAGTCAAATAGCCTCGGTCTCCTGTTTTAAAAAAAATTGTAATACCGTAAACATACCTGCATTTAGTGACAAGATAACGGACTATATACCAAATTATTAGATACACCCAGTACTGACAATGTCGTGCTGATGGCTTGGCATTGCTCTCCTGAACCCGAGGGAAAATATGAAAAGAGTTTTCATTTAGTGTTGTGAAGTTAGTGTTTGTAAAATTGTGAAATGGGGAAAGCATTACGTGATCCCTTTAAAGGTTTTTTTTTTCCTGTGTTTAGAGATTTAAAAAGGGATGACTTTAAGCAGGTCGGAGATTCACAGGTGCACAGAGCACCCAAATTGAAACATTTGTATTGAAAGGCTGTACAGTTAGCAGACCAAGCAGCATTTTTTTGAATTTAGCAAATCAATTTGAGACAGGCCTTGGCTGTCAGAAATCTATTAAATTTAAATCTGATAGTTTTGACAAACTAGGACAATCAGATTGTAAAAATGTTGCTAGGTCATCAGAGGTATAAAAGAAGGGGGCAGTTGGAAAAAATTCCAGAGCTAACTGCTATCTGCTAAGCAGCAAGAGCTCTTAGCGAAAGCACCATCTATTTACTGTGGTACATTGGAACCCCATCTAAATTCCTGTCAGAAGAATCTACAGAGAAAGCATGCATGACAGAAGGATCAGCAGAGAAGAGACACCGTTCTGGAAGACACGTAACCTTGCTGTAATTTCGAGAGACTAAACCCTTTTGTTTTGTTATATAAGTGGTACTTGTACTTATTGGAACAGCATACCATTAGAATCTTGCATTATTTGGGAATAGGTAGCAGTTAGAGTGGAATTGTTTGGTCTGTTAACAGTTTAGTTAATTGGGTTCACAGTTAGATAAATAAATTGTTACTTGTGGATTGTAAAATGAGCATCAGGGATTTCTTTTACTTGGGTAATTCGGTTTAGTTCTCAAAGGGAGGGGTCAACCTTAGCTTTATAACATTTACAGATGGCAATATTAAATTAACAATTGTCAATAAATACTGTTGTCTTAATTCTTTTAATGTTTTTTTCCTTTCAGGTTGCAATGGAATAACAGATCAGTGCCTATCGCTGCTTAAAGACTGCCCAAATCTTACTCTAATTGACTTTCGGAATTGCAAACTGATTTCACCCCAAGCTTGTCAGCACCTTGTAGAAGGGCTGTCAGATGTTGCCCCCTTTGAACTCTTGGAAGACAAACTATTAAAGAGGAGAAGTTTACAGTTGACAAAATAGCCGCCTGGTCGCCCATAAGCCTTGCTGAAATGTTTCTCCGAGTCCGGATGGAGACAGTGCAGATATAACATTTGAGAATTGCCTCTGCCTGCTGCTTCGGGTGTGTGTGTGTATTTGTGGGCCATGCCGTGATAGTTTGGAGTCGTCATGGTGATCATGTCATTCACTGCTGGCAAAGTCAGTGATCCAGTGACTGCTGTACAGTTTTGGGGGGAAATTACTGGTGTAATTGCCTTCACTTAGAAAATGAAGCATGGTTTTGGAAAAAAAATTGTTTTTGTATTGCAAATACAGGGTTCTGAGCATTGCGCTCTGGTAGTAAACTCCTTCCCCTGCCTTCCTCTCCCTCCTTTTCCCTCTTGAAGAGAAAACAGTGATATGGTAGATTTAGGGAATATTTTTTAAAAATGGAACATGAAGATATTATGCATGTTTGGAAAAAAAACACGAGAAAGCTTAAAGATGGGCTGCAATTTAAGTTTGGGAAAGACAGTTACTATTTCCTCCAAGTCTAAATTTGAGGAGAGGCCAAAATAATACCAATGCTCCTAACACGTGTAGTTCAATTATACTTCTTCTGAAGAAGTGTATGACGGTTCCTTTGACATTCCGTTTTGCTGTACTTCAGTTTTAACCTATAATGCATAGGTTGAGAGTCAGCACATTATCTTAATACTGAAAAATAAGTTGTCAGTTTGCAAAACCTGGTTACTGAAATAATTCCTGGTAATAATAGACTTCATTCATTCCTGTTTTGGACTTTTGTCACTGAATTTTATTCCTTTGATCAAAACAAACTAGATCATATATTGAGGCCAAACTGATTGCTATGGCACTCTAGTTCTGCTCAGAATCGTGAAAAGGGGGTGTGCTGTGATGTCTAACATGTTTTATTACAAAGTTGTATTTTGTAGGGTGTGCTTTACTTATTAGTGATCTGCAATGATATTGTGCTTATTTCATAGTATTTTAAAATGCACCATGGCAGCCCGCCTGGCCTAATTAAGGGGTGTTATAATCCAAGAAATGGAAAATGTGCAGTGATTGCATTTAGAAAAGAAATGAGTACTTTGAAAGGAATAATTTCACCGTTAGTTGTTCTGTCTCATTTAAATAGGACAGACAAAATGGAAGCACGATAACTTTTAGACCATTATATAAATAAACATGTAGGGCTTCTGACTCTGTACCAATTCGTTAATATTCTATCAATGCAGTTCCTGCTCAGGAACAGCAATATTGTAAGTTTTACACTGATTCATTATCAGTGCAACAACGAAATAAGACCTTTTTATGAAAATCTGTGTTGTGTAAAACACTTGCTTTTAATGACTAACTTTAATTGTAACTAACCATGCCTACCCAAACTTGCCTTGTGCCAGAAAGGTTCATACAACCTGTTTACGTAACACTGTAAACATGACTGGTTCACGAACAATAGGACATTTTAAATTGCACCTGTAACACCTAGCCTGTAGATAGCAGAAATTATTTTTTTAATCTAAGTATCCTGCCAAAAACAGAACTAAATGGAAACGCTATGAGCAGTTTGACGTACCACACATTTCAAGAAACAGCTGATACAAATTCTGGTTTACTTCTGCTTACTGAGAAAAAACATGTTTTATTTGTTTGGCCTTGTGCTACTAACATTGGATATATGGTTTGTTAGTAAATGTGGCTACTACCATAAACTTATGCAAGTGAATTAGTCTGCTGCCCTGTCCAGAGAGGAGCCTTTATATTAACTGAACTATCTGAATTTGTATGTTTCAAAAACCCTTCTTTGAGTCTTAGAGTTCAGGATGTTTGATATTTCTTACATTATCTTATGTAGGTGTTTCCTCCTTTGGAGCAAAGACTCTCAGCTTGTTTTTTCTTTAAATTTAACATGGGGCTCATTTCTCAGTTTTCCACTGTGCATAAACGTTTTTATGACTTTGGTCAAGCAAATACCATGCACCCATCTTTAAGCTTCTATCATTAGTCTATGCACTGTTGGAGAGGGTGAATAAATGTTTGATAAATGGAGGACTTTCCTTACAGCCTTGCTTATTGTCTGGCTTCAAAAATAATGTAAACCCTCTGCTTGTCCTCAATTGTATCCTGCTTACTACAAATATGAGCAGCAAAGGATTTCAAGTACTGGTCACAGCATGCTGTCTAATGGCTAAAGCAGAATATCTGTTCTATATATTTCTTCTTTACAAAAAACACATTTATTGTAAGAGAATGTACTAAATTTCTGCCAGACCTACATCCCTTAGAATATAGATGGTACTTGATTAAAGCAGCAGTTGTAAAAATCTGTATATTATTCTGAGGCACCTGCTGCTCTCTATAAGTAGTAGGGAGATTGTTCAAGTTGGGTTTGAAATAGATTAAACTTTAAGGGGTGTGTAATTAAATTTATACCTAAAACCAAAACATTGACGGCTTTGTTTGATCCAAAGATAAAATCGTCAGTAAAAAAAATACTGAAAATAATGTGATATTCTAAAGAAATTTTACCTTTTTTGATCTGTTGTACAAAAGTATTTTTTCTCTTAAACAGTGCAGCATTTTCCCCTGTTTATGCAGTGCAAGCTCTCAAACACATTGGACAATAGGCCATGCTCCATACGTGAAGATCTGAATGCGTACGATGAACAGTCAGCTGTATTTGCTTAATCTTTTAGTGTGACACCTGACATAAATGTTTCTTAAAGGACCATAGGTGGGGTGCTTCTGTTCCTTGTTTGACAATGGACTTGTTCATTTTTAATTTCAGCAAAAGTATTTTTCTGTAAGCCTAATCTTGTTTCTAATTATCTTTTTTTGTTTCAGTGGTAGTCGTCTATGCTGTGGTTTCACAGAGGGAACCTAGCTCAGTGTGGATTATCATTTACATGTGTGCACTCTGAATTCAAATTGTGTGCATAAATAAATTTTATATAAGTACACAATGATGCATTTGTTTACATACTAATGGTGCAAGGAAGATAAATCCACATGTGAAATTAGTACAAAAGCAATTTTAGCAATAGTTTCACAGATGTTTACATCACATGGTTACTTGTTCTATGAATTTCTTGTGCTTAACTTTTATATCAAATAGAAAATTACGTACATGCTTCATTATTTTGTTAACATCTTATTAAAGAAATACTCTGTGATAATGCAGCTAACAGGAACTAATCCCACCTCTTGTGCTATTTTGTAAAGAGTTTTAAAAACATTCATTTTTAATGCAAAGTAAATTTAAATTGATAGAGGACATAATTTCAATTGTTTTTTAAATTGGTAACACCGCTGTAAAATCTCTTCCAGGATTCGGGTTTTTGTGCATGTATGCTTTAATCCTTTCTTTTCTTTTTTCTTAAAAAGAAAGTTTTCTTTCATACCTTGAGCTGCCAATTTTAATCCATCTGTCTTCCTTCACACTCAGGGCTCCTGGGAAAAAGTTTAATCTAACTTTGAAATATCCTTTTTAGTATGAAGACAGAATTTAAAGGGTTACTTAAATGAAAAGTGCACACATTAAATTCCATTTTTAAAAATCTGCCAAAAAATCTTTTTTTTCCCCCCCTGAAGCAACAGCACTGGTCATTTCACTAAGAAGGTGAAACATAACATTGGACTTCATCTTGGGATCAGTAATAGGAATTAACTGTGCTGAGTACATTTGCTAAAGCACTAAGTTCAATTTTCTTTTAGCTGGTAGAACATTTGTTCTGTTCACTTACGGATAAACAGACAGCATCATTGCTTTAATTCAGTAGTTTCAGTTATGTGGATTGGCTTGCCAATTCAACACACTTGGAAATGGCAGCAGCTAAGTTAATTGCCAGTGTTTAACACAATTTCATGATATTATCTGTCTATTGTTTTATTGATTAGTTTTTAAATAGTTGTTTAAATAAATGGCATCAGGGCAATGCCAGTCATATGTCTGTTAATATGATCCGATCTCCTTTCTCTGTGCAAAATCTTTGAATATTTCAATCAAAAGCAAATTACAGACGCCAAAGGAAAATGTTGCCATTCAAACATATTTCAATCCATAAAAAGTTGGATTGTTCTTTTAAGCTTTCCTTTTTTAAAACAAGCTTTTAAACTTTTAAAAAGTAACAGCATGTAGAAAACTGAAATAAGTCACTCAGTAACAATGTAAACATGAGGTGCTGGAAAAAATAGTTCACATGTACACTGCTTTTATCTATTGAATGCCTTCCTGGGTATTGCACACTGACCTAATGCGTGTAGTCCAATATGAACTGATTTTCTGTCACTTAACAAACAATTATTTACCATTCACTTAGTTATTGAAGATAGAATCACATTGGCAAGTAGTACTGTGTTATCAGTGCAAGGTCCTATTCCTAAACTGGGAGGCTAGTTTAAATTAACTGCTGAGGATTGACACCACCTTGTCATATTCACTGCATAGTGCGAGCATGGTTGGTGGCTATCGGAGTGTGTGAATGTCATAAATACTTGGTATCAAGAAAAACTAAATTAAAGCTTTTAATTTTAATTTCCATTTATAGATCTTAAGCCACAATTGGGAATTGCATTCTCAGGGGCCTGGTGTTTTTAAACACACATGAAGAGGTTTTATGTTTTTTTTAAAAATGTTATTATTCAATTTGCTTTTTAAAAAGCTTTATAATCTAATGTGTTTTTGAATATAGTGTCACCTTACAAAAGCTCCTGTTCACTGCCATAAACCTTCCTTTGATATCAATAAATGAAGAAAAATTGACAGACTAAGCTTCATTTAACGGACTAGGACTCTGGAGTATTGATAGGAATATAGGCATCTCTGTCACCAAAGCCTAATATTCTTGGAGCCCAAGCAACAATCTATAATGTCTTCATGCCAGCAGTATTGCTTTTCTCTGAACACTTGTATTTGTCATCTTCTAATTTGATACTAGCAGGCTGTTGTAAATAAACTAACATTATCAATTCCACTCAGCATTTTTAGAAGTATGTATGCTACAGAGACTCATTGCAGAAGGCATTTACTCTTGAATAGTTGCAGGGCATTCTTCCACTAGGCTAGAAAGAAAAATGGCTATGATGATAAAATAGCAAAACTGCCACAGGCCTGTACTGTGTTTATATTTTGTTGAAGATTGTTTTCCTTGGATTGTATGTTTGTTCGTTTTTCCAAAACAATCCTGAGTGACTTCTGAATCATTCACTGAATTGTCCGTCTTTGTTTCATCATTAATTAGAAAGAATGAATGGGATTATTTGCCTATGCTAGGGGTTGCTAGTGTAGTAGATAGTACAAGTGTTGATAATAGCAGGGAAGATTAATGAGGTAGGCCTCTATACTTCTGTTTTCACACTCCTTGATTTATTGTCCTTGCCCTTACAGTAGAATATATTTCATCTTGGTACATTGGGAGCTAACATTTTGATTTGATAGTTTTATAGGAATATTTTTTCTTAAGTTGCAGGGTTATTCACTCAGGTGTCAATTTTGTTTTAGAAATTTCTACCAGAGAACATAATTGTCTAAAACTGTTTCTAAGAAGCTACATTTCATTCTGAATTCTGCCATTGATGCTGTCATTTCACTGAGTTAAAGCATTTTTGTAGTGAAATTCAAATGGTGGTTATTTTAAAATATATTTTGTACTTTTGTTTTACTATCTATATCCTAATGCACTGCATTACTTGCCTATCTCTTCAAAAACATTTTAAATACCTCTCTAACTGTTTCTATTATTTTTCCAAGTGTGATTTTCTTTCTTTTTTCATTTGGCACTGACAGATGTTTCACCATCCCACTTACGCAACTGTCTGTAACTGTTAATGAAGGATACAGGGAAAAGGTGGGGGAAATGGGTGAGTTGCTCTTGCTGATTGTGAACATCTCGGCATTGAGCTGAGTGACCTCCTCCAGTACTGAAATCATCTTTATGATTCTATGGAAAGGCGCTATTAATGTCACAGAGAGAATTAAAAGCCCAACCAAATCTTGCCTTGGTGAAGTTCAGCAATTAATCAACCCTCATCCTTTGTACGTCACTTTTCTCTGCCATTGCCAAACCTTAAGACTAACATTTAGTCAAAGGACACCTTCCTTATGTAAAATACATTTGAGCAAATGCTTTATAAATGCAAATTGCTGTTTGTCTTGAGATCCCTCCAGATAATTTGGCAAACAAAGGATGATGCTGTTTGATTTCTGCTTGCCCATTAGAATAGTGCCTCCTGTCTCGTTATCCTGTTTGTGAAGGGATGTTTGTTTTAAATTCAAACCCTAGGTAAGATTCGATTTTAAAAAAACTAAAGTCTGTGGACATAACTGCAGTTTGTGAATAATACAAAACTACAGCTGACTTGATGATATTACTGGAAAAGTGCATTGAGTCTACATGATGTCTCTGCCTATTTATCAGGAGAGTTAACTATTTAATCGATTTTGCTTAACATTGGCAACACAATGAGCAGAGGGCTGTCATCCACCTGCACTAATACTGTATAACTTTAAGTCATTTAGATCTATCTGCTAAGATGGTGCTTGTACTAATATGAATGTCCTTTTTTTTTCTAATTTGCTTTCTGAATGCTTGCTTGTTTTTGGAGTAATAAAAATAATTCCTATTCCCAAAAATCAAAACCTCTGTTTACAGTTCTGATCTGAGACTCATCTGTGCATCTGGTAAGTCTCAGATGAAGGCCTTGGTTCCATTGGAATATTCACCAAGTGCATTCTTTTAAACCTGGCTTAATACTAGACCTGAGGCAGGGTGCAGCCCCAATACCCAATCTCTCAACATGTGGGACTATCTGGCACTTAATGTGCGCCTAAAACAATTCTGTATGAAAACCAGTAATTGTGTTTATTAAAAATCTGTGCTTAGTTCATCCTCAACCTCCAATCTCTCCAATTGTGTCTGGGTGGCCAGAAAAATTAAAGATGCCTTTGTTTGGTGGCTGCAGCTATTATTACACTTTCAGAATAGTTTTACTGCATTTATTTAAAATTTGCTGGGGAGTTTCCTCCTCACTTTTGGGAAGTCATTTCAAGTTTTTGTTTCAACAGATGTTGTCTTTAAATGTAGAAGGTGATTGTTCACAGCGGTTCATTTTAAAGCTTATAGGACAAAACAAAATGGCTTTGGGAGAATCTCAAGAACACTTTTACAGCAGTTTACTAGATTTTGTGGAAAGTGGCATCTTGATGTGGAGTTTTTGTAAAAAATAAATTCTAAATCTTCAATACCATGTTTCTATTTTGGAGATAAAATAACTAGCCATATATCTGCAGTAAGCACTAAAACCATTGTACTTTAGGAGAGCTGGTTTCCTTTTTATTACCCCCTTCTGTTTTTAAAGTATGCAGAATTTCATGAAAGGATCATCAAAAGTATATATTTTAAGAGAAGCAATACTAGGAGTGTTCCCAGAGATTTGAGTTCAACTTGTGTCACAACATGAAAGGTTGCTGTATCATGTGATGCAGTTTCTGAGTTACCTGTCCCCTCTCATTGAGTTTTCTTGCTAGTTAAGATTCATGCCTCTGGCACAGTATATTCTGACACATTTGAAATGGTTCTGGTTCCTGTTGCTTGTTTATACACAAGTTGATCTCCCTTCTGTACGGTGTGATGAAATTCTGTTTTAATGTAGCCTGAATTTTGAGTGTCTGATTCAGTTCAAATAGTATCAACTAGGTTCAACTAATTTAACTCCTAACCCTGTTGTACCTGCATGTGAAACCTGCAATAGATGAGGCTTTGGGTGAATTTTGTAACTCTGTCAATCTTGTAATCTCCTGTATACAATGTTATTCCAGCACAGGGGGGAATATTAGGCTTTTTTAATTTATATCTGTTTAATCCATGTTCACGCTTAATGTTGTTACAGCACACCTTGGTTTCAGCTGCAATGTTTGAACTGGCTTTAATGGTCAGTGTACTGGAAGGTGTGTCAATTTAAATGTGGAGCAATATTGACTAAGTACATGCAGGGTCCTCCGCAATGAAATTAAAAGTGGAAGACTGCCGAAGGACTCTCCAGCTCCAAGACTTGCATTTTACAGTTGCTTATATATGTGTCATATACATATTTATTGACCAAAATACTTGGTGAGGGCCACATGAGTTCATGTGGAATGCCCAATAATTCAGGTTGTGACTTCTTGTTCCTGGTGTTCTCCTAGTTAATAGAAAATAAATGCAGAATTTTGTAAAGCTTTGAGTAATTTCTCAGTTGATGTTTTGTAGGCATTATACCACTTGTAAATAACATTCTGCTGGTTGGTTCTTGTACCTCTGATCCTTATCTTGAATTTGTAGCTGCACAAAAAACATGCTATACTTCAGAAATCTCAACTATACTTGAATAAAGTTTTACTTTAAATTTAAAGGTTTTTCACCTGTTCTAATTGCTGTATTTTGTGACCTGGAATCTGTGTGAAATGTCCCTTTTGGGTGGTAGGATGTCAGAATGAGCCTTTATTTGTCAAGACTGTAGCTATGAAGGGAAACCAAGTCAATTCACCCCACCTTCTGGTATGCGCCTCCATTGGAATGGTTTGGAAAGAAACTGGGGAGAGGAGACACTCGATCAGGAACAGGGAGCCCTGCACATAATTCCTTTGGATAGAACAATATTTTTGTGAGTTATTTTACTTGCCTATTGTCCAATGTGTGTTTCTCTGCTTTTCACTCCTTTTTATGCAGTGTATTCAAGAGCAAAGCTAGGCAGATACTTGCTTGTTTTCTGTTTATCTGTAAGAGGACACAGCCTGCTCAAAGTTCTTCTTTCCTAGACAAGAAAGTGGATTCTAAATGAGAATTGATGTGCTGGTTATGATTTTGCAATCTTTCCCAGATACTGGAATGGCCCTAATAATTAGAAATTAGCAAAAGTATTTAATAAATGAGTGAATACAGACAACTGCAGGCCAGAATGTCTGGGTATGAGAGACTTAAGCCCAGAAGTTTTGTTATAATGTACCTGAACAAGTTAATTGCTCAAAAGAAAATACAAGACGGTTAAAGTCATGCTTCAGCTGTAGACTGGTTTGATTAGACCTCATCTAGAGTCTCTTTGTGCACTGCTGGGAGTTACACCTCCAGAAAGTGTTTTATTCCTGGATGGTCAAGTTCAGATGTTGGCACGCAGTTTGGTGTTATCTGAAGATTGCTGATTTGAATGCTTTTGTGATCCTTTCTGGAACTGATAGCATGGTGATCAGGATGCTGGTTTTGCAGTGCTGCTGTAGGATTGATTTCTTCCTTGGAGTTTATGGTATGTTTCTGGAGCAAAGTCTAAAGTAGCTGCAAATCTATGCTAGATGAAAGAGTAATCCTTTTTTAGATCACCCCTCCTCAGGAAGCCTGCAATTGGCACCTGCTGAAAGTAACCAGCAGCAGGCAGTGGACAAGGGCATAAACTCTGACAGTGTGCTGTCTTCTGTGGTTATTTCTATGCCAAGGTTTCCATTGAGATGGATCAAGCAGTATCCACCGACACAGTAAAGGCATTTGAGCGCAGTGGACATCATAGGTACAGCCCACCTCTTTGGTAACTTTTAGAAAGTGCTTTTGAAGGACCCTTGGCAAATTGCTATAGTGGATCTTGTAAATGGTGGATGTTGCTTCACTGTGCCAGTGATGGAGATGGAGGAGGTTCAAGATGGTTGAGAGAGTGTTTCTCAAGCATGCTGCTTAATATCAGATTATCACCACCCTGGTAACAATATTTTCATTTAATTTTGATAACATTCCATTGGAAGTTTCTGATGTTTGTTTTTATCATAGTACCCCACTAGGGGCTCTATAACTAATCAGTTTTCATCACTAAATACTGCTTGGAAAATTGGTAAATTCATGGAATTTTTACAGTATCTGCCTGCTGCTGCTTAATGGTTGGCAGTTGTTAATTTTCCTTTTTAAATGTAGCTCACTATTTTAACTAATGTGCAAATAACACATTGACAATGTCTGGGACATTTTTACTCAGGCCTCCAGACGTATAAGAGATTTCAGAAAAGTAATCACCTGGGCTTTTTTTTAAACTTTGTCCTTGATGTTTTTTAATAATCCCAGTTAAATTTGACGATTCACCTATGGTCATATTTGCCAGTTTACTCCAGAGGAGCTTAATATGTCCAATATAGTCTTGTGAAGAAATTCAATCCATTTTTTAAAAAAAATCCATGATTTTAAATTTGTCAATTTGTCTGACAAGAATGAAATCCTGTGGTGTGTCTTTGATGCCATAGCTATCATTTGAACTAATTAAATTACTGGGAAGCACTGTGATTTCTAAATACGGTAAAACTAAATTGTTATCAATGACATTTACACAGAGCTAGCAATAATTTTTAATGGTAAATTAATATCCTCAATTATTCTTTGGCTATTCAGAGCACAGTATACCAGTAACATCAGCCATGAATTCTTTTGAAAGCCACCCTTAAGCTAAATGCTAACTGTGTCCTGGTGTTTAAAAATTGCTAAATGTAATCTGTCTTTGTAGTAACTTCCTGAACTGAAGCTTGCTACTCAGAAATGTTTTGCTTTTAAGTTGAAAACAACTTCCTCAGTTGTAAATTGCTGCCAAAATTATGGTGCTGTGTTGAAAATTTACTACTTGAGCAATGGCTTGCTCTGCTGAAAAATCATCTTGAGTCCTAGCTCCTTTTTTTTAAAAAAAATTTCACCGTCCACTATTTGAAAACCAGACTCAATTTGATTCTCCTTTCCCTTAAATGAGCAAAAGTGACCTGCCAGCCACCTTCAAATTGTCAATTTTTCAAACTTGCACTTCAGTTATGGATGAAATAGTCATATACTTAGCGTCACATGGTTGGGTGTGTGGGGCAGAGATTTTAAAAAGTGCTTTGTTTTAGTAACACGTTATGTGTCTGGTAAATTAGTAAGCTACATAACATTTTTGGGCAATGGGTCTTAATTTACAAATAGGTTTGAGTTTTATGTTCAATGGGTTTTTATGTTTTATTACTGTTCATTATCAAATGCTTCAAAAAATTATTTTACAACATTGCAGCTTGACAACAGGATATAAAGTTTCCAAAGATAATTTCTAGCTTCTGGGCAGTAGTTTACCTACGTCTATTGTCGGTATTTTCAGAGGTGCCATCAAAAGTGCCTTGCAGTGCATCAGGTGGACTGTGCCAGTGATAGAATGAAAGTCAAAGATGATGGTGGGGTATTCCTCAAGTATGCTGCTTAGTCTTGGAAGATTGTTGAGCTTCCAGAGTATTGTTGGAGTGATATTCATTCAAATAAGTGAAGAATATTCCAGAATGCTGCTGTCCTGTGAATGGTGGACAGGCTTTTGGAAATCATCAGGTACATTGGTCACCTCCAAGTTTCCAACTGCCAACCTGTTTTACAGCCACTGTATTTACGAAGCTGGTACAGTCCAGTTTCTGATCAACACTACCACCAAGATGATAGTGTAGTATTCAGTAATTGTAATGATATTGAATGTCAAGGGACATGGTCAAATTTTCTTTGAGTCAAACATTTTTAGGAAGAGATAGAAAAAAGTCCTTAGGTGCTTGATGACTGGTCCAACCTGTCTGTGCCAATCAGTTCTAAACCTATGCGCCAGGCCCTTTCACCTTGTATGATGCAAAGACCAGTCATTCTCCTCTCTGGAACTCAGTTCCAAGATAAGCTGCATCTGTTGTGCTGGGCTGAGTCAGTGAGGATGAAGTATTTGTGCACCCTTCTCTTTCATTACCTATAAAGTGAAAAACAAGTTTTGACGTGACTTGTTAGTTGTGCGACCTCTTTCCTCAAACAATGGAAACGGTGCACTGTAGTTAGACATGCAAAATCTACCACTTGCTGTGTGCTATACTTGATAGAGATTGTAGTTTCACATAAGTGCACTTAATAGAAAGAGTCTTCAACAACCATCTCACTTCAGAGCTCAAAATGCCGGTGTATCCTACTGCAACTTGACCTGCTGAATGTTATCTAGAGTCAGATGTACAGCATAGAAACAGACGCTTCGGTCTAACCTGTCCATGCCGACCGGATATCCCAACCCAGCCTTGTCCCACCTGCCAGCACCCGGCCCATATCCCTGTAACCCCTTCCTATTCATATACCCATCCAGCTGCCTTTGTGTTGCAATTGTACCAGTCTCCTCCACTTCCTCTGCCAGCTCATTCCATACACTTACTACCTTCAGTGAAAACTGCCCTTTAGGTCTCTTTTATATCTTCTCTTTCCCCCTCTTTCTTTCCTTCCCCCCCCCCCTCCCCCCAGGGAATAGACTTTATCTTTTATCCTATCCATGCCCCTCATGATTTTATAAACCTCTATAAAGGTCAATCCTCAGCCTCCGATGCGCCAGGAAAACAGCCCGAGCTTACTCAACCTCTCCCTGTAGCTCAAATCCTCCAACCCTGGCAACATCCTTGTAAATCATTTCTGTGCCCTTTCAAGTTTCACAACATCTTTCCAATAGGAAGGAAACCACAATTGCACACGATATTCCAACAGTGGCAACCAGTGTCCTGTATAGCTGCACATGACCTCTTAACTCCTGAACTCAATGCTCTGACCAATAAAGGAAAGCATAACAAGCACCTTCTTCACTATCCTATCTACCTGCGACTCCAAGGTCTCTTTGTTCAGCAACACTCCTGAGGGCCTTATACACTTAATGGTAAGTCCTGGTAAGATTTGCTTTCCCAAAATGCAGCATCTCACATTTATCTAAACTCTATCTGCCACTTCTCAGCCCATTGGCCCATCTGATCAAGATCCCATTGAGGTAACCTTCTTTGCTGTCCACTACACCTCCAATTTTGGTGTCATCTGCAAACTTACTATACCTCTCATGCTCCCATCCAAATCATTTATATAAATGATAAAAAGTAGAGGACTCAGCACCGATCCTTGTGGCACTCCACTGGTCACAGGCCTCCAGCCTGGAAAAAACCCTCCACCACCACCTTCTGCCTTCTACCTTTGAGCCAGTTCTGTATCCAAATGGCTAGTTCTCCCTGTATTCCATGTGATCTAACCTTGCTAACCAGTCTCCCATGGGCAACTTTGTCGAATACCTTACTGAAGTCCATATAGATCACATCTACCGCTCTGCCCTCATGTGAGACATTTTGAAGAAGTTACAAACTTGATGGAGTTTTATTTCCCGTGCATAAAGTCATGGTGACTGTCCTTACTCAGTTCTTGCCTTTCAATATACATGCACATCCTGTCTCTCAGGATTCCCTCCAAACAACTTGCCCATGACCAATGTCAGGCTCACCGGTCTATAGTTCTTCTAGCTTGTCCTTACCACCCTTCTTAAAAAGTGGCACCTGTGACTCTCGATGATACAAATATCTCAGCATTAGGCCCAGCAATCACTTCCCTGGCTTCCCACAGCGTTCTAGGGTACACCTGATCAGGTCCTGGGGATCTATCCACTTTTATGCGTTTCAAGACATCCAGCACTTCCTCTTCTGTAATATGGACATTTTTCAAGATGTCACCATCTATTTCCCTGCAGTCTATATCTTCCATATCCTTTTCCACAGTAAATACTGATGCAAAATACTCATTTACTATCTGCCCCATCTCCTGTGGCTCCATGCAAAGGCTGCCTTGCAGATCTTTGAGGGACCCTATTCTCTCCCTTTTTGTCCTTAATATATTTGTAAAATCCCTTTTGGATTCTCCTTAATTCTATTTGCCAAAGCTATCTCATGTCCCCTTTTAGCCCTCCTGATTTCCCTCTTAAGTATACTCCTACTGCCTTTATACTGATTCACTCGCTCTATCTTGTCTATACCTGCCATGTGCTTCCTCCTTTTTCTGAACTAAACCCTCAATTTGTCTAGTCATCCAGCATTCCTTTCACCCAAACAAGAATACACTTTCTTTGGACTCTCATTTCTGAAAGCTTCCCATTTTCTAGCCATCCATTTACCTGCGAACATCTGCCCCCAATCAGTTTTTGAAAGTTCTTGCCTCATACCATCAAAATGGGCCTTTCCCCAATTTAGAACTTCAACATTTTAGATCTGGTCTATCCTCTTCCATCACTATTTTGAAACTAATAGAATTATGGTCACTGGCCCCAAAGTGCTCCCCCACTGACACCTCAGTCACCTGCTGTGCCTTATTTCCCAAGAGTAGGTAAAGTTTTGCACCTTCTCTAGTAGGTACATCCACATACTGAGTCAGAAAATTGTCTTGTAGACACTTAAATTCCTCACAATCTAAAACCCTTAACACTGTGGCAGTCCCAGTCTATGTTTGGAAAGTTAAAATCCTCTACCATAACTACCCTATACACGGTTCTTAATGTTTAGATACATTGTATAATTGATACCTCTGACCAAACATCTATTCCCAGATCTTGAGCGATGCAGTGCCATTCCAACAAATGTTTGATTTCACATCAAGTTTGCAGCTACTCCATTTTTTTTCCTGCAGAAGTTCTGATGATCAACTAAAAATCAAAGTCACTTAACAAAATTGCTTGATTGCTGTCATTAGCACATTTAGATTCTGGTCAAATTGCGATGTGCAAAGAATAGATTGATTTTGTGCACTGTCAAGGTACGGAACAGCAATTTGAGAAATCACCCAGGAACCATCTTTGTAGAGGGTCTTGGCTTTAGTAGACAATGTTTGAGGGTGTCATTCAGGTTGCACTAGCTCTTGATGATGTGGTGAAGTACACGGCAAATACCAAAAGCAGAAAAGCACAGACACAATCCTTACTGCAAGGATAACATACTCAATGAGAACTTTCACCATAATTGGGATTGGTTGAGCTTCAAGACTCGTTTGCTTTTCTTTTGGATTTGTTTTAAATTTCTCCAGAAGACCAAGTTTTAAATAGGAATGAGAAGCAGAGCTTGCTAATTGTGTCACATCTTCCCTCTTAGCCACTTGCTTCCCAGGCCTGGTGCCTGATCTTCCTGGTCAATGCCCCAGGACCCCTCCTCTTCCTCCCCCACCCCTGTTCCTTTATCATGCTCATGTCCAAATCTGGATAAACCTTCAGCACAGATGGTATTGGATTTGATAAGGTGATGGGGGGAAAAGTGAGCAATAAATGCTGACCTTGCCAGTATTCCCACATCCCACTAATGAGCACAACAACCAAATTGCTAGAGTAACTCAGCAAGTCTGGCAGCATCTGTGGAGAGAAAAACAGTTAAACATTTCTAATCCAATGACCCTAACATAATAAAAATCTGGGCAGGAGAGAGAGAGAGAGAATCTATTTAATTTAAACCTGCTGTCACCTTGTTAGTTTTTAAATCTAAATGTAAATAGTAAATCATTTATGTACCTTGCATTTTGTTTTCTCCCTCAAAGCTTTATGAATTACATTTTTGTGACTTTCCTGATTGCAGATAAATTATATTGAGACGGGAGAAAAATTCATATATCAAGGCCATAATTGGAGATGTCTACAGCATCATAGACAACTTTCCTTTTTTGTGGCAATTTATTGATAATTATTCACCATATTGAATACCATAAATACACAGGCAGCTGCTGTACAGAACTTCAGCAAAAAAAAGTGATTTTCTCTCAGCATATCAGATTTTCTTGTACCTATAATGTGGAACATTTAACTTTGAAAGCGAGCAAGACATTAAGTGAAGTTGTAATGTAAAGGAGGCTAGTATCCATATTTCTGCTCTTGTCTCCTTCTGAATATTAAATGTAATTTATAATATCATAATCCAATTTCAAAGAATTTTACCTGCTCCAGAAAAAAAAATCTTAATTTGTCTGCTATCTAAAGGTTAGATATAGAAGGGAAGAGACTACTTGAAGGGGAAAAAAATTCAATTCTAATTAAATGAATCACCTTTCTCCCTGTGTTAGGAATACTCTTTAAACAGTGTACTTTTGTTTTAATGGAACATCATCTTCCTTTTTCGCTCCAATAAGATAAAACTGACCCATCCCTTACCGAATGCAGGAATGACGACGGGTAATTCCACAGCATGACATCAGTCTTGTATTTGCAGCTCTGATAGTTCCCAACTGAAAGTTAAAGGTTTTTCTGTAATCGGGCATCTATTGTGACAAAGTCAAAGGGGAGCTAGAACCATCCTGCAGGCAGAAGAAGCAGAAGAAGCAGCCCCTTGAGGAACTGGTGATACTGCACGGACCTGTGTGTCACAGTAATGTCAGTCGCTGAGCACAGCATCAACATAAAACTCAAAGGAGCAACAAGACAAACTGACAACAGGATTTGAGCTATAAATGGTCAAACTAAGGCAGCTTTAACCAAAAGGAGCCTTACCCCATAGCAGCAGAGTATACAGTTTACAAATACCTATCTCCACATCTTGAATCTGTAATAACAACTGGGTCACTGTTGTGCTGTGATATCAAACAAGTGAACAAACATTTCAAACTCTGAGCAGATAATCCCTGTAGGGACTGCACAAACACCCTGTAATTCTGGTGGGAGTGCAGCAGCTTCAGATTAAAGTAGTAGCACCAGCATCTAAAAATACTGCATGTTCAATTTATAACAAATTAAATGAACGGCGATTGATCTGGAATGAAAACTATTTCTTCTCACAATATATATACGGTGAATATTAATGTATCAAATCACTAGAACGCAACACAACCTGTAACTTCAATAGGAAAATGGGTGGCCTCTGTCAAATTCAGAAATGGTTACCATAAAGTCTTAGAAAAGATTAAAATTCAGAAGTTATTATACTATGCTTGTATTAAACTGTGGTAAATAAATGTGTCTCTACATCCAGAGTTTAAAAAGAGAGTGTGGGATTGGATTTTCTTTCCTGCTTCTTTTTATCGACTGTTAACCATTAGTCCCCTTGCTGGAAGAAAAATGCAGACAAACCAGCAGAGGGCACTGCTGACCAAAATGATCACTGGTAGCCACCAATGTTAGCATCAGGTCAGTCAACAGGAGTCTATTGTCTTTGCTCATTCAAGCCAAGCTGCAAGTATTTTCCAGCAGTCCTTTTTTTTCACAGTCAGTTAAATTAGAGATCCTTCACTCCAAGTGATGCTAAGACAAACTTCTCAGATGTTTTTTTTTTTGTTCTTATCCAAAAGTAGGTCTTCAGAATTATTTCAGTTCATGTCCAGTTGTGTTTGGAGCCATGAGGTTAGTGTAATATAACCGTCTAGCAATCATCTCCACAGATGCTGGTTCTGGCTCCTGACCTAGATGCGGAAACTTACTTCCTTCCCATCAATGTGCTTTAGGCGCAGGTAAACATCTGTCCCGATGCCCTGCATGGATTGAATGTGGAGTGATCCACCCAGGTACTCGGCGTAAGCACGGGAGGTGGGCAGACCAAAGCCAAACCTGGACAAACAACAAAGGACAGTTTTAGTCCTGCAGCCTGCTCGGAGAATCCATCAGGCACAAGACGGGACAACAAACCAATACAGCAACAACCAAACGCTTCTGGTAACTGTTTACAATATTGCTCCATTGTTTGTTTTGAATATCATTAGAGAGTGAAGTATCAGCTTAATTCAGAATTGTGCAGGTCGCTCTGCTATAGCGAGTGTTTCTTTAACATGAATTCACTGTCATGTGATTAAGAGGTGTCCCCAGTTCATCAAAGTGCAAACTTTTAAAATGTGTTTGCTGTCATGCAGTTACATCACCAACATTAAGCACGGTTTCTAAAGTGCGATTTTTCTATAACATGGTATTGCACAAGAACACAACCATCACAATTACAGAAGAACTGATTGTACTGCATTCGTCATCTGTTCATCCACATGCCCCTTTGATTCAGTCACTACCTAAAATATTACATGATTGATAGCAAATTTGCTATCAATCATCAGTTTGTTTTGAGTTAGTGGTTCATTTCAGGGTCAATAGCAACTAAAATGGTGGAAAGCACATCCCCGCACTGACGTCAAATACACAAAAAGCTGGAGCAAGAGGCTGTCTGATAACCACCAGGTCTCGATCAGTGTTTATTGTACACATCAGCCCCCTCCCATTCCTTTTCACTCAACCTTACTCCCTCATTTATCTGGTTCCCTTTAAACACATTTTACATAGTTTTCCTCAACCACAATCCACGTTTTAACCACTTCTGGGCAGTAACGTTGATCTGGAATTCCTGAATGAATTTAGCAATGACTAACAAAGTTCCTGATTTAGCCTCCCTTGTAATCTTAACGGTCTCAATCAAGCAGTTCTCTTATGCAGAATGGAGCCCAGAGATTGTTCAATCTTTCTAGAGAGAGAGATAGAAACCTCTCTTCTATCGTTCAGTCTCCAGTCCAGGCCAGCAATATTGCTGTAGTATACTGCATTTAGGGAGGCTTCTCATGCCCCATGAGAACAAAGGACACAAAGCAGGAGAGCTGTGGGAATAGGGTGTCCCACAATGGACTCTGTAGGGTTGGGGAGAGCATCTATCATCTAGGCAGAATGAGGAAGTTGCACACTCTCCCGGTGTCCGCATGGGTTTCCAGTTTCCTCCCACAGCCAAAGATGGGCAGGTTAGGTGGATTGACCTTGGTAAAAACTTAGACTGGGTGGGATCCTCTTCAGGAGGGTCAGTGCAGATTCGATAGGCCGAATGGCCTCTTTCAGTACTGTAGAGAGTCTATGATTAATTCCCCGCGAATGGGAGCTTCCAGAGCAGAGCACTGGGTTGGGCATGTGTTCGTATGGATCAACTCCCACAAGAACACTGCCACCCTCACCAGCTCTCATTCCATAGCCCTAGTCTGAGTTGTGGTCGTGCCTCACTCCCCAGCTGGTGGGGGAACAATATATCACCACGCCCCTTTAAACACAGAAATCTGTCATAGTAACACCATGAACCAATCACCACTCATCAGGTTCAAGAACCAGCAGAATAAAAACAGTCATTTCCCAATAACTATACGGAATAGCTCCTGTATCATCCATAGAGATTGGAGGAAATGTATGATCATCAAGGTGAAGAGATATTGGAAGCTTTCCAAATTAACACAGGTAGAGTTGGACAAGGGGTAAGAGTCAAAACAGACAATGACTTCCACTGGTGTGTAAGTGTAGCAATAGAATGAGGGAGTGTTACAGTAAAAGCTCACTTTTCAGGAATTCAGCCACAAATTTGTGAGTTACAATTTCCCCCAGGAATCAATGTTAGAGCCAGAATTAGTTTTCTTCATGTATTTCTCAGCCAGAGAAAGAAAATATGAAATCCTGAACTGTATAAGTGCAACACTGCATTCCCAAATGAAGTAACTTGTATAATATTAGGCCCAAGATTTTAATATAAGCAGTGTTGTAATGTACAATGCTGTTAGTGACCAGCTCCATCTATTGGTTGACATTCAAAGATTTGTAGCTCGGGTCATCATTGTTGTGGTCCTGTTCGCTGAGCTGGGAATTTGTGTTGCAGACGTTTTGTCCCCTGTCTAGGTGACATCCTCAGTGGTTGGGAGCCTCCTGTGAAGCGCTTCTGTGCTGTTTCCTCCGGCATTTATAGTGGTTTGAATCTGCCACTTCCGGTTGTCAGTTCCAGCTGTCCGTTGCAGTGGTCGGTATATTGGGTCCAGGTCGATGTGCTTACTGATAGAGTCTGTGGATGAGTGCCATGCCTCTAGGAATTCCCTGGCTGTTCTCTGTTTGGCTTGTCCTATAATAGTAGTGTTGTCCCAGTCGAGCTCATGTTGCTTGTCATGTGAGTGTGTGGCTACTAAGGATAGCTGGTCGTGTCGTTTCGTGGCTAGTTGGTGTTCATGGATACGGATCGTTAGCTGTCTTTCTGTTTGTCCTATGTAGTGTTTTCCTAGAGACATGGCACTCATCCACAGATTCAATCAATAAGCACATTGACCTGGACCCAATATACCGACCACTGCAACAGACAGCTGGAACTGACAACCGGAAGCGGCAGATTCAAATCACTATAAATGTCGGAGGAAAGATCACAGAAGTGCTTCACAGGAGGCTCCCAAGCACTGAGGATGTTGCCTAGACAGGGGACGAAACGTCTGCAACACAAATTCCCAGCTCGGCGAACACAACCACAACATTGGTTGACATTGGACAGTGTGGCTGGATTGGCAGAATTTCTTGCACTGAATGATCTCCTTCAGTTCCTATAGTCCAATGTCTGATATCAAGACTACCTCATACTAACTATAATCTATTTCTAGACAGTGCAAAGTCTCTGCCAGTGTGCAATTTAAACTGGGATTTGTTTATTTACCTATTAAACCCAAGTCAGGCCTCTCTAACAGCCCGTGGGGAATGAAGGATCCTGTTATTATCCTGGTCAGTCCTTACCCATGCATCGGCCCTGACTGGGGCCCACTGTTGACAGTATGGCCGTAAAAAGAGTTCATTGTGGAATCCTGTGAGCTCTCCTCAGCCGTGGTGAAGTGATAATCCGTCACTTTGTCGATAATCTGGTGAGGAATCCCACCTCCACGATCCGAGATCCTGAAACAAAGGTGACAGGAGCACGGTGAGGGTAACAGTATTGGGCCTTGCGCTCCCCTCTCTCTGTCGGTATCTGGCAACTGCAGACTCTCTCTGCAAAGGGCAACATTTGGCCAAAACTCTAAATAACTTTTAATCACCAAAATCATTGTGAAAAGGTAAAGTTTTTCAAATCAATCCGAAGTGTATTGATCAGTCAGCATAGAGAAGAAAGTGAGGATTGGAGCCCTTCTTCAGGCTCATGCCCGAAACATCGATTCTCCTGCTCCGTGGATGCTGTCTGACCTGCTGCGCTTTTCCAGCAACACATTTTTAGCTCTGATCTCCAGCATCTGCAGTCCTCAGTTTCTCCAGGCAGGCAGATGGGCACGCACGCACAGACATGCGCACACAGGCAGAAAGACAGGCATGCATAGACACAGATGCACGCACGCACACACAGACAGGCACTGACACACACAGGCACGTACATGCACACACACAGGGATAGGCAGGCATGGACACAGACGCGTGCACGCACACAGGCATGCATGTACGCGCACACGGACAGACACACAGACAGGCATGCACGCGGACAGACAGACAAGCACGCACGCACGCACGCACACGGATAGACACAGGCATGCAAGGGCAGGCAGACACAGGCACGCACGCACGCGCACACGGACAGACAGGCACACACACACACACACACACACACAGACACACGGACAGAGACAGGCACGCACAGACACACAGACAGGCAGGCACGCACACACATGGACAGACACACAGACAGGCACACACACACGCACAGACACACGGACAGACAGGCACACACACCCACAGAGACACGGACAGACAGGCACGCACACACGCACAGACACACGGACAGACAGGCACACACACACACACGCACAGACAGACAGGCACGCACACACGGACAGGCACGCACACACACGGACAGACACACAGACAGGCACGCGCACACACATTCACACACAAACAGGCACACGGACAGGCACACAGACGCACACAGGCGCACGTATGCACACAGACAGACAAAATATTGTAGACAAATCCTATGTGTAGTTCTGTTACAAAACATTGTGTTTGTAATTTTCAACTTAAATCTGCTTAAGTTTACCTGATGAACACAGCTACAGTAGAAATCAATGTTTGCTTTCCAACTCTCACACGGCACCTTTTACAGCTTTTATTGCCTAACAGCTCGGAGCTTGTACCCATTACCCTGCCAATGTCATCTCCATTGTTCTCACAAGTTGGCCGCCACTGCCCACTACATTAGGTGTGGACTTTCCCCAGTTACTGCAGCTCCTTGCCTTCCTACTTGCTAGATGCAGGATGTCAATGTGTCAAGTCAGCGCTTGTATCAGGAACAATCACTGCAGGGCTCCTTTGATCACTAACCAATCTGACTCTGCAATTCCCAGCACAGTCCACAGGCAGGGACTGTGTTAATATTCAACAGTATATTTATGGAGAGAAGTGTTGTCTAAGGGAGAGCTGTTTTGCATGGAAATTTATTCTCATTAGTCAAACATTTCCAAACCAAATCGAGCACGTTCACCTCAACTTCTGTTTAGACAGACAAAAAGAACACAAGACAAAATGGACAGATGAATAGGATTTACATCAACACAAAAGATTGGTTTTAAAACAATTATTCCTCCAAACCTTTTCTCTGAACCCCACCCCTCCAACCACAACAAGGATAGAACCCCCAGTCGTCACCTTCCACCCCACCAACCTCCGCCATTTCCGCCACTTACAAATGGACCCCACCACCAGGGATATATTTCCCTCCTCGCTCCTATCTACTTTCTGTAAAGACCGTTCCCTCCGTGACTACCTGGTCAGGTCCACGCCCCCCCAACAACCCACCCTTCCCTCCTGGCACCCTCCCCTGCCACCGCAGGAATTGCAAAACCTGTGCCCACACCTCCCCCCTCACCTCCATCCAAGGTCCCAAAGGAGCCTTCCACATCCATCAAAATTTCACTGGCTCTTCCACACGTTAGTTACTGTACCCATTGCTCTCGCTGCGGTCTCCTCTACATTGGGGAGGTAAAAACAAGGCCTGCAGATACTGGAAACCAGATTCTAGATTAGAGTGGTGCTGGAAAAGCACAGCAGTTCAGGCAGCATCCGAGGAACAGGATTTCTGATGAAGGGCTTTTTCCCGAAACGTTGATTTTCCTGCTCCTCGGATGCTGCCTGACCTGCTGTGCCTTTCCCACACCACAATCTTGACTCTAATCTCCAGTATGTACAGTCCTCACTTTCGCCCAGTCTGTGTGTATGTCTACCTCAGAGTGTTGGTGCAGGATTACAACTGTGAGAATCCATACTGGGCTCTATAGAGAGTGACGCTACCTTAGAGCTCTCAATCCTGATGTGACCTGGCAAAGGAGCCCTGACCCCACTTTGGGAAGCCATATTATAGAAGGGCGCGTAGTAAATGAACTGATAACAAAGACAGACCTACAAAAGATGGAGCCAGGAGGCAACAATACCCCACAACTTTACAGATTATCTAAGGAACACAAACCAGACATATCCTGACCTATTGTGGCATTCCCAGGAAATCTGTCACATCAACTGACAAAAGCACTTCAACAAAACCTTAAACATCTCATCAGCAGGCCCAAACACTTCATACAATCGTCACAGGAATTCCTAGACAACATCACAAGCACAAACTTAGACAAGGAAGAAGCGATGGTCTTATTTGATGTAAATAACGCTATTTACATCGATTGACAGAACTTTAGCCAGAGTGACAATACCGACCTCCTGGACAAACAGAACAGACCACACAATGGGGAACCAATCAACAAGGACTGCATACTCAAACCCTCGGGCCTGTGCTTGATGATGTAACTCATATTCAGCAGCCAGATAGATGAACGAGTTAACGGGCCACCGACGGGCTCACCCATCTTTAGGCTCACAGCAAGGACTAGAACAACAGCCCTCCCACAAGTCTGACTCAAACTCTCACTTAGATATGTAGACAACATTTTTGTAATAACTAAGGGAAGAGATTGGGAGCACACACTGGGTTATCAACACCATGCTCGCAAGGATCAAAGTTATAAAGATGGGAGGAAACTAACAACCAACTCTCATTCCGGAGTGAGACTGCAGAAAGCACACAGAACGGTGAGTGCACCACAAAGTGTACAGGAAAACCACACACACCCACCAGATCCTGACCTTCAACTGCAACCACCTGAACACATTCAACAGAAGCTGCATCAGGACCCTCTTCAAAAGGCCTACACCACCCTGCAGCAGCCCTGACCTGTGACAAAGCCTGTGCCAAGAAAGGAAACCCCCACCACTCCATCTGCAGATGCCCAACAGACAAACAATGCAATGAGGACATGCCACAACCTAACTCATTAGCCACGCTAGTATATATTTAAAAAAATCTCTGAACTGACAGCCAGACATCTCTGCCCACTGGATTCGAGACAGCCCATAAACCGACACTCAGACAACCACTCACCAGGACAAAAGACCCTCCCACCCATCATGTACAAGACTAACGTAACTGACAAGATTCCACGTAAAAACTACATGAAACACTAAACAGGGCAAACAAATAGCAATCCGCATCCCCAAACACGAACCTGCCACTAGCAGTGCTTGGTCTTACTTGGGGAAACAAGCAGCTACAGGGAAGTCCCACTTAATTTTGGTTCAGGGCAGGAACGCATGAGGTGATTTCCTTTGAGTTACTGTTGGGCCTCCAGGTTTCTCGGAGCAGCTCAGTAAAATGGTTGGATCAGTTTCCCCAAATTCTGATTCCCAGACCATTTTCGTCTGGTTTCACGGCAGGCACTCCATCGCACTCAGTCAGCTCAGTGTCGTTTATAAATCAGGGCAAAAGGTAAATTCTAAGGGAGAAAATATCCAGTCGGTCAGTCACTGGGGCCAAACACAAAGGATGAAGGAAAATAAACAGTTGGTCAATGAAAGCAGGTTATTTTGTTTTTCTTTGGCAAGTCTAGAACCAGGGGACAGAGTTTTAAAAACAAGGTGGTGGGACAGGGGTGTCACTTAAGCCCGAGATGAAGAGAAATTCATTTATTTAAAGGGTTGTGAATCTTTGGAATTCTCTACCACAAAGAGAGCTGTGGAAGCACAGTCTTTGAGTATGTTGGAGGTAAACGTTGAGAGATTCTGACTACCAAAAGGGTTATACAGGGTTATAGGGATGACATGAGCAAAAAAGGCAATGAAACGATTCCATCAGCCATGATCACACTAAATGGTGGGGCACACTCCATGGGCTGTACGGCCTACACCTGTGTAAAAGGAATTCCTCCTAAACTGCGCCCGCGTGCATCCACACACATCCCCCACGTGACCGTTAGTGCTGTCTAACAGCCAAGGCATTTTCCTAGCGGGAAGCAATTTCCCAAGGTTTTGCCTTCACGGTGTTAAATGACTCAGTTTGGTTTCTTCAGTCTTCACCTCTCCAGCAAAATACAGGAGCCCCAACTCTCAATCTCTCCTCGCCATTCCAGTCACATCCTTAGAAATCAGCGTCACCATTGCCTTGATTAGAGGAAGCAGGTAAGGCACAGCACGAGAGCTGTGGTCTAACCAGGCTTCACCACAACCTACTACCATCACGGGTGAGAATGCCAAAGGTTGAGGTGCCCTACCCAATGCCAGGGTCAAGGAGACCTCCTCAGGCCTGGAGGAGGAGAGGGTCCAATAGGTGTTGCCCACATTGGTACCAAAACCTTTGACAGGTGTAGAAATGAGGTTCTGCTAGAAAATCTTCAAGAGTTCGTGGTTAAATCCAAAAGGAGAATTTCCAAAGTAACAATCTCTAGATTGCTACCTGGGCCACAGACAAGGAGTTAAATGTGTGACGTGAGTGCAATGGGTTACAGTTCATAGGGCACTGCCACCAGTACTGGGGTAGAAGGGAGCTGTGCTAGTGGAAACGCTTCACTTGACTCCCCCGCCAAGGACCAGTGTCCTGGCAAATCAAATCACTCTGGTTGTGGAGCCAATCTTCAACTACCTAAGACAGGGAGAGTTTGGGTGAAAGGAAATGTAGGATTATGTAGCAAGCAGTCATGCCAGCATTACAGGGGAGCTACTTGGATACTGATACCCAGAGTGGGACAGGAAGGTTTAGCATGTACAAACACAGAAAAAAGGTCAAAGAGGGGAAAGACAAAGAAAAAAGGTGAAGCTAATTGAATCTTTACTTGAATGTGTGTAATATTCAGAGCAAAATGAATGAATTAACACCACAAATACCAGGTTAGTGGCTATAATATTACAGCCATTACAGTCCCATGGGAGCAATGTGATCTGAAAGCTGGAACTAAATATTCCAGAGTATGAAATGTTCCAGAAGAAAAAGCAGGAAGGAAAGGGTGGTTGGTGCATTGTTGGTGCAGGATGGAATATGTGCAAGAGCAAAGAATTATTAGATTAGATTACTTACAGTGTGGAAACAGGCCCTTCGGCCCAACAAGTCCACACCGACCCTCCGAAGTGTAACCCACCCAGACCCATTCTCCGACATTCACCCCTTCACCTAACACTACGGGCAATTTGGCATGGCCAATTCACCTAACCTGCACATTTTTGGATTGTGGGAGGAAACCGGAGCACCCAGAGGAAACCCACATAGACACGGGGAGAATGTGCAAACTCCACACAGAGAGTTGCCTGAGGCGGGAATTGAACCCGGCTAACCACTGTGCCACCGTGCCACCCACAAATTATCTTGGATCAGAAGATGTAGGATTCACAGGGTGGAGGTAATAACAGATGCAAGATGACACCGAAGTCAGTGGTGGGTAAGTTGTTGGAGGAGGTTCTGAGGGACAGGGTTTACATGCATTTGGAAAAACAATGACTGATTAGGGATAGTCAGCATGGCTTTTTTTCATGGGAAATTGTGTTTCACTAACTTGATTTTTGTTTTCGAAAGAAGTGACAAAAAAAGATCGATGAAGGCAGAGGAGTAGACATTGTCAATAGGGACTTTAGCAAAACAGTCAGCAAGGTTTTGCATGGTAAATTGGTTGGCAAAGTTAGATCACATGGAATGCAGGGAGAGCTAGCCATTTGGATACTAAATTGCCTTGAAGGTAGGAGACAGAGTGGTGGTGGAAGTTCATTTTCAGACTGGAGGCCTGTGACCAATGGTGTGTCGCAAGGATCAGTGCTGGGCCCACTGCTTTTCATCATTTATGTAAATGATTTGGATGTGAACGTAGTGGGTATGGTTACTAAGTCTGCAGATGACACCAAGATTGATGGTAGAGCGGACAGTGAAGGAGATTACCTCAGAGTAAAACGGGATCTTGATTGAATGAGTCAAATGGGCCGAGGAGTGGCAGATGGAGTTTAAATTAGATAAATGTGAGGTGCTGCATTTTGGAAAAGCAAATCAGGGTAAGACTTATACACTTAATGGTAGGGTCCTTGGGACTGTTGCTGAACAAAGAGACCTTGGAGTGCAGGTTCATAGCTCCTTGAAAGTGGAATCGAGGTAGACAGGCTAGTGAAGGTGGCATTTGGTACGCTTTCCTTTATTGGTTAGAGCATAGAATATAGGAGTTGGGCTGTACAGGACATTGGTTATGCCACTTTTGGAATACTGCATTCAATTCTGCTCTCTCTGCTATAGGAAAGATCTTGTTAAATTTGAACGGGTTCAGAAAAGATTTACAAAAATGTTGGTGAGTTTGGAGGGCTTGAGCTTAAGGGAGAGACTGAATCGACTGGGGTGGTTTTCCCTGGAGCGTTGGAGGCTGAGGAATGACCTAATAGAGGTTTATAAAATCATGAAGGGCGTGCATAGGGTAAATAGACAAGGTCTTTTTCCCTGGGGTAGGGGAGTCCAGAACTAGAGGGCATAGATTTAAGGGGAGAGGGAAAAGATTTAAAAGGATCCTAAGGGGCAACTTTATCATGCAGAGAATGCTGCGTGTATGGAACAGGCTGCCAGAGGAAGTGGTGGAGGCTGGTACAATTACAGCATTTGAAAGACATCTGGATGGGTCTATGAACAGGAAGGGTTTGGAGGGATATGGGCCGGGTGCTGGCAAATGGGACTAGGTCAGATCGGGATATTTGGTCAACACAGTTGACAAGTTGGACCGAACAGTCTATTTCCACGCTGTATGACTCCATGTTGAACAAGCAGTCAGATAGCTTAGCAACAGCGGAGGGTGGGACTGGTGACGTCCGAAATATTTTGGCAAGTTAAGTCTGTATCATACTCCACAAACATTTGTGGTCTGAATTCCGCTTACTCATGCATCAGGTTTCAGAACCCCTGGCAGCAAGCTGTACTGACAGGAGGTTTTCAGGAAACAAAGACAGCTGGCCACAAACAAAATGTCTACTGGGTGACGGAAAAAAACAACTGGATTTTACATAAGGCTTTGCATCCATGAGGTCTGGAACCAAATCACTGCCAACGTTGGAGTGAAAGTCATTATTGTAATGAGGGAAATGCTCAAATTAGCAACCAGGAACAATAGGATACATAACCAGACCAATCTTGGCTGAGGAGCAAAGGTTGCCTCGCACACTGATGAATAAGAAAGGGATAGTCCCCTTATTGGACTTGTACTATAGACCGCCCACCCGCCAGCCCCCCACCAACAGTCAGCAGCAAATTAAGAAGTAAATTTGTAGTGATCTCAATTATCTGTAAGAATAAGAGGGTTTAGTGTTAGGGGATTTTAACTTTCCAAACTCAGACTGGGACCGCCATAGGCTTGGATGGAGAGGAATTTAGGAAGTGTACACAAGGAAAATTTCTTATTCAGTATGTGAACGCACATGAGCAAAATTTAATCACCTCTTGGGAAATAAGGCAGGGCAACTAACTGAGGCGTCAGTGGGGGAGCATTTTGGGGCCAGCAAAAATAATTCTATTAGTTTTAATATAGTTATGGAGAAGGATAGACCTCATTGAAAAGTCAAAACTCTAAATTGGATGAAGGCCGATTTTGATGGTATTAGGCAAGAACTTTCAGAAGTTGACCCGAGGCTCTGATCAATAAAAAGGAAGCATGTATCAGGTATCAACAGCAGGGATCGAGTGAATCCGTCGAACAATATAAGGGGAGGAGGAGTAAATTCAAGAGGGAAACCTGAAGGGCAAAAAGGGAACTGGAGACAGCTTTGACAGATAGGGTTAAGGAGAATCCAAAGGGACTCTACCAATATATTAATGGACATAAAGAGCAACCCGGGAGAGATTAGGGCTCCTGGAAGATCAGCAAGGTCACCGGTGTGTGGAACTGCAGGAGATGGGTGAAACACTAAATGAGTATTTCACATCAGTGTTTACTGCAGAAACGGATATGGAAGCTAGAGACCTTGGGGAACTAAAGAGCAATATCTTGAAAAGTGTCCACATTACAGAGGTGGTGGTGTGGGACGTCTGAAAACCCAAAAGGGTGGACAAAACCCTGGGACTAGAACTTTATGGAAGTTGAGGGAAGTGATTGCTGGGCCCCCGCTGACATATTTACATCATTGGTGGTCACAGGTGAGGTGTAGGAAGACTGGAGGTTGGCTAACGTGGGGTTATTATTTAAGAAAGGTGGTAAGGAAAAGCCAGGTAACAGTGGAATAATCAGCCTGACATCAATGGTGGGCAAGCTGTTGGAGGTAGTTCTGAGGGACAGGACTTACATGTATTTGAAAAGGCAAGGTCTGTTAGGGATAGTCAGCATGGCTTTTTCTGTGGGAAATCATGTCTCACAAACGTAGCGTCATAGAGATGTATAGCATGGAAACAGACCCTTCAATCCAACTCGTCCATGCCGACCAGATATCCTAAATTAATCTAGTCCCATTTGCCAGCACTTGGCCCATATCCTTCTAAACCCTTCCTATTCATACACCCATCCAGATGCCTTGTAAATGCTGCAATTGTACCATCCTCCACCACTTCCTCTGGCAGCTCATTCCATAGACACACCACCCTCCACGTGAAAAAGTTGCCCTTTAGATCTCTTTTATACCTTTCCCCCCTCACCCTAAACCTATGCCCTCGAGTTCTTGACTTCCCCACCCCAGGGAAAAGACTTTGTTGTCTATTTATCCTATCCATGCCCCTCTTGATTTTATAAACCTCAGCCTCCAACACTCCAGGGAAAACAGCCCCAGCCTATTAAACCTCACCCAATAGCTCAAATCCTCCAACCCTGACAACAATCTTGTAAATCTTTTCTGAACCCTTTCAAGTTTCACAATCCTTGATGTCGTTTTTTGGAAGAAGAGAAGAAGAAGATTGATGAAAGCAGAGTAGAGGACATTGTCTACATGGACAATAGGAAGGCATTTGACAAGGTTCTGACTGGTTGGTAAGGTTAGATCATATGGAATACAGGGAGAACTAATCCTCTGGATATGAAATTAGGCCGAAGGTAAGAGACAGAGGGTGCTGGTGGAGAGTTGCTTTTCGGACTGGAGGCCTGTGACCAGTGGAGTACCATAAAGATCAGTGCTGGGTCCACTGCTTTTTGTCATTTATATAAAAATGATTTGGATGTGAATATAGGGAGGTCTAGTTAGTAAGTTTGCAGATGACACCAAAAACGGTGGGTAATGGACACAGGAGAAGGTTATATCAGAGTACAATGGGACGTTGAACAGATGAGTCAATGGAGTTTAATTTAGATAAATGTGAGTCGCTGCATTTTGGAAAGGCAAATCAGGGCAGGACTTATACACTTAATGGTAAGGTCCTGGGACATGTTGCCAAACAAAGAGACCTTAGAGTGCAGGTTCATAGCTCATTGAAAGTGGAGTTGCAGATAGACAGAGTAGTGAAGACAGCATTTAGTATGCTTGCCTTCATTGATCAGTGTATTGAGTATTGGAGTTAGGAGGTCATATTACAGCAGTACAGGACATTAGTTCGGCCACTTTTGGAATACTGCGTTCAATTCTAGTCTCACTGTTGTCGGAAGGATGTTGTGAAACTTGAAAAAGTTCAGAAAAGATTTACAAGGACGTTGCCAGGGTGGAAGGGTTTGAGCTACAGGGAGAGGCTGAATAGACTGTGGCTGTTTTCCCTGGAGCATCAGAGACTGAGGGGTGACCAGAGAGGTTCATAAAATCATGAGGGGCATGGAGAGGATGAAAAACAAATGTCCACAAGTTGGACCGGAGAGTCCGTTTCCATGTTGTACATCTCTATGACTCTTTTCCCCAGGGTCGGTCAGTCCAAAGCAAAAGGGCGTAGGTGTAA
Organism: Chiloscyllium punctatum; assembly: GCF_047496795.1. Lineage (NCBI taxonomy): Eukaryota > Metazoa > Chordata > Chondrichthyes > Orectolobiformes > Hemiscylliidae > Chiloscyllium > Chiloscyllium punctatum. The sequence goes on from NC_092757.1 coordinate 52,126,053, forward strand.
AGGTGAGACAGAGAAAAGGGGCAACTTTTTCACACAGAGTGGCACATCAACAGAATGAGATGCCAGAGGATGTGGTGGAGCCTGGTACAATTGGAGCATTTAAAAGGCATCTGGATATGGGCCAAATGCTGGCAAATGGGACTAGATTAATTTAGGGTGTCTGGTTGGCATGGACGAGTTGGACTGAAGGGTCTGTTTGTGTGCTGTACAGCTCTGTGACTCTATGACCAGGGAGACTCGAGTAGGATATGCAGACAGAGTGCTGGCAGGAGGAAAAGTGTGGACTGCAGATGCCAGAGAGTCAAAGTCAAAAAGTGTGGCACTGGAAAAGCACAACAGGTCAGGCAGCATCCGAGGAGCAGGAGAGTGAACATTTCGGGCATAAGCACTTCATCAGGACTGGCTCAGGGCAAGAATGTCACTCTTTTGCTCCTCAGATGCTGCCTGCCCTGCTGTGCTTTTCCAGCGCCACACTTTTCGACAAAGTGCTGGCAGTTTGGCAAGTCAAGGAATTAGGTGAGGAAGGAAAGGGAATGTAATTTTGCTTTGCTATTTCCACTTTATCAACCTCTAGGAATTTGGTCTTACTCCGCCACAAGCTTGTTATTTGACGAGTACCAGGTGGTTAACATTTATCCTATTCCTAAGATTTAAAATTGTAAAGGAACTGATGGCAGAGTTAATAAAATACACCAGGAAAAGAAAACAAATCATTGAATACATCATTAGGTAGTTAATTCAAACAGAACAAGCTGACAGAAGAGGTGAGGTGTCACAGCTGCTGCATGTGGGGGCTCCTGGATGCCAGTGTGACCTACAATAAACACAACTACAGTAAGTGCTTATAGCTCGATAGCATTGGCTCAGAGCTGCAGGCTGACCTACAATACATCAGGGGCAGGGGGGGATGTTTTGTACTGGAAGGTACTCACACCCCTTAGGATAGGGTCTGTGATTTGGTCAGTGGTCAGAGAAAGGAGGCTGTGATGATGAGTGAGATGGGTAAGGATACCTAGAGAGCAGGACTGCCAGCCTTTGCAATTGCCCTACAGACTTCAATGTCTCTCTGCTCATTGGATGAGAGGGGGCTGCGACGTAGATGAGCTAGCTGAATCGGATTAACTTTGTGTCCCACAGTGTCAAGACGGAGTAGAAATGAGGAATGTAGGAGTAGTAGGGCACAGGCATTCTTTCTGCAGAAAAATGCAAAATCCAGAAGATCTGGCGGCTGTCAGGGTTCTAAGGAATCTGCTCAGGGGTGAAGAGGAACTTGCAGTCGAAGGGAGAGGACTCAGTCATTATAATCCACATTGATAACCAATGATGGGGGCAAGAGATTCTGTATTGTCAGCATAAGGAGCTAGGCACTAAATTAACAAACAGAACCTCAAAGGCATTAATCTCAGAGTTATTACCTGAGTCATGTGCAAACTAGAAGGTGGCAGATTAGAGAAGTGAACGTGTGGCTCAATGACTGGTGAGAAAAAAATGGGATCATATCATGAAGCACCGGTAGCAGTAGTGGGAAATATAGCAGCTTTACCATTAGGACAATCTATATCTGAACAATGTTTCAGCAAGCTGCATAAACAGGAAAGTAGACAGGCTTTCAAATTAAATACCATGGAAAGGGATCAAATTTGATAACTCTGGTAAAAACAAGAGTAAAGAGACAAGGTTAGAGAGAAGGTTGTTCGTATGGAAACTATAATCTATTTCACACCTTTGTTTATGTCATAGTCCTGCTCTGCTTCCACTTGTGCTTCCATAATGCACGTGTGGAATACACAGCAAACATAGCTTTCTTCAGGATAAGTAGCACAGAAAGTGCCTTTTGGCCCACCCAGTAATGGAATTTATTGTTCTGTTCTTCACCAGCATCCCCTCAACGTTCCTGGTCTAAATTTACCAACCTAACTATCCACCCGCTTGTGTCTGTTGGCAGGCCACTAGCCATTCTATATATCCACTCCATCAAAAAGCTTCCTAAAATCTTCCAAACAGCAGTTCGAAGGTGAAGCTCACCAGCACCTTCTCAAAGACAGTTAGGAACGAGGCAGCAAACACTGAACCAAGCCACAAAGCTGACATCCTGTGAAGCAACTTTAAGAAAAAAATCTCTTCCCTGATGTGCATGCCATGTAGTTTTGAAATCAATTACATAAATCTCTGTACTGTCTCCAATACCTCTTTTATTGTTATGTAATATAAACTAGATCTGCACACAATACTTCAGGAGGTTTAATGAGTTTCACCAGAGGTTTAAATTAGAATTTGGATTTTTTTAAATTTATGGCCTTGTTAATGTGCAGGGTAACTTTATGCGATTTATGTATTTGTACTCCGAGATGCCTATTTTCCTCTATCCTACCCAGACTTGTACCTGCCAAGTAATCTCCCCATTTTATCAAAACATATTACCTCATGTTTATCGGTGTCCAAACTTTGTTTGGTTTATAGCTCTTTCATGGGCTGTGAGGCAGCACGACCAGCATTTACTGTCTACCCACATGCCCTTTGACTGAGTGGCTTGCTTGTCCATTTCAGAGGGCAGTTAAGAGTTAGCTACATTGTTAAGAGTCTGGAGTCACATGTAGGCCAGACTGGGTAAGTACAGTAGCTTTCCTTCCCTAAAAGGACATTAGTAACACACCACTGGATGAAACAGTGACTGTTGCCGGAATTACACCCAGACACTCGCGAGTGAAGGTGAGGAGAGCACTGGCTGACAGAGGGATTGGCAGCAAGGGCATGTCAATTCTCAGCCTCCATCTTCAAGATCGTTCGTTCCCTCAATCAGGCACTGACTGCACTTCAACGAGGATTACCCCACTACCCGGATCCTGTAAGCAAGCACGCCAGTCACAAATCTGCCAGCTGGAAGGGATGGGAGCTGGGCGTTCGTGTATCATCACAGCAGCAGCAGTAACCAGCACTTCTAGGAACAAGCAGACCCTTACAGCTGACTGTCAGACACAACATCACTCACAGAGCAGGCAAACAGCTGACACAGATAATCACCGCACTCAGTTTGCCCACTGCTTCTCCCACAGTTAATCCACAGTAACTGAAGCTAAGAATAATTAGTAAACTGCATAGTTCACACAAGAATAACAACACTTCAAAACAAAAAATTATCCACATTAGCTCGAAAGAGGCAAACAAGTGAAAAAAAAAAACAGGAAATGGCAATTTACCGGATAATGAAATCAATATCATTGTTGGCAATGGTGACCACAATGTCAGGGACATTGTATGGTGTGTCAAGGTGACTTTCCATCGTCGCTCTGTGAAAGGAGAGAGAAAAGAAATCAATCAAATCCCACAGAGGGATACACACTGACCTGCACATTCACCCAGTCGTATCAGGCATGAACAATTTCATTCTAAAACAAACAGTGGGATTCAGAATGACAGTAAAGATTCAAATCCATCACCCCAATGAGGGGTTTCTACAGGATATTTGGTATCAGTTAGTGAGTTCCAGGGACTAGCGGTCAAATCAGAAACCACAGAATTGTGAACAAAATGGTTTACAAATCTAGCTTTGACTAAACCACCCATGGGAATACAGTACTGCACAGGTTTCCCATCGCCATAGTACAAAAACAATTGACAAGGGTGGTACCAAAACTGAGAAGATGCAACTGTCTGGACAAACTGAACAGTTGAAAGTGTTACCTTACCTCAGTCACTTCCTAGAGAAAATCTGGTATATGTTTTTAAAATTATGAAAGGGCAAGTGTAGACTTAAAGAAAATAGTTCTATTTAGGAGAATCCAAAACTACAGGTCATAAGTGTACAGGCACTAAAAACAAAAGGAAGTTAACATTTTATTTTCATTTATCTAATATTAACACAATAAAAAAGGATTCCAAGGAACTCCACAGCAATATTAAAAATTAAAATTTAAAATTGAATCATATTAAGAATTTTTACATCTGAAAACAAAAGAAACATCAGGAGACCCAAGGTCTGGATAAAGTTATTGGTTTTATGGCACAACTTAAAAGGATTTCTGAAAGGTAGAGGGGCCTAAGAGGTCAGGGAAGCAATTGTAGAGCTTGGACCCAATAGCTAAAGATCAGGAACTTCTTTACTCAGAGGTGTGTGAGAATGTGCAGCCCACGCCTATGTGTGGTGCTCAAGGTGGGAGCCAACTGTGTAATAAGGGGGCTACGTACAGACGGGGACACCTTTGTGGGAGGAAGGGAAGGGAAGGGAAGGGAAGGGAAGGGAAGGGAGAGAGAGAAAGAAAGCAAGAAAGAAAGCAAGAAAGAGACAGTGGGACAGAGAGGGAGAGGGAGAAAATGATAGTGAGGCAGAGAAAAAAAGAGAAAATGAGAGGAGAGGGAGAAAGTGACAGAGTGAGACACACACAGAGACACAGAGACACAGAGACACAGAGACACAGAGACACAGAGACACAGAGACACAGAGACACAGAGAGAGACAAAGGTAAGGAGGAGGCTGATGTGAAGGATAAACACTGGTAGGCCATAGCTCCATTTTCTGTACTGAAATTCCATCATGTAACCACTGTCTAAAAGTGATTGCCTGAATTCGAGATATAAATATACACACAACCTTTCATATAACGTGCACAAAGCTATCGGACAAAGTCTATATTTATAGAGAGAGTTATACAGTATGGAAACAGGCTCTTTGGCCCAACTCAATGTTGATCAGGATTGCAGCTCTCCCACTGAACTCATCCCATTTGTCTTTGTTTGGCTGGTAACGCTCAAAACCGTTCCTATCCATGTACCGATCCAACGTCTTTTAAAATGCTGGAATTGCATCAGCCTCTACCATTTCCTCTGGCAGCTCATTCCATATATGCACCAACCTGTGTGTGAAAAGGTTGCCCCTCAGGTCCCTTTTAAATCTTTCCCCTCCCATCCTAAACCAATACCCTTTAGTTTTGGACTCTCCTAATGCAGGGAAAGACCTTGGCTATTCATCTTATACATGCCCCTCTTAATTTATAAACCTCTATAATTTTATAAACCTCTATAAAGGTCACCCCTCAGCCTCCGACATTCCAGGGAAAAGGTCCCAGCCCATCCAGCCTTTCCGTATAACACAAACCTTCCAGTCTTAGTGACATCCTTTTTTGCCCCCTTTCCAGGTTAAAACATCCTTCCTATAGCAGTGTGACCAGAATTATATGCAGTATTCAAAACATGACCTTACCAATGTATTGTACAGCTGGAACATGATGTCCCAATTCCTATACTGAATGCTGTGACCAATGAAGCAAAGTGTGCCAAACTCCTCCTTCACCACCTGGTCTACCTGTGATGCCACTGTCAAGGAACAATGTACCTGAACCCCTAAGTCAGTCTGTTTGACATACTCCCCACAGGCCTACCATTAACTGTACAAATCCTGTCCTGGTCTGTCTTCCCAAAATACAACACCTCACATTCATCTAAATTAAACTCCATCTGCCATTCCTCAGCCTACTGGTCTAGTTGATTAAACATAACATTGCTCTCTTAGATAATCCTCTTCATGTTCCACTACACCGCCAATTTGGGTGTGTCTTATATCTTCATACACTATCCTGACTTGGAAATACATCGTTGTTCCTTCACTGTTTACTGGATCAAAAGCCTGGAACTCCTTTCATACCAGCACTCTGGCTGTCCCTACATCAGATGGTCTGTAGCAGTTCAAGCTGACAATTCACCATCATCGTCTCACGGGCAGCTAGGGATAGGCAGCAAGTCATGGCCCAGCCAACGACATCATGAAAATGGATCAAAAATAAAAATTCACAGATAGAAGACTCGTCCCTCTTTCTGAATAATTAAAGACAGCAGTGGTTGCAGCTCTCCCACTGCAAGTCAACTGTCCCAGAAACATTATAACTGGAGAAAAACAACATTTAAAAATAAACGGAATACACAAAAAACAGAAAACCTCAAAAGTCCAGTGTTTACAGTGGGGTTCCTTGCCAAGTCTAGTGCTGGACAGCAACCAAATCTAAAGTAGGTCATCACTGACGATGAACAGCAACTTAATAGTAAGCGTTTATATAAAATTACAGAAAGCAAAATTCAATTTCTGCAAATTAGTATTGGTACATCAATAGGAGAGTCAGTTCTTCGGATTAACCATTGCAGCAACTACCAGGTTCATAAGAACTAGAAGAAGAAATTTTTCAAAAAAAGAGTGAGGTACCAGCACTTTAGCTCCACTGACATTGCGGTGGAAAATATTCAGGGAAATCACCCCAGTACGACATGGCTGATCAGGCAACAGAATGGCAATATGTTTGCCACATGACCAAAGGTTCACTTACCATTGACACTGCCTCCATTGTAACTTTACACAGTAAAATCAGTCACTTTCTTTTTGAAGGGAAAGAATATTTCTGTCACATGTGTACGAGGGACCCAGTCCTGTTTACAAAGGCAGTCACTACAAATACTTCCACGGAGTGACAGGCAATATGACCAAGTGAAAACCCAATGGAACAAAGTTTGAGGTTACCAGCTTCTTATGTTGATGGCCAAGTGATGGCCAGTGCCTCAGGAAGACAAATGACAGAGCGCTCCTCATCTGCAGAAGCTATGTGTACAGAGACTAGAGTCGGTGGACAAGAACTACCAGCCAAGGGAGGGAACAAATGGTGTCATGGGAGAGAGACTGGTCAAACTCCAGCAAGTTAAGAAACAGAAAGCAGAATTGGGAAACGTTCTCCAGATAAAGGGAGAGGGACAAAGCCAGACTGAACTCAGCTGGAACTGGAAACAAACAAAATGGACAGGAGGGGATGAAAACTGAAGGGACCTGTAAAAGGAGAGGCAAAAGTTTCTCTTGTTATCTCTACAAAGTTTGTTCAAGGGATAGCGAATTGAAAGTTGACAGATTGTGATGGGTCTAATCCAATGGGAGGATTTTAAAAAGTAGGGACTGAGATAGTGAAAATGTTTGCACCTGATTTTACTAAGTGTCAAGGGGCAGTCGGGTTAATAGATGGAGGAAAAAATTGTCATGGTGATTTGGTGATGGGAAAAGAAAGAATGTTCAGAGGTGTGGGGAGACTGCAGTGTGCTCTTGTGCTGCATCGGTAGTGTCCCTACCTGTGAGCCAGGAGTCCTCGGTTCAACTCCTACCTGTTCCCGAGCTATGTAGTAACATTCCCGAACAGGTAGATTAAAAAAAAAGAAACCTGTGCAGTGAGTTACTGGGAATGGCAATAGGTGAACCACACCTGGCTTCAAGGTCATACTGGAGTGACATTAAAATGCTCAGAGCAAGAGGAAAATGGATCAAATACAAGAAGGAACAGAAACAATGGACATATTGGGCTCTAAGGTCTGAGAATATTCTGACCGTCAACACTAAACTAGAGTGAGTTAGAAACCTTTTCAGAGAATCCTACATCAGCATTCAATAACTGCTTCCTAGCATACATTTCTTATAGGAAGGAATTAAAACAGGAATCTGAAATAAACTCTTTCAAAACATGATTTGGAGATGCCAGTGTTGGACTGGGGTGTACAAAGTTAAAAATCACAACACCAGGTTATAGTCCAACAGGTTTAATTGGAAGCACACTAGCTTTCGGAGCGACGCTCCTGATGAAAGAACGGCGCTCCGAAAGCTAGTGTGCTTCCAATTAAACCTGTTGGACTATAACCTGGTATTGTGATTTTTAACTTATTTCAAAACAGTAAGTTTTCACACAGTTTATGATAAGGATCCCACACAGCTCCCAACACTGCCATTTCAGACGAATTACTGTACAGACGGAAGAAATTTAAACAAAAACAATGGCCAGGCAAGACCTCCCCTTAATGCTTTATGTCAGAGAGTGGTGCCAAGTACATTCTGTACAGAACTAGGAGGGCTGTGAGGCGCATCTGACCACCAGCTGTATCCTGTGTGATAAACAGGATCCGATTACACTTTTGGAAAGCACTGTTTCAAATTTATATTTTATTTTTACATACGAAGTTAAAGCTGAACAACATGACTACTGACCGAAAAGATCAGCATCAAGGAGTTTTGATCATTCAGAGGGATCTTTGTTAAGTGGGGGACACTGTTCCAAATGATGCCAGATCTCTGAGCATTTGTCACAGCAGCAGAAATCAGGGAGAATGGGGGGTAGTGGCCAAACAGGATGTGGCACAGCGTGAGACATCTTGCCCATTTTACCTTCAAAACGTGAAAACTATCCTTCCTGTTCCAAGATGGTGTGGGGATTGCTGGGGTATGTGTGTTATTTCAGGTTTTCAGCTAGCCTAGCTTTCCTTTGTTTCTGCACTATATCTGACCTGTAGCTAACACGATCTCACCTCAACGCAGAAGGCAGCCTCTGATCGAGTGGTAGCGTACAGAGCTCTCGGATGGAAGGTGGAGAGTTTCAGATACTGCTGCAAAACATCGACTGACAGTCTGCTTCTGAACAGTGGGGTTACTTTTATGGAAGTTACTCTGGCAGTTGTGTAGTTAACTTAATGCTGTAACGCATGCCCAGGATCATATTACAGGGCTCCAGTAACAGAAAATGGTAGTGTGCTGGGATAGGTTAAGTGTAATGTAGGGAAGCAGTGTGGCAGACGATGATTAGTTTAGAAAGACAAAGCTAGCCAGCATGATTGGTTAGGCTAATGTTATCTGGTAAGCGTGGGAACAACAAGAGTATAAACTGCAGAGGAGCAAAGACATTGTGGGCAGTCAGGGAAGACATTTTTCTGGCTGCCACAGGTTTGATTTTGCAAGATTAAAGTTTAATGTTATGAAGGATTTTGCGTGTCTCCTGGTAATTGTTTATAGAACATGGAGTGATTCTTCCACAACTCTTTCCACAGGGAAACACTCACTGGCTAGACAATGAGACCCCAGAGTGTGGGGCAATCAGCTATTAAGGAGATGGTTACAGCCACAAACACGTGCTCATGTCACAGCCTTTACAATGATCAATCAGATTGTGAATTCTTCCTTTTGAAGGCAGTAAAGATGCAACCTGGATGTAGCAACTCACAGAGGGCTTAATGTCAGATTTAAATGTATGTTTTTGTTGGTTCCATCACTTGAAAACTTTTAATGATACAAAAAGTTCAAAGCAGAAGCTGAACAGGCTGAGGTTTATTCCCCTGGACTGTAGGACTGAGGGAGTGACCTTATAGAGCTTTATAAAACCATAGGAGGCCATAGATAAGTTTCTCCACTAGATTTAGAGATGCCGGTGTTGGACTGGGGTGTACAAAGTAAAAATAAAATCACACAACGCCAGGTTATAGTCCAACTTGAGAGGTAATGTCTCCACAGAAGGTGATGCATGTATGAAACCGAGCTGCCAGAGCAAGTGGTAGAGGTGGGTACAATTACAACATGTAAAAGATATTTGGATAGGAAAGATTTAAGAGGGATATGGGCTAAAAGCAGGCAAATGGGACAAGTTCAATGTAGAAACTTGGTCGGCATGGATGAGTTGGGCTGAAGGGTCTGTTTCCATGACTCATATTCTGGCATATTTTGAAAATCAGATTCTGAAACAGAGATTCTGCTAATTAATGACAGTAGCTGCAAGTATCTACAGAGCCTGTCCCCAGTGCTACCCTGGAAAAACCCCCTTTAAAAGGTATTCTCCATGCAGACTTCTGCTACTGCTGCTTACAGAAACAAGGGTAGACCTCATCCAGCCTCCCTCCCACTTACCTCCTCAGATGCTGTCTGACCGGCTGCGCTTTTCCAGCACCACATTCTTTGACTCTGATCTGCAGCATCTGCAGCCCTCACTTTCTCCTAGTTGGACTCATGAGAGTACATTTATGGCCCTAAAGTGCCTCAGCACTCGAGTGCAGCCGACAATGCATCAACAGCTCATCCTCCAACCTTGTTACTTTTAAAATTCATTCATGGGATGTGGAGGTCACTGAATGGGCTATTAATTATTGCCCATCCCTAACTGCCCTGGAGAAGCTGCTAGCAAAGAGGTTATGGGGAAAAATTAAAAAATAATTGATGAGGTCTTTGTCTTTCTGATAGTTAAGAGAGGCCCTTTCTCTCTAAAGTCATTAGATACTTTCTGTTGTATCTTCAGGATTGCCTTGAACAAACTGTTGCAAAAGCTGAGCTTCAGCAAGTTTAGTATCCTATAGGTTAAACTTTACTACATAAGTGATTAGGGGAATAGGAAAAGGAGGAGGCCATTTGGAAGCACATTAATTCTGTTCCCCACTAAAAAGGGGATGGTAATTGATCCACACCCCAATTCCATTTATCCAGTTGGGCTCCATATCCTTCAATACTCATAACAACCACTCTCTATCTCTCCCAGACTGGAGAGCACTAGCATCTGTTGACGTTTGTCAGCAAGTGTTCCATGTTTTTTTTAAGACCCTTTTTTTAAAATCAGAATTTGGTCTTCATTTCTCTCCTGAATGTTCTGGCTCTGATTTTAAGTTTGTAACCCTTTGTCCTGGATTTTTTAAGTCCTGCAAGATATTTCTATCTATGCCTCAATCTTAAAACTCCAATTAAAATTGTTTAATGCAGAGAAGGTAAGCCTAGTTTATCAAATTTCTGCTGAGAATAACAACCCTGACAGCATTCCCTCTTTCCAAAGCCTAATTATGTTGTCGAAGGTACCTTAGAACTGTCTACATATGTGGTTTATTCAGGGGATTGTGCAGTTATGGCCTTCGATTTCATGGTCTAGGCCTCTAAATACAAAAGCTAACTTCCAATTAGGCTTTTCTCACTAATTGTTCATTAGTGCTCTGGGTAAATGGATGTTTAGAACATTACCTTTCTACCACTTTTAAAAGATAAGTCTATTTCTTTTCTTCTAATAAATGCATTATCTCACACTTAGCTCCACTGAAATCCAAAACTTAAAAAGCTTCTTTAAACAAAAATGGCAGCACACTTTTGGGTTGGAATTCCCAACTCAGTGCCCTCACTGGAATAAAAAGAGAATGGATATGAAAAGGAGATGGGATGGCTGTATTTCATGAGTGACATCAGCAAGTGACCATAAGGATGGATTGGTCTGTGCTAGTCAGAGACAACACTATCACATTCAGCAGTGTCAATAGAAGGACTTTTAAAGCTCACTAAGGGCTGACAGTAGTCATTCGAAGGTAAGACGAAACCATTTGGACAGGTGCAAAGGCTGATGGGCCTCTTTCAGAGCTCTACAACATTAGGCCACTATTGGAATACTGCATGCAATTCTGGTCTCCCTGCTATGGAAAGGATGCTGTGAAACTTAAAGCCACTCAGAAAAGATTTACAAGGATGTTGCCAGGGTTGGAGGGTTTGAGCTACAGGGAGGGGACTAAAGCTATTTTCCCTGGAGTGTTGCAGGATGAGGGGTGACCTCATAGAGGTTTATGTAATCGTGAGGGGCATGGACAGGGTGAATAAATAAGGTCTTTTCCCCAGGGTAGGGGAGTCCAAAACTAGAGGGTACAGGTTTAAAAGGGGAGAGGGAAATAATATAAAAGGGAAATTAAAGGGCAATATTTTCACACAGAGGGTGGTTTGTGTATGGAATGAGCTGCCAGAGGAAGTGGGGGAAGGCTGGTACAATTACAACATTGAAAAAACATTTGGATGGGTATACAAATAGGAGGGGTTTAGAGGGATATGGGCCAACTGCTGGCAAATGAGATTAGATTAGATTAAGATATCTGTTTGGTGTGGATGAGTTGGACTGAAGGATCTGTTTCCGTGCTGTACATCTCTATGACTCTATGATGTAACAGTGCCACAGAGTTGACCTTGACCAAATGCTGCAGACTGGCACATTCCGAGGACCAGGACTGCATGCACAACTGCTGCCAAGGCACAATGGGAAAAGTCCACCATAGTCTTTCTGCCAAAGTTAAATGAGGGTCCGTTTATACTACTGTACAGAACCAAACTGCATTCGTGATTATGTAAATAAAGACTTTTATGAATAAAGAATAATTTTTGAAATTAAAAAAAGTCAAGGATAACAAGCTGACTGATATGCAGAATAGAACCCAAGCCACAAACCGTAGGATACATACCCACTTAACACAGCAAGTTAATTATTTCAATCAATTAACATGGAACAAGGCCAGAGGGCAGAAAGCAAGGTGCAGGATTTTCCCTCATTCTCTACGGTCGGCCAGTTAGAGCATGGGGGTTCATAGCTGAACTGGCCCCATCCCCAGTCCCCAGGACCTGGGCTCTCTATCATTACCTTCCATTGTGTGCGAAGACAGGACTCACCTCATTGCATTCTTCAGTAACTCAGGAAGGATGTAGTCCAAGGGCATTGGGATATAAGGGTACCTGGCTGCCACATGACCATTTATCCGCACTCTTGGGGAACTTCCATACTGATGCTCACATAAGCGCCTAGAGAAAAAGAAAAAGGGGAATAAAATAACAACTTATCTTTAAAGCAAACACTGATCTTCTCATGTTTGAGTGACAGAAATATTAACTCTACTCCTTTTACCATAGTGCTACTTCACCATAACATATAGGATCAAATTGAGGCCATTCAGCCCATTGAGCCTGCTCCACAGATTAAAATCTTGAAAGCATCAGCATTAAATCAGTTGCAGAATTATTGACTTTTTTTTGAGGTATACAGAACAATGCAGCATCTAGGTACTGCACAATTTAAAACAGCTTTAAAGTAACAAAAATAAATAATTAAGAAGAAATGCAGCAATAATAGCATTGTTGCACAATTGCATAACTCTGCTTAAGCAATTGGGACTAATCAATGAACAATATTTATTGGGCTTGAAATTTATAATTTATAAAAAGGGATCAAGAGTTACAGGGAGAACGCAGGAGAATGGGATCCTGCTCAGCAGCCCTCTGTATCTCTCTTTAAGTCTTTACCTCTTTGTGCCTGGTTTGTTGAAAGGGGTGGAAGGAGGCTGAAAAGTTAGTATAATGTTTGCTCAATGTGTTGAAGTGTTGAAATTGATTTCCATGTATATGATCTTGGATTTGCTTTCTTTTTTTAGGTTAGATTCCCCACAGTGCAGAAACAGGCCTTTTGTCCCAACCAGTCCACACTAACCCTCTGAAGAGTAACCCACCCAGACCCATCTCCTTCTGACCTAGGTCGGTAGGTGCTACCTAGCACCTAGCACTATGGGCAATTTAGCATGGCCAGTTCACCTGCCCTGCACATCTTTGGACTGTGGGAGGAAACCGGTACAAACTCAAAGTGCCAACGGACACTCCTGGTAATATTTCTCAAAACACTGTTTGGGATTTAATGAGAATCCAAGTGAATTCTATGTAAATAATTGTCAGCTGTCATTTAACTTGTGGGCAGACATTTTGAGAGCGGTTTTTGCAAATTTTAGTTGTGGTAAAAACAAGAACAGATTCTTTATTAATTCTTCAAATCTACCTGGATTTATGGGATTGATTTCATTTGTCACTTTCTTTTACTACAAAAGAAAAACACTATAACAACTAGAAAATAATGCTCAAACATACTAGCTTTAAAAACCATAAGAACTGACTTCAAAAGTCCCAAGACATAAAAAACTGCTACAATAGGGGTGGGGGGGGGGGGGGGGGGGGGAGATCAGTATTTGATCCCCTCCGATTTAGGGCCCACTAAAACTACCTAGCATCAATTAAACAACAAACTTTCCAAAAGGTGTGGTCCATGGAGAGGGTAGGTTGGAGAATCACTGCAGCATGAGAAGCACCACAAACCACTTCCACACCCCAGTGACGTTCAGATCCAGTGAGGATCCTTATCCAGAACACCTCAGCCACAGGGTAACACGATGACAAGTGGCTGACATTGCTGCCTCACAACACCACAGACCCAGGGTCAATTCCAGCCTTGGGTGGTTGTCTGTGTCAAATTTGTATGTTCTCCCTCTCTCTGTGCAGGTTTCCTCTGGGTGCTCCTGTTTCTTCCCACAGTCCAGAGATGTGCAGGTTAGGTGAACTGGCCATGCCAAATTGCCCATAATGTATTAGCTATGGGAAATTTGGCGTTAATTGGAGTGGGGGGAGCTGAGTCTGGGTGGGATGCTCTTTGGAGGGTTGGTGCCAACTTGATGGGCTGAATGGCCTCTTTCCACACAGCAGGAAATTCTACCATAATCCCTCCCAGATTTAAACAAAAGCTTGTACAAACTGTGGGTACGACAAAAAGAACTAGCTATAGATACATAGAGAGATGCAAACACTTCAGCAAGGGACAGGAAGAACTTAATTTTTTTTTTAAAAGTGAAAAAAACCAAGCGATGTCTTTCACAGTTTCAGGATATCTCCAAGCATTTTACAACCAGGATTTTATTGAAGTGAAGTGTAGTTATTGTTGTAATGCAGAAGCTCAGTTGTTCATTGCCTGTCACGATACTAACAAGACAATAAGTTTGTGTGATGTTGAGAGCTAAAGTTCAGCCAGAATTCCCCAGCTTTCCTTTGAAATCATACCATGGAATCGTTTACATCAATCAGAAAGGACAAATGGGGCCCTGATTTTACACATTATTAGAAAAAGAAAAAAAAGGAGCTTGCATGAAACAGCAATAAATTGCTTTTAAAATGTACATAGGAGATTTCACAGGAGGGTTTTTTTTAAACTGGGGACAGAGGGAAGTCACAAGTGGGCAGCACAATGGCTGTGTTTGGCACTGCTGCCTCACAGCGCAAGGGACCTGGGTTCAATTCCAGCCTCTGAAGACTGTTTTCGTGCAGTTTGCACATTTCTCCCCGTGCCTGCGTGGGTTTCCTCCGAGTGCTCCCGTTTCCTTCCACAGTCCAAAGATGGTGCAGATTAGGTAGATTGGCCATGCTAAATTACCTACAGTGTTCATGGATGCGGAGGCCAGGTGGATTAAGGATAGGATAGGGGGGTTGGGTCTGGGCAGGATGCTCTTCAGAGGGTTGGTGTGGACTTGATGGGCCGTATGGCCTGATTACATACTGTAGGGATTCTATGAGTAGAAAAGGCTCACACTGTATCATCCAGAAATGAAAGTATGGGAAATAGTCAGCAATATGGCAAGTGTGCATCCAGGAGTGTCAATTGTGTCAGTGTTGACCTCAACCTTTCAAAGGGCTATTTGTACAGCTGGTCAGAGGCAGCATTAAAGGAGTACAGGAGCTGTGGGGCAGGCAGGCAGGCGGGGGGGGAGTGGGGGATAAAGAGAGACCACAGCGTAACAGTTATATCACAGGTCTAAAATCCAGAGGCCAGGATAATAGCCTAACCATAAAAAGGGTGGAATTTAAATTCAATTACTAATTCAGAGTTGGAATAGACAGAGTCTCACAAAACCAACATGGATTTTTATAAAAACTCATCTGGCCAACTAAAACTCTTCAGGGAAGGATGTCGGTGTCCTTACCCAGACTGGCCTCCATGTGACTACAAACCTCAGCAACATGGAGGACTCTGAGCAGGCCATTTCCATGGCCACTTAAATCACTCGTTAGAAGGACAATTCAGGATGGACAAAATAAAACTGCTAAATTTCCCTCCAACTCTATTTTGATTTAGTCCCTCCCCTCCCCTTCATTGTTTTGATCACACAGCATTGCCCTTTGGTTTGAAGGGCAGTGCTTGTCACTGGCCACTCGGGTGTTTTTCCTATCTTCCTGGTGGTGGAAATTGAATAAAGATTCGTGCACTTTGTGTCTTTCACTGTGTCGCACATCTACACACACACACACACACACACCATGGGTGCTGGGGAAAAAAATAAAACAAACTGCTAAATTGCCAGTGACACTCTGATCTTATGGAAGATCTTTTCTAAATTCTCACATACATTGACCAAAAGTGGACAGGTTAGTGATGAAGAATATTGTAAACGTAGACATCCTTCGAATGACAATATTTCAGCTCCACACCCAGAAGGGAAAGCAGCCTGTTGCCTTAACCACAAATAAACAGAAGTGAGAAAATAAAGCATGACAGTAACAGACAGCTTCCCACCGCTGAACCCATGGCTAACTTAGTCATATAATTCATTACACAGAATTAATGTCACTTGATCAGCTTGATCATCACTTTCTAGTCAAAGGGGCTTTTGAGAATTCTCTATTTAAATGTTCTGGAATGCAATCTGTAATGCTTGTCAACCTTTAACATCAGAGAGGAGAAACACAGCTGGTCCACTGACTGCACAATATTATCTGCTCCAATCCCATTTCTAACTTCTCTCAATCTCACACTCAACATTTAAATTTTTTTTTACTTTAAATTATTTATCTGGTTCTTCTTCAATAAACAACAATCCTCATTAGGTTGAGGTGTTTGAAGGGTCCAATGGCCTTATTCAGAGACAAGCAGGGAATTCTGCTGAAACCACACAAATGGAGCTGTGACTAGGTCACTGCTGTGTTTGCTATTTAAGAACAGTTGAATAAACTGTCTTGACATGTGAAAACATTTGTCAATGTTTGAGACACGTAATAACACACGAAATAAATACAAGCTTTTTTTCCCACCCCATGAACCTGGAAATAAACTTCTGCACTTGCAGTAAAGTAATCCACATTCAAATATCCTTTTGCACAATTCTACTTCTTCTACATTACTCCTTTACACCTCAAAGGGAATTTGAATTTCAAGCAGCAAGGGACAAGCAACACTTCCAGCTGCAGTCCTCATTGTTAATAGTGTTCCATCACTAACAACATTCTGGGGGTTACCATTGACCAGAAACTGAACTGGAATTGCCATATAAATATAGTGGCCAACAGAGCTGATCAGAGGTGAGGAATACTAGTGAACAACTCATCTCCTGTCCATTTCGATCTTATAAACCTCAGCCTCCGACGCTCCAGGGAAAACAGCCCCAGCATATTCAGCCTCTCCCTGTAGCTCAAATTCTCCAACCCTGGCAACATCCTCGTAAATCTTTTCTGAACCCTTTCAAGTTTCACAACATCCTTCCGATTGGAGGGAGACCAGAATTGCACACAATATTCCAAAAGTGACCTAACCAATGTCTTGTACAGCCACAACATGACCTCCCAACTCCTGTACTTAATACTCTGACCAATAAAGGAGAGCAAACCAAATGCCTTCTTCACTATCCTATCTACCTGCAACTCCACTTTCAAGGAGCTATGAACCTGTACTCCAACGTCTCTTTGTTCAGCAACACTTCCCAGGTCCTTACCAGTGTATATGAAGTCCTGCCCTGATTTGCCTTTCCAAAATGCAGCACCTCACATTTATCTAAAGCTCCACCTGCCACTTCTCAGCCCATTGGCCCATCTGAGTACAATGGGATCTTGATCAGAGGTAACCGTCTTCATTGTCTACCACACCCCTAAGTTTGCATCTGCAACTTACTAACTATGCCTCCTATTGTTCACATCCAAATCATTTAAATAAATGACAAAAAGCACCAATCCTTGTGGCACTCCACTAGTTACAGGCCTCCAAGTCTGAAAAGCATCCCTCCACCCCCACCCTGTTTTCTACCTTTGAGCCAGTTCTGTATCCAAGGGCTAGTTCTCCCTGTATTTCATGTGATATAACCTTACTAGCCAGTCTACCAGGAAGAACCTTATTGAATGCCTTACTGAAATCCATATAGATCATGTCCACCATTCTGCCCTCATCAATCCTCTTTATTACTTCTTCAAAAAATTCTATCAAATTCAAAAGACATGATTTCCCATGCACAGAGCCATGTTGACTACCCCTAATCAGTCCTTGCCTTTTCAAATACATTAAATCCTGTCCCTCAGGATTCCCTCCAACAACTTGCCCACCACCGAGGTCAGGGTCACTGGTCTATAGTTCCCTGACTTGTCCTTACCACCCTTCTTAAACAGTGGCACCGCTCTAGCCAACCTCCAGTCCGCGGGCACCTCACCTGTGACTATCGATGACCCAAATATTTCACTAACAGGCCTAGCAATCCCTTCCCTTGCTTCCCACAGAGTTCTAGTGTACACCTGGTCAGGTCCTGGGGATTTATCCACTTTTTTGCGTTTCAATGCCACATGGACTGCGGTTGTTCAAAATCCTAACTCACCACCTCCTTCTGGAGAGCAATGAGGAATGGGAAATAAATATTGGTTTTACCAGTGATGTGTACATCACCAAGAAGTTAAACAAAAATGCAGAGTTTAACAAAGGGTTTGAAAATTGAAGCAAGAACCTGGTTAACGGTGCAACTGACCGCAAAGCTATTGGTTTATGTTAGCAGGATTGATTGCCTGTTCTCCAGTGAAATTCAGCACTGCACTCCAATCCAATCTCCCTTTCGAAGCATATAAAGCCTTGCGATTGTGTGCGCAACCTCAGAAGCTTCAAAAGTATTTCACAGTCTTTTTTAAAAAAGGTAGCTACTGTAGTAATACAGGAAATGTGGCAAAGAATTTGAAGACAGGAATCTTCTATAATAAGGAGTAGGTAACGACTGAATAACGTACTGTGGTGCTGTTGGTGGAGGGTTAGATATTTGCCGGGTTTGCGGACACATCTGATTTAGAATAGAAAGGGTGAAACTGTTTCCAATGGCTCAAGAGTGAAAAACCAGGTCACTAAATCGAAGGTCATCAGCAGAAGAACCAAGTTGTACTGAGGAAATGATTAATTATTAGAATCCAGAATGCACTGCCTGAAAGTGTTCCACAAGGATCTGTTTTGGGACCATTGCTGTTTGTCATTTTTATAAATGACCTGGAGGAGGGGCTTGAAGGCTGGGTGAGCAAGTTTGCGGATGACACGAAAGTCGGTGGAGTGGTGGACAGCGAAGAAGGATGTGGCAGGTTACAGTGGGATATAGATAAGTTGCAGAGCTGGGCAGAAAGGTGGCAAATGGAATTCAATGTAGCTAAGTGTGAAGTCATTCACTTTGGTAGGAGTAACAAGAAGATGGATTACTCGGCTAATGGTAGACTACTTGGTAGTGTGGATGAGCAGAGAGATCTTGGTGTCCATGTACACAGATCTTTGAAAGTTGCCACCCAGGTAAATAGTGCTGTGAAGAAGGCATATGGTGTACTGGGCTTTATTGGTAGAGGAATTGAGTTCCGGAGTCCTGAGGTCATGTTGCAGTTGTATAAGACTCTGGTGCGGCCTCATCTGGAGTATTGTGTGCAGTTTTGGTCGCCATACTATAGGAAGGATGTGGAGGCATTGGAACGAGTGCAGAGGAGGTTTACCAGGAGGTTGCCTGGTATGGTAGGAAGATCGTATGAGGAAAGGCTGAGGCACTTGGGGCTTTTCTCATTAGAGAAAAGAAGGTTTAGGGGAGATTTGATAGAGGTAACAAGATGATTAGGGGTTTAGATAGGGTTGACCATGAGAACCTTTTTCCACTAATGAAGTCAGCTGTTACTAGGGGACACATCTTTAAATTAAGGGGTGGTAGGTATAGGACAGATGTTGGGGATAGATTTTTTACTCAGCGGGTTGAGTGTTCATGGAATGCCCTGCCAGTAGCAGTGGTGGACTCTCCCTCTTTATGGTCATTTAAGCGGGCATTGGACAAGCATATGGAGGTTATTGGGCTAGTGTAGGTTAGGTAGGCTTCGGTCGGCGCAACATCGAGGGCCGAAGGGCCTGTACTGCGCTGTATTTTTCTATGTTCTATGTTCTAAAGGGCTATGGAAACAGATTCAGTTCAGTGAACTTAATACAACTTTTCAAATGAAAAAATGTCACTTGTCTATGGAGGGGTAAAGCAGGGGAATGGGACTAATTTCTTTGCAACGGTTTACTTAATAAGAGTCTACAAAGCTATAATGGACCAAATAGAATTGAAGAGCACAGGAAGAACCTAAGAGTCTTTGAGGATAATAGGGAGAATTCCTCAGTGCTACTTCATAAAAATAGCAGGGGATCTTTCACACTCACTGGGAGGAGAGAGACGGGGCCTCTAAGTTCTCTTCCAAAAAGGCAGCACCATCAACAATGGAACACTCCCTCAGTACTGTACTGGAAGCATTAGCCCAGAGATAGGAGGTAATGCTGATGGACACTTGTTAGACCTGAATTGGAGTACTGCACACCAAAGTAGGTACCACATTATAGGAAGGCTGAGTATGCGATAGAGACTGAGAGGAGGATAGATTGATGGAGTTGGGATTACTTCTGGTCCCCAGTTATAGGAAAGATATTATTAAGTTCGAGGGGGTCAGAAGAAATTTACCAGGTATTGCCAGGTATGGAAGGTTTGAGTTATAAAGGCTGGAACTTTTTTCACTGGAGAGGCGACTTTAAAGAAGTTTATAAAATAATAAGGAACATAGATAGGAGTTAATGGTAGTTGTCTTTTCCCCAAGATGGGGGATTTCAAGACTAAAGAGGCATATCTAGAAGGTGAGAGGAGAACTTTTTAAAAAAAAATACTCATGGTGGTTTGCGAATGGAACACTTTAAGGAAATGGAGAATGTCGGGACAATTACAACGTTTAAAAGATTTTTAGATAACTACATGAATAGGAAAAGGTTTGGAGGGATATGGGTCAGGAGCAAGCAGGTGGGACTAGTTTAGTTTTGGATTATGTTCAGCATGAACTGGTCAGATTGAATGGTCTGTTTCCGTGCTGTATGATGTTATGACTCTAATAGCCAGAAGCATGCTGACCCACCAGTGCAATTCTATTGCCTCCCACGAGGAGATGCAGATGAGTTAACATGAAGAACTAGGGTCAAATTTTACATGAGATGTAGGAAAATTCCAGATTTTTGGCCAAAAATAAGGTGTAGACTTTTACATGTAATCAACTATTACTCAAGCATATACGTAATCAACTTCCACTCCAACCACCCAGCCTCTGCTCAGCAACCAGACAAGTTAACACAGAATAGACTTGTCAGCAAAACTCTCGCCCAAGGGGCAAAAGGTGTAGTAGTAATATAGGAACAAAACTGGCTCAAGCTTAGAAAACAGCATTAGTGGGTGGTTGTTTTACCAGACTGGAGGGAGGTATAGTGTGTTCCCCAAGGATCAGAGCTGAGATCTCTGCTGGTGCCAATATACAATACATCCACTGACTGGACATGAGGCAATAGGCAACAATTTAAACATTTTTAGACAACATGATCCTCATAGTACATACTGAGGAAAATAGCAACACAGCACGACAAAATACAGTGGCTGGGCAACTGTCAAACATATGGTAGTAAAACTTACCACTGGAAAGTGTGAAGTGATAGAAGGGAGAACATGGGGAGGCATGAAACAGCAATACTGAATGAAAAACTTTGTGGGTATTTACATACAAGCCTTTGAGGTTAGCAGGACAGAAGAATAAAGGATACAGGGATCCTGGGCTTCATTAATAGTGTCATAATAATAAAGTATCGAGGAAGTTACTTACATACAATATTCGTTCAGCATGTGGGGGAGTACTGTCCCAATTCTGGACACCAAATGTTAGGGAAAGTCAACAGTGCAGGTTAAATCCTGTACTGGCTGTGCAGTTCATGGCAAGTCTGCTTGTGGTTAATGCTCAAGTTGTACGTAACCATATCCACCACGCTGTAATGCAGAGAACTGCCTGTGCTCCTTTATGATGTGTGGCTCCATGTTTTGCAGAGGATTATAGGGCTTTCAACAAGAGATTTACTTGAAAACTTCCAGGGATGAGGTCCCATAGTTACAATGAAGCAGCAGGGTTTGTTCTCCTCATAGAAGAGGTGCTTAGAGGAGATTTGATAAAGGGGTTTTGGATTAAAAGAGTGTAGATGGAGTACGTCGTGGTTCAGGGATTAGTAAATAGAGAGGGAGAGAATTAAGATAATGAGCAAAAGAACTGGAAGCAACATCTAAAGAACTATTCCTAAAATAAGATCTTAGGATTTGGATAAGATGACAGATACAGAATTAATAGTTAACCTACAAAAGGGAATACAATCAATATTTGAAGGGGAAAATAAATTCCCTTGGGGACGATAGTGTGAAGTTTTGATTCCACTGAACTAGTAATCCAACGTCCAAGCTAATGCTCTGGGTAGTGGTGGAATTTTAATTCGATTAACATTGGGAATTGAAAGCTAGTCTTGATAATGGAAAACCATGAAACTCTGAACCATGCTCAAGTTCACTACAGCCCTTTGGGGAAGGCACTGTGACATGCTAGCCTCTGCTCAGCAATGTGGTTGACCCTTAACTGAATACAAAATGGCTTGGAAAACCACTTTCATTCCAGAGCAATTAGGGATGGACAACAAATGCTGGTCTTGCCAGAAACACTGAAATTCCACAAAAGTTAAAGAAATTGCAGAGATATGGAGAACAAGCAGAGAGTAAATTACACCAGTTAGAATGGGCAGAATTGACTCCTTGTGTACTGGACTATTTTTGATGCTATGGCATACTATACAATACAATGAGAAGACCTCTCAAGTGTGTAAATTAGATATCCTGATGTTCTGGACTATGACAGGTTATCATGCGATTAGACAGGGCTTAACTTTACTTAGTGTTCCACAGCGTGAGCTGCCCTTAATGTAGCGCCCTGACAGCTCTGCAGGAAGCTCATGGAAAGCTCAAACGGACAATAAATGTTTCACAGAACTTCTGCTCTTTGAAAAGGGAAAGTAATCAGCATGGAAAGCCACTTCTTAACACTCCCCAGTGAGAGATCTTGTGGTGCAGTGGTAGCACTTAGCTCTGGAGTCAGAAGGTCCAGCTTCAAGTCCTACATCAGGACTTGTTGGCAACGTGGAAACAAGATCCATAATAAACAGCCCTGGGATCTTTTCAGCATCTCTGCTCAAATTCCCAAAAGGTGAAAAGGGAAAAAAAGTGCTTATGAAGATAATGTTAAAAAATTAAAATCACTATCTAGTTTTTGTTTAGATGGTTTCGAAGGTGTAGATGAAGGGGAGAATGGTACAGATATAGTAACATTATTATATGAACAAGTCTGCAATAACTCACTAACTGGCCTCCTCTACAAGTTGACCAAAGCTAAGGTATGGTCACTGCTGAAAGATCCGACATCCTTTACATTAAAAAAAAAGTTTCTAGATGATTTTAAATTAAAATAACTTGTTTTCTTAAAAAAAAGAATAGAAAAAGGTCACCAATACGGAATTGTTTTTTTCTAAAATAGAAATATCATTGGTATATGGTTCAGTATAGGGAAAACAAAACTGGAGCTAAAGAGCCAGTGTTTTTTCTCTCTCCTCTCTGCCAACCCATATACAGTCTGCTATTCACCAGAATTAGACTCCGTACACAAGCCTATTCTCAGGTCTCTCTGGTGGAGCAGACTGATGTGCAGTACAAGCCCTTCCCCGGCCCTTGTTCTTAGCAGGCAACTACACTGAAAACTGCAATGTTCTAACTTTTATTATTCACTAAGCTGAGAGATGGGGGCTTTGGAAGTGTAACAAGAATCATAATGAAAAACAAAAAAATGAGTTTCAGCTGTGATTATGTGGTCCTTACCAAGTCAAGGACCCTGCAGTATGTTTAATTTTAAACAAGCACCACATCACACAAACAGCAATGACAGGAATGTCAGCCTTTCCCCTGCCCTTGACATAACAGAAACAACCAGCTCACTGTCAAACAGACTGCATACCTTTCCTTCTTCAGCCGATTAGCATGACCCACCTACTTCCAGATAATACTGATGATTCAATTACTAAAAAAAAAATCACAAAGACCAGGGCTTCCTGGATAAGAGTCACGCAGTTGCCAGGGGAAAAAAAAACTTTAAAAATAAACTCAGTCTAAATAAAGCTAAATATCACAGATCTGAAATAAGAAAAACGAAGTGCTGGAAAACCTCAGTGGCTTTGGCATCCTCTGTGGAGAGCATGTGCCAAATGTTTCAAGCAAATGTGTCATCTTTTGGCGTCACAGCATGTTCTCTACTCTTTCCAAATTCAATGACTAATTTCTCACAGGGCAGGACTCACCGAGCAAAATCTACCCACTTCTCAATGATCTTCTTTGGAGACAGCCGTGTACAGATAATTCCCACAAAGTCAGGCTGCGAAAAGAACACAGAAAAACAGACAGACTTAACTACAGAACATAGAAAAGTACAGGCCCTTGGGCCCACAGTGTTGTGCTGAAGATTAATACTAATCTAAAATAAAATAGCCTAACCTACACGTCCCTCAATTCACTTCTGTCTACATGCATGACCAGCAGTCACTTAAATGTCCCTAATGACTCTGCTTCCACCATTACCACTGGCAACATATTCCATGTGCTCACAACTCTCAGCATAAAGAACCTACCTCTGACATCTCCTCTACACCTTCCTCCTAACACCTTAAAACAATGAAATCGCATGGCAGTCAATCCTGCCCTGGGGAAAAGTCTCTGGCTATCGACTCTATTCATGCCTCCCATTACCTTGTACACCTCTACTATTTCAGGAATAAGATAACGTTGCAAACAAAGAGGCAGTTCGGCCTGGTGGGTCTATACTGGTGTTTATGCCACACAAGTTTCTTCCCATTGTAACTACACCTCACCATGTCAACATACATGTCGACAGAAATAGATCATGTTATGGACCGATGGTATTACCATGTGATTTGGACGGTTATGGTTCAGAAGGCTTGATGGGAAAAAAAAAAGAGGAGACCGATTAATTAAGAAGTTCCAAGCTGCCCTAATCTAGTGAGACCATCTTTCCTTCTCATAGTTAAGATTTACTCCATTGTAGCTAGTCACAGACATGCCTATATCATAGAGTGTCAAAGCAGAATAATTAACTAAAGGCATGCATTAGCATGGAAGGGATAAGGCATCAATAAACAGTGTCTGACGTGGCACTGGATCAGAAGGTTACAGGTTCATGCCCCACACTGGAGATTGAAGCAGGAGGAGCCTAGGCTGATACTTCAGTGCAGTACAGGGAGCTACACAATTGGAGGCAGCCCCTTTCAATGCAAGGTCCAATTAAATAAGGCCCTATCTGCTGTCTCAGGTGGATGGAAAAAATGCAACGACAAGTTTGGGAGAAAAGCATGAGAATTCTCCCTAGTTTCGTGGGCAACATTTACCCATCAACTAATATCACCAAAAACAGGTTAGCTGGTTGTGACCTTCTGAGACTAACACATACCACTTCAAAAGTGGCTGTAGACCACTCAGGGATGTTGACAGAGTGAAAGGCATTGTATAAATGCAAATCTTTCTGACATTTCTATTATGGCATCAGCTTCCAATTTGCTCAATCATAGAATCTCCACAGTGTGGAAAGAGGCCATTCAGCCCATCAAACCTCTGAAAAGCATGTGACCAAGACACACACTATCCCTGTAACCCCACATTTCCCCACGGCCAATCCACCTAACCTGCATATCTTTGGACTGTGGGAGGAAATTGAAGCACCTGGTGAAAATCCACACAAACACCAGGAGAACGTGCAAACTCCACACAGACAGCCGCCGAAGCTAGAATCGAACGCGGATCCCTGGTGCTGGGAGGCAGCAATGCTAACCACCAAGCCACTGTCATAAGTGTTACTCCTTGGAAATGTCAGCAACATGTTCCCACAAGAAGGCTCAGATCAAACATGTCAAACATGCCTGAGATTCTCAACATCAGCAACCGAGAGAGAGTGAAGCCTCTTGATCTCAACCAAGAAAAACACCCTGGACCAAGCCACCCTTGGGTGCTCTGCTGCCTCCTTTAAGAGTGTGATAGCACAACAACATCAGCAGAGAACTACAACACAAAAAAAAAACATCGTCCATTATTTGCTGGAGAGGGATTTTGCAATTTCTGTCTCAATATACAATCTAGAATAACAACTGTTACTGGGTCTGAACTCTGTTCTCATGGGCAACTCTTTCCTAGCAATCACTCAGTAACTTCTGGTTACTCTCCGTCTTTGTGACAGCAATGTGTTTGCTGTAGGCAATAAGTTAATCATTAACATTACCAGCACTTTATCTACCTGGACTCATGTGGAAGGACAGCACACTGTTTACTTAACTCCTAGCAGCAAACAGGTTTCACACAATGCAGGGTTTCACTGCATGTTTCCCTTTAAAACAATTTTCTCTTGCCTATGGACCTGTCATAAGATCCGTAGATATTGGACTAAAGTAGCAAGTACCCTGACAGAAATTTTAGGAACGGAAATTAAAGTGTACCCTGTATCTCTCCTTTTGGGCTTTTCGAACTTTCCTTCCCTGGCCATGTACGGGAAGAGACTATTTTCTATTCTCTCTTTCTGTGCAAGGAAAAATATTTTGGTGAACTGGGTGGCTGAGGGCCCCCCTGGACTTTCAAATTGACACAGATTAATTATGGAATGTATTCCCCTTGACTTCCTTACAAATATGGTGCACCGAAAGACCGATTTATTTTATAAAATATAGCACCCCTTCTTGAATTACATAAATACAGATATTTCGGTTCTCCTAACGAGGGCTTTTATTTAATTGAGATTACAAACCTGGCTGGTCCGGGGCCCCTTAGGAGAGGAATCCCACACGAATACGGTTTTTATTACATTTGATGTTAACACATTCCGAGCATGCAAGAGATTTAAATATACACTCTGGTTAGTTGTAGGTTGGATTAGTAGACAGTTGAGTTTTGTTTTTTTTTCTTTTTCGGTATTTTTTTTTCTTTTGTTAAATTTTGGCTATTGTAAATTTGATTTAATTGTATATCAATGTTTGTATATGAGAATTTTGTTTATTTTCGTAAACTTGTAAAAATGTTAAATTTCTAATAAAATATCTATAATAAAAAAGAAAAAAAAACAATTTTCTCCCCTGGTTTCTGCACATTCTCTGGTTCCAAAGGCAGTCCACTTTCAAGGATCAGTGGAAGTTCTCTTTTGAGAGAGGTTGCTGCTTATCTTGTTTGCTTCTGCAAATGGTTACTCATAAATCAGCACTTGACATTTTAACTGCGCTCCCTCAAAAAGCTGACTCAACAAATCTGCAAGGCCGGATGAGTTGGTACAAACTAGTCACCCAGAATTTGAATTGAACTAAACCCAAGAAAACAGTGGGACTTACAAAGGCCCAGCAAACATCTCCCTCATCCTATTGAACACTTACATTATTCTCATACAGAGTCAGGTGATGTGTTGCCAGCATACGGATTCCCAGTCGGGACGTCAGAGTGTCGTCCAGGAAAGAACGGATCAATGATTCATCCTGAAAAATTGAAGCACCATTGTACAATGAAATGCATGGAAAATGCTCGGTTAGCCAACTCCTTGCTCCTGCACTATCGCCACAGCCTTTGTTACCTTCAGATTCAACTATCCCAAAATTCCCCTTCACCTGCTTCACATCTTATACCCTCCATTAACTTCAATTCATACAAACCACTGCTGTCTGCATTTTCACACGTTTATCAATTCTCCCATTGCCTGGTTTACAGAGGAACCTCGATTATCCGAGCAACACAGGCGGGGAGTATTTTGTTCGGATAATCAAATGCCGGATAACACAGTCCAGCCAAGCATCGGGACCTTGCAATCTTGTCCGGATAATCCGAAATTCAGATAATCAAATGCCAGATAATCAAGGTTCCTCTGTACATTAGCTGACACTGAGAACCAACACTAATATTTTTAATCCTCATTTTTACAATCCAGAGATAATTCTGATCTTCCCATTCTGGACTCTTGCACATCCCTGATTTTAACCACTGCATCACTGGTGGCCTCAAGGGCATAAACTCTTAATTTTCACCCAAAACTGTCCAGCTATCCACTCGCTCTCTCCTTAAAGACGTTTCGTATAAATCTACCTCTGATTCAGTTTTCACCTTCTGCCTAAAAACATCAATTCGGAAAAGATAATCAAATTTAGTTTGATAACGTCCCCATGCAGTTTTCCTGATATTAAAAAGGTGTCGTATAAATGCAAGTTTCACCTTTGTGTAACTACAAAGCAAAAAACAGCCACATGTCTCAACACATCAGCCTTGGAAGATTGCAACATAGGCTGACATTTTCCAAGGTGCTGCATTTGTGGCAGTGCAGAGGTAAGAGGGGCCTGTGGAAGGAAAACTGCACAAGGTCTCCTCTGGGTCACTACAAACATCTCCTGCACAGCCAGCTGGACAGCAGCGTTGCCAGAGCTTTGGAATTATACCCCTAGACCAAAGAAGAATAAGGAACAAGACAGCACAGGAACAGGCCCTTTGGCCCACCAAGCCAGCACTGATTTTACATTGGCTTTCAGCTGGGAAAAAGGTGTAAGATCCAAATATGTGTTGCAAATTAAATAGATTTCCTGCAGAAATTTATATGTTCTAATAAACCTGTTCTAACAGGTTATTATACACCCCCGGACTAAGTGGAACTTGAACCTAGGTTGTTTGATGAATTTGCATGTGATATACATAACCCTCAGAGATTAAATAAAGAGGTGACTTTAAACCCACTTCCTAAAATCTCTCACCCCTGGGAAGTCCCTCACGCCTGGTCTGCTTCTGTTCTAGACTAATTAATGCCACAGAATGAGTCAACAACCCAACATTTATAAATCAGGTGACAACCAGGGCAATCAATTGTGAACCAGAAAGACCTTGTGTTTTCTTACATCTAACAAGACGACTAACACAAATTAAAAGGACTGACATATGGAGAATATGTATCAGATTCAGCTTGAAACTTTATGTCTAAAAACAAATTTAGCAAATCTTTTTTTGTTTTGGGCTGGGGAGGAATGACAAGGTGACAATCCCCCTGCTGGAACCGCTGGATTCCAATGCAGGAGGTAAAGTCGGCCAATCAGAATCTAAAATTAAAGTTTAAGACCCTGTAATGAGCTTTTGTTGGGCTACAATGCAGCATTGTGGAAATCATTATTCAGCCGTGCTCTCAGATACGAGCTCAGCTGTGTTTCTGGCACCTTCCGAAAAGTATTTCACGGCACCAAAGTGAAACACTCAGGCCATATAGCAGCCAGGGGCTTGTGACATCAGTGCTGTTCTATTCATCAAAACAAAGCTCCACAGGGCTCACATCTTTCAGAATTTCCCATGGAGGTGGGCAGCATAGCTACAAGGCTCATTACTTCTTATCATTTGTGCAGGCACATCCATAACGGTTTCAAAAGACAAATCCTTCCATCGCAACAGCTGCCTTTTCACCTTCCAGAAAAGCAACTTGCATTTGCCTAGCACCAAGAATGCAAGGAAGATGCCCCCCAAAAAATTCACATTTCATTAATCAGGCAAAAAGGTGATGCCAAACCAAGTCAAAATGGCGCTGGGCAGAGCGACCAAACACTTTGGTCAAAAAGTTGGACTTTTACCATCAGTCAGTGACAACATTTAAAAATTACTGTGTTGACTATAAAGCATGTCAGGAGGTCCTGATCTGAAAGGTGCTATGTAATTACAAGTCTACAAAAGGGATTGAAGTCATTAGAGTGGTTTAGGAAGGATCACAGCATTTGTACAGGACAGAGTGTCAGAGCACAGCTGGCTGTCTCAAATCCATTTAAAGCACATCAGGATTTAGAACGCAGATGCTTTACAAGGTACACTAGTCAGTCATTATATGACTGGATTACAGACACAGCAAACAGAAAGGACACAGTGAAACAAAATATTGGTGAGAGCAAGGTTCACATTTCCAGAGTTGAAGGGGATGCCTCAGAGCTGCCTAAGAGGACAGGGATTGGAATGGGTCACATTTGGGGAGGCTAACCGAGTTATCCCAGGACAGGGCACAAACATAACCACTTTCTAGTCTGCCTTACTGCAGTAGTGCCATATGAACAGCCCACGTGACAGACACTGCCATCACTAAACAATTAACTCGACCAAAAATGACATTCAACCAAAATTCAGATTTTCACGGAAGTGGAACGAGAACCAAGCCCCACGTCAAGTTTCATCAAATGAGCTGACAATAATGAACATTATTTCACTCAGCACGACTGCTTTATGGAATTCTAACGCTTCTCAATCAAAGAAAATACTAATTTTGGCAGGAAAGTGTAACAAGGGTCAGTCTAGCGGAGATAGAGACAATACAGCGGTTAATTAAACTTCATTAATATGTCTACATATCACAGACTCAAAACAATGATGTTCATCTACCTGCACGTATTTACGGCATTCTCTGAAACCTTCAGCCAGCATCGTCACAACATCTTTATGGTCATCTAAGAGCTGACGAATCATCTTGCAGTACTGAGACTCTGTCTTGCTGTCTGTAATCTAAGGGAGTAATAAAAGGAGGGGATTGCTGGATTTGCACGATACCTGCAAAATCTTATTTTCCGAAAATCAAAACAAAAAGGGAGTTGGAAAGAAGGAAAGGGAGGGTTGGGTAAATAGCTAAAAATATACTCACTGGTGGGAAATCAGACAACACCTGAAAGGCTCGGATGTACAGCTCATGCTGGAATAAAAAGGAACATATTACCAAATGAATAAACACAATTCAAAAATCAGAGTCAACATGAACTCACCCTCTCCCCACATCATGATCCACCTTTCAAAAGCATCACTGTGTGACTGTGGCAAGGCACACCTCAAAGTGCCACAATTCCTGTTGTTGCAGCTCAGAGACATAAGAAAATAGAGACTGACAATGAAGTTTTATTTCTGGCAATCACCTAAGCTTGATCCAATCACATTGATTTAGTGTTAAGCACCACTGAAGAACAGGCCAGCAGCAGAACAGTCATCGGATTGATCAATTTTTTTGTTTTAAAAACGTTGCCAAATCAAAACAGGCAAGTAGCAAAAAAAAAAACAATGGATCAAGTCACCTTTTTTTTTGCACTGGTTAAAAATGGCTATTCAGTTACCAGGAGATATAACCATGTCAGTAAGATCTCAACAAACAAATGGGTTGTGAAAACAATGTATATCTTCTTTATCGAGGCTTCCTCTTTACCTGCCATCTCAATGAGTCCTGGGTCACCGTGCTCTGCTCAGGCTCTGAAGCCACAATGTGGGGGAATAGCACTTAATGTAATTGTATTGAGGGGGGGTGGGGGGGGGGGGTGGGGGTGAAATAAACCCCAACTTGCACACACTGCACAGAGGCTTCCTATTAACCACATTTACAGCAACTGACAGGAGCAACCCAGGAATAAACAAGGACGGGTAGCTGAATGAGAGACAGAGCAGGATGGGTGTCAGGAAAGGAAGCTTCAAATAGTGATGAGGAAGAAATAATGAGTTATGCGACAAGACAGCAGGTCAGTTATCATCAACCAGCGTGTCTTTTCTCTAACCGAAGCAGCTGTAACTTGCTATTACCTTTCTAAACTACTATCTTTTAACTAATGAATTAATTAAAACCAAAACTAATTAAAACAATTTAAGATATTAAAATAAATTACCACTTGAACGAATTTGGTTTGATTGGCAAGGCCACATGCTATAACGGCAACAGAGTGTCGACAGCTTGAGAACGATCAGCTAAGAGTGTTTGATCTGTAGATAGCTCCAAGGATCACGGAGGATGAAGGTTACCGAATGTTTTGTTCAACAGGCAGCCATCCCACTGCAGGTTAAGTCGAGCTTTAATGTTAGTAGGAGGCTGTAATGGACAGTCAGGCAGGGATGGTGATCCAAGATGGAATAATGAAGCAGCTTCAGCTTATGATTATGGATTGTAAGCAGCAAAGATGCAGGTCGTCAGCTGCAGGGGATTTTTCCTCTTTTGAAGTCTCTAATATGATTTCCGAACAGGGATTCTTTAAGTGGCATTTTCAGAATTGGATTGCGCCTATCTTCACAAAAGACAAAAATTTGTTTGATCCCTTTCCCGTTTCCTTCTATCCAGAGATAATTTCACTTCTCTCTGCTTTAATGGATCCACATGTAATTTCTGTTTACCTACCTACAGGAAAGTTTACAATTTACTTTCATGGCTCTAGCTTGTCCACTTTTATTCTCCTTCCTTGAAAACTAAAATTCTTCCAATCCTCTGTTCTACTACTTATTTTTTAAAGCAACATTCTAAGTCTATTCCTTTGATCTAACACTAATCTTTAACTCCACATGCTAGCCACAGGTAGACAATTTCTTTTCCTGTGGGGACTTTACGCATTAAAGGAATGTATATTTGTTGCACATTATATATTCTTTAAATGCTAGTCACTGCTGACCTACCATTCCATCTTTGTAATGTGGCTCCCAACCTGCTGCAGCCAACTTTTTCCACATAGCTACATGATTAAAGACAAAGTGTTTCTTACAATAGGGTTAGCTACAGGTCTACATGAAAAGCTGTACATGATCCAGAGGACGCAAGTTAAAATCTCACCAAGCGCTGCCTGAAAATTAGAACGCAGTTTAAAACAAGAGCAGAAACTGAAAGTGGTCATTGGTAAAAAAAGAACACAAAGCTGTCAGGTTCTCTCAAATTCACTGGTTCACTGCCTTCCCTTTAGGGAAGGAAATCGGAACATGCCAGATAAAATTCAACTTCTCCTTTCATTAATACACTCAGCACTACATTGTAAAGTGCTCCAAATGTTTCAAAACAGCTCATCACCTGACTTGCCTTTGAGTAAGGCCATGAAGTGAATTTGGCAAGGATTCAAACAAAAAAAAAAGTACTGTAATGCCAAAAGCAAAAGTTTACCTATCAGGAAATGTTGGCATAACAGAGGGGTTTAAAATTATGAAAGGTTTTGACAGGCAGAACAAGTGTTTCTACTTGTGAAGACATCTCTCGACGCCTCTAGTTCCAGCTAGAGGCTGTCAATATACAATTGTCACCTAGGAATTCCATCGGCAACTTAGAAAAAAAACTTCTTCATCCAGAGAATGGTGACAATGTGGAACCATTACCACAAGGACAGCACTGACATATTTAAGGGAGTCTTGACAACCATGAAGGAGATTGGAAATGAAGATCCCAATGGTAGTAGTGGGTTCAGGTTCCTGTTCAACATCAATACTGGTGTGGACTGGTTGGACTAAATGTAACCACAATACTACAATATGATATAAAAGATTAATTGTTTGTCAAGCTCAAATGATTCTTTCTTGAATTTGTGCACTTTGTTCCTCTCTCCTGCATAGTTTTGTGATTTCTTCGAGGCAAAGTTTTACAGAGTTTAACTGAAGATCACAGTACAGTTCAATTTTCAACCACAACATGGAGATAACAGACTTGCTAGAAACACATGCTGACCTGACCATAGAAAAGTCCATTTTGATTATGTTTAACTGCATAATTCTTCAAAAATGCTCCTGAATAGTAAATACTCTTTGCATCTTAAAACAGGTACCAAGTTACCACAGCCAATTGTTGTAAAAACTATGTCTGATTTGCCAACGACCTTTAGTGAAGGAAATCTGTCATCCTTACCTGGTCTGATCAACATGTGGCTCCAGTCCACAAAATTCTGCTTGAATCTTAAATGCCTTTGGGCAATTAGTGCTGGCCTGACCAGCAACATCACCATCCCGTGAATTAATACAAACTAATTAAGATAAACTTGAAGTAAAGGTTCAGAGTACTAGCTGCATAAATTGTTAACACTAGATTTCCATTATGTTGAAAACCGTAGCAACACACGAGTGACCAGAAAATCAGTGCAGATACATTTCTTTTCAGTAACTTAAACATTGGCTTCTCAGTTTAGCAGCAAGAATAAAGCAGGCTCGTGTGTTAGTTGGGTGCACTTACCACCTGTAGGATTGTGGGATTGCAGCCAATGATGAAGGGAAGACTCCGAAATCCCTTAATCCGATGGGCGATGCGGACAGGTAGCTCATTGTAGAGGTACTTGGCACTCCGCTGGCCAAAAAGAAGAAATGACTCCCTTAAAACCATCACTAGTTTGACCCACACTTGACTACACAAAACGCACGCCACTCTCACAGAAAAAAATATCAATATGGGGGTTGCCTGCACAAGATAAGCCTT
The DNA here is from genome assembly GCF_047496795.1 of Chiloscyllium punctatum. Taxonomy (NCBI): domain Eukaryota; kingdom Metazoa; phylum Chordata; class Chondrichthyes; order Orectolobiformes; family Hemiscylliidae; genus Chiloscyllium; species Chiloscyllium punctatum. Next base: position 52,159,825 of record NC_092757.1, read on the forward strand.
TAATTGCGTTCCAAGACACGCTTGAACAAATCTCAGATAACTGGCAAGTCCTTTCTTAACCACGTTCAATGGAAGTATCCAAATCTTCTCAAAAATTTCTTTTTTTAAGACCTTATGATGCATTATTTCTGTCCTTGGAAACGCAGCCTTGAGCTTAACTTGGTAAAAGGAAACAAAAAAAAAAAGAGCTCCAAATCAAATGCACATGAACGTTCAGCTGCTTTGTGGTAAAGCTCACTTCACCAGAGACTCCCCAGCTACTGCTCAATACGTAAAGCAGTCTGTTCAATGTAGCACAAAAACATGGACTCCGAAAAGGAAAGGATTAGCCAGTCTAACCACTTCCATTTCTTTGAGAAGTCACACACGGGTTGAGAAAATACTGACTATGTGAATATCTTCTGAAAGTAGTATATAAAAAGAGTTTTATTTATGCTTAAAACATGGAGGGCGAAAGGTGAACTTTGGAACTGGTTAAGAAACTGCCTGAAAGGTGGAGAGCCAATTGGAGATTAATTTTAGAATAGCAGGAGGTACCTGATGGGAGGCATGTGGGAGCTGGTGTTGGAATTGTTATTATTTTGAATTTAGAAATACAGAAAAATACATGGAGGTACACAAAGCCGACCGTGTTGAAACCAAAGAGGGATCGAGAATGCAGATGAGGAGGTTGACAATGACTAGCACTGAACAGTAGCAGTTGTTCAAATGGTCTTTTCCTGATGCTCCTACATTTTGGTGAATAAAAAGAACACTCTTAGAAACCCACATAACTGCAACCTCATTTCAGGCTGAATACAGTCCAGTTAGTAAAGTTTGGTGGGGAGGGAGTGAGGTCACTCATGATCAATAAATATACACCCACACATTGAGTTCACCTGAATAGAGTCACTGTAATGGTGAGGTAAACTGCATTTTCTAGCATGAAGCGCAATATAGCAATGTTCTAGAATGAATTATTCATTATACATTTGCAATTTTCCACCAAGAAAGTTACAGTGGATATCTCTCCTTAAAGACTTGCACAAAAATACAGCTTGGGAGTTGGTCAAGGACCACTTTGTGTGCCTCTATGCTGATGCATAATCAAATATAGATGTTAATTATGATATTACATCTGTGAATGTGCTTTGGAAGTACTGGCTTTTGGAAGGTGCTAAAGAAATGTAGGCTGATGCTGTTAGGACCAACTTCGCCCACTTTTACCCTGGGTCATCCCTACCTAATCGGACTTGGAAGTCAAAGCAACTTACCAGGTTATGACTTCCATCTGGGGTTTTTCCTGAATACAACATAGTGGTTGGTGTCAGACGTACGGATGCCTGAAACACAATAGAAGATGTAACCATTGCTTTCTGTTCCAACAAACATGCAAACAATAATCTTATTTTCCATTCTTTTTAATCACAAGTCTGATTAAATTCCCCAGCCATCAGGTGTCACTCAGTAGTAGCCCTCTTAGTTCAGATGTTATGGATTTAAGTCTCACTTTACTGAACAACCACATAATCTAGGTTAATGTGTCAGTCCAGTACTAAGGGAGTGCTGCTGTGTTTTTTTAAATACGATGGTAACTCAAGACCTTCTCTGGGTCAGGTTGTAAGTTTGCTCGCTGAGCTGGAAGGTTTGTTTTCAGATGTTTTGTCACCATACTAGCTAACATCATCAGTTAGCCTCCAGTGAAGCACTGGTGTTATGTCTCACTTTCTATTTATGTGGCTTGGTTTCTTAAGGTTGGTGACATCATTTGTGGTTCTTTTTCTCGGAGGATGGTAGATGGGGTCCAAATCAATGGAGTTCCAGTTAGAATGACAACGTGGTTGACTCTTTACTGCTCTCTGGGGCAATTAGAAATGGGCAAAGACATCCACATCCTGTATATGAAGAAGAAAAGGTGCCTGGCTCATTTCCCTACATGGTAGCAGTGTATGCAATTCATAAACACTTCACAGATTAAGAGGCACCTTTGGCTATGCAGAGATCACGGAGGGTGCTATACCGATGTAAGTTCAGAAAGTCTTGGTTAGTTGGCTTTCCACCAACATCTATTGAATTAAAAGAACCCACACAACCAGACATACACCAAACTGCTCTGGCTAACTATTCAAATCAGATTTATTTTCTCTAAAGCTCACTTTCTTTTTTTGTTTTACATGTTTTCCCTGCAATTTCCCAGAATACATTTAGTACACCTGGCTTTAGAAAAATTCTCCTGTTCTAATGTGGGTGGCACAGTGGCACATTGGTTAGCACTGCTGCCTCACAGCACCAGAGACTAGAGTTCAATTCCCACCTCAGGCAACTGTCTGTGTGGAGTTTGCACATTCTCCCCGTGTCTGCGTGGGTTCCCTCCAGGTGCTCCGCTTTCCTCCCACAATCCAAAAATGTGCAGTTCAGGTGAATTGGCCATGCCAAATTGCCCACAGTGTTAGGTGAAGGGGTAAATGTAAGGGAATGGATCTGGGTGGGTTGTGCTTCGGCGGGTCGGTGTGGACTTGTTGGGCCAAAGGGCCTGTTTCCACACTGTAAGTAATCTAATCTAAGACAAGATATTCCCTTGGTCAGTGATCTACACAATTCAATGCTATACCTTAACTTTCGCCAACAAGTCCATTACGCAATACCTTGACAAATACTTTTCGAAGATCCACATACACAACTGAACTGCACTGCACTCAACATCCGACTCTGTAAAAGATGGTTGCTTAAATCTAACTAACATAATTAGCTTTGTAAAAATTGATGCATATTTGATTTATTGAGTCCAGTGGCACAGTGGTTAGCACTGCTGTCTCACAGCACCAGGGACTCTGATTCGATTTTATCCTTGGGTGACTGTCTGTGTGGAATTTGCACATTCTCCCTGTGTCTGCGTGGGTTTCCTCTGGGTGCTCCGGTTTCCTTCCACAGTCCAAAGATGTGCAGGTCAGGTAGATTGGTCATGGTACATGTGGGGTCTGGGTGGGATGCTCTTCGGAGGGTCCATGCGGACTCAATGGGTTGAATGGCCTATTTTCTGGACTTTAGGGATTCTGTGACTTTTTAAAATGCTTACTAATTATATCCCAGGTTATTGGACTGGAAAGGGTTTGTGCATGGGTGGGTAGGGGTTGGATTCTGGCCAGCTAACCCAAACATTAAGTATGGGGCTCACTCTTCTCTCAGCAGGATCCCCCTCTGAAATGAAGCCTGAATCACAAGCTTGGCTCCATCAGGTGCGGAGCATGCCAGGTGAAACTACAGACCAGAAGTAAGCCGGGAGTCAATCTGGGCACAATGGGACAAGAGAGGTATTCCTGAGATCTGGAAAGCCCAGGTCAGCCAGAGTTAAAGCTGGAAGACAGTTAAGCAATGAAGTATCCAATGTCTTCAAAGGTTTCCCCAGCACCTAGGTTTGGATGACTGTACTTCAACTGTGAGCATTGTTTTTCTCATTTTCTTGTCAAAGATATTAATAAATTTCTTCAGTCACCTAATACTACTTTCATAGCCAAGGAGGATTAGGGTGGCACAGTGGCTCAGTGGTTAACACTGCTGCCTCACAGGGAGCCAGGTTCAACTCCAGACTAAGGCGACTGTCTGTGGAGTTTGAACGTTCTCCCGGTGTCTGTGTGGGTTTCCTCTGGGGATCCGGTTTCCTCCCACAATCCAAAGATGTGCCAGTTAGGTGAACTGACCAAGCTAAATTGCCCATAGTGTTCAGGGATGTGTAGGTGGGATGCATTAGTCAGGGGTTAATGTAGAGTGATAGGGTAGAGGAATGAGTCTGGGTGGGTTACTTTTCGAAGGGTCAATGTAGACTTGTTGGGCCGAAGGGCCTGTTTCCACACCATAGGGATTTTATGATTCCAAGTTAATGGCGAAGCCTCTGAAATTTCCACTCCCTATCCTGACACCGGTGAAGTTGTAGCAGAAGCAACTATTCTTTGATTAAAACCCTATGACCACTGCATTCCTATGCATTTGTGCCCCTGCTACAATAACCCCACAATATCACAACCCTGCTCTAGACTGCAGGCCCCAAAGTGCCCTCACTACATTAGCTCCGTGAACAAATTAGAGGCGATGTCACACTCTGGGAGGATTCCTTCACTGCACGTCTCTTCCCAATCTGCACGATGACCACCAACTTACTGTCCTCCTGAATTTCTATAGCTGCGGGTGGCCATTTCCTGATGTGAGATTCGGGACACTTAGTTTCCTATAGGCCTGACAGTCATCACAGCTGCTCTTCAAACTCAAAGAGCTGAAGTCATTTTCTAACTGCAGTTATCCAAGAAGCATCCTAGACACAGCGCAGGAACTGCAGGCAAAGGGTGTTCGGTGTTCAGTTATCTTGCTGAAAAAGAACACTGGAGATCTCGTGAATATTTATATAGTTATGCACATGCCCCTTGGTGATAATTAATTAGCACTGCCCCTCTGTGTCAACTGGAATGTGGCGAGAGTGGGAGTTTAGATTAGATTCCCTACAGTGTGGAAACAGGCCCTTCAGCCCAACAAGTCCACATTAACCCTCCGATGAGTAACCCACCCAGACCCATTTCCCTCTGACTAATGCACCTAACACCATGGACAATTTAGCATGGCCAATTCACCTGACCTGTACATCTTTGGATTGTGGGAGGCCAGAGCACCCGGGGAAACCCACACAGACACGGGGAGAATGTGCAAACTCCACACAGACTGTCGCCAGAGGCTGGAATCGAACCTGAGACCCTGGTGCTGTGAGGCAGCAGTGCTAACCACTGAGTCACCTTGCCAAGTCACTCAGTTGAGTGGACTATCCCAACTCTGTGCACATAACGTTTTGCTGTAATAGATATTCTTTTTGTTCATTAAAAGCTTACTTAGTTCAAACTAGTCAGTCAACAACCATCCACAACAATTAAACATTCAGTTCTTCAGTTGTCCACTTCTTGCTACTGATTAAAAGCAAAATACTACAGATTCCAGAAATCTGAAACAAACTCAGAATGCTGCAGAATTTCAGCAGGGTCTGGCAGCAAGTGCAGACAGAGAAAAGGAGTTAACATTTTGAGTCTGGTATGATTCTAACTGGAAACAAAACATTAAAATTAAAAATCAGCAGTAATTTTAAAACAAAAATCTTTTAGGAAGAAAAGCATGAAAAATCTGAAACAGACTGCTGGAAAAACTCAGCAGCTCTGGCAGCAATCAGTGGAGAGAAAGCAGAGTTAATGTTTCGATCCGTTGACCCTTCTCTAGAAGAGTTCGGGTCACTGGACTCAAAATATCAACTTTGCTTCCTCTCTTCATTTATTGCCAGACCTGCTGAGTTTTTTCAGCAGTCCCTGTTCTTGTTTCTGATTTCCTGAATTCACAGTTCTTTGGTATTTTTAAAAAGATAAAATTCCAGATTGATTACTTACTATGCTTAGTCACTATCATTACACAGTGTGCTCACAACCCCCTGCAGCCACCAGTTTGGTAACTTGGTCCAGTTCAGTGCTACATGGACACAATACTAATCCAGAGTGGGTTGCACTCTGCATGAATGTGTCATCCTAAGTGCCACTTGTGCTTCCTCTGTCACAAATCATGAGCCACCATGATCTTGCCAGCACAATCAGTGCTGACACTGAGTGCATCTCAGAGGTGAAGAGAAAGACCTACTGCCTGCCAATGATCACCCAATCCTGGGCTCCCTGTGCTTGCTGCATCCAGCTGCACTTTGGATCAGACCTAGGTGTTCAGTAATTAAAGACCCATTTGGTGAGGGAGCTTACTATCTGCACAGATGCTTCAGAAACACAATTGGGATTTAAATGTTAGTCTCCCTGGGCTCCAAAAGGGATGAAGTTAATATCCAGAATTCTCACCTGTGACTGCTAGTCATTAAGTCCCAATGAATATGAATAAGAAGGGTTTAGAGGGATATGGGTCAAATGCTGGCAATTGGGACTAGATTAGGTTAGGATATCTGGTAAGCATGGATGAGTTAGATGGAAGAGTCTGTTTCCGTACTGTACATCTGTACGATTCTAAAAAAAGGTACAAGTATGTGAACACTGGGTGAAGGCAAGTATGGATATTTCAACAGATCATGACAGTCACTGGTGACAGAAAGTTACTCCTCCATATGGCAATTAACATTCATAACAGCCAATGGGATCGCAACTTCCACCACCTCCACAACTGTGTCCTGTAAAGGCACCAAGGACTGGGCAACAGACAGCCCTTTTCTAGTTTGCCCAGCTTGTCTCTCTCGAAGATGGAGTGGAGGGGGAACAATGAACACAGAGCAGATACGTTTGGAGCCTTCACAAACATCAGGCATGGGCCACAAATTCTTTCACCAAGCTGGCTGCAGCTACGTAGCTTTTTAAATCGATGACAGGGGTGACAACAGCATCTTTAAAATAGAGCAATATGAAACATGGATAAATGTCTGTATCTTTACGGGAGACAAGAGAAGCAGGGGACATGCACAACCATACTGGACAGGGAAGCAGGACAAGATGGGCTTCACTGGGGCTATGAAGAACCTGGCTAGAACTAACACAAGTACATGAAATAACATTTTTACAGGTTCTTTAAAGCATGGATTCTCATTTATATGTATGGTTTATTTTATGTTGATCTACAATATGCAAGCTTCAATAAATATATAACTTGAATGTTGCAGTGCTGCTTCTTGCTGGTTTGATTTTGTTAGCCTCTGGGGCATATTGATTTTTGAAAGGGTGCAAAAAGGGTCACATTGGAAAACAGTTTGGGAAGCACTTCCTTGTGGAAGCACACCCTGGTTACCAGCTGGCAGAGAAGCCAGCTCAGATTAGTTCTATTGATGACCCCAGCTCTGTACCATATTGCATGTGGAGAACTGGCAATGAGAGAACCTCACCCTAGACAGTATTGAGTCACTTCAGCATCCTAAATGTGCAGGAAGTGAATTCTGGATTTAATGTGATGCATTATTGCAACATGGATCATCCATACTGATTTTAAGGTACTTTGTTTAAAAACTGTGGTCTCCATAATACATAAAAATCTATCTAACGTCAAAAGCCTGTTTGTCAGTACATTGGACAGGGCACATCTATTCTGACCTGTTAGCTTATGTGACGTCACTACTAGAGGCAAGAAATCAGTGATGGCACCACTTGCTAAAATATATTGGTCCTGCAAGATTATTTCAAGTATTCAACTTCTCAACTCTAATTCCAGCTTCTCCAGTAGTACAAAGTGCATTCAATCTGGTAATATATTATATTGGACTTTTGACAGTGAAGGTTAAAGTGTTATAGTAGCACTGTTCAATACATTAGCTACATGTAGTCAATATCTAGATGAGGTTAATTAGCATAAGTATAGATACCATCACTGGGCATATAGAGTCATACAGCACAGTATCAGACCCTTCGGTCCAACCAGATTATGCGGAACATAATCACAAACTAAATTAACCCCATCTGCATGCTCCTGGCCGATATCCCTCCAAATCTTTCCTATTCATGTATCTATCCAAATGTCTTTTAAACATTATAATTGGACCTGTATCCACCAATTCCTCAGGACATTAATTCCACACGTGAACCGCTGTAAAAAAATTAGCCTCATGTCTCTTTTAAATCTCTCTCCTCTCACCTTGAAAATGTGCCCCCTAAAAAGAAAATTCCCCATCTTAGGGAAAAGACAACTACAATCAACTCTCATTATTTTATGAATTTCAACCAGGTCACCTCTCAACCTCATGCACTCAAACCTTCCATACATGGCAACATCCTGGTAAACTTCTTCCAAACCCTCTTCAGCTTGATAATATCTTTCTTATAACTGGGTGACGAGAACTGGATACAGTACGTGATCCAACATGCAGAGTTTGCAATCTGTCTGACTAGATTCTTTTGTTTTTTTGTTTTGTAAGATCAAAAGATAAAAGAGAAGTCTGTGTGAATGTTTTCCTTCTTTGGTTGCTGAGCACTGGTAGATGTTTCTTAAATACTCATGTGACTATATATATTGTGATAGTTTACTGAAGCTTTCTACACTAAAATAATTGAAAGCGACGGAAATGGAGGCTGATTTCTCTTGGCCAACACTAAAAGATAACAAAACTATTCTGAGAAATTAAGACTGCACAAGCAACAGGAGGTAATGATCCTGTTTGCGAAGCTTATATGCAAGCAAATAATTTTTTTCAAATGGTGTCCAGTTCTTCATTGTGCCCATGATCCAAAACATAATAGTCAGCTATTTTATATATTTTTAAAAAATTAATGGGGCTTTTATCGGTTCTTCTAAACAAAAAAATCTTATGTTCAGACAAGAGGGGAGAAAACAGCCTGGAAGTTCTCTAGTTGTTCTCACACCAACCCCACTCCTAGTGGCCAGATGCAGAGAATACTGCCTGAGGATTTTGATCAGTGTACATGTAAGGTGCACAAAAAAAAACACCAACAAAAGAAAAAGGCAGGTAAGGATAACTGGGAAAATTGCCAGTGGACCAGTTCCACATCTACCATAATTGGCTGCGGAATATCAGTAAACACTTTCGAAGATTGGTTCTTGTATTACTTTAGAAAACAAGATGTCTTTTTCAAAAAAAAGACTCTTGCCCACGTACTGGTGGGGTATCTAGGGGTAAAAAGGTTTCCCCCGTCAGGCAGATTTTACAAACAAAGCGAATCTAAAATACAAATCCTGTGGCTGGACTTGGAAGTAAACAGCATTCGCAAACCCTCCAGGAAGGAGGGGCGCCAGCTCTTCCGAGCAATTAGTTAAAATGTAAAGTTAAAAAAAAACCTTTTGTCTCTAAACGTAAGGCTGAGATGAGTTAATTTCATGCAGGAAAACACGGATTAGGTTGGTTCCGGGCTTCTTGACAACTACATTTGGACAATATTCTGAATATATCAAGACGTTATGTGGTAAACAGGGTGGGGGAGGGGAGATAGTCTTTCAGTCAGAACAGTATTCATCAGAAGGTCAAGCAGCAACTTCGAATTCAGTTCCTGGAACAAAATGACTATTTGTGGATCACCCCCAACACATACAGGTCTTCACACCAACCTAAACAATTGCTCCCCCGTTCAAATTTAAGTTTGAAATCAGCGCAGGCTTTAGGAATTGTATTGTTTTGCTCTGTGTGTGGATTGTTATTCTCAATATATGATGAAGTGGGGTGGGCAGAGGAAGGTCGAAAAGAGGATAAAAAAAACACAAATAAAAGAAATAGGATTTTGACCTTTTCAGCTGCCGCATCAATGGCAGACTGGTTGTAGAAGGAGGTGACCGTTTTCGATCTTTCCCTGGCCAGTTCGGAGTATCCGGATAAGGAAGAGGTGGACGTGCATCTGGTCAGGCTGCAGCGGCCGCTCGCGGGGTCCAGCTGGAAAGCCCGCGCTGGATACATTCGCGCTGGATACAATGTGGCTCTTCCAGCATTGCTGCACAACACGCTCAGCGCGACTGCTCGACTTCCAGGTAGCTTGGCCATCGTTTCCACCTTTTGGCTTCTCTTCCTCCCCCCCCCCTCCCTCTCCCTCTCCCTCTCCCTCTCCCTCTCCCTCTGACTCGCTTTCAGCCTGCTAGCTGCACCCGGCCCTCCCCTCCTGCAGACCGGTGTCGGTTTTAGTCCATGTTCAGGTGTCCAGGCCGGACTGCCCACTGGCTCCAGCCCCGCAGCAGTCACCGCATTCCGTGTCCATGCTGCAGGCGAAGAACCCGCACTCAGCCTCCCTCACTCACATGCCGCTAACTCCACTGAGGCAACACCAACCCCCTTCCCCCAGATCTCACTCATTGGCCTCTTGCAGCCTGTCATTTAAAAATGAATAATAGCAGCACCAATTGGAATAAAGGGACCATCCTTCCAGCCGTTGGATACACCAGACGTCACCATGCTGTTTTTGAGGTTACATTTACTGGAGTGTAAAAACACCCATTCCGAGAATAACAGCTTTTTCTTTGCACTTTCAAACATATATATTTAAGGACACTTTTTGCCCTGATTTAACAAACGCCGTCATGCTGATGAAAGCCGAAACGTTAACTCTGGCTTTTATTTCTCTCTGCTCTGATGCCAGAGGTGCTGAGTATTCCCAGCATCGCTTTTTTTTTGTTATTGTCCAGATCTGAACTGATCAGACCCAGCACCAAGCTGCATAAAGAAATAATATGTGATTATAAAATCACTGCGTCACAACTGCCCAAATTTAAACTTCCGTTATGTAAAAAAAAGTGAAACGTTAAGTGTGTTCAAATTTGACTGCAACTCAGATTACGTTAGTCTGTCTCACTGAGTCAGCAACGAGATCCTGAAAAACATTGGGCCATTTCCAAATCTTGGGAGCCTCCTCTCAACAAAGGCATGTGCCGATGCTGACATTCATTGTCACTTCCAATGAGCCAACCGAACAGTTCAGCTGACTCAGGAAAAGATTGAGGGCCAGAATCTCAAATCCAAGACATGTTCGAGGTTTGATGGACAGCAGTGAGCCGCTCTGCTCTACACAACTTGAGAGACCCCGCAGTAAGTAGCAGCGGTGGTACCTTCGCACAATCCTCCAAATCCAGTCGTAACAAAAGGCAGCGTCCTCTCACAAGCCAATTCACACAGCATCGAAGCGCTAATCACTCAAAATCAGCTCTTCTGGGGGAGAGCATGTCATTGCTATTCTTAAATGTGTGGGTGGCTCAGTGGTTAGCACTGCTGCCTCACAGCGACCCGGTCCAATTCCCGCCTCAGGCGACTGTCTGTGTGGAGTTTGCACATTCTCCCCGTGTCTGCGTGGGTTTCCTCCGGGTGCTCCGGTTTCCTCCCACAGTCTAAAGATGAGCAGGTCAGGTGAATTGGCCATGCTAAATTACCTATAGTGTTAGATGCATTAGTCAAGGGTAAATATAGGATAGAGGACTGGGTCTGGGTGGGTTACTCTTCAGAGGGTGGGAATGGATTTGTTGAGCCAAATGTCCTGTTTCCATACTGTAGGGATCTAATCTCAGGACTATCACTTGAAAGAAGTTCTGAGATTTACATATTAATTAATCGAAACCTGCCAACCATTCTAAAAGATGAATGACTTAACGGCAATCTAGGTTTGTTCAATATATTGCATCAGCTCTATGACATTATGACCTTTTGCTAAAAATTCTGTCTTCTTTGATCCGACTCCAATAGTGGGATGATGACCTAATGACAGAGCAGCGCTCTGAAAACTTGTACTTCCAAATAAACCTGTTGGACTATAACCTGGTGTTGTGTGATTTTTAACTTTGCCCACCTCAGTCCAACACCGGCTCTTCCACATTGTTGCTAGTCTTGACACTAGAATGACAAGGCAACCACTCTACTCAGAACTCAGACGCGGCAGGAGTCTCCCAAGAAGACAGCGGAAAGACTTTAGCAATGACCTCATAATAAACCCTAACATTCGCTGCTCGTTGGATGCTGCCTGAACTGCTGTGCTCTTCCAGCACCACTAATCCAGTAACTGAAGAGAAACCCTGGCTTATTATCAACATAAACAGAGAAGGCTCACATCAGGTGGCACCAAACAGATTGAGAAACGTGTGCAGAAGTGACAGAGGGAGCACACAAACCACCAAAATACCCAACTCTTCAAAGCACCACCTTTATTGCATGAGGCAGAGTTTGCAGTTGTACATTGGACATATCAGTCCTTTCAGGATTCATCATATCAGTGGAGACTTGTTATCCTCAATCCCATAGGACTGCCTAAGAAAGAGAAGTTAATCATAGTTAATGCAATACTGAGACACCTTAATTATCCAAAGGACACAAGTTTTGTTCGGTTAATTGAATACCAGATAATTGAATGCCAGATAACATAGTTATCCAAGTATCGGGACCTTGCAATGTTGTTTCAATAATCCGAAATTTGGTTAATCAAATGCCAGATAATCGAGGTTCCTCTGTATCCAACAGAAAGATAGCAATGAGTCATAGAGTCATAGAGATGTACAGCATCGAAACAGACCCTACGGTCCAACCCGTCCAGGCCGATCAGATATCCCAACCCAATCTAGTCCCACCTGCCAGCACCCGATCCATATCCCTCCAAACCCTTCCTATTCATATACCCATCCAACTGCCTCTTAAATGTTGCAATTGTACCAGTCTCCACCACTTCCTCTGGCAGCTCATTCCAAACACATACCACCCTCTGTGTGAAAAAGTTGCCCCTTAGGTGTCTTTTATATCTTTCCCCTCTCACTCGAAACCTATGCCCTCTAGTTCTGGACTCCCCGACCCCAGGGAAAAGACTTTGTCTATTTATCCTATCCATGCCCCTCATAATTTTGTAAACCTCTATAAGGTCACCCCCCCAGCCTCCAACGCTCCAGGGAAAACAGCCATGTTCAGCCTCTCTCTATAGCTCAAATCCTCCAACCCTGGCAACATCCTTGTAAACCTTTTCTGAACCCTTTCAAATTTCACAACATCTTTGCGATAGGAAGGAAACCAGAATTGCACGCAATATTCCAACAGTGGCCTAACCAATGTCCTGTACAGCTGCAACATGACCTCCCAACTCCTGTACTCAATACTTTGACCAATAAAGGAAAGCATACCAAATGCTTGCTTCACTATCCTATCTACCTGCGACTCCACTTTCAAGGAGCTATGAACCTGCACTCCAAGGTCTCTTTGTTCAGCAACACTCCCTAGGACCTTACCATTAAGTGTATAAGTCCTGCTCTGATTTGCTTTCCCAAAATGCAGCACCTCGCATTTATCTGAATTAAACTCCATCTGCCACTTCTCAGTCCATTGGCCCATCTGGTCCAGATCCTGTTGTAATCTGAGGTAACCCTCTTCACTGTCCACTACACCTCCAATTTTAGTGTAATCTGCAAACTTACTAACTGTACCTTTTATGCCCGCATCCAAATCATTTATGTAAATGACAAAAAGTAGAGGGCCCAGAACCGATCCTTGTGGCACTCCACTGGTCACAGGCCTCCAGTCTGAAAAACAACCCTCCATCACCACCCTCTGTCTTCTACCTTTGAGAATGGAATGGAATTAATTTTACATTTCATCTGAGAAACCAAGAGACAAAGAACATTGTGGTGCACCTTTTAGAACTTCTAAATGTGATTTTGAGGAAGTCTGAGTAGGCTGAAAGGTTGCTGAATGTGCATGATGTGTTCAGGTGCACAGTGAGTTAGCACAGAACGTAACTGAACAGATAGCACTGGAAGTACCTTTGGGAACAACTGGGTGAATTCAACCCTGACAATGGGAAGTGGTACAATTATGACTGATGTGTTACACTTTTAGCTGAAAGTGAATGAAATAGGGGATGAGGACAAAATAAAACCTCTTCTCAGCAAGATGAAGCCAAATCCTTTTGTGGTGATATGTCAGCACTATTACACTTGAGACCACCAGTACTATGGACTCTTCTGAAATTACGGAAATTCTGTTATCATACCATGTTTCAGGGTGAGATTCTGCCGAGAGTCATGTTCTATGAAAGGAATCAGTTGCCAAGTGAGACTGTTACCGATTTCATTTTGGAATTAAAGAACCTCTCTGGTCACTGAGAATGTTGCAAACTTAGAAACTGACCTCGGAGACACTAAAGACATAAAAGACAATAAAATCCGGGCCACGTGTCTGAGTAAAGGCAGTGACGTGTTGTGGAAAGAGGCCTGCAATGAAGCCACAGCCATGGAAATGTCAGAAAGAAATTGTTGCAAATGCCCATAGATTATTATCTTTCTAAACTGGCAGAGGAGGTCCACCAGATTTCCATGAGATCCAAACCATGCCAGCCAAACTCCAAGTCAGAAATGTACATCACCATTCTCAGAGTGCCCCCAACCATCTAAGTGTCCCATTTCTAGTCAACACGTACTTTCTGTGAAAAGTCATTCATTTCCACACAATATGCAGAAGTGGAGAAAGCAGTAATTAATGTTTCATATCCTGATAAAGCTCCAAATTGCAGCTGGCACCAGGTTATTAGATTAGATGACTTACAGTGTGGAAACAGGCCCTTCGGCCCAACAAGTCCACACCGCCCCACCGAAGCGCAACCACCCATACCCCTACATCTACCCCTTACCTAACGCATGGCCAATTCACCTGCCCTGCACATCTTTGGACTGTGGGAGGAAACCGGAGCACCCGGGGGAAACCCACGCAGACACGGGGAGAATGTGCAAACTCCACACAGTCAGTCGCCTGAGGCGGGAATTGAACCACTGTGCCACCGTGCCGCCCACTATGGTCAGTTTAAAGCTAATGCATGAAGGCAGGGAATCCTAGAATATGCGCATGATAGATATAGAAGCAGTCTTTTGTAGCGCTGCGGTAATGTCCCTACTTCTGAGCCATGAGGCTCAGGTTTAAGACCCACCTGTTCCACAGGTGTATAATAACATCTCTGAACAGACTGATTACAAAAACATCAATCTAGAAAAAAAAAACTGAATGTTACCAAACAGAAGGATCAAGAATTCTATTCAGTCAGAAAGCAAACAAAACAGCAAAAAGGTTGAGAGTAATCATGTCAACAATATACTGTAATTCCTTTGTCCACAATAGAAATAAATATCAGAGAATCACAACTTACTTTCAGCATTGTGCAGCCATGTCAGTTATTTCAGGAGAGAACGAGAAATCCTATGTCACATTTCCTTATACAAAACTGTTGTAAAACTCACGAGTTATTCCTAAAGCAGTACTCCTATGCTGTTATATCCTACAAATTGCTATTAGAATTTGCAAGAGGCAACAAAGTTTCCCGGATGGGAAGAATTTAGCTTAAAGACCTACAGTTCAATTAGGACAAATTAATTACAGTAGACATCAGTAAGAGTATGTCTTACATTGAGAAGGTGCTATGAAAGCACAAAGTGATCTTTGATTAAAGAGGACAAATGATAAAATTAGCCATTCATGCAAAACTAAATATCATAAGTCAGCAGATTGTGCAAATGTTAATGTCCTTTAGAGATTTTCAGTGAGGACTAATGAATTTCTAAGGTCAGAAGTTAGATTACACCAGGTTATAGTCCAACAGGTTTACTTGAAAATGCAAGCTTTCAGAGCATTGCCCTTTTGTCAGATGAACTGAAAGAGCAAGACTTTCAAATAAACCTGTTGGACTTTAACCTGGTGTTGTCTAACTTTTGACTTTGCCCACATCATAAGTAATTTATAGCCACTGAATTACCTGTGAATTACTTTGCACACACAATAGGCATGTCAGAGAAATTAGTGAAGAAGCTCAAAGATCTAATGCTTGGTAAAGTGCTGTTACAATATGTGATAAACCCTCCTGCTTAATTTAAACCAGCAACACAGAAAAGATTTATCCCATGCAGTAATCTGTGAAAATTCTAGAGGCCAAGAAATATTTAAAGTAAAAATTAACAACTTTATTTCTTTAAGTAAAGCAGAGAATAGTTAACTCACAACTATTTACAACTCCTTCCTCTAACCTATCTTTTACTTCCCCTTCTACAATAGATAAAACCCCTGATTAAGATTTACAAAAATTCAAATTTCAAAACGAATCTTCTTTTTACATGTTCCTCTGTAGATTTGCTCTCCAGGTCAGTGTTGATGTTTTTTTCTTTGTGCAAACTCCTTCTCTAGACAGGTACCTTTCAGAGAGTTCTGACGAGCAGCCTACATCTGTTGGTCTTCTGGTAGTTCTCTCCCAGCTGTTCAATTTTTTTCCGGTCTTACACCCCCAAAGCATCAAATTGTGTCTTTGGCTTTTAATATTGTCAATATACTAAATTCAAACTTGATTGGAGGTTGGTTTCTTTGGGGGTTTAATTTAAACTGATTGGCCAAATTTGAATTTGTTTTCGTCTCCAGGTAACCAATTACCCTAGCTGCTGGACCACGTGTTACATTGTATCTTGTTCAGAACACTTGGTGTTGTCAGGTTGTTCTGCTGCCTTTAACTTTCTTAAAGGTAACAGTATACACATTTTCATAACAGTGCTCAATTATATGATGAACAGATGGTCTTGAGTATGATCATTAGACATTGCTTGAGTATTTCACACATGTGAAATAAACTGTGCATATCAAGACTATATCTTGTGGGGTTTAACAGTCATTAATCCGCCAATGTTTAGAGAAAGTTTGTTAGAGGAATTTCATCAAAAGCACACAAGGTTAGTCCAAAGTAGCCAGAAACTATTTTGCTATTGAAGGGTGCATAGAGATATTGAGGAGCTGTTAAAAAGTGTCATTCTCAGAACTGGAAACAATCCAACTAAGGTTCATTCCATTGACAAGGATTAGGTTTATTGTCACACGTATATAGAATTTCAGTGATAGTGTTTTTCATGTGTTAAACGTAAAGTGTCACCATGCTCTGGTGCCACCTTGAAACACTGAATATAGTGCACAAGTTTACAGCAGTGGAGTCCATATTTCTCTCTTCTCTTTGGTCCTCCTCTGCTACTCCTCCAGATGCTGTTTGACATCGGCCAGGATCTCTGTAAAATGCTCCGGGCGCCTCGGTGATGGGCCTGCCTCCGCCACCACAACCATCATATCCGCCAGCTGGGGCCATGGGCTTGTTCTCATACCCCTGTTCCCTATCTAATGCTCCCCCAGACACTGTCGCCGGTAATTGGTCACTGGTGTTCTGCCTCTGGGCTCCTCCACCACCGATGCCGCAGCTTACAACCAGCTATAGTCCTGGGGCTCCACAGGACCTTGCCTCAACATGGCTGAGCTAAAGACTGGGCCCAAGAGTCACTGAGCCAACAGAAAACCCACAGGTTTGAGTGATCAAACGGAAGTAAATTATGGGAATGAATACTTGTAAATTCTTTAAAGTGGAGATCTAAGACTACCTTAGCTACAGCAAGTGATAGTTGAGGTTTTAAGAAGCTGGTTTGCAGGCAGGCAGATTGGTACTCAGAAAAGCCCCAGAGTGTATCTCACTCAAGAACAGTTTTCTGTGCTGGTAAATGATGACAATGGCAGTTCCTCTAGGGAGTGCAGCCAAAGGCCAGCTGCTCAACAGGAGAGCAGAAAAAGGGAGAACAATGGCAATAGGAAAGTCAATAGTGAGGCATACAGTCGGGCATTTCTGTGGCTGCATATATGACTCCAGGACGGTGTGTTGCCTTCCTGGGGCAACAACCAAAGATGTCACTGCAGGGCTATAGGGCATCTTGAAGGGGCATCACTGTCAGAGATTGGGATTCACAATGGGACAAACAACATAGGTAGAAAGAATAATGATGTCCTGTATCAAGAATTTGAGGAGCTAGGTAGCAGATTAAAAAGCAGAACCTAGGAGGTTGTAATCTCTGGATTACTCCTGGCACAATGTGCTAGTGAGTATAGGCATAGGCAGTTAGAACTAGATGAATATGCAGCTAAAGAGTTTGTAGAATCATTGGATCCCTACAGTGTGGAAACAGACCATTCGGCCCAACAAGTCCACACCGACCCTCTGAAGTGCAACCCACCCAGACCCATTCCCATACCCTATTATTCTACATTTACCCTTGACTAATGCACCTAACCTACATATCCCTAAACACTACAGGCAATTTAGCATGGCCAGTTCACCTAACCAGCACATCTTTGGACTGTGGGAGGAAATGTGCAAACTCCACACAGACAGTCACCCAAGGCTGGAATCGAACCTAGGTCCCTGGCGCTGTGAGGCAGCAGTGCTAACCACTGAGCCACCGTGCCACCCTTAGTTGGTGCAAGAGGAAGGGGTTAAGATTCCTGGATCACTGCTCCTTTATTTAGGGTGGGATCTGTTCAAATTTGACAGGTTACACCTGCGGGGAGGTTTGCTAGTGTCATTAGTAGGGGTTTAAGCCAATTTGGCAGGGGGATGGCATGCAAATGGAGGAATACAGAAGTACGGGGTGATGCACAGACAAGTATTGAAGAACCAAATCAATCATGAAGTCAATGAAAATATAACTAAGACACAAGGAAATGTAGTAAGATTGGTATTTATTTTAATGCAAAGGATCTTGTGAATAAGGCAGATGAGTTAAAAGTACTGATTGACACATAGGGATATGGCATCCGTGCTGTCATGGAAACATGGTTTGTGTGGGGAGACAGGATTGGCAGCTCAATGTTCTGGGGAAAAGAATCTTTAGGCAAGATAGGAGGAGATGCAAAAGTGTTGCAATATTAGTCAAAGAGTCAATTACTGCAGTAAGAAGCAACAATATCTTAAATGGTCATATGGGTAGTACTTAAAAGGAAGGCAATCATTTTGTTGGGAGTGAACTATAGACCTCCTGTAAGGGAGAGATAAAAGTGCAGATACTTATGGGGTGGTGCTAGGCATAATTTTAGGGAACAAAGCTGGGCAAGTGGTAGAATGTCATTTGATGGGATAGCACTTTTTATGATAGTGACAATAATACAGCAAGATTTAAGGTAATTATGGCAAAGGACAAAGATGAACTGGAAATAAAGCTTCTGAATTTAGGCAGGGCGATTTTAATATGACAGGATCTGGCTAAAGGGGACTGGGAGTAGCTATTTTCAGGAAAATCCACATCACAGTCGTGGTGAGTCATTTGAAATGGTAATAGTGAGTGAAGGGCGAGCATGTCAAAGGTGAAGGGTGAGGTCAACAACTTCAGAGAACCCTGGATGTCAAGGGACATACAGGATTGGATAAAGAAAAAGCTTATCTCAGAAGCTGAGATATCACAACAGCCGATGCCCAGGAGGTGTACAGAAAGTCCAAAAGGGGTTACATCACAAATTAGGAAATTAAAGAGGGGACGTGAAAAAACACTGACAGATAACAAATCCAAAGGGATTTTGTAAGTATATTAGAAACAGGAGAATAAGCAGGGAAATAGCGGCTCATTACGAACAAAGTAGCAATGTGTATAGAGCCAGAGGACACAGATGAGATTTTAAAGGAGAATTTTGCATCTGTATTTACTATAGAGAAGGATTATGTATACATTGAAATCAGGGAGGGGAACTGTAATACACTTAAGCAAATTATATTGAGATGGAAGAGGTATTAGCAGTTTTAGTCAGTTTGAATGTGGTTAAGTCTCCAGGCCCAGATGAGATATATCCAGAGCTGTTGTGGGAGGCAACTTATGAGATTGGAGGGCTATGTAAATATATTCAAGGCTGAGATAGACAGACTTCTGATCAGCAAGGGAATCAAGAGTTATTGAGGAAGACTGGGAAATGAAGTTGAAGATTATTAAGTCAGTCATGATCTCAATGAATGGTGGAAATTCAATAGGTTGTATGACCTCCTTCTGCTCCTTTGTCTTATAGTTAACTATTTCTCTCTTCATAGATACTGTCTGACTGCTTGGTATTCACTGCATTTTCTGTCACTACTTTGTAATTTGCATCTGAGATCTGTTTTCTCTTTTACTCCTTTTATGTATGGTATGATAGATTACTTGGACATTCAAAAATGCCTTTGATAAAGCTTATAGAAAATTGCTAAGTTGAAAATCAACAGAGTTGAAGATATTACCTAGGCACCAACAAAATGAAAAGGAAGACATAGCAAGTATTCATTAAAACAGTCACATCAGGATGGGAGTGGGAGTAAGGTTTACAGTTCTCCTTGTAGAAACAAAATAAAATTAAAGTAAATGACACATGTCCGTGATTAACACTGATACGATTTTTTTAATTAAATAGCTAACATATTGTGATCATTCCAATATTGACTGTTTTGTTTCTAGCGAGTGAAACTATAGTGTAGAAATCACCAAGCTACAAAGTTAAAATCAATACCAGAAGAACAGTATCTGTATTCTTTCACATACCAGTATTTTTTGCAATTCAGTAGTCAATTTTGCATGACTGCTCATGGTGGCCAGGTTTATATTATTTTAAGAGATCATGTACTGTCTCATTTGAACCACAGATCAGACTTTGTATTGTTCAGTGAAGGAAATATAGACTGAATGCACTTGTAATTTTAGTTTGCAGGCCACTTTCTAATCAATGTGTTCACAGATGTTATTACACACCTCTGGAACAGGTAGACTTGAACCGAGGGAGGGACACTACCACTGTGCCACACATTGCATCCATCATATGCATGGAAATATGTGTGATTAAAAAAGTATGTTTAAAAGAAATAAAGCCAATAATTTCTCACACAAATAAAATCTTTTCCACACCAGGGAAGTAGTTTTTAATAGGTTTTAAAAAAAATCAGTGTTGGGGAGGCTATGATGGAGTTTAAAAATTTCAAGTCAGAGTCTGATTCGGAATTAACTTGAGGAACAGCTAGAATATAAATAACACAAAGGGGCAGTAATTATCATTTGTAGGCCTTAAAGCAACATGATAAGCTACACATAACATACCAGCAATGGCGGACCCCAATTTACAAACATCTGACTTATGACTGCTTCTGCTTACAATGGGTTCACATAAGATATTAGTAATTTTAAGGATCCAACATGCGAAGATTTGTTCATACTTCCCACTGGAGGAAAGGAGAGACAATGTAAGTCCAGATGTAAACGACATAGGTGAACGGTATACTACTGTATATAACTTTTCAAAGTGTTGCTATTTGTTACAATACAGAAGTTATCAAACAATGTACATGATAACTGTGCTGATAGTACAAAGAAATGCAAAACCATCACACAGGAGAGGAGAGTTGGCATACTCAAGTGATCTGAAAAAGGAGAGACACTGCCGAACATTGGGAAAGAATTAGACCGTACCCATTCAGCAGTTGGAACTATTTTAAAAAGACAAAGTGTTCATTCTGGAACGTTTGAAAGGCTCTGTGCTGAAGAAGGTTACAATAAAGCAATGGAGTAGATTAATTATAGAAATGGAAAAACAGTTAGTTGTTTGGCTTGAGGATCATTGTTGAAAAGTGTTATGTCGGAAAAGCACAGCCTGAAACATTAACTCTACTGCTCCTTGGATGCTGCCTGACCTGCAGCACTTTTCCAGTGCCACACTTTTCAACTCTGACCTCCAGCATCTGCAGATCTCACTTTCTTCTTGAGGATCACTGTTGTATACTGGTTAGCCTAAAGCTCACTTAAGAGAGCCAAAAATCTGCATGCAGACCTAAAGTCTGAGCATGGCAGTGAAAATGAAGATTTAATTACAAGGCAAGGTTGGTTAAATGGATTTAAAAGGGAAAATTTACAAAACATAAAAGTTACTAGTTCTGATCATGATGCAGTGAGTGAATTTCTGGATGCGATGGCTGAAATAATTAGTGGGGGCATGGGTATAGTGCTGAACAGGTTTCAACATTGATGAGATGGAGCTGTTTTGGAAGATTACGTCCTAATGTACATTGGAAAAGAGAAGTCTATGCCAGAGCATAAAGCTGAAAAGTTAGCATGACCCCTTTGCTTGGTGGTGATTGCAAGCTCTAGCCTGTGCTATGCTGAAAATCCTATGGCTTTCAAGGGAACCTAGAAGACAGGGTCATTCAAGATGGAGGATGGGGAAAAAATTGTGGCTGTAAGAGCTGCTCCTTTTTTTGAGGTGTTTTAAGTGTTGGAAGTCATTTCCTTGAATTCCAGGAGCAGTAATTACTGTTTCGTAAGCTGTTGCATTGTTTTGGAACTTTGGGGTAAAAAAAATCAAAACAACAGCACTTTTAAAAAAAAAAGAGGAAGAGAACAAAGGCAGAGACCACATGGTCAGTGACAGAGAGAAAGAGACATTACACTACTGTCTGACACAGCAGTGAATCTAAACAGTGATTGCCTTTGCTGTTTGAGTTCAAGTACTTCTGGAAATCGAGGTGCATCTAAGAAAAATTAACAAACAGCAAGATTCACAGCTGACCTGGAAGGAACCTGTGTGGGAGAGTTCACAGCACAGGAGCAGAAAGGTGCATAAGTTTTAAGTGTAATCTTATTTTTTTTTAAAATAGTGAATAGTGTAGGTTCTTTTTGGTTATATATTTCATTGAGAGCTGACTCTTGATTAAAATTTAAAACTATAAAACATAGGTACTAATTTAGCCAGGAGCAGTGATTTTTAGAGCAATAAGACTATGCTATTTTCTGAAGATTGTTAACGTATAAGGATGGCCTTTAGTAGAGTGATGTGCTCTTCATGTGGATGTTGGGGATTATAGAGTTTCCATGTTACTGGTGATTATGTCTGGATTAAGTGTGTTTGGTTGTGAGTCTTATTAGATCATATGAATCGGTTGGACTGGCAGTTAGAGGCAATGAGGAATTTACAGGAGCTAGAGGGTGTGATGGATGGCAGTTATAGGAGAAGAGAAAAACCACAGATACAGTCAGGTAGATGGGTTACCGCCAGGAAAAATAGGAGAGGGAGGCGGGGAGTGCAGGACTCACCTGTGGCTATCCCCATCTCAAACAAGCATGCTGTTTTGGAAAACGTAGGATGTGATGAATACTCAGGGAAATGTAACATGAATAGCCAAGTTTCTGGTACAGAGACTGGCTCTGATTTAACGAAGGGTTTGTCAGGTTCCAATTGATTAACTGTGATAGGGGACTCTTTACTCTGAAGCAGAGACAGATGCTTCTGCAGCTGACAGCGAGAAATCAGAATGGTGTGTTCCACCCTCGTGCCGGGATCAAGGATATCTCAGAGAGAGTGCAGAATATTCTCAAAGGGGAGTGAGCAGGAGGTCATTGTATACATCGGAACAAATGACATAAGAAGGAAAAAAAATAAGATTCTGAAGGGAGAATATAGGAAGCTAGGCAGGAATTTAAAAAGGAGGTTCTTGAAGATGGTGATATCTGGATTACTCCCAGTACGACGAGCTAGTGAGGGTAAGAATAGGAGGCGAGAGCAGATGAATGAGTGGCTAAGGAGCTGGTGCAGGGGAGAAGGGTTCACATTTTTGGAGATTTGGAATCTCTTCTGGGGTAGAAGTCACCTGTGTAAGAAGGATGGATTACACCTGAATTAGAATGAGACTGATATACTGGCAGGGAGATTTGCTAGAGCTGCTTGGGAGAATTTAAACTAGTAGGTGTATGGGCACGGGGGTTGGTAGTTGGACCTGGGGAGATAGTGAGGAAATAGATCAGTCTGAGACTGGTACAGTTGGGAAAGGGAGCAAGTCAAACAGTTAGGAATAAAAACTGAGGTAAATTAAAATTCATTTATTTCAATGCAAGAGGCCTAACAGGGAAAGCAGATGAACTCAGGGCATTGTTAGGAAGATGGGCCTGGGATATCAAAGCGATTACAGAGATATGGCTCAGGGATGGTCAGCACTCTCAGCTTAATGTTCTAGCATACAAATGCTATAAAGGATAGAAAGCGGGGCAAGGGAGGAGGGGAGTGGCATTTTCAATAAGGGATAACATTACATCTGTACCTTGGGAGAATATTCCTGAGAATACATCCATGCAAGTCACTTTGATGGAGTTGAGAAATTAAAAAAGTGATGATTACCTTATTGGAATTGTACTGTAGACACCCCAATAGTGGAAATTGAGAAACAAATTTATAAGATTTCAGTTACATCTAAGAATAATAGGGTAGTAATCATAGAGGCTCTTCAGCCACGTTCTCTCTTCCTCCCTCTACAAGGATTTCAGTGAGTCCCTCTCTCACTGCACACCCCAGGTCATCTCCTCTGCCCAGAAGCTCTTCAACCACGTTCTCAACTGGGACACCCGGACCAACCAACCCAACAACCCCATGGCTCAACACTTCAACTCCCCCTCCTACTCCACCAAGAACATGCAGGTCCTTGGACTCCTCCATCGCCAGACCATAGCAACATGATGGCTGGAGGAAGAGTGTCTCATCTTCTGCCTAGGAACCCTCCAACCACAAGGGATGAACTCAGATTTCTCCAGTTTCCTCATTTCCCCTCCCCCCACCTGGTCTCAGTCCCAACCCTCGAACTCAGCACCACCTTCCTAACCTGCAATCTTCTTCCTGACCTCTCCGCCCCCACCCCCACTCCAGCCTATCACCCTCACCTTAACCTCCTTCCACCTAGTGCATTTCCAACACCCCTCCCCCAAGTCCCTCCTCCCTACCTTTTATCTTACCCTGCTTGGCACACTTTCCTCATTTCTGAAGAAGGGCTCACGCCCGAAACATCAATTCTCCTGCTTCTTGGATGCCGCCTGACCTGCTGCGCTTTTCCAGCAACACATTTTCAGCTAGTAATCATAGAATACCTACAGTGTGGAAACAGGACCATTTGGCCCAACAAGTCCATACTGACCCTCTGAAGAGTATCCCACCCAGACCCATTCCCCTGCCCTTATTGCTCTACATTTCCTCTGACTAATGCACCTAGCCTACACGCCCCTGAACACTATGGGCAATCTAGTATGGCCAATTCACCTAACCTGCACATCATTGGACTGAGAGGGGAAACCGGAACACCCGGCAGAAACCCACACAGACACTGGGAGAATGTGCAAACTCCACACAGACTGTCGCCCAAGGCTGGAATTGAACCAGTGTCACTAGGATGTAGCAGTGCTAACCACTGAGCCACTGATAGGGGATTTTAACTTTCCAAAACCTGGGATTGCCATTGTGTTTCAGGTTTAGATGAAGAGGAATTTGCTAAGTGTGTACAAGAAAGTTTTCAGTACGTGGATGTACCTACTAGAGTAGGTGCAAAGCTTGACCTACTCCTGGGAAATAAGGCTGGACAAGTGGGGCACTTTGGGGTCAGCAACCATAGTTCTATTTGTTTTAAAATAATGATGGAAAAGTATAGACTGGATCTAAAAGTTGAAGTTCTAAATTGGAGGAAGGCTAATTTTGACAGTAATACGCAAGAAATTTCAAAAGTTAATTGGTTGTGGATATTTACAGGTAAAAGGACGGCTGGAAAATGACAACCTTTCAGAAATGAGATAATGAGAGTCCAGAGACAGTATGTTCCTGTTGGTGTGAAAGGCAAGACCAGGTGTAGGAAATGCTGGATGACTAGAGAAATTGAGGTTTTAGTTAAGAAAAGAAGGAAGTATATGTCAGGTATAGACAGCTTAGTGTATGAAGGCAGTACTGGAGAGAGAAATCAGGAGGGCAGAAAGGGGTGAGAGAGTTTTGGCAAATACGGTTAAGGAGGACCCAAAAGGATTTTATAAATACATTAAGGATAAAAGTGTAACTAGACAGAGAATAAGACCCCGCAAAGATCAGCAAGGCAGACTATGTGTGGAACTGCAGGTGATGGGGGAAACTTACTAAACAAATATTTTGCATCAGTGTTTACTGGGGAGAAGGACATGAAAGATACAGAACGTGGGGAAAAAAAAGATGGTGACATCTTGAAAACTGTCCATATTACAGAGGTGGTGGTGGTGCTGAACGTCTCGAAACGCACAAAAGTGGATAATTCCCCAGGACCTCACGAGGTGTATCCTAGAACTTTATGGGAAACTAGGAAGGTGATTGCTGGGCCTCTTGCTGAGATATTTGTATCAATTGTCACAGGTGATTGAGTTTTTTAAAAAAGTAATGAAGACGATTGACGAGGGCAGAGTGGTTGACGTGATCTAGATGTGGTTCTGTAAGGCCTTCAACAAGGTTCCTCATGGTAGACTGGCTAGCAAGGTTAGATCTCATGGAATACAGGAAGAACTAAC
Organism: Chiloscyllium punctatum; assembly: GCF_047496795.1. Taxonomy (NCBI): domain Eukaryota; kingdom Metazoa; phylum Chordata; class Chondrichthyes; order Orectolobiformes; family Hemiscylliidae; genus Chiloscyllium; species Chiloscyllium punctatum. The sequence continues at coordinate 52,185,376 of NC_092757.1, forward strand.
CATCTGGATACAGAACTGGCTTGAAGAGAGGGTGATGGTAGAAGGTTGCTTTTCAGGCTGGAGGCCTGTGATCAGTGGTGTGCCACAAGGATCTGTGCTGGGTCCACTGCTTTTTGTCAGTTATATAAATGATTTGGATGTGAACAAGTTAGTAAGTTTGCAGATGACACTAAAATTGGATGTGTAGTGGACAGCGAAGTTACCCAAGAGTACAACTGGATCTTGAGCAGATGGGCCAAAGGGCTGAGGTGGGGCAGATGGAGTTTTAAATAAATAGGAGGTGCTGCATTTTGGTAAGGTAAATCAGGGCAGGACTTCTACACTTAATGGTAAGGTCCTGAGGAGTGTTGCTGAACAAAGAGACCTTGGAATGCAGGTTCACACTTCCTTGAAAGTGGAGTCTCAGGTAGATAGGATAGTGCAGATGGTGTTTGGTATGCTTGCCTTTTTTGGTCAGCGTATGGAGTATAGGAATTGGGAGGTAAAAACAATGACTGCAGATGCTGGAAACCAGATTCTAGATTAGAGTGGTGCTGGAAAAGCACAGCAGTTCAGGCAGCATCAGAGGAGCAGGAAAATTGACGTTTCGGGCAACAGCCCTTCATCAGGAATAGAGGTCCTGATGAACTGCTTTTGCCTGAACATCGATTTTCCTGGTCTGTGGATGCTGCCTGAACTGCTGTGCTTTTCCAGCACCACTTTAATCTAGAATATAGGAATTGGGAGGTCATGCTGTGGCTGTACTGGACACTATTTAGGCCACATTTGGAATAGTGTGCGCAATTCTGGTCTCCCTCCTATTGGAAGGATGCTGTGAAAATTGAAAGGGTTCAGAAAAGATTTACAAGGACATTGCCATGGTTGGAGGATTTGAGCTATAGGGAGAGGCTGAATCAGTCGGGGCTGTTGTCCCTGGAGTGTTGGAGGCTGAGGGCTGACCTTGCAGAGATTTATAAAATTATAAGGGGCATGGATAGGGTAAATAGACAAGGTCTTTTTTCTGGGTTGGGTGAAAACTGGAGGGCATTCATTTAGGTTGAAGGGAGAAAGATTTAAAAGGAACCTTTTTTTTCCACAGAAAAGGGGTGAGTGTATGGAATGAGCTGCCAGAGGAAGTGGTGGGGCTGGATAGGCACATGAATAGAAAGGATTGAAGAATATAGGCCAAGAGCTGGCAACTGGGAAGAGATTAATTTAGGGTATCTGGTCAGCATGGATGAGTTGGACCGAAAGGTCTGTTTCCATACTATACAGCTCTATGTCTCTATATAGAAATGCAATAAAAATGACATGGAGTCTGGTTCTGGCATCATTTTGTAGCCAAGGTAACCAGATACTGTGTCTCTAAGAAACTGCCAAGATTTTACTAATCCTAAGTAATGCTCCTGGACATGCTGCATTTCTGGTCATTTTCATCCCAACATTAAGATTGTGTACTTGCCACCCAGAACAACCTCCATACTTCAACCTATGGATTAGGGTGTCATTGTGTCCTTTAAATCCTACCACCACCATTAGACATTTTTCCAAGTCATTATGGCAACAAAGGAGGTTAAAACAAATGAAACAAATTTTTAGAAGTCTTATATTTACCAAGCAGTAAAGAACAATTCAGAGACAATGGGATGAAGGTAAGGCAAACCAATAGGAATGGTATCTGGAAAAAACTTTGGCCTCAGTTTATTAATAGTTTCTTCAAAAATCTTCAAAACCATTATGTGGATCATAGGTGGACAAGCAGGAGGCTGGAAGAGCACAGCAAGCCAGGCAGCATCAGGAGTTAGAAAAGTCAATGTTTCGGGTGTAACCCTTCTTCAGGGCTGGGGTTGAGTGAAAGGGGAGCTGCAGATAAAAGGGAGTGCGGTAGGGGAAGAGTTTGGGTGGGTAAAGGGGCAGGATGGTGAGGGAGGCATAGATGAACACAGGTAGAGGGTAGATGGAAGGGAGGGGAAAGGGCTGAAAAGGGAGTCAGGGGATGGGAAGGGAGGTTATTTGAAATTGGAGAACTCAACTTAAATCCTCCAGGTTGTCGGCCACCCAGGTGGAAGATGTGTTCTTGCAGTCTCCTGCTGGTCTACCTCCGATTTCAACATCTGCAGTTTTTTTTGTCTCTAACTAAAGTGGTGGATCTTAGCAATCACCTCGAGTTCGACACTGTTGTTGATGATATTCGAGATTTGTTCAAATTTCAATCACAAGGGGTGAATAAGTACTGAGGACCTGATGGAATTGGAACACTACATGATTGTAGATGAAGAGGAGGAAGCAACTTCCTAACACTAAGTGATTCATAACCAAACAATTAGCATACACTTGCAGACTCATGGGAATCTTTCCTTGAAATATTTTTCAAGAAGTTTGAAAAGGTAGCCAGACTGGTCCCTTCAACTTCAGCAACACCCCCACCAGCATCACCTTTTTCACAGTTGTTTCCCAAATTAGCTCTTCTCCACCTCCCTCGGGGGATAGCCTTTCTGGCATAAGAGCCTGCATCACTGTTCAAAATAAATTTAAATAAAACCTTTTTAAAAAAAGAAGTTGTGTTGTACACGGTATATGACATTAAATATTATGTACTGACTAAGTCTTATAAACTACTGTATTCATACACATCTACAAAAGTAGAAAAATGTTGACCTGATGTATTCTGACTTGCATACAATTCAATTTATGAACACATTCAGAAATGTAACCCATTTGTACATCAGTGACTGTATAATGTAACGAATTATACATTATATATTGTAAATACTTCTATGCCTATTACACAATCTACTCTCTAACTTCACCATGAGCAGCATTGGAAGTATCTGGCTGGTATTTATTACATTGGCTCAATGACTCTTTGAACTTGTTCATCATCTTCAAAAGGCACATTTCTTATTCAGGAGCAATTCAGAATCCTTAGATAAAGCATAGTATTGTTTTGAATACAAGACTAGAGGGCTATTATAGCATCATTCAGTTGCAGTTAAAGTCAAGATAGCTGCAAATTTTGACTCTGGACATTCAGTTGTTTGCTTCCTTGCTGAAACTTTATGTTCTTTTCCAAATAACAACGATGTTTTGGTCTGTCACTGCTACAAGGTAATTACATTCTGGGTCCGTGGTTACATTATTTATCAATGTTCCTTCAACTGTCTCCCCTTGTGATTTTATGGCTGGCCACTTGAGAATCTGCATATACACAAGAATGTGAACCAAGTGAGCAAATCAACAAACTACCAAGGAGCATCAAGTAACGTTCCATTGCACATGGCAGAGAAATATAGATGAACAGAAAGAATTTAAAACTGCTTAAAATCAGTTAGCTTTTAAAAAAAACACACAATTAAATTAATTTGGCATTAATGTTATAGCAGTTATGCACTTTGGTAAGAAGAAGAGTAGATTATTTTCTAACTGGGGAAAGGCTTCAGAAATCTGAAACACAAAAGGACTTGGGAGTCCTAGTTCAGGACTTTAAATAATATGCAGGTTCAGCAGGTAATTAGGAAGTCAACTACAATGTTAATATTCATTTCAAGAGGGTTAGGGTACAAGAACAGAGATGTACTACTGAGGCTGTATAAGGCTTTGGTCAGACAGCATTTGGAATATTGAGAGCAGTTTTGGACCCGTATTAAAGGAAGGATATGCTGGAGTTGGAGGGATTCCAGAGTTTGCAATGATCCTGGGGATGACAAGTTTATCATATGAGAAGCGGTTGAGGACTCTGGGTTGGTACTGAATGGAGTTTGGAAGGACGAGGGGGACTCATTGAAATTACAGAATACTGAGAAACCTGGATAGAGTGGACATGGAGAAGATGATGTTTCCACTAGTAGGAGAGGCTAAGATCTGAAGGTATAGATTAGTGAAGGGACATCCCTTTAGAACTGAGATGAGGAAGAATTCCTTCAGACAGAGGGTTGTTAATCCATGGAACTCATTGTCGCAGAGGACTGTGGAGGCCAAGTCACTGAATGCATTGAAGACAGATGTAGATAGATTCTTGATTAATAAAGGGGATCAAGGATTATGGGGAAAAGGCAGGAGAATAGGATTGAGAAACAGATCAGCCACAATTGAATGACAGAGCAGACTCGATGGACCAAATGGGTGAATACTACTCCTATATCTTATGATCTACCTGTGTTGGTGGAGTCTTCTTGCCAGAAGTCATTTCTTCATCAGTGACCCCATCGAGATCATACATCCATATGTCTCCTTTCTCATCTCCACAAAAGAGATAGTTTTCAACTGTGCAAAGAATACACTTTCATTACTACGATGCTCCTCCTTCTGTACATATGTATTACACCATACATTGATTCTTTAACCAATCAGGTTTAATATTTGTCCGACATATTTGGCATTTCATAATTGACTAGACAATGAAAATAAAATAAACAGTGCACCAACACTGACACCATAAGATTACAATAAGCAAAACTGCAACTTAAACTCCATTTATTACCATAGCATAGATAGTATTATAGAACACAAGGTAAAACATTCATAGAATCATATTCATATAGCACAGAAACAGACCCTTTGGTCCAAGTTTCCCAAACGAAATTAGTCCCACTTGCCTGCATTTGGCCCATATCCCTCTAAACGTTTCCAATCCTTACCGATCCAAACGTCTTATAAATGTTGTAACTGTACCTTCCTCTGGCAGTTCATGCTTCGTTGAAAAGGCTGCCCCACAGATTTCTTTTAAATCTTCCTCCTCTCATCTTAAAAACATTCCCCCCCCCTAATTCTGAACTTCCCCACCGTAGTTACCTTTGCTAATCACCTTATCTATGCCCCTCATGATTTTATAAACCTTGACAAAGTAACCCCACAACCTCCAAGTCCCAACCTATCCACCATATCCTTATGACTCAAATCCTCCAGTCCTGGCAACATCCTGATCAATCTTTTCTGAACCCTCTCCATATCCTTCCTATACCAGGGTGACCAGAACTGGACACAACACTCCAAAAGAGGCCTCACCAACATTCTGTACAACCTCAACAAGATGGCCAAACTCAATAGTGTCAGTAATGAAGGCAAGCCTTCTTAACACCAGTCTACTTGTGGTGAAACTTTCAAAGAACTATGCACCTGAACTCCTAGGTCTCTCTGTTGAGCAAAGCTGCCAGAGCCTTAACATTAACTCAAAGTTCTGTCCTTGTTTGTTTTACCAAAATGCGAGACCTCACATTTGTCTAAATTAAACTCCACCAGTCACTCCTCAGCCCACTGGCCCAATTAATCAAGACTCCTTTGTAATCTGAGATGACCTTCTTCAATGTTGACTACACTACCAATTTAGGTACCATCTGCAAACTTACTAACTACTTTCTCATCCAAAACATTTATATAAATGACAAACTAAAATGGGCCCAGCACCAATCCCTGCAGATTGAGTAATTCTATATCTTCCATATCCTTTTCCACAGTAAACACTGATGCAAAATATTCATTTAGTATCTCCCCCTTTTTCTGCAGCTCCACACAAAGGCTATCTTGCTGATCTTTGAGGGGCCCTATTCTCTCCGTAGTTACCCTTTTGTCCTTAATGTACTTGTAAAAGCCCTTTGGATTCTCCTTAATTCTATTTGTCAAAGCTATCTCATGTCTCCTTTTTGCCCTCCTGATTTCTCTCTGAAGTATACTCCTATTGCCTTGATCTATCCTGTTGTCTTGTCTTGTGTACCTTACATATGCTTCCTTCTTTTTCTTAACCAAACCCTAAATTTCTTGAATTATCCAGCATTCCCTATACCTACCAGCCTTCCCTTTCACCCTAACAGGAATACACTTTCTCTGGATTCTTGTTATCTCATTTCTGAAGACTTCCCATTTTCCAGCTGTCCCTTTACCTGCGAACATCTGCCCCAATCAACTTTTGAAAGTTCTTGCCTAATACCATTAAAATTGGGATTTCTCTAATTTAGAACTTCAACTTTTCGATCTGATCTATTCTTTTCCATCTTTATTTTAAATCTAATAGAATTATGGTTGCTGGCCCCAAGGTGCACCCCCACTGACACCTCAGTCACCTGTCCTGCCTTATTTCCCAAGAGTAGGTCAAGTTTTGCATCTTCTCTAGTAGGTACATCCACATACTGAAATCAGAAAATTGTCTTGTGTACACTTAACAAATTCCTCTCCATCTAAACATTTAACACTATGGTAGTCCCAGTCGATGTTTGGAAAGTTAAAATCTCCTACCATAGCCACCCTATTATTCTTACAGATAGCTGAGATCTCCTTCCAAGTCTGTTTCTCAATTTCCCTCTATTAGGGGGTCTATAATACAATCCCAATAAGGTGATCATGCCTTTCTTATTTCTCAGTTCTACCCAAGTAACTTCCCTGGGTGTATTTCTGGGAATATGTTCCCTCAGTACAGCTGTAATGCTCTCCCTTATCAAAAACACCGCTCCCCCTCCTCTCTTGCCCCCCCTTTCTATGCTTCCTGTAGCATTTGTATCCTGGAACATTAAGTTGCCAGTCCTGCCCATCCCTGAGCCATGTTTCTGTAATTGCTATGATATCCCAGTCCCATGTTCCTAACCATGCCCTGAGTTCCCTGTTAGGTCCCTTGCATTGAAATAAATGCAGTTTAATTTATTCGTCCTACCATGTCCCTGCCTGCCCTGACTGCCTTTGCTGTTTGAATTCATGTATCGCTGGACATCGGAGTGCATCTGGGAAAATTAACAAACAGTGAAATTCACAACTGATCTTGGAAGGAACTGTTTGGGCGAAGTCACAACACAGAAAAAGATAAGTGGCTTGTTTTAAGTATGGCCTACAGAAAGTCTGCAGTAGTAAGTAGAGTGGGTCTTTCTTGATTGTATATTTTTTTGAGATATGTTTCCTGATTAAACTTAAAATATAAGCCATAACTATTAATTTAACCTGGGGCAGTGTTTTGTAGAGGAATAAGACAGTGTTATTTTCTGGGTCTGTAGATTGTAAAGGAACAAAAATGGCCTTTAGTAGAGTGATATGCGCTTCTTGTCAGATGTGGGAATTTAAGGAGAGTTTATGGGTTACTGCGGATTATATCTGCAATAAATACTGTTGGTTGCGAATCTTATCAGATCGAATGGATTGGTTGGAGAAACAGTTAGAGGCAATAGGAATTTGCAACAGCAACGGAATGTGATGGATGGTAGTTATAGGAAAGGGGAAAAATCGCAGATATAGTCACATAGATGGGTTAACTCCAGGAAAGATAAGAGAGACTAGTAGATAGCCATAGAAGACTCTTGCACTATTCCCATTTCAAAAAAGTATGCTGTTTTGGAAAATGTAGGGAGTAATCAATTCACAGGGGAATTTAGCACGAACAGCGAAACTTCTGATATGGAGAGTGGCTCGAATGCAACGAGGGGTCTTCGAGTTCCAAGAGATCAATTTTGTTCGGAGACCCTCTAGTCCGAGGTACAGACAGATGTTTCTGTGGCTTGCAGCAAAAAATTAGAATGGTGTGTTGCTTCCCTGGTGCCAGGATCAAGGATGTCTCAGAAAGGATGCAGAATGTTCTCAAGGGGGGGGGGGGGGGGGAAGAGGTGCCAGCAAGAGGTCATTGTCCACATTGAAAGCAATGACATAGTAAGGGAAAAGGTTGAAATTCTGAAGGGAGATTGGAGAGGAATTTTAAAAAGGAGGTCCTCGAGAGGAGCAATATCTGTGGTACGTGTATGGAATGAGCTGCCAAGGAAGTGGTGGAGGCTAGTACAATTGAAACATTTAAGAGGCATCTGCATGGGTATAGGAATAGGAAGGGTTTGGAGGGATATGGGCCGGGTGCTGGCAAGTGGGACTAGATTGGATTGGGATATCTGGTTGGCATGGACGGGTTGGACCGAAGGGTCTGTTTCCATGCTGTACATCTCTATGACTCTATAGCACCACTGGTCACAGGCCTCAAGTCCAAACAACAACCTTTCATCACCACATCTCCTACCATCAAGCCGATTTTGTATCCAGTTGGCAAGCTCTTCCTGAATATCGTGTGATCTAACTTTACTAATTTGTCTACCATGTAGAACCTTGTCAAAGGCTTTACTAAAAGTCCATGTAGATGTCTATCACTTTGTTCTCAATCTTTTTGAACATGTCCTCCAAAAACTCAATCAGGTTTGCGTGACAATTTTCCACACACCAAGCCATACTAACTACCCCTAATCTGTCCTTGCCTTTCCAAATACATGTCGATCCTATGCATCAAAATCCTTTCCAACACTGATGTCAGATTCACTTATGTATAATTCTCAGGCTTTCTTAAATAACAACATTAACCACTCTGTAGCTCTGCCAAACCTCACCAGTGGCTATAGACGATATAAATATCCATGCTGTGGGCCCTGCAATTTCTTCCTTAACTTCCTGAAGCATCCTGGGATATACTTGATCAGGTCCTGAAGATTTATACACCTTTATATTTTTTAAAGCTTCTAGCACTTCCTTTTCTGTAATGTGGTGGTTTTCAAATTTATTTCCCAGAGCTCCCTCATCTCCATTTATTATTTATTTACCATAATTTCCATCTCCTGGGGTATTTTACGATGCTGTGTCTTCAAGAGGAGTGTTTGTCCTGGTTTCTTTGAGAGATTGGTGGGACAGCAGCTGAGCAGTCTATGTGAATAACTTGTGAGGCCTTGGGTTTTAAAAAGAAATGTTGGAACAGTAGCAGCCTGAGTGGGGTTGGCCAAGCTCTCTCAGATCAAGGATTTTCAGTTAGCTTTCAGCAATCACTGTTGTGGGCTTGAAATGGAATCTATTCTTCCCTCTCTCAATCAGAATTAAAAGCTGAGGGCTCTCTTCCTACAATGCTGGATTGCATGTGAGATAAAAATCGGTTTTCTGAATTTGCTCCTTTTGCCATAAGGACATGTTTGTGGGATGCTACTATATTGGAACAGTTAAAAGGCATCTGGATGGGTATATTAATAGGAAGAGTTGAGAGGGGTATGGGCCAAGTGCTGGCAAATGGGACTATATTAATTTAGGTTATCTGGTCAGCATGGATGAGTTGGACCAAAGGGTCTGTTTCCGTGCTGTACATCTCTATGACTCTAATTAGTTAGAGTTACTGTTTCTATTACTCTTAAGTTTTCCAGTAGAGTTGTTATTTGAAGTTTTGCTTTCTTTTGTTGTATTTTAACGATAGTGTTTGACCAGTCAAATTGTAACTGGAACACAGCACTTCACATTTGCCTTTAAAGTAAGAAAACGTTAGGGTCGAGGCTACCTTCTTAAAATATTTTGGAGGGTGCCTGGTCTTGTCCATAACAGGTTCCACACATAGATAACCTCATTGATCTTTAAAGGGACTTTATTTTCTTCCTAGTTGTTCTTTTGCTCTTAATGTACTTGTAGAATCTCTTTGGATTATCCTTAGCCTTATCTGCCAAGGCCATCTTCTGATTTCCTACTTAAGAATGCCCCTACTGCCATTCTGTTCTTCAAGAAATTCACTTGATCTCACTTTTCTACACAAAATATGTGACTCCTTATGTTCTAAACACATTCTATTATGTCATCATTTAGTAACAGTAGATTAAGCAAATAATCTTTCTACATCATTAACCCTTGATATATCATCAGAAAGCTAATTTAAAAAAAAAACAAGTTATCTAGAAGGAAAGAATTAGGATTGGATTCATCTGCCTATTTTACATATTGCATTAATTTACTTTCATTCAATAGGAGGTCAAGACATAGTATAAATTGGATTGTCAATCCTTAACAGCTTCCTGAAACAAAAACAGAAATTGCTGGAGAAACTCAGCAGGTCTGGAAGCATCCCTGGAGAGAAAGCACACAGTCAACATTTTGAGTGCAGTGACTCTTCTTCAGAACTGGGCCTGAAACGTTGCCAGACCTACCGAGTTTCTCTAGCAATTTGTTTCCGTTTCAGATTTTCAGCATTCACAGTTCTTTATTTTTTGTTTAATGTTTCCTGTCTGACACACGAAGTTAAAATGCCCATATCATACCTCTATTCCTTAATCCATAACAACATCTTGAAGTAGCTATATTTTGGGAATCAAAGGATAGATTTCTAAGCACCTCAATGCAGTACATGGTTGCAAGATACTGTTGATTTATTTTTAATAATGAATAATCTTATCTGACTTTTTCTGCAACAGACAATCTTTAAAAATAATTTTTCAATGATTCCTTTCCATCTTAAAAGAAAATTTTCCTATAGTCAAAGATTTCAGACAAGGCACAGAATCTGCTGACACTTTCTAAAAGAGTTAACCTTGGCTGAGTGATAGCAGATTGACTTTAAAGAGTCAAGAGTTCAATCGCTACTCCAGAGGTCTGTGCACACAATCTAATTTGGTACCAGTGTTGTATGAAGAACTATTCAAAGGGGTGTCTATGGTAGCAATGACGTGGAGGTGCTGGTGTTGGACTGGGGTAGACAAAGTTAAAAATCACACAACACCAGGTTATAGTCCAACTGGTTTATTTGAAAGTACTAGCTTTCGGAGCACTGCTCCTTCACCAGGTAGCTGTGGAGTAGGATCATAAGACAGAATTTATAGCAAAAGATCAGCGCCATGCAACTGAAACAATATATTGAACAAACCTAGATTGCTGTTAAGTATTTCATCTTAGCTCAGACAATGGTGTGAGGTTACAGTCTGTCTGTATCCTAAGCTTGAGTCAGACTGGTTCTGTTTCCAAAGTAGGAATTTATAAAATGTAGCATGCATTGACTGCCACAGATTGTACACTTTTTAAATGGAAGTTTACCCCATAGACATATGCATGAAGGAGGGAGGGGGAGAGAGAAAAAAAAGAGAGTGCGAGAGTGTGTCTGAGTTGATTTGTCACCTTTTTATAAAACCTTAAGTTATCTGGAGAATATGGCTTAAAAGTAGTTCTGGGATTTACATATTAGTGAACCAAAACCTGTAACCCATCCTAAAAGGATGAAAGACTAAACAGCAATCTAGGTTTCTTCAATATATTGTATTAGTTGCATGACACTGCGATCTTTTGCTATAAATTCTGTCTTATGATCCTGCTTTACAGCTACCTGATGAAGGAGCAGTGCTCTGAAAGCTAGTACTTCCAAAGAAACCTGTTGGACTGTAACTGGATGTTGAGATTTTTAACTTTATTCAAAGGTGAGCAGTGAAATTCCTGTGATGTTTTGACTGGACAATCATTTTCAAAAAGCTGATTACTGCTTACATATCTCATAAGATGATCTCTGCAATGTTTCTAGTACAAATCTCATTCACATAAGTTATCAGTGGATCTGGTTTGGTTTGACTGGATTGCATGCCTGCTGAGTTAGCAATCCAATTTCTGCCTTTTGTCAGCATTGCTCAGGTGATAGCATTTTCATTTTTGAATCACAAGATTACAGAGATGTGAAATTCTCTTCAATGCTTGAGGACAAAATGTAGGCTGAAACTCCAATATAAAACCAAGAACATGCTGAACTATCAGAGATGCTATCTTTTAGATGGGATATTAAGCTATGGCCCCCTTCAATTAATAATTTCAATCGTAGTCAAGGATTAATTATAAAGACGTCTCAAGACGAGACTTCCAGAGTCTTTTGGTAATTGCCATTATAAACTTGTATTCATCAGGAATTTATTCCTATACTGAATTGGAAGATCGCTTATTCTATTTACAAAGGATAGTCTATTGACCATAAGACCTTAAGACAGAGGAGTGGAAGTAAGGCCTTTCAGCCCATGCAGTCCACTCCGCCATTTAATCATGGCTGATGGGCATTTCAACTCCACTTACCCGCATTTTCCCCATAGCCCTTAATTCCTTGGTGACATCAAGGATTTATCAATCTCTGCCTTGAAGACATTTAGCGTCCCGGCCTCCACTGCACTCTGCGGCAATGAATTCCACAGGCTCACCACTCTCTGGCTGAAGAAATGTCTCCGCATTTCTGTTCTGAAATTACCCCCTCTAATTCTAAGGCTGTGTCCACGGGTCCTAATCTCCTCACCTAACGGAAACAATTTCCTAGCGCCCACCCTTTCCAAGCCATGTATTATCTTGTAGACCTTAACTACATCACATGGATTCAAGAACAGTGTTATACTTCATGACTAGTGTTCATTGTGATGAGACAGAAATTTCAAAAAGTAATGTCCTCAAGGTGCTCTAACCAGTCATAGTAAAACATTAAACACAGAATAACTAAAACACCAATAAAGTCTGATACTAATTAACTCATTTATAACTATAAATTCTGTCTGCATATTGCTCAGTGTACTTTGGGGGGAGAAACATTTGTGAAGCATTTTGATAATACTATGTAATCACATTGCAGTATGAGGTTTGTGTAATAATTGGGGGGAAATACAATTTCTCCTTGAAATAAAAACTTCAATATCCTTCAAAAACAAGATATTTCTCACAAGATATTTTTACATTGCCCTGGGAGAATATTTGTGATTTAAAAAAAACAAAGGATTTTATTAAAGTCTTGTTCCTCCAGAGACTTTGTGCACTAACCTGGAGAAACAGAGAGAGCAATATAAACTTCTTCTGTATTTGACCATTCCAGCTCTCTCAGAATTACTGCATGAATCTTTGTTTGACGTTTATTCCATCTTTTTAAAGTTTGGCTCCAGCTCCATAGGTATATAGAGCCTTGCATGAAACCTTTGGAAGCTGTGCAATGACAAAATATTTAAGTACAGCAGCTTCAATAATCTAAAAAGGTTTATCTATTGCTTGGCATAAACACCAGTTACAAGTTAAACAAAATATAAATAATTTAAATTGATATTTTAGGAATGAGTTATAATAGGTGATAAGTTTTGCCATTAAAAAGTGCTTGAACACTTCAATCAGAGAAACACTTAACTTTGACTTAAATACAGGTTACGCAACAGCTTCATCATTGGCATCGGAGGCTTGAAAAATAGCCATTTATTTCTTTATGTAAATTTGGCTTCAAATGTAAGCTTCTAAAAACTGCACTGTCGAACAGTGTGTTTTAGGTTGATTATGCCATATCGTGACTGTACGTAAGAAAGTGCAACTTCATGCTGGAAACCTAAGCAAGTAGCTGGACAACCAACCAAAACTACCCAAATTCAATTTAGGGAATAAATTTTGATTCCATTGTAATGTTGCATTGCTTATGAACTTTAGTCACAGATGCAACATGAACTTGGTAAACTAACTTAAATTTATTACATTAGACTAATTTAAATAAATGTAATATCAGATTTAAGTGGCTTTCAGTACTCCTACAATTTCCATTAAATTATAGCATACTTACCTACAAGATCATCATTGCAGAATGCCAATGAATCAGATTTACTATTTTCTTTATTGCAGACTGGGAACAGAAATTCCATCTTAATATTTCTAATAGTATAGGAGAATAGCAATATGTTACTTTCATAATGAAGCACTCCACTCAGCAGCATATAAAAAATGCACTTCATTTCAATATCAGATCAATAATCTGCAATTTCTGGTCTTCTCATCAGCCACTCAATATTATCAGAGTAAAAATCAAATTAGTAACAAGGAAAATTAGCCTCAAGATAGTGTTATTTCTGGCTTCCAGCAATTTGCTTTCATTTTACAGAATTAATGCGGTTGTAAGAAAAGAAATTTGAGAGAATTTTAATTTGAAATGAAACTTTTGTTTGGTTTTCAAACTTTTGGATACATTACAGCTGTTGCAAAATTTGCTAGACTTTGATCACTTGGCAAATGTCTAACATGGGTCACTAGAACAAGAGAATACTTAAATATTACTTTTTATTACAATAATAACAATAATAATTAATTAATTAATTACAATAATAATTGTACAAATAAGCAAAAAAGGTTTTGCGTGAATATGGTTTGCACGTGAGATTCAAGCTGATCATAAAACCCTAAAATTGGCTCCTTTAGTTTACAATCTTCAATCAAATGTTTAATATTTCTTGGAAATTGCTGTTGGTAATGAAGTGTTGGCTATGAATAAGAAAAATATTAAAAAGTAATATTTACATAAAATATTGCAAATTTGATACTTTCTTATTCATAGCCAACACTTCATTACCAACAGCAATTTCCAAGAAATATTAAACATTTGATTGAAGATTGTAAACTAAAGGAGCCAATTTTAGGGTTTTATGATCAGCTTGAATCTCACGTGCAAACCATATTCACGCAAAACCTTTTTTGCTTATTTGTACAATTATTCACAACTCCAGACAAACTCTGATGTGTTGAGGTTGGCATCGTAGGAAACTTCAAACTAATGTGGCAATCATAGGAGAATTTTACTGTGACAAGGTGGAAATGTCATTTCGAAGCTCAAAACATAAGCCTTTGCCAAGTGAATTCATAATTAGTCGGCCAAAATAATGAGAAAAAAAACCTTCAGAATCAGGTCTGATGGCAAATAATAGTGCAGTCAGAATGTGGATCCCTTTTAAAGGCTTCCGAAATTTGGATGGAGCCGCATGAGCAATCTGTGTAAAGCCTCTGTTACTCCACAGCATCACCTCTACATGTCAGCACTGGAAGTGGATGCAGTGAAGTGGCCACATGATCTTTAATATTCCAGTGAATATATAAGAGGATTATGTGTTACAGGTGCCTTTACAACAGATACCACAGCTTGGCATCCTTTGCTTTTCCTAACCTTAACCCTAACCATAGCCTCTGAAAACAAGAAGCCCCCATGGTCATTCTCAGTCATGTCTATTAGATCCATTCAATTAAGCATCCACCTGTCATAATACCACCAGGAATGCTGGTGCAACTTCCTTTGGTGAGACAAACTTCCATCAACATCTGTTATTGCCTCTTTTTGCCTAATGGAGAGTTAAGTACCAGGAGACAGGAGTGCACTTCTCCAGCAACCTCATCTTCATTTATCTCTCTGCAGCATCCCCAATTACTCTGGAAGCTTCAAATTGGGCAAGAAACATTTACCTTTTTGTCCAACAATAAATGACAGCTTGTGAATAGCATTAGCTAGAATATTTTAATATTAGGGAAGTAGCCTTAGTCCCAGAGGCTGCTGTCACAGTAGGGACACACAACTGGTGATAAATTTAATCTGAGGATCATTACAAATTGGGGAAAGGGTGAGATTAAGAAGGCAGGGCCTCCTGTCTGAGGTTAGTCAGTGTGGGAATAGAATTTGTGCTGCAGTACTAAGAAAAAGCAAGTAATGGCAATCTCAACAGTAAGTTTTTAAAATTACATTTACAGTCGCAACATAATAATTGAATTTGGAATTCAATTAAGAGCATAATTAGGAATATGAAATTTCCTTCAATATTAGCAAAAGAATTCCAAATTAATCACTTATGTTTAAGGATTGCACAACAATAAATCAATTACTTAAATTTACATTTGGCCCATCTTAAAGCGATCTATTAGCAATTAGAACCCAACAGGTAAGTAGTGGGTGAGTAGTTACAGGAGATAAACAAGTACAGAAACAAAACAGCCTTTCAGGAGGCACTTGAAGGTGAGACAGAAGTACCAAGGCTGAGTGGTTTCAGAAGAGATTTCCAAATTGCAGGTATGTGATTTGGAGTGTGGTGGTGGGAGATGGTGTGAGAGTAGTGGGTGTGTGAGGAGAGAGTATGTGTATTCTCAGTGCAGACCCATTACACACAACATTGGAAAACCATTCTGGAAGATGCAGGGACAAAGACAGAAGAAACTGCAGAATTATTGGAGGCATCTGAATAAGGAGGATCACTGGCACCCACGAGATTACACTCAGTAAAACGTCAGAGGTTTCAGGAGAGATACTACATATTCATCAGAAATGCGATTAAATATTAATACACAAAATAAACTACTCACCTTTTGCTGTCATAGTTAGTTAATGAGATATCCCAGGCAAAGCATCCACCTTCACAGGCAGCCAAAAGGTATTGATCAGGGAAGGTTGGAACAAGACTCATCTTCAAAGGGGTTGAACAAACTTTCAAAACCAGCAACCGACTATGAGCACAAAAAGATCACTGGAATTAGTCACAGCAATTACAAGTCCCTATGTTCCCAAAGAAAGAAAAAAGTCCTTAAAAATAAAACTCCTCGAACTTGGCAAAGTTGCAAATCCATTAGTGCAGGGTTTCAAAAACTGAGTTATGACACTCTGGAAGCTTTTGGGGTTGCAACCTGCAAAGCATCAATGGCAATCAGGGAGCTTGGTTTGTCTTGACAGTTGCAAAGCCCATTTACAGGTTTGGTTTCTTCCCATTGGTCAGCACAGTTTCATTGTCTGCTCTCTGTGGTTTAATCACTGCCACCACCACAGCCTTTAAAAAGGTGGATCATCACCTTTCCTCAGGGTAAAACCAATAGTTTTATAGCGCTGCGTAACAAAGCAGGACTCCTTCCAAACCTAACTCAAAAATTCCCTTTCCCCTCTCTGCACAATTTTCACTCCAGTGTCATATGCAATTTGAAACATTAAAATGGACCCACATCAGGAGGAAGTCCAGAAACACTATTTGTGATTCTGTGCGCTTCTATCAATGCTGTAGAATATGTGCTGATCATTCCTTTTCTAATTATATTACTCACAGACTAGATAGTATGTTTAATAATACGATATAATAATCCAATCGATGATATACATAAAATAATTTTAAATTCATAATGAAGGAGCACATTTATATGGAATTAACATTTTATTTCAAAAACCTTTAAACAGACATGACTAAAAGGTTTTACATGAAACTTTAAGGTGGCTTTAATGCTGCCCATCACGATGGGAGGTTCGCTACGTCAGACTCCTGATTAAGCGGGATGTCAGATGTAGTAGGGAAACATTGAATGAGCCGACTGGCATCCATTACCCTAGAGCTCACCATATAAAGTGGTGACGCAGGGATTAAAATGGGAACTACACAGCTTTCACACATCCTGAGGGGGCCCCGGGCAAATCAAACTGGGTATGACAGGGGGACTCCTGCTTGAGGGGCTCTTGTTATCAGGGACTCTGCTTCTAATAGAGGGGCCTGACAATTGTCAAAGTGCTAACCATTAAAAGCTAACATTTTCCCTATGATCCTCCTTTCAATTCTCCTAGAATCCTCCATCTTTGGTCTGTGGTCCCACAATGATCCAGGTTCAGGTCCAGGGCTAGGGCTGGTAGCAGCCATCAGTCCTGCTTTGTTGATGACACGAAGAGCTGCAGATCTTGGATTGGCCAGCACTTCTCAGCAGGGGAGACTTGCCAAAGAGAACTTCAATCACAGGGAAGACCAGTTGGTGTCCACTCAGTTGCCAAAAGGTTCAATCAGGTGTCCCTCCCTGTATTCTGATTTGTATTAGCATTTAATTAAAGTCTAACTAATTCTGCCAGGATTTCCAACAGTGCTTCATAACTCCTGAATATTCATCTCATACACGATGCATGGTACTCAATTTTAAAAAGCGTCAGAAACAAAGGTGTCTCTATTTAGCCTTAGGTTGTAGATGACACATATTTTGCATGTTACAGCTGACATGATGCTGTTACATAAGATTTGTGACACGTAATATCTGGTGAGAATGAATATGGAAAAATATTGCATGAATTTGAATATTTAGCCATTGAATAGGCCATGGAACTTTGCAGTTCCCTCAGCTCCAAAGATGTACTTTGCCAGTCGAGTAGTGGACATTTTTTAAAAAAATTCTTTTCAATTTTAACTTCATTTAGATTAGATTTTTTTAGATTACCTACAGTGTGGAAACAGGCCCTTCGGCCCAACAAGTCCACACTGACCCGCCGATGCGCAACCCACCCATACCCCTACACTTACCCCTTCACCTAACACTACGGTCAATTTAGTTAAGTTTTTCTCTATTTCCTATTCTTGGTAATATTTTTCAATTTTTGGCTTAACTCCACATATATATCAGACCTCTTAAAACACTCTTAATTGTATTTTTCTTTCAGATATTTCAAATTTACTTATTCCAGTTCAATATTTTAATACAATATTTCTTTTCCTTTTTAAAATCACTTGTTGCCCTCTTCGCCAGACAGATATGCTACAGCTAGTTGCACAGATCACAGATGCACAGTTGTTACTGCCTGACCCCCAATCTGTTGTTGGCTGAGAAAGATTAGAGTGGGCACTGTTCAACACTGACAGCCAATCCCACCAATGGCACACAGTGACTTCCCAGCAAGTTGCTTTCTACCTCGAATGCCTTGTCTGAAAGCTCACCTCACTGACTTGCTCCTTATTCTGTCAAGGGTTAATGAAATGCAGCTGGACAATGCCACAAATCCTCAGTGCAGCACAGTGTCTGCAAACTTTCCTACAATTACAATTCTGATGTAACTGATTAATGAAAAATCCATGGGAAGGTCATTCAAGCACTTAACTCATCATCCAGCCACCTACGCGATTAAAACATAATTCTATGCCACCTTCAAGTCAAACGTTTGTAAAAGGTGATTTTTGGGGACTCAGTGCCCTTTGAAACAGTAATGGATGAGCAAATGAAGTTGTTTAAAAATGCTATTTCTATTCACTTAGTAAATCAGCACTGCATTTACCTCACTCTGAAGTTATAATCATTATCTGGAACACCAATATCCCATAAGATGATGGTTTTATCGTAGGATCCAGCTGGTTAAAGGAAATGAATTACAGCATTACAATCTAAAACACAAAGGCAGGTGAGGAAGGCACTCCTAAATCATATCTACTGGAATTGAACAGGTGACTTTTATGACCCTGTTGTTACAATTAACTAGTGAACAGTAACTGTATATTGTAGTGTGGACTGATCTGGTGCACTGTGATTCTAATATTAAGTTAAACTGGTTGCAAGGGATTTTTAAAAATTATGAAATTCAACAAGTCACTAGTGCATGCCAAGAACTCACTAAAACGGAAACGGTTTATGAAGGAGTGTCTCAGGTTCCATTCAGTGAATGTCAATGTCAATGTCAAAGAAGGGGCATTTCAATCAGTTAGACATTCTTCACACCATTATTCAACAGGTATTGTTCTATAAACCACAACTGATAGTAATCATTCTTCTTCTTTCACCTAAAGTGAGCACCTCTTTAGTAAGCTGATAAGGACAAAAGGGAAAGATGAAAGTTCCCAATTAAATAGATAGGATCTATTTCTAATCATGATCTCAACAAGTACCAATATTCCAGAAATGTTTATAGGGAGATAATCTACAACCTCTATTGCCCACAAGTATTCAAGCATGAGTCTTTGCATGAAAAATACATGGTTAATGATCAGTTCAACTGCTATAAAATGAAAAGTAAGAATGCCCTTACATGGACAACAATATAAAAAGCTGAAGAAGTGAACATTACGATGGGAATGCTGAGAGAGGGAGTGCGAACATTGTCAGAGAATTGTGAAGGAGGGAGTAGGAACATTGTTGGGGGGAATGGAGGAAGGGTGAACATTGGTGTGAAAGTATGGATATTGTTAGAATTGCAGTGGGAGCAGAGTGAACACTATTGAGGAGCAAGGGAAGAGGAAAGTTAAACATTGCTGGATGTGTGGAAGGTGCTGGAAATTGTAGGAGGGTGAGAGAAAGAGATTGGAGTTCTGTTGGGGTAGGTGAACAGTGGAGAGGGAGGAAGAGTGTATATGCAGTGTTGTGTGATGGGGAAGGGAGAGTCAGCTGCGAGTGAGCTATTCCAGGTAAGGGGCATGGGGGCCAAGATGACCTGTACAAGCAAGAGGGGGGTGGGGGAGGAAAAAAAGAGCATGAGCAAAGCCAGGTTGGCAGTGGATGAGGCTTTCAGGAGAGACAACTCCTTTAAAAACTTCATAGGTCAATGAATGAAGACAAACCTTAAGAAAGTGCCTTCAGTTCATTTTGAGAATGGGAACATGGCTTTTTTCCTGGTATGTTTTACCTCTAGGTCTGTGTGACTGCCCATTGCTGAATCAAAATGGGAGCCTTCATTGAAGGTTCATAGGTTCCAGTGTAAAAAGGCAGTGTAGAAGTTATTTAATATTTCAGTTGGCAATCGATGCTGCCACACTGCTGCTGACTATAAAGATCAAGCAGAGGGTTAAGAAGTCAATAATCCTGGTTGCAACATTTTTAAGAACATTATGCTTGGGAAGACGACAGAGGAAATGCTTTCTAGAATTAATTAGGAGTTCTCCCCAAATCCATATCTTCCTGATCGGACAGAGGATACAAATTTCAATGGTACTGGTTCTGGGAAATGAAGTAGAACAAAATAAACCAGTTAAAAATAAAAATAACAGATAATGAAGAGTCAAAGGTAAGAATATTGGACCTGAAAAAGGAGAAAGTTCAGGGTGATGAACAATTTGATGCAAATTAAAAAGGTTAAGGAAAGCTGGCTTGGCCAATCAATGAAACAGTGAAAAATATCCTAGTGATAAGCAGCCTGCATGCTTTTAGCTTTTGAAAGAACCTGCTTTTTTTACAGGAAGAATTAGGATGAGGCCCTTAATTGGCAGCCACTTGCCATGGACTTTCCTGCCCAGAACTTAATTCCATTTAATATTCATTGGTTATAGTACACCATAGATAAACCTTAGCATGAAAACATTATGAAGCAAGAAGGGATAAGGAGATTAAATTTCCACTGGAACAGAAGATCAAGAGGATTTTTTAAAAATTCTGAATGGTTAATAATAAGACCTAATCAGTTTCAAACTATTAGAATGAGTTTAAAAAACTGTCTTAAGTGTTGACGTGAATGGCTATGATATAAACCTCTACAATCCAATATACATGAGCTTTAAGTATAATTTAGAGTAATTAACAAAATCCCCTAAACTAACTAAATATAACAGTATAATTAATGTTTTCTCTCCTTCAAATTATATATTTTTAAAAAAACTTAACTCTGTCTCCTTTGTCAGCCCAAGAAAGAGATGTTAAAGTACATCCCATAGAAAATTCAATACTTACTAAAGAGGAACGTTTCATGTTTTGGAGAAAAATAGAGTGTCGAGATCGCTTTTTTGTGAGCCTTTATCATCCCATAGCAGTAACTCACTTTTACATGTATCAGCTTGACAACACCCATCTTTCCACCTACAGCTAACACATTGAATTTTCTTTTCTGATTATCAAACACAGGTAAGGTTGTCCAAGCAAGGGAAAAGAATTCCTGAGAAAAATAATATAAAACAATTAGAATCTTATCACAGAAACTGTATTATTGCTACACTAATCCCTTAGGGGATGACCATTACCAGTCCCTGATTATAGATGAAAAAGAAAACTTTCTGGCACAGAAACAAACTTAGTGACTAGCAAAGTAGTGTTTCACATCTTAATGTTATACAGTGTATTTTATTTCATGCAGATCATAATTATTGTCCAAAATCCTAGTCTGCACACTTATAAATATTTATACTAAATGCATATTTTGTATAAGAAACAAGTAAGAGTCTTTTAATACCCCAAGTCATCGGTTTAAGTATTTTCCCTAAGTTTATAATATACAATGTTTGCGTTTACTCTGATTTCCGATTGGTTAGATATTTATTACAAAAGGAAAAAAAAGTTCAGTGAGAAAGAACTTTGCACAAAGTGCACAGGCAACAATCTATATTGCTGGGTGGACAAATTATACAACTGTACTCACCTCTCCAACTGATTTATACTTATGACTGACAATTCCAGTTTCACAGTCAATAATGCAAACTGAATCCCCTCCACATGTAGCAACAGATTGAGATGACACCAGCCCTACATTAGATAAAATAAGTTAAATACAAGGCATATGCAGTTCCTGAAGACATACATTTTCCATGACATTTTTTTTAAAAAAAAGGTCAAAGAACTGTAAGTAAATGTCAAAGATTGTTTAAAAAAAAGCCAGGAACTACAGACTAGTAAGCTTTACGTCAGTGATGAGCAAGTTGTTGGAGGGGATCCTGAGGGACAGAATTTACATGCTTTTGGAAAAGCAAGGACTGATTAGGGATAGTCAACATGTGTGGGAAATCATAACTTTGAGTCTTTTGAAGAAGTGACAATGAATGAAGGCAGAGCAGTAGATGTTGTCTATATAAACTTCAGCAGAGCACTCGACAAGGTTCCGCATAGTAGAATGGTTAGTAAGGTTAGATTGCATAGGATTTGGGGGAAGCTAGCCAAATGGATACAAAATTGGCTGAAGGCAGGAGACAGAGGGTGGTGTTGGAGGGTTGCTCTTCAGACTGGAGGCCTGTGACCAGTGGTGCACTATGGTGCTGAGTCCACTGCTTTTTGTCAATTATACAATCTGAATGTGAATATCAGAGGGATGGTTAGTAAGTTTGTAGGTGACACCAAAATTGAAGTTGCAAATGACACTGAAAAAGATTATCTCAGAATACAATGGGACCTTGATCAGATGGGCTATTGGGCCCAGGATTGGCAGATAGAGTTTAATTTAGGTAAATGTGAGGTGTTACATTGAGAGGGCAAACCAGAGCAGGACTTATACACTAAACGGTAGGTTCCTGGGGAGTGTTGCTGAACAACGAGACCAAGGAGTGTAGGTGCATAGTTTCTTGAAAGTGGAGTCACAGGAAGACACGGTGATGAAGAAAGCGTTTGGCATGCATGCCTTCATTGGTTAGAACACTGAGTGTAGGAGTTGGAACAGCATATTATGGCTGTACAGGATATTGGGGGTGCAGCCACTTTTAGAATGCTGTGTACAATTCTGGTCACTCTTCTACTGCCAGGGTTTTGTTAAACATGAGAGGTGCAGAAGAGATTTAAAAGGATGTGCCAGGACTGGTGGGTTTGAGTTATAGGAGGAAGCTGAATAGGCTGGGGCACTTTTCATCCTGTAGTGTTGGAAGCTTACTGTTGACCTTATAGAGATTTATAAAATCATGAGGGGGATGGATAGAGTGAATAGCCAAGGTCTTTTTCCTAGGTGAGGGAGTCCAAAACTAGAGGGAATAGATTTAAAAAGTGAGTGGAGAAAGGTTTAAAAAAAGGACACATGGGGCAAGTTTTTTTTTTGACAGAGTGCAAGTGGTTAATGTGTAAAATGACCTGCCAGAGGAATTGGTGGATGCAGGCACAGTTCTAATGTTTAAAAGACATTTAGGTAAGTACATTTATAGGAAAGGTTTGGAGGGATATGGGTCAAATACAGGCAGGTGGCACTAGTTTAGTTTGGGAACATGATCGACGTGGACAAATTGGACCAAAGGGTCTATTTCCATAACTGTATGACCCTATGACTCTAAATGGAACAAGGTCAGATTGGGATGTCTGGTTAGCGCGAATGATTTGGACCGAAAGGTCTGTTTCCAGGCTGTATGATTCTAAACTACTTGACTATTCAGAGAAATCAGATTAATTGTTATTTTCCTTTAACTGGAATTTCTATTGTTTTAACTAATTTAGGCAGAAGATATATATGCAGTCCTGCACAGCATCACCTTAAATAACCACTCAGAACAGTTTAAATTAGAACACCTGTTGCACTATAATTCTTGTTTTAATATTTTTATGACATACATAAACTACACGCATCCTTATGTGAATACCACTTCAAAGCCCAATTAAGTTAACAAATATACCTCTTTCTGGTTCAGAAATGTTTCCATGTGGGTTTTTTTTTATTTAATAGCTTTGGATTTTTAAATGTAGAGCTGAGGATTTTGAAATGTTGCTTCCCAATTTATGTTACACTAACAAGAAGGAATGGTATTTTTCACTTGATCAGTTCGGTGCTCAAATGTCTGGAGCTGTGACAGCCAAAGTGGAATCAAAGGACAAGAGTTTTGGGGTACAAGTTGGGAACCCTGATTTATATACTTGATGACAAAGTAGATAACTTGTGCCTTAGCCTCACTGTTCCTCCCAACCAATCAGGAGTGTCATGTGAAGTTAGCACTAACGACACCAACTTTTTTTTGTTTGTTGTGGGAACCTGAGCTGTCCAAGCATTTCTGGATTAGTGGTGCTGGAAGAGCACAGCAGTTCAGGCAGCATCCAACGAGCAGTGAAATCAACGTTTCGGGCAAAAGCCCTTCATCAGGAATAAAGGCAGTGAGCCTGAAGCGTGGAGAGATAAGCTAGAGGAGGGTGGGGGTGGCGAGAGAGTAGCATAGAGTACAATGGGTGAGTGGGGGAGGAGATGAAGGTGATAGGTCAAGGAGGAGAGGGTGGAGTGGATAGGTGGAAAACGAGCTAGGCAGGTCGGACAAGTCAAGGGGACAGGGCTGAACTGGAAGTTTGAAACTAGGATGAGGTGGGGGAAGGGGAAGTGAGGAAGCTGTTGAAGTCCACATTGATGCCCTGGGGTTGAAGTGTTGCAAGGCGGAAGGTGAGGCGTTCTTCCTCCAGGCGTCTGGTGGTGACGGAGCGGCGGTGAAGGAGGCCCAGGACCTCCATGTCCTCGGTAGAGTGGGAAGGGGAGTTGAAATGTTGGGGCTCGGGGCGGTTTGGTTGATTTGTGCGGGTGTCCCAGAGATGTTCCCTAAAGCACTCTGCTAGGAGGCGCCCAGTCTCCCCAATGTAGAGGAGACCACATCGGGAGCAACGGATACAATAAATGATATTAGTGGATGTGCAGGTAAAACTTTGATGGATGTGGAAGGCTCCTTTAGGGCCTTTGATAGAGGTGAGGGAGGTGGTGTGGGCACAGGTTTTACAGTTCCTGCGTTGGCAGGGGAAAGTGTCAGAATGGGAGGGGGGTCGTAGGGGGGTGTGGACCTGTCACGGAGGGAACGGTCTTTGCGGAAGGCGGAAAGGGGTGGGGAGGGAAATATATCCCTGGTGGTGGGGTCTTTTTGGAGGTGGCGGAAATGTCGGTGGATGATTTGGTTTATGCGAAGGTTTGTAGGATGGAAGGGGAGCACCAGGGGCGTTTTGTCCTTGTTACGGTTGGAGGGGTAGGGTCTGAGGGCGGAGGTGCGGGATGTGGACGAGATGCGTTGGAGGGCATCTTTCCCGTGGGAAGGGAAATTGCGGTTCAAAGTTTGGGAGAAGATTTGTAGCTCGGGTGCTTGTTGTTGTGGTTCTGTTCGCTGAGCTGGGAATTTGTCTTGCAAACGTTTCGTTCCCTGTCTAGGTGACATCCTCAGTGCTTGGGAGCCTCCTGTGAAGAGCTTCTGTGCTGTTTTCTCCGGCATTTATAGTGGCCTGTCTCTGCCGCTTCCGGTTGTCAGTTCGAGCTGTCCGCTGTAGTGGCCGGTATATTGGGTCCAGGTCGAGGTGTTTGTTGATAGAGTCTGTGGATAAGTGCCATGCCTCTAGGAATTCCCTGGCTGTTCTCTGTTTGGCTTGCACTATAATGGTAGTGTTGTCCCAGTCAAATTCATGTTGCTTGTCGTAAATTGCGGTCTCTAAAGGAGGCGGCCATCTGGTGTGTTCTATGGTGGAACTGGTCCTCCTGGGAGCAGATACGGTGGAGGCGGAGAAATTGGGAATACGGGATGGCATTTTTTCAAGAGATAGGGGTGGGAAGAGGTGTAATCCAGGTAGCTGTGGGAGTCGGTGGGTTTGTAAAAAATGTCAGTGTCAAGTCGGTTGTCACTAATGGAGATGGAGAGGTCCAGGAAGGGGAGGCAGGTGTCAGAGATGGTCCTGGTAAATTTAAGGTCAGGGTGGAATGTGTTGGTGAAGTTGATGAATTGCTCAACGTCCTCGCGGGAGCACAAGGTGGCAGCCAAAATTAAAGCGCTGTGACTATGATTTACATTAACCTTTGATATAATGCCTTATAGAGAAGAATAATGTCTCCTAACATCCCACATGATATCTATTCATAATAAAAGACGTAAGTATTAAGAATTCTTAAAGCAAGCTCAGTTTAGGGATGAGAGGGGTGAAAAAGAGTGGGAGCATCCAAATCCAAAAACACATTGTTTAATTGCAAATGGCTGTTCTTTCAGAGTGCAATGGCAGTTAAAGACCTCTCAACATTAGGATCGCTCAGAAAAGGGGAAATAATTTTTAGATTGCATCTAGATTCCTACTCAACTTTTTTTTTGTGAACTCATTTTTAGACTGTCCACCTGAGATTTCTGCAGACTCAATGAATGTCTTACAAGTGCTGCTCCATGTGTACATCAATTGTTAAAAAATGATAGAATGTGGTGGCATGGTAGGAATGCCACCTCACCTCATTTGAATGACTAGTATTGCCTATTTGGGTGCTTCCAACATAATGTAATGGGGATAGAGATCAAATGTTGATTTTCCTTGGTGCAGTACCTGAGGAATCATTCCCAGGTGAAGAGAAGACGGACAGTTTTCCCTGCCACTACAAACTGTTCCTCAGGCATTGAAAGTCAGAAAAGCAACATTTTAAAAGTTTCATTAGGAGAACAAAGCTCCTTTTAGCATTATGGCTAGAATATTTTAAAAAGTACAATACTATTCAGTCTCTAACGTGTGGCCAATTTTCCCCCACACCCTGCCTTCCACTCAGCGCATATTGCAATCAAATCTATCCACCCGTCATTTGCTTTCTAAAACACAACTAAAGTTTCCTGGTTCTTGGATTTGTTGTTCGCTCAGTCTTGGTGTAAAGACTGTTCCTAAAGCATTGAGTAGATTTGAACGATAGCTCGCTTATATCTTCACCAGAATAAATACATAATCACAGAATGCATTGCTTCCAAATGCCTGAATTTCCTCTGTGCTATTGTGACCAGACTTCTGGACAACTCCAGGTGTAGTCAAAACAATGGCATATGTAAATCCAATCGCCTTTGTTCTGGTTTAAGAAAGCAATTTTTCAGTACTCCTATATCTGTCTCTTCTTCTGCTCTCTTGTCGAGGAGTATTCAATGGAATGTTAGATGTGGATAGTGTGGGCTAGGTCAAGAAATGTGGGAAAATTTTGAGAGAAGTTATACAAGGTTTTTCCTTAATGCCGGGAGCAATGCTTTGAATTTTAAAATTAAGATTTGAGCGTCAAGACAAGATTCTTGAGGAAGGAAGCAGAGAAATGTCTCGTAAAGAGAATACTTGCTGTTAACATCCTCATTAACAGATCTTGCCTCATTAATATACAAATTCAGTTACCCATTACAGGAAACTAGGTGTTGACAATTCCCCAACATGTATGGCAGAGTGGGTATGTTGGCACATTCATGATGAATGAGACTCCAGGAATTCTTTCAAGATGGCAGCAGTGATCCCAATGAGGACACCAGCGAGCCAGAACAGTCATCACAGGGATCCACAGAGGAGCAACCACCAAAGGAGGAGTCAACTTGGACCCCCACTGGAGGGCAGCTGCCCTGGGCTTGACATGTATGCTGAAACAGTCAGGAAACAAATGCCAGATTCATCAGCCACACACAAGGTACAGAAAAACATCACCTGATCACAACGCAATGCCATCCATGTTCTCAAAACCAATCTCAACATTGCCATCAAACCAGATAAAGGAGGAGCCATCGTCAGTCAGAATAAAACAGATTGCTGCAAGAAGTGTACTGACAACTGAACAACCAGGAACACTACAGGCAACTACCAGCCAACTCGACCAAACAGCACACCTGTGAACTAAAAACGTTGATCAAAACTTTTCATATAGTCCTTCAGAGTTCCCTACGTGCCCACATCCCACGTACTTCTTGCGTAGGCAACTTCTACTGCCTTCTGAAGATACACAAAACCAACACACCAGGATGCCCCATTGTATCAGGCAATGGGACCCTGTGTGAGAACCTCTCTGGCTATGTCGAAGGCATCTTGAAACCCATTGTCCAGAGGACACCCAACTTCTGTTGCAACACAGATTTCTTACAGAAGCTCAGCACCCAAGGACCAGTCGAACCAGGAACATTCCTCGTCACAAGGACGTTTCAGCACTCCCAGCATCCCCCATAATAATGGCATCATGGCTACAGTCTCAGTACTTAATACCAACAACTGTCAATCTCCAAGCATTGTCCTACAATTCACCTGCTTCATCCTCAACCACAACTTTGGTAGAACAGAACAATATAGTGCAGATCAGGCCCTTCCACCCTCGATGTTGTGCCGACTTGTGAGCTAATCTAAGTCCATCCCCCTACACTATCACATCATCATCCATGTGCTTATCCAAGGATGTTTAAAGCTCCCTAATGTGACTGAGTTAACTACATTGGCACGCAGGGCATTCCATACCCTTACTACTCTGCATAAAGAACCTGCCTCTGATATCGGTCTTAAATCGATCACCCCTCAATTTGTAGCTATGCCCCTTCATACAAGCTGACGTCATCATCCTCGGGGGAAATAAAACTTTTGTCTACCATATAAGAATATCAGAGAATTAGATATATCTCTATCAAATCCCCTCTTAGTCTTCTTCTCTCCAATGAGAACAGATCCAAGTCTCTCAGCTTTTCCTCATAAGACCTCCCCTCTAGACCAGGCAACATCCTAGTAAATCTCCTCTGCAACTTTTCCAATGTTTCCACATTCTTCCTGTAATGGGGTGACCATAAATGTACACAATATTCCAAGTGTGGCCGCATTAGAGTTTTGTATAGTTGCAACATGACATTATGGCTCCAGAACTCAATCCCTCGACCAACAAAACCTAACACACCATGTGCTTTCTTAACATCACTACCAACCTGGGTGGCAACTTTCAGGGATTTATGTACATGGACTCCAAGATTCCTCTGCACATCCACACTACTAAGAATCTTTCCATTGACCCAGTATTCCGCCTTCCTGTTATTCTTCCCAAAGTGAATCACCTCACATTTATCTGCATTGATCTCCATTTGCCACCTCTCAGCCCAATTTTGCAGTTTATCAAAATCCCCCTGCAATCTGCAACATTCTTCCACACTGTCTACTATTCCACCGACTTTAGTTTCATCTAACCCATCCACCTATGCCTGCGTCTAAGTCATTTATAAAAATGACAAACAGCAGTGGTACCAAAACAGATCCTTGTAGCACACCATTAAGTCACCGAACTCCAGGCTGAATATTTTCCATCAACCACCACTCGCTTCCTTCTTATAGAAAGCCAGTTTCTAATCCAAATGGCTAAATCACCCTCAATCCCATACCGCTGCATTTTCTCCAACGGCTACCACATGGAATCTTATCAAATGCTTCACTGAAGTCCATGTATACCACGTCAACTGCCCTACCTGCATTCACATACTTGATCACCTTCTCAAAAATCTCAATGAGGTTTGTGAGACATGACCTGCGCTGCCCTTGAGGAAACCATGTTGACTCTGCAATCAAATTGTTGCTTGCTAGATGATTATAAATCCTACCACCTTTGACACCCAGTTCTTCATCCTGACACACAGAACAGCCAAGGGGACTAAATTTGCACCCCAATATACCAACATTTTCATGCATAGATTCAAACAAGAGTTCTTCTCTAGGTAGGACCTCCAACCAACACTATACACCAGATATATTGATGACATTTACTTCCACTGGACCATGTCACAGAAACAACTATCAGGGATATCAACGAGTTTCATCCCACCAAACTAACCATAGACTACTCTTTAGTATCATTCTTGGACACATGCATCTCCATCAAGGATGGGTACCTGAGCACCTCACTATACCGCAAACCCATGGATAACCTCATGATGCTACATTTCGAGCTTCTACCCTAAACATTTTAAAAACAGCCATACTCTACAGACAAGCACAATGCATACACAGGATCTGTTCAGATGAGGAGGAATATGACAGACACTTGGAGGTACTCAAGGATGCCCTCCTAAGAACAGGGTGCGATGCTCAACTCATCGACTGCCAGTTCCAATGTGCCACAGTGAGAAACTACAATGACCTCCTCAGGAGACAGACAAGATGCAACCGATAGGGCACTCTTTGTTGTCCAGTATTTCCTGGGAGCCCAAAAAAAAACTACACCATGTTCTTTGCAGCCTGCAACACATTATCGAGGAAGACAAACACCTTGCCGAGACCTTCCCCACACCTCCACTTCCCGCCTTTAAAACAACCACCAAATCTTAAACAGATCATTGTTCGCAGCAAATAGCCTTGTCCTCAGAACAACACCATACAACCCTATCACGGCAGACGTTGCAAAATATGTCAGAGCGTTGACACAGATACCACCATTACATGTGGGGACACCACCCACCAAGTACGCGGCAGGTACTCATGTGACTTGGTTAACGTTGTCTAACTCATACGCTGCATACAAGCATGCCTTGAGGCATGGCACGTTGATAACACAGAGGCTGCAGCAACAGATGAATGGACACTGCACAACAATCACCAGCCAGGAGCATTCCCTCCCACTCAGGGAACACTTCAATTGTCTGGAACCTTCAGCCTCAGACCTTCGGGTGACCATATTCAAGGGTGGACTTCGGGACAGGTGACCCCACTGTAACACACACAGACACACAAGTTTGTGGGATGAATTTGGACTTGCAGAATCACATTTTATTTTGCTCAAAAACTGGATAAATCCATGCAAGGATCTGTAAATCCCACTTTAGAAATATAATCAGTCTGATCTAATATTGGGACACAAACATACTTTAACTGCACATCTTCAATGTATTGTCTGAGCTGAGATGGCACCTATTGTTAAAATCTACTTCGAAAATGTAACCTTTAAAGTTCTGGGATTTTAAATATGAAGGATCCAAAACTAACATGATCATTCTAAAAGATGACAAACAAATTTAGCTTAAGTCTATTATTAATTTGCTGCACTTTGTCTGTAGCAAGAATATCCTTCTTCAGATAAGGAGACCTAAATTGCACACAGCATATTCCATGACATTGCAATCCCACTGCTATAAATTCTGCATCTTATGATTCTGCTCCACAACCATCTGATGAAGCAGCAGTGCTTCCAAAGCTGGTACCTCCAAATAAACCTGTTGGACTATAACCTGGTGTTGTTTGCTTTTTAATTTTGTTCACCCCAGTCCAACACATGTACCTCCAAATCAAAATAAACCAGGGAATTGATCAAGAAGGGGAAAATACAGTAGGAGATTAAACTTGCAGGGAATATAAGAACGGACTATAAAAGTTTCTCTAGACATGTAAAGAACAAAAGACTGAAGACTAATACAGATCCTTTAGTAAGGAACAGTAATTTATTAATGGAGAACAAAGAAATGGCTGATTAACTAAATTCATACTTCATTTCTGTCTTCACAAAGGAGAAGGTGAATAACATAACAGAAATGATGGGAAACACAGGGTTTGGTGAAAGTGAGGCACTGAAACAGATCTGTATGAGTGGAGAGATGATGTCGGGGAAATTGATAGGATTGAAGGCTAATGAATCCCCAATGCCCGATAATTAACATCTTGCAGTTCTTAAGGAAGTGGCCCTTGAAATATTGGTTGCATTGGTGGTCATCTTCCAAGATACTTTGGACTCTGATGGTTTCTACATTTTGGAGGGTAGTTAAAGACACTCTACTATTTAAAAATAGGGGGTAGAAAGAAAACAGATTTATAGACTGAGTCTGATGTCCATAGTGGGGAAGTTGCTAAAGTATATTACCAAGGAGGTAAAAACAATGACTGCAGATGCTGGAAACCAGATTCTGGATTAGTGGTACTTCAGGCAGCAGAGGAGCAGTAAAATCGACGCTTCAGGCAAAAGCCCTTCGTTAGGGATACAGGCAGAGTGCCTGAAGGGTGAAGAGATAAATGAGAGGACGGTGGGGGTGGGGAGAAAGTAGCATAGAGCGAGTCTGTTTCAGGACATGGTTGAAGAGCTTCAGGGCAAAGGAAATGACCTGGGAGTTGCAGTGGGAGAGGGATTCCCTGAGATTCTTGTAGAGAGAGAAGGAAAACTTCAAGGCAGGCATCCTTGCAAGAGGATTCACAGTAGGGTTAAAATCAAAGGATTTTTTTAGCAGAGCACTTCAAAACAGGGATAGAATTAGAAACAAACAAACAGTCAGCATGGATTTAAAAAAAAAGGCATCAACTTGACAAATCTATTGAAATTTTTCAAGAAAGTAATTCAGAGTTGATCAAAGGAAGCCAGTAGATCTGTATTTTTTTGACTTTCAGAAGGCTTTCAACAAAATCCCACATAAAGAGATTAATGTACAAACTTAAAGTGCATTGGATTGCGGGTAGTGTATTGAGATGAACAGAAAACTGGTTGGCAGACAGGAAGCAAGAAGAGTAGGCAATGATTAGTGGGGTACCACAGAGATTGGTACTAGGACCCCAGCTATTCATAATATATGTGAATGATTTATAGGAGGGAACACAATGCAAGACCTCTAAATCTGCAGGTGACACAAAGCGGAGTGGAAGAGTGAGCTGTGAGGAAGATGAAGAGATGTTCAGCGAGGTGTGAAGGCAGCAAACTGTATGCTGGCCGTCATAGTAAGAGGATTCAAGTACAAGAACACCGATGTCTTGCCACAACTATACATGGCATTGGGGAGGCTACATCGGCAAATGCTGTGGGCAATTTAGGTCTCCTTAACTGAAGGAATATGTTCTTGCTACAGACAGAGTGCAGCAAATTAATTCCTGCAAGTGAGGGAGGTCGAATGGCCTTCTTCTGAATCCACCTACGTTCTATGTAGATGCAGGTTTATGTAGTCTGCTATACAAGGAACCCGATCAAGTGCGAATTCTATAGTGTTCATGGGATTATCTACCAGAAGGATACTTGGATGTTCAGGGACTCACCAAAACAAAGGCAGAGCCTGGAAATTACAATTCAAGGAGTGCTTACTTTCTATCATCCTACAATCCCATTGCATCAACACAATGGGAAAGAAAATGGCCGCAACACACACACACACACACACACACACACAATGTGCACAGTGATTGAGAACCCAAAGTATAGCAGCATAAGGCTATTCCAAAAAAAAATGAGAGAGACCCATTTACTTTCCATGACACACCTGTAAGCACTCAATCACTGGCAACCTTTATCTATTGCCTCACTGAGTGCTATATACCCCTAGGCACCAAACATAATGATCATTTCATGCAAAAGCAACACCTTTGGCCACTGAGACCATATCAATGCATGTACACGTGGTCAAACATGCCTAGTTTCAGCAGCTTCTCAAGTCAGACATTCCTCCATGGAAGAACATGGTACATCAACTGATGTCTAAGCTCAGTAAGTTACAGTAGGGACTACGCAGAGATTTAGTTGCACTGAGCATTTTTTAAAAATGTCAAACTTAAACTGCAATGCCACCAATGTTTTCTTTCTTCACTCCCTCCCACATCTCTTACTACAGATTTTGCAGCCAAACAGGTGTCTACTCTACAATGGAACTTGCTGGTCTTGAAAGTTTGATTGGATTACTCCAGGAACATCTGGGTCTAGAAAGCCCAGACGGGCTAAAAGCATGTCCTCACCAGAGGCAAGTTCGCCATCCTCTGATTCAACTCACACGGATGTGAAGGTCATAGGCAGATTGGAGAAGGAAGGCCCTGCCACGCTGGAGTGTCTTGAGAGAAGGGCCTGTGTGCAGTGAAGTACTTACTGGCATGCCCAATCACCTTGAGGACAGGCCTCCTGTTGTGATGTCAAGGTGGACCACCCTCTTGACACCATGCCATTGCCACCGACCAGAGTGGTTAGGACAATTGAGTATAGTTCTGCACACTTATTCA
The DNA here is from genome assembly GCF_047496795.1 of Chiloscyllium punctatum. Taxonomy (NCBI): domain Eukaryota; kingdom Metazoa; phylum Chordata; class Chondrichthyes; order Orectolobiformes; family Hemiscylliidae; genus Chiloscyllium; species Chiloscyllium punctatum. The sequence goes on from NC_092757.1 coordinate 52,218,913, forward strand.
CAGATCTAGAGATTGCTAGATATGGATCTCCATGGCAGCTATCAGATGATCACATGCTTGCTGCAGCTAGATCCAGCAGCCTCTAGGCTATGAGGGTCATTGTCTCGCACATACTTACCTGTTTTTCCTGAGTCTGCTTGTGCATGTGCACAAAGTCCCTGATTACCGAACTACAAAGTCCTTTCTCGCATGGGGAGGAGCAGGTGCTTGGCCTCTAACTGTCCCAAGTACCAGCAACCGGGGACATTTTTTCTTTGACCAGCTCTGGAGATGTGACAGTGACATGCTCATCTGCTTATGCTTCTAAATGTAAATTAACTAATACGGCCACTGACATGGTGGGGGGTTGCAGGGGACAGCCTTGCCAACACTTCCTCTGAACACTCCTTGAGAGGTGGTAGAGGGGCTTTCTTGTGGGGCAGCCAGCTTGGCCACCGAGATAATGGACATCCAACTTAAAAACAAGCAAAATACTAAAGGAAGAAGGTTTTGCAGTCCTGTGAAATAAGTTGTGTGCCATAGACGAGACTGACATGCACAAGCAAACAAAAGAGCACCAGGGGAGGTAATGCGGGAAGCAGTGGCGCTGTGGCTTAGAGGCTACATTTGAGCACCTAATAGCTGCCACGGACCAATTGATGGCTGCCCTAGGGACCCACATCCAGCAATGTCAAGGTTAAGGTGAGTGAGGAGTGTTGATTTTTTTTTGGAATGAAGAATAGAACTTATTTAATTGGTGAAATACAAATGTCTTGGTCCCCCTAGTCTTTTCCTGCATCTTCTTCCATCTTCCACCTAGGAACCCTCCAACCACAAGGGATGAACTCAGATTTCTCCAGTTTCCTCATTTCCCCTCCCCCAACCTTGTCTCAGTCAAATCCCTCGAACTCAGCACCGCCTTCCTAACCTGCAATCTTCTTCCTGACCTCTCCGCCCCCACCCCCACTCCGGCCTATCACCCTCACCTTGACCTCCTTCCACCTATCGCATTTCCAACACCCCTCCCCCAAGTCCCTCCTCCCTACCTTTTATCTTAGCCTGCTGGACACACTTTCCTCATTCCTGAAGAAGGGCTCATGCCCGAAACATTGATTCTCCTGTTCCTTGGATGCTGCCTGACCTGCTGCGCTTTTCCAGCAACACATTTTCAACTTTTTCCTGCAATTTGCCAGGATTCGTTCCTAGTGAAGGGTGAGGGTCCTAATATTTTGCACTTCACTACCCACCCATGCTCCCTTTTCCTAGAATAAGATAATAGGGGGATTAAGTGAGGTGAAAGTAGGTTGCTGTTTGCCCAACTGCATGTGAGAGATAGGTGGTGAGGTGTTCAGAGTGAATGAAATAGGCAGTGCAGAGGGCATGCAGTGTTTGTAGTGTGTGTATCTGTAGTATGCGACACTGATCGGGGCAGGGAGTTGTATCCAAATGAGAGAGTGGTATAATCATGAATCTTGGTGAGATGTGAGACAGCAGCATGGATACAGCAGGTGAGAGGGAAGATGGTGTGGAGCAAGTCATTGATTTTTTTAACAGCACTGATGAGCATTCCTCCAAGCAGTTAGGACTGCAGTGACCCAGGTGGCTACCCTGAACCAGGCTGACAGGCTCGAATGGGATGGCTCAGTGGTTAGCACTCTTGCCTCACAATGACAGGGACCCAGGTCTGTGTGGAGTTTGCACATTCTCCCAGTGTCTGCTTGGGTTTCCTCCGGGTGCTCCGGTTTCCTCCCACAGTCCAAGGATGTGTAGGTGAATTGGCCATGCTAAAGTGCCTATAGTGTAAATATAGGATAGGGGAATGGGTCTGGGTGGGTTACTCTTCAGAGGGTTAGTCTGGACTTGTTGAGCTGAAGGGCCTGTTTCTATACTGTAGGGAATCTAATCTAATCTCTCTAAGTGCTGGGAAAAAGGACATCCCTCTTCTGCACCACCCCATTGAAAAAGGGCATCCATACAAATTTTCCTTTGTATACCATTTCCAGAGATTTTCCCTTGTTAGGAACTGTGCAGGAGAGCATCGGAATGCCAATCTTCATCCACATTTGTAATGATGGCATGGGCTCCAAGGGTGCAAGTACACTTCCGATTGTGGATGATGGCAAGTTTTTCTTGTTAATGCAGGTGGTAGGACGGGGTTAACATCAGACCAGCGGGGTAGCATAGAGGTGGGTAGGTAGTGAAGGAGGCAAGTTTGGGACCACAGGGCAATAAATCTTGCCGGGCCTAAGGGAAATCAATGAAAATGACAGCCAAAATATAATAATATTCAAAATATCATAATATTTAAATTTGTATTCCTACTAGAATTCTCATCTCTAGTCTCACTGCCTCCAAATTTGTCCACATTGAGTACCATTTGCCATTCACCAGACCACTTTACCAACATACTCATACGAATTTGCATTTTGTTTGTTCCCTTTCTACTAGTTGAGATCTGGTGTAATTTGCAAATTTAGTTTTGTTTTAACTCCAGTTTCAAATCATTTGAAAAAAAAAAGAAACCATCAGAAATAATCAACAGACCCAGCGATCAAGACAATGACCTTGTTGCCTGTGGACAGAATTCAATTCACAACCATCCTCTGTTTGTAGTTCAACCTATTTTTAATCCATCTTATAGGAGCTTGACTTTTATTCCATTAGAAGCTTGACTTTTATACTCAACTTTAGAACATTTTTCTGGTGTAACACGTTGCCAAAAGTATTGTTAAAATCAAAATACATGATGTACTGAGAATTTCCAATGACAAAAAAGGTGCAGTCAAATAAGTTTCAATGTTTGCAGGTACTCTGCACAGTTTCACTTAAGGTATTTAAGTAATTACATGTACTTTTAAAAGAAATTCTCAAATTGCCCTGTCAACATTATATATCGCTTATTTATATTCCAATTGTATTACATCACCTGGAATCTGAGAATTCTTTATTTCCGGTTCAAAAGCACAGGCCCAAAGCTGAGTACTCAAGTCCTCAGGATTATTATTCCTGCTGTGGCTCTGCAGAAAATGTAGAGGTTCTAGGACTAGAGTTTTCTGGTAAAGATTTAAAAGAAAATCTTAAGTACTGGTACAAGGTGGAACCACAGACACTTGCAACAAATGAAAGTAATTTGGTCCATAATACTTGTATAGGCTCTATACTTAAAATATATTCCACTTTCTTCCCATGGCAGTTTCTGTAATGGTCTCTATCTCATCAACTCAAACATTTTTCAAATTTCTTTTCTGCATCCTCTCAATGAATTTAAACAATGGCCCCATTTCACTAACTCATCCACCCAGAGAAAGTAAGCTTTTCTTAATCACTCTGTCAAAAACCCTAAGAATTTTTAAGTGGCGAGGTGAACATCATACTCATTAGTAAGTGATTGCTGACAATTCAATGCCACTACAAAAAGCAGAAACTCCGATGTGCTTTTTAACATTTTTTTCCATTGGAACTATACATTTCTCTGTATCCCGTAAGTGTTTTATATCAACTACTCTCCAGACACATGGCACAGCATGTATATTGAAAGGTGGTTAAAAATGGCAGCCAACATCATTGCTGTCACACTCAAGTTTCTTCCAACAGACCAAGGCACCTGCAATCAGCATCAAGTGAATTATGTGCTTAACTAAATTAATTGCTCCAAATTCTTAGTTCAACAATCCTAGGAGTTGATATAAATAATTATTTGATTCTTTCATGTCCTGCAAATAGATCCTGCCGCTTCATCCATAACTGCTTTGCCCTCTAAATATTTATTCACTTGTGTTAATAAAATTAATATTTCACTTTACCATCATTTGCCAGTAATTTCTCACATTCCCTTGGAATCCTCCTGATCTCCTTTATTCCCCCCTACCACCACATTTTCGGCATTCCTAATGATATTTTTCTGATATGCTCTTTGTTCATCACAGGTATTTTTCCCATGTTTTAGTTTAACTTTAATTTCTGCCCACAGAACTCTTAGCTTATTTGCTTTACAGTATAGTTTATACTTTTTCACATTTGTGCTTGATAATTTTCCACTTTGAATTTATTGACACCTTTGATTAAATTGTTGCCCAATTATTGTGTGCCTTAACTTTTATTTCACTAAATTTTACATTTTTCAATCCAGCATTTTATAAGACCATTAGATATAGGAGCACAAGCAGGCCAATAAGTCCAGCAAGTCAGCTCTCCCATTCAAAAGTATCATGGCTTAAAGGGAAAAGACAGGAGGGTAGAGTTGAGGGTTATCAGATCAGCCAAGATGCCCTTACTGACTAGAAATCTGTCTAAATCAGCCTTCAAAATACATAACGACCCAATCTCTATTGCCCTCTGCCATAAAGAATTCCACTATTAATTATCATCTCCAAAGAAGTTCCTTAATTGTTTTAAATGGCAGAACCCTTATTCTGAGGGCATCACTCCTTGCATGAAGGCCTCCCAAAGGGGAAACTGCCTCTATCAACCTCTAAGAAACTTATACATTTCAATAAAGTTTCCTTCCATTTTTCAAAATTCCAATGTCTGCAGGCCCAACCTACTCAACTTCTTCTTATAAGAGAAATTCACCCCCGCCTCCCCACCCTGGGATCAGCCTAGTGAACGTTCTCTGGACTCTCTCCAATGCTAATATGACTGCCTTTGGTTGACGCAAAAAGTTCATAGCAACCCAGGTGTGGTCTAACTAATGCCTTATACAGTACGAGCAAGGTCTCCAATCTTTAATACTCCAACCCTCGGGTTTTTACATGGGAGAGGAATTAAGGGTTACGGGGATAATGCAGGGAGGAGGAGCTAAGACAATGGCTGAGCCGGTTTAATGGGCCAAATGGCCTACTCCTGCTTCTCTTACTATGAAAACTACAAAACTGTTTTTGCTGCCAAAGTCAATAACCTCACTTTTATCCACATTATATCTACCATGCATTCGCTCACACACTCAACTTCACTAAATCACATTGAACACAAGGTCTCAATCTCAGTCCAGTGAACTAAAAAGGTCAGCAATACTTTGGGTAATTGGAGAACCTCAGGGTGAATTAGCATTGTGTAACTAAAGAGTCCACAATGGCACTGGGAAGTGTATGAAACCAAACTGTAGCCAGTCTTATTCAAGGGGTGAAACAATGGTGCTGGACATAGATGGCTTAAAGCTGTATGAAAGAAGTAAACTATCTAAAATTAGATAGATAAGATAAAAACACATTGACAGAAAAGATACACGTGCCTCAAACTTTAATCTAGACAAAGTAAATACTTGCCACAATATGTCCTCTTCTATTTAAGGAGCCAAATTTCCACAACAAAACAATTGCTTCTTCATTAAATAGATGTTATAAGATCCAGTATGAAAGGGGGCCTGTAACAGAGCAACATCAGCCCCGGTTTTCCTTCATGAAATAACAGCTAATGGTCTATTAGCAATTAAGTTAGAACGAAGACTATTGACCCACCAGTAACCAAAAATCACTAGGGTTTCAACCTTAAGGATGGCAGCTTTTCACTCTGTGCTCATCTCAATTTCTGTTGAAATTTCATCGTCATACAGCATGGTCACAGACCCTCAATTCCAACTAGTTCACACCAACCATGTTCCCAAACTAAACTAGTCCCACCTGTCTGCATTTGGCCAAAAACTCTCCAAACCCTTCCTATTCATGTACTTATCCAAATGTCTGTTAAAATATTGTAACTGCACCTGTATCTACCACTTCCTCTGGCAGTTCATTCCACACACTAATCACTCCGAAATAAGTTGCCCCTCAAGTCTTTTGTAAATTTTTATCCTCACCTTAAAAATGTGCCCTCTAGTAATTCTATCAATGCTACTTCATGATTTTACAAACCTCTATAAAAAGATCACCCGCTCAACCTCCTACACTCCAGTCAAACTTATTTTTATAACTCAAACCCTCCATTCCCAGCAACATCCTGGTAAATCTTTTCTGAACCCTCCCATTTAAACGATATCCTTCCGATAACAGGGCAACAAGAATTGTACACAGCACTCCAGGAAAGGCCTCATCAACTTCCTGTACAACCTCAAAATGACATCCCAACTCCTATACTCAAAAGATCTGAGCAACAAAGGCAAGTATGCTAAAAGTCTTCTTAACCACCCTGTCTACCCATGACACAAATTTCAAAGAACAGGGTTGCTCCTCAGATGCTGCCTGACCTGCTGTGCTTTTCCAGCACCACTCTAATCTAGACTCTGGTTTCCAGCATTTGCAGTCCTTGTTTTTACCCTCTACCATTAAATTGTATAAGTGTCATCCTTGTTTGTTTTACCAAAGTACAATTTATCTTGCCTTTAAATCGAAATTAAACTCCATCTGCCCTCCTCAGACAGGTGACCCAATTGATCAATATCAATTTTGTAATCTTGGATTACCTTCTTTACTGTCCACTGTGCCATCAATTTTGATGTCTTTTTCCATCTGTTGTTCCCTAATCTTACCTGTCTTACTTTTTATTCTAACAGGAGCATAATGAGTCTGAACTCTTGTAATCGCATTTTTTAAAGTCTTCAACTTGTCAGTTGCCACTTTCCTGTGAAGAGTCTACTCCAATCAAAATTTAGAAAGTTCATGTCTCATACCATTAAAATTTGTCTTACTTCAATTAAGAACTAACCTTTTTGGAAGATTTATCCTCTTCCATAACTAATTTTGGAAGTAATAGAATTATAATAACTAGTCCCAAAGTGTGCCCCTACAAACACTGCAGTCACTTGCCCTGCTTTAATTTCACAAGAGAAGGTCAAGTTTTGCTCCTTGTCTAGTAGGAACATTTACACATTGATAAAGAAACTTTTCACAAATGCCTCACCATCCAATCCTTTAACACTATACCAATCCCTTTCTGTGCTCAAAAAGGTAAAATTAATACAAACTTAGTTTTACTGACATTCAATAAGAGGGGAAGCTAATACCACATGAATGGTTTTCTAACATGTCCAGACTTTCTTTTAAAAATGATTCAGAATCATCATCTAGAAAAGTATCCCCACCATTTAACAATTTTCTCCACAAACCCTATGAGCCTTTCAGGATGTCACATCAGCTACAGGTAGTTCTTTAACGTATGGTTGCATTCTTGCACAACCCACGTTATAGAAAAATCATGCTTTAGAAATAGCGCTTAAATAGCACTAAAGTGCTAGTGATGTAATCGCTTTATAGCTTACACATGGTTTAAAAGTTCACACTTTAGAAATAACATCGTCAATTTGTCAATCACATTGCAGCAAATTTGTGTTGACAGAACACATATTATAGCAGAACGACCTGTATTTCTATAGCTGCATTGCAATGACACCAGTGCAGATTTAGGAAATGCCTACTTACTTTTCATTATTTGCGTTAACCAGTTCCTGATTTTTAGGCCTCCATACCAGTCAAATGGTAAAGGATCAAGCCATAGGCTGCCAGCCTCTGTCAGGACCATTGCTCAAAACATAACTGTACAAAGTTAAAAATCACAACACCAGATTATAGCCCAACAGGTTTAATTGGAAGCACTAGCTTTCGGAGCACTACTTCTTTATTAGGTGGTTGTTAGTGCTTCCAATTAAACTTGTTGGACTATAACCTGGTGTTGTGATTTTTAACTTTGTATACCCCAGTCCAAAACCGGAAACTCCAAATCACAACTGTATATTCAGCTCATTGGTGCACCAGTTAATTCTTGCACAATTTTCTTTTCAATCAAATTTTGATGCTTAATAAGCAGATTTAAAATAGTTGAATACTTAAACTGGAAACTCTCTCTTATTGGAAGTTTATTGCACTTTTCTACCTAACTTTACTTTGAGAAACTCAACTCTGCAATGTAATGGAGATGAAAGCAACAATGCCACATTGTGGTAATAGCAGGTACTACTATATAATGTGAAATAAACAGCTAGATGACAAAAATGGTTAGTGTTTGCTATGGTGCTCAACAGTTAGCTAATGCGAATAGTTGTCAAATATGATACAAGTCGTTCTGGTATAACACGTTTTGTCAACGTGAATTGGTTAGAACTTGACTGACAAATTGTGGACGCTGTTTGGATAACGCAAACTTTCTGCTAAATGGGTATAACAATTTTCTATAGCGACTTTCTAGAATAATCTTCTACAGCAGTTTTCTGTGATGTGATGTGATTTTCTATAGCACCAAGTTGCAGAGGAACTCAACTATCATATTATGACAGAACAATGTGAAGTTTATGTTATAAATGCAAAACCTTCAAATGTGAAACTAGTCCTGGTAGGACCTGCAGAAAACTCCTAATTCCAGGCTTTTTATTGCATTACCAGACCATTGAGTGGTTGATTGCCCTAACTGATGCCAGCAATTGTCAAGAATCTGTTTCATTCAACAGTTGGTGTGTCATTGCTATGTAACTCAGCTTCCTGTTTCCAGGTTCCTGATCAAGGACAGGCAAAGTGGGATGAGGCACCAAATTTACTGCAGAAAGAATTTCTGGTTAAAGGGAATCCAGTAAGCATCAATATAGTCTATTCCATTTGATTCAGCATTCATAGGAATGAATGGGGACCTGGACTGGCTGATCCTAGATTTTGGGCTTTGATCTAGCATGGAATCTGTATGAGATGGTGTATGCAAAAGAGTTGGAAGAATAGCCTAGTCTCTTACACCAAGCAGGGTGGGTGGAAATGTATTGCCTTTAAAATGGCTATAGCGCCCCAAGAAGTTCAAGGACCTTCACAACCCATTCAGCCTTCAAGATCCACATTCTGCCTTTCCCAGTTTTCTTTTGCTTAACACTTGCTCATTCTTCACAACAGCTTCGTTCATTCTTTTCTCTCCAGGCATCTCCCCATATTCCCATCTGAGTAGTGAACAGTAACGTGCCTTACCATGCCTCATAATTATACTTTCAATCCATCCACACTAACATTTTGCTGCTGTGGCTTCTGCTATCCACTTTATTCCTTGGAGGACCAAAAGAGATAATTGTGAAGTGTGAACTGCAGATCAAGGTGAGTGAAGTGGAAGACAGGTAAACAGACTTCCAACTGTTGGAAATCATGTGTCAAGCAGTGACAGCACTCTCAGAAAAGACACTGGGAGCGTTAGCTTCTCATCTAGGCGGTGCTAATTTTCCTCCGTTTACTTTTGAGAGCTTCCTGGCCTTAGTTTCATTACAGAAGCATTCCCGATTATGCTCAGGAACTCCACAGGAATTTCCTGCAAGTTGCAAAGCTGCCTGGGCTAAACCTGATTGATAACTCTTTGCCACTTTGTAGACTCCTACCCTGCCCTCACCTCCCCATGGCAAATCAAAACTCTGCCCTTTGTCTCTGTTCACATATGAAGAACAATCAAAACAAGCGACTGGAAAACAGTTAGCAGCCATAGAAATTTGCCCAACAGATAGAAATGCTTTTGCTAGGAATGCTGTGGAGAAAAAAAGTGTTCAGAAAAGCAGAAAGGTGCTGAATACAAAAAAGTGTTTAAAAAACTTTCAGACTTAACTTGTAGAAAGAGGAAGTGGTAGAAAATAAAGAACTTACATATTAATTATTTGTAAAATGAAGTGCAAATATTTCTTTAAGTAAACACTTTATCCAGACATTAAATTTTTCAGAAATGATAATATAGCTGCTTTTGTTCATTAATCCAATATAGTGAGCAATCTGCAAAAGTGTGGGGAAATTGTGTTCCTTGCCATGTTGGACACTTGCCACATTATACATCCAACTTCTATACCAAGGCACTTAGACTAGTTATGGGAGTATAGAAACATAAGAATTTAGGATAAATTTGAACAAAGGAACCATTCCAGATTTGCAACACTATTTATATGGTTTAGTTAAAACTCTTAGCTCCTCATAAAATGATATAAACAATCCAAATATAGGTAAAGTTGAAATTTCAAGCCAATTACCTTGTATTTTGGTCTCTTTCTCGGAATACTCTCTTTGCTGACAACTGGTGTAGCTGAATGATCCCTCTTCGTAGTACTCGGTTTTGTTTTCATGTCAACTCTACTGGCTTTGTTGGGATACTTAGCCATCTGAGCAGATTGTCTTTCTTTTCCAAGCTGAATTTTCATACTTTTTCTGGAAATGTCTTCAGTGTCTTTTTTGGAAACTTCAGAAATGACTTGCTTTCTGCTCTTAGTGGTATCACGTGCAGTAAAAGGCCTGGTGCTTCTGGTTGAAGACATTGCAACGGAGGAGTGCTTAAGGACCTAAATACAAAACAAGAATGTGTGAAACAGCAGCATTTAAAGGAAAAGCAATGTAACACTGCCACTATCACACACATACTGGAATTGCACTATCCCTTCCATATTGGGTTCTCTCGTGTAGGAAGCCCAAGCACTCAATTGTTCAACACTCAGGAACCTAATGAAACTGGACGAAAGACGATACTAACTATAGGTACAAGATCCTTTATCTGAACATCCAAAAACTGAAAAGCTCCGAAATGCGACAGTTTTTTTGTGAATTTTTTTCTCATTAACAAGATTGTTTGCTCGTCAAACAATTAACCCAAGTTACTCAGGTGTGACATTGAAGGCGTGGCCAAGCACCGACAGGCCTGAGATCTGTGAACATCCCCAAGTTGACACCCACTTGATGTGTGTCACCAGATGCAGCTTTTATTTCGGTGGGGGGGCCTGGCCAAGCACGTTCTTAGTTAGAAGTCTGCTTCTCCAGTAAGAGGTTTATAAATTTCACCATTAAACTGGCACATTCTGAAAACCGAAAAATTCCAAAAAAAAACACTGGTCCCAGGCATTTCGGATAAAGGATCTTGTATCTGTACATTGATCAGATGCAATCTGTAATACATTTCCTCAGACTGGCTCCTGGGAAGTGCAGTTGATTAGGAGAAATCATTCAATATGTAGGGGTGATGATCCTTGCTTTCTTTCTTCAGAGCTATTTTGGCATGAAGGAGTCAAATCTCCAAGGTGAACCATGATAAATATTAGAGACTAACATTGGCTTCTCTCTTGATAGAATCTCACTTCTAAATTTCAACCAAAATGTAATCTTTATTTTCCCTCCCCAAGATTGCAAATGATTTTTTTTTCCTATTGGAAGAAAATTATCAATACGCATCAACACCAAAATAACTAACTAGGTTGACTTGAAGATAGTGGAAAGTAAGACACGGGAGTATAAAAACAACTTTAAAAGGATAAGAGACCAGACAAGAGTTTTGGGAAGAACTTGGTAGAGAGTATAAAGTGGAAAAATGTGTAAATATCTATTCAGTTTGGTAGGAAGAACTGAAAAACAGAATATTTTTGAAAAAGGAGAATATTGAGATTCATGAGATTTGGGTATCCTTTCACAAATCAAAGCAAGTTAATATGCTGGTACATCAAGCAATTAAGAAGGCTATGATATGACAGCTTTTATTGAAAGGGGACTGCAGTATAAAAGCCAATATGTTTTTCTGCAATTAAACTTCTGTAAAACTTCATCTTGGCATACCAAATACAGTTTTGAGTCTCCTTACCAAAGAAAGGATATATTCGCCTTAAAAGGATTTGTAACACATGTTCACTAGATTGATTCCTGGGAGTGAGTGGGCTGTTCAAAAGACGAGATTGAATAGAATGGGAGGTGGCCTAATTAAATTTAGAAAATTCTTAAGGGGGCTTAACAGAGTAGATGCTGAAAAAAATGTCTTTCCTGACGAGGGAGCGCAGAACTGGGAAACCAGTCGTGTTCCTCAGTGCTGGATCCACTGTTGTTCATCACTTATACAAACGATTTGAATGAGAATGTAGGAGAAATGGTTCCTAAGTTTGCAGATGACAGCAAAAGTGATAGTATAGTGAACAGTGAAGGTTATAGAGTCATAGAGAAGTACAGCACAGAAACAGACCCTTTGGTCCAACTTGTCCATGCTGACCAGATAAGCTAACCTAATCTAGTCTCGTTTGCCAGCATTTGGCCCATATTCCTCTGAACCCTTCCTCTTCAGATACAGCATTTAAAAAGAATCTGGATGGGTAATTGCACCAGCCTCCACCACTTCCCCTGGCAGCTCATTCCATACACACACCCCCCTCTGAGTGAAAAGGTTGCCCCCTGGGACCCTTTTACATCTTATAACTTCTTACACTAAACCTATGCACACTCCCCACTCTGGACTCCCCACTCCAGAGAAAAGACATTGTTTATTTACCCTATCCATGCTCATGATTTAATAAACCTCCATAAAAGGTCACTCCTCAGCCGCCGACGCTCCAAGGAAAACAGCCCCAGCCTGTTCAGCCTCTCCCGACAGCTCAAATCCTCCAACCCTGGCAACATCCTTGTAAGTCTTTTCTGAACCCTTTCAAGTTTCACAACATCCTGTTATGGCACTGGGTAAACTCTCCTGCTTAATTTAAAATCAGCAACACAAAAAAATTATCCAGTGCAGTAAATCTATAAAAACTTGAGTGGCCAAGAACTATTTAAAGTAAAAATTAACAACTTTATTTCTTAAATTATAACAGAGAATAATTAACTAACAACTATTTACACTTTATTCCTCTAAGCTATCTTTTACCGTCCCTTCTATAATACTAGTCTGATAAACACCCAATTAAGATTTACGCAACCACACTTCTCTCAAAACCAGGCAGCTTTCTGCGTCACAGGTTACTGATCGAAAAGGTATTTATAAGAGAGCTATTTTTCAAGCAGTCTGCTTACAAGCTGGGCTTGGTAGTTCTCCTCTCAACTGTTCGATTTTCCCATCTTATACCCCCAAAGCATCAGATTGTGTCATTGGCTTTTAAGATCGTCAATACGCTCAATCAAATTGGGTTGCACTTTGATACATTTTTCGGGGTACAATTTAAACCGATTGGCCGAATTCAAATTTGTGTTTTTGTCTCATAGTAACTCAGCAAATGCTGTTTGTTCTGAATCAAATGTTACTTTGTAAATTCTTAAGCGCTCTGTACTTGCCAAGTCCTTCACTCCCTTAAAAAGGTACATCCACATTTTCATAACTATCCTTCCGATAGGAAGGAGACCAGAATTGCACACAATATTCCAAAAGTGGTCTAACCAACGTGCTGTACAGCCGCAACATGACCTCCCAATTCTTATACTCAATGCTCTGACTAATAAAGAAAAGCATACCAAACGCCTTATTCACTATCCTATCTACCTGCGACTCCACTTTCAAGGAGCTATGAACCTGCACTCCAAGGTCTCTCTGTTCAGCAACACTCCCTAGGACTTTACCATTAAGTGTATAAGTCCTGCTAAGATTTGCTTTCCCAAAATGCAGCACCTCACATTTATCCAAATTATACTCCGTCTGCCACTCCTCAGTCCATTGGGATCTTGATCAGATGGGCCACTGTACTCTGAGGTAACCTTCTTCACTGTCAACTTGGGATCTTGATCAACTAGGTCACAGGGCCGAAGAATAACAGATGGAGTTTAATTCAGATAAATTTGAGGAACTGTATTTTGATAAGACAAACACAGTTAATGGTGGTGCGCTAGGGAGTACGTCAAAGAGAAACCTAGGGGTGCAGGTACATAGTTCCTTGAAAGTGGCATCAGGAGGGTGAAGGAGGCATTTGGTATGTTTACCTTCTTGAGTACAGGAGATGAGACATCATGTTACAGTTGTACAAGACACTGGTAACGTCACATTTGGAATACTTCATACAATTCTGGTCATCCTGCTATGGGAAATATGTTATTAAAATGTAAGGGGTGCAAAAATAAAAAAAAATTACATGGATGTTACCAAAACTGGAAGGTTTGAATTATAAAAAAGGAGAAGTAGGGGCTTTTTTCCTTGGAGCATAGGAACTAAAGGGTGACCTCAGAATCTTAAAATCATGAGAGGCATAGATAAGATGAATTTCCCCAGAAAGGTGGGGGGAGTACAAAACTAGAGAGAGGGCATAGATTTAAGGTGTGAAAGGAAAGATATAAAAGTGACCTGAGGGGCAACTTTTTCCACAGAGACGGTGGTACGTGTATGGAATAAGCTAGCAGAGGAAGTGGTAGATGCCGGTGCAGAAACAACAGTTAAAAGACATTTGGATAGGTACATGAATAGTAAAAGGTTTAGAGGGATAGGAGCCAAACACAGGCAAATGGACCTAGTTCAGTTCCGGAAACCTGGTTGACAGGGACAAGTTGGGACAAAGGACCTCCTTCCATGTCATCTAATTATATTTACTCAGGATGTGGGGTTAGCCATTTAAAACAGAGATGAGGAGAAACTTCTTCTCTTAGACAATTGTAAATCTTTAGAATTTTCTACCCACAGAGAGCTGTGGATGCTCAGCCATTCAGCATATTTAAGTTTGAGGTCAATGAACTTCTGGGACTCGGGGAATCAAAGGATCTGGCAGTAGGATAGGAAAGTGAATGTGGAGGTTAAGTAGTGATCTTACTGAATAGTGGAGAAGACTCAAGCAGCCCCATTACCTTCTTCTGTTCCTATTTCTGAAGTGTTTAATATCAACAGTGGTTATCCATCAACACAGATGGATGGGCGAATATCCTAGTAAAGAAATCAAAGCTTTGCTGTCAATGGAGGAGATAAAGAATAAATGACCATTCTGTTCAGTATTTGTGTCAACATGCGATGGTGAGGATCGCTACTTCACGGAATACATAATTCTTGCCTGCTACATTGTACCAATAACTTTTCCTTCCATTTTGATTTGTCTCAAGACAAGTGGAAAATGAGGAAAAGAAATCCTTAAAATTATACAAGAAAACAAATTAGTCCTTACATCAGTGAGATTTGCTTTCATTTTTTCCTCATCTTCATTTTCTTCTGCATCAGAGGATCTCTGCTTATCTTGCTGGAGTAAAGAGTTCACAAATTCTGTAGCTATCGTTTTCACCTATGAAGGAAATTAAACAAGTATAAGTGGATGAAGGAAAACAGGCTCTATCCACAAAGTTGTAGGTTATCAGAATATAGAAACAGAAACACGTTCTTTTGCATCTCAGTCCTCTTGTGCTACTCATCTAGATCACTGAACTGTGACCCAACTCCTGACCATTTGCCTTCATAGTTCAGCGAACAAAAAGAAAATCTGATTCAAAATTTACTATGGAGTTAGCATAAATTGCATTTGCAGAAGAATGTTCTGTTATTAAGTGGGTGTACTGTACCTTTTTTTAAGTGAGTTAAAAGCAACAGAACTACCTGACAGAACCAAGTGTTCTGAAAAGAAATATAATGTAACATTTGGTCGAGCAAACAACAAAACAGACTTGATTTAGGGCAATCAATTTAAATTATACCCCCAAAAAAAAACCAAACTCCAATCCAGTTAGAATTTAGTATATTGATAATCTTAAAAGCCAATGACACAATCCAATGCTTTGAGGGTATAAGAATTGGGAAAAGTGAACAGTTGAGGGGAGAACTGTCAAGCCAACAACATTGGCACAGTGCCTAGAAAATAGCCCTCTTAAAAAGGTTTCTTTATGGATCAGCAACCTGTGAAGCAAGATCTCCAAGAAGAAAGGAAGACTGAAATTCAAAGAAAACTGAAAGCTGCCTGGTTTTGAGATAAGAAGCGTTGTTTTGTAAGTCTTAATTGGGAGTTTTAATCGGACAAGTATTAGATTAGATTAGATTAGATTAGATTACTTACAGCGTGGAAACAGGCCCTTCGGCCCAACAAGTCCACACCGACCCGCCGAAGCGTAACCCAACCATACCCCTACATCTACATCTACCACTTACCTAACACTACGGGCAATTTAGCATGGCCAATTCACCTGACCTGCACATCTTTGGACTGTGGGAGGAAACCGGAGCACCCGGAGGAAACCCACGCAGACACAGGGAGAATGTGCAAACTCCACACAGTCAGTCGCCTGAGGCGGGAATTGAACCCGGATCTCCGGCGCTGCGAGGCAGCAGTGCTAGAAGGAAAGGTGAAAGATAGGTTAGAGGAAGGAAATGTAAATAGTTGTAAGTTAATTATTCTCTATTATACTTTAAGAAACAATGTTGTTAATTTTTATTTTAAATAGTTCTTGGCCTATCGAATTTCACAAATTACTGTACGGGATAAATCCTTTCTGAGTTGTTGGTTTTTAAATTAAGCAGGTGAGTTTACCCCAACAGTTCCAAACTTCTACCACATTGCGCATTCACATGTTTCTGTATTTAATTCCTAAAAGATTTGATATCAAATTTTAGACTTACTACTCAGATTTCCCAACCAGTAAACTGTTTAAAATAATTAAAAATACAGTAAAAACTACAGTCACAACAGATTCAACAAGGTAAGGATTATAAACATTTTGTTAGTTCAAAATATCAATTAAAATCATTTGGCATTTTGAACTTCCATACAACTCTACATTGTAATTACTGTGCCAAGTCCTAGTCAAATGGCAACTGACTCTGTGGTATCAAATTACTCAAATCTGTCAAAAATGTTCTTAGTTCCAACTGTCTGTTCAACTGGCTTCAACTTGCCCCATTTACCTTTCCCCATAGAGAGCAGACATCAAATGGTCTTCAGGTAACTGACTAAGTGTGTGTTGTGATATGCCAACCATCTTTACATTTAAAAGGCTATGCTAGAGACCAGGCACATTCATTGTAAGCAGTTTCATTGGGGTCTGCATCATGTGAAGTTTAGACTACCTCTCCCAGGATGCTAAGCAACAGATGAGTGTAGGCTGGAGCACCCCAACCCAGCAATTGCTTTTTAAATCTTTCTATTCCCCCTAGGACAAAGAAATCTTCTCTACTACATTAGGGATTAAGAATAATGAAATTAAAATATATGAACATTTTTTTTCCCTTAAACTTAACTTGCATTTGATTTAATGAAGGATGAGCAAGAACAAAACCAACCAGATTTGAAAGAATTATGTCCACATTAAAGTTTAAATTCATTTGTAAGTGATCACAGTAATGCTTTTAACAATTTAATAAACTCTACTTGTCTCACTTACATGAACTGACCGAGAAATGAGGCTCTGAATGCAGGATGTCAAGAACACACTGCTTCAGGAGTCACAGTTACTAATGTTCTAAATGATAAGCCTTCCAGTGATTCAGAAAGAATTCTTATTCTGAAAGTTAATCATCCTTAACTCAACGGGAGCAACTGTCTACTTAAAAATATTTCTAAAATAATACTCCTTGTAAATTAGCAAATTGTTGTTTGTAAAATTCCAAATTGTTATTTCAAATATTAAGTATATAAGTTAAGAAGGTTGAAAAATAAAAGTAAAAAATTGTTACATTTAGTGTGTAGATATAGCATACAAAGATATTTATTCTATAACAATGAATATGTGAAACAACTAAGCAATTGTTTAGCAGTGAAGCATAGCACTAGACAATCCCAATATACGGATGCGTAGAGTAACGAGAGGTTGGTTTGCTCGATTGTTCTACTGAATGTCCAATGCCTATGGTCATAATGGGAAACACTAAGGCCACTCTGAAGCAGAATAAGAGAGATTGATTTCAATATTATCGTGAATAATTCAAAACAGATTATGAACCCTGTGGGGCACTGCCTTTAATGTCATAACAACAAAACCAATTCCTTCACCTACTTAAACAAATTGCGAGGATCACAGACTACATACATGGAACGAATGCAGAAAACTTACTCTCCACTTTGTGAATTCTTTCAGAGAATTTGGACCATACTTTATTTCAGCAATTGCAGATTTCACAAAGTCTTTTTTAATAGCACTGATCTCAGCAGCTGTTGGGAGTTCAGAGAACTGGATCTTACAATATTTCTCCCAAAAATTAGTTACCTGTAGAAAATCAAAACAAAGAACTGATACGCTAAGAAAATGTGCATTGGCACATCCTTTCAAAAGTATTAAGGCTTGCTTAGGAACATTCCAATTAGTGACAGGGAAAGCAAAACAAGAATTGTTCATGAAAAATCAGTTAAAATAACCAATTTAAAGGTCTAAACATGTATTTTATACTTAAACATCTCATAACTATACAAAATAATTAAAAAGGTCTAATAGATACTTAACAGCATTATCATTAACTTTTGATGTGTTTAGGATTTGTCATAAATTAGTTAACTTGAGTCTAACAGTGCTAACTCTTAAACCTAATTTAAAGCAAGCCCTAGTTTTCACTAAGAAAAAAAAACTGTTACTAATATCACGCACTCACTTGAGACATTAGCTTCTGGCTGTTGACGAACTTCAGATTATTTGCTTTGGATGTTATATTTTTGCCATCAAGTTGTCGAAGATTAGGCAACAGGTACATTACCTTGTACATATCAGAGATCTGAAAAGAAATAAAGTTACATGTTATGATGTAATAATGTTACAAAATCACGAGACACCGATTTACAGAATTCTTCCTTTAATGCTTTCTTACAAAGAATTAGTTATCTATAGAACTCTAACTTTCCTTTTTCTCTCATGGAAGATAACATTGGACACAACAAAAAAAAATGGTAAAAGCAAACAAAATACAAGTTATAATCATCACATTTCCATTGGGGCATCATTACACAAGCAGGACAATGAGAAAGACGGTGGAAATGCATTTTCTGGTTCTGCAAAAGACCTATGCTTGCCTCCAAAAACTAAGCAACATTTCACCCTCTTGACACTTTACACTTTGAAAAAATATATAAATACTTACTCAATGGGTTGGCAGATGGCAGTGCTGAGATCTATCCACACTGTAATGGTGATTGATGATACTACAGTAATAGATTCAATCCATCCCACTCCACTGCCCACTCCACCTCAGCTGCAAAAGTTAAGCACTACAGATTTGGGACACTAAGAGTGCGTGGAAAATATCAAAAATAAACCTGGCTCAGAATTACTGCCATGTCTCATTGCAATGACTTAGAACAGCACAGACGTAGGTTTGGAGGCATGAGCTTCAAAATGTTTTACAACATGTTCTATTAAGCGAGAATGCTGACAAATCTGCTGCATACTTTCAACAGTTTTTATTTAAAAATGTTCCATTACTTTACAGAGCCTAACTGCTGCTATCCTTATCTGTATGATCTACATGAGACTTCAGACCCAAAACAATATAGCTGACTCGCAACATGCTCCCTGAAATGGCCTAACAGACCTATCAGTTCAACAGGCAATTACAGATGGCCAATGAATGCTGGCTTGGCCAGTGATGCACACATCCAGTTAGTTAAAGAATAAGGAAAATAAATACACAAACTATACCTCAGGATTACGAATGTGTTACGCAAATGGCAACCAATTTTTAATTTGGGCACATATAACATACAAAAAGGACATAAACTTCAAATCACAGGAAATTCTGACTTTAGATGTTCACCAATTACCATAAACACAAATTAAGATGTTGACAAAGCATTAAAAATTGAAGAGCAAGTGTCTTTTCTTGTTTACGTAGTTGGGGATTTTTTTTTATATAGGAAATCATTACTCTTTCCTTCCTAAGGCAGATCCAAGAAATAGTGAGATGGTGCAGGACTTTGCCTAACTAATTAAAGGAAGCAAATATTATGTGCCATAAAAAGTGAGGGAGAAAGAGAAGCAGACCTGAAATTTATGTAACCATTTACAATGGGAAGTTATGCAAATTTTAACCATTTAAATTATGCCAAAAGTTTATCACAATCATATCATTCTTCAACTCAATGTGTTTTCAAATCACTTACTGTTAAGTACAAGTTATCTTCACAATTGAGATCCTCAAGATTCTTAAACTGGTTCAGTGTTGTAATTTGTTCCAATTTATTATTGGCACAGTTGAGAAGCCTCAGGTTGGTAAGGCCTAGATTGTTTGGAAATTCTGTCAGTAGATTTCCAGACACATCAAGTTCCTCCAACGTCTGTAGCTGGGAAAATAACTTTCGATCGAAATCACTTGTTTTCAAATTCAAATTGGAAAGGCTGAAGAGAAACAGGGAGAAAAATATTGACTGATTAAATCTGAACAACAACTGAGTTATCAATACCACTACAATTTGCTCAAGTTCTACACAAGCAGTTCTTGTGTTCCATGTCAACTGATACATGAGATGCAAATTACTTTGTGAATGTTTTATGAGAAAGATATAATATTACATCAATTGTTCTTACTTTATTTTCTTGATTTGGCCCAAATTGGAGCATTTTGGAGTTCCTTTTTCAAGCAACAGTTCTTTTGTGATCTTCGTCATTCTTGAAATTGTTTTCTAGATACTAGAAATAGTATCCCCTCACTCACGGGAAGTCTAAACAACAAAAAGCAAACATATTGCATTGGAAGGTCTGTACAGCAATGTCTAGCCAAAATTATTAGACAAAACCAAATTTGCCCAGTCTGGAAACCAATAAACTTCAACTAAATCACTTAATTAATGTTTAAACAACTGAAATTCCAGACATCTTTGCAGTGAATATTAGTGCTGAATTTACAATAATTATTAAGTCGAAAGATTTTGCTACAGCAGGGAGCAATATGGGAACAATAGGTTTGTGCCTTACTACATATTAAATTAAAAAGTCATGCTGCTATTAAAAAGGCCAAGCCTAATAAATTATGGCACTCAACATTGAACGGAACATGATTTAAAACATTCCAATTAATATTATTAGAGGTCAATGACATTCTAATATTGGTGTTAGTCATTAGTGCTCAGTTTCTTAAATTTTTAATAAATTTAGTTGAAGCTCTACGTACATTTTTGTTCATATTGTTGCAAGTACAGTTTTCTAGGATGGCCAGATTCCTCAAAATCATTTTTGTGCTCACTCAGAACAAAAAAAAATTTTATAGGAATTCAGAATTTCAAAAACCATCAACTTCTATCAACAAGTGCAGGTTCTAAGCATAGTCAGGTCAAAGTTGCATTTTATGTTTTAACATATGAAGCCATGAAATGTTATTTCCAGATGTTTACATTTAAAAAAATCCATCAATAATCTAAACGTGTATCTTCCTTAACCTAATTATTCATATTTTAGGTAAATAAAGAGGATGACAGAAGTGCCACCACTTGCATCGTTTTCTAGAGCACCCCTTCACCAACTTGATGACCTTGTAATTTTATTTTCTCAATGGCAAGTGTCTTGTCCTTTAGGATAACTGTGATGCCAAATCACTCCCCACTTGCTAACACACTATGCTCTGGATGAGGGTCAATACTGTGGTGCTGGAAAAGCACAGGTCAGGCAGCATCCAAGAAGCATTCCTGATGATGGGCGTATGCCCAAAATGTCAATTCCCCTGCTTCTTGGATGCTGCCTGACCTGCTGTGCTTTTCCAGCACCACACTCTTGACTCTGATCTCCAGCATCTGCAGTCCTCACTTTCTCTTATGCTCTGGATGAGAAGATGATCACATCCAAACCATCAGATGTTAATCATGAGATATATCAGCATTAAACTTCTTTGGGGTCTAACACAAAGATATGAGATGCATTGATTTTAATCAAGTGGCATAATGATATAAATCAAGATTTTGGGAAACATCACAATCATGTTACCTTTTAATGTGCTGTAAATTACTGGTTACACTGAAACAGCTCAATTTGTTTAAATGATTTGCTGCAAAAATAACAGAGGTCAAATTAGCAAGTCATCCAAAATGTTGGTCTTTCACAAAATAATACAATTGTCAGGCTGACTGCACATCAACCACTTCAATACAATTCCCTCCTAAATAGATTGTTAACATTGGGTTATTTGAATATTTATCACTCATTAGTTATATCAGCCCCCTAATTATTGGTCATTTACATTTTTGAATACTAAAGCAATTAAAGTATGATTATCATTAATCTTTTGATGTTCTCATTAATGATCAGAAAAAGATGTTTTTGTTTTCATGTTCATATTTATGTAAGTATTATAATGAGAGAGTGTTCTTTCCTTTTTGCAGACAGGCAACATCACAGTTAAATTGCAATAAATGTGCTTAATATGAATAATCTAAATGATTAATAAAGGTTGTCAGCTGTGGCTCAGTCACAGCACTCTGGTGAGAATGTGGTGTGCCCCATTTCAGAGACTTGAGCATAAAATTCTATTTGACACTACAGCTCAGTATGGAGGGATTTAGGACTTTGGAAGTCTCATTTTTCAGCTCATCAAACAACACAGGATTTCCTGAGTAACAGATGTTTTTGGGTTTTTTTTTTGCATATAGTTTCCCACAGACTGAATTTTTCAAGAATTATAGAGTCAGTGTCATACTGTCATTCAGAACGAAAACAAACCCTTCAATCCAATTCGTACATGTTGACCAAGTTTCCCAAACTAAACTAGCCCCACTTGCCTGCATTTGGCCAGTATCTCTCTAAATCCTTCCTCTTCAGATACTTGCCCAAATGTGTTATAAATGTTGTGACTGTGTCGGCATCTACCACTTCCTCTGACAGTTAAGGGACATTTAAGCCACTCTTGGATAGGCACATAGAGGATAGTAAAATGAAGGGTATGTAGGTTAGTTTGATCTTAGAGTAGGATAAACGGTCAGCACAACATTGAGGGCCAAAGGGCCTGTAATGTGCTGGACTATTCTACATTCTATATGAATCACCCTGTATGTGAAAAAGTTGCCTCTCAGGTCCTTTCGAATTTTCCACTCTCTGCAAGTAAACAGTGAGGAAATTATTCAATTCAAATGGAAATAAATTGGCTCATACAAATTCGATAAAGATGACCATAAACAAGACTTTAAATTATTTTCATGTTTACAACAATCTGCAATGTCAATTTTACTTGTTGGAATGAGACTTCAACTCAAAGTTAGTTATCAGAACCAGAGGTTCTTTAGTAGGAAGAGTGACTTAATAGCACTGACAACGTGCTTACCCCTTACTGAAGTAAGCTTGAGATTTTTCCATCAGATCTTCAGTAATTAACCTAAAATTTACATCTTAACAGTGATGCCTGTGCAGGTTTCAACTGTGAAGAGTACAACAGCATTTCCTATGGCAATAAAAAGCTTCACTGACAACATATTTCACCACTTACTACAAGTGTTGTGGCACAGAGGCCTTTTGGCCCATCATGGCTGTACCAGCTCATTAAATGAGCATCATTACCTAGTGCCAATCTCCTGCTTTTTTTTGTATACCCTTAAAAATTATGTAAATATGCACCACCCTCTTCAATGTACCAACTGTACTTGCCTCCACCACACTTCCAAGCAATGAATTCCACACCCTAGCTACTTAGAGTAAAAACATTTTTCCTCACATTACCCTTGCTTCTTTGACAGATCTCTAAATCTTGTTCCTTTTACAAGTGGAAAGCTTCTCCTGTCTACTCTATCCAACCTACTAATGTGTTTGAGAGTCCTATCAAATCTCCTCAACCTTCTTCTCTCTAAGGAGAACAGTCCCAACTTCTTCAATCCACCCTCAGAACTGAAGTTCCTCATTCTTCGAATCCTTCCAATATTGTACATAACTGAACTGTACATAATACTCCAGCAAGTGTCTTCTCCAAATTGAACATGCCCTCGCTCTGGTATTCTACGTCCCTATGAATAAAGGCGAGAAATATCTTTCTTACTGCTTTCTCTACCTGTCCTACCACTGTTAAATGATGTGATCATGTACACTCAGCTCCCTTTACTTCTACACCTCTCTTAAACTTGTACTGTCTTTCAAAAGTTCTTCCTAAGCCACACTTCCACATTGAGACTCGGCCGGCACCTAAGTGCCCACTCATTAGCTGGTCAGAGGTTGTTTCGGTTTTATCTAACATTAACGGGGAGTTTTGATGGAGTGGTCGCAAATCTAGGCCCATTAAAACTGTACTCCTTGCCTTCACGTGTGAGTTGCACCTTTTGAAAAGGTTATTGTCACGTTGCTGTCTGTGGGCTCATGCTCGGCGAAGCTTTTCTCGGCAGCGATTACGCCCCAGAGATAATAGGCGCGCACGGCGTTATACAAATGTAAGTCTGTTTTCTTCACCGCTGTTACCACGATTCTGTCATCCTCAGGCCCAGAGCCCGCCCGCCCCCACTCTCTTGTTAAACCCACAAATCGGGCTCTGCACAAAGTTTACAGTCAGCACATTTCACAACACTTAGCCCAAGCAGGCAGCATTAAATACCAACTCTTTCCCGTCGCCGTTACCAGGTTCCAGGGTTTCCCGCCAAATTTAAGCCGGGCGCGCTCACAACAAATGCTCGCGCCCTACAGTCGGCGGTTGGCAGGCGCGTTTTGACGGAGTATCGGGGATAGTTCACCAGCGGCCCGTTGAGGGCCCGCGCATGCGCGTTTTGGGGGGATAGTTTCAGGGGCGGGTCGGCATCTGCGCATGCGAATTCTGAGCGAGTCTGTCAGCGGAGAGCCCGTCGTGACCGGCGGTTGGCGCTCGCGCGTGCGCATTCTCACGGGGTGGGAGTAGGGACTGTTCACCCCCGGTCGTAGGGCGCCTAGCTACGATCCCGTGTGAAGGCTGCTCCTGTCGGTGCAGGCCTCTGGCCTTGGGCATGTCCGTGCAGAGCAGCGGCCCGCCTGGCTGCGGTTGCAAAGGGGTCCGTTCGTGCCTGGTCTGTGAGCGGGGTGGGATTGAAGCGGTCACGAAGTGCCAGCGGGTAAGAGTTCACCTCCACTCCGGGAACAGCTGATAACCGGTTGTTTAAACAAACAGTGTATTCCTTACAAATATGGTGCACCGAAAGACCGAATTATTTTATAAAATATGGCAGCCCTTCTTGAATTGCATAAATACAGATATTTCGGTTCTCCTAACGAGGGCTTTTATTTAATTGAGATTACAAACCTGGCTGGTCCGGGGCCTCTTAGGAGAGGAATCCCACACGAATACGGCTTTTATTACATTTGATGTTAACACATTCCGAGCATGTAAGAGATTTAAATATACACTCTGGTTAGTTGTAGGTTAGATTAGTAGAAAGTTGAGGTTTTTTTTCTTTTTTGGTATTTTTTTTCTTTTGTTAAATATTGGCTATTGTATATTTGATTTAATTGTATATCAATGAGAGTTTTGTTTATTTTTGTTAACTTGTAAAAATGTTAAATTTCTAATAAAAATATCTATTTAAAAAAAACAGTGTAGAAACAGAGATACTTCAACATCCACAGCTATAAACCCCCCAAACTGTAACTCCTCCTTTCTTCAAAAGTGATGTCGGAACCTGTTGAGTATATCCATCTCCAAGATTGTAGATTTCCCATGTAATTTTGGTTTTATGTGTTATTAGATATTCGAAATCCAATAAGAAAATTTAAAAACAAATCTTTCCAGCAGTCAGCTGGAAATCCTTTCCCAATCCAAATTTCACTCTTACTCCTAATTCGTGTGTTCTTCTGTCTGTGCCACTGTAACAAATGCTATTATGGGCCATTGTGGGAAGCTGCTTTGAGCAAGTCCTTTCGTGCACAGAAGTTTCCAAGAATTGACGGTTATCACTAAGAAGTTCAAGATGTGATTTTACAGGAGTATCACGTTTTGATGGAAGGAACAGGGAAGACAAGATTTAAAAGGGGCCATGGAGGGATTCAACAATCAATATGAGGATCTTGAAATTGATAAATCCGATGGAGGCTGCTGACTGGAGGATGAATGGATGTTAATTATGGTGGGATAGAAAATGGAATCTTTGTATTGTTGCAGTGCAGAAGGAGAGCATTCAGCCCGATGTATGTACAAGCATGCAGTTGATGCAGAAGTAGGTTAGATTAGACTATTTACATTGTGGAAACAGGCCCTTCGCCCCAACAAAACCACACCTACCCTCCGAATAGCAACCCACCCAGACCCGTTCCCCTACATTTACCCCTTCACCTAACACTATGGGCAATTTAGCATGGCCAATTCACCTGACCTGCATATCTATGGACTGTGGGAGGAAACCCACGCAGACACTGGGAGAACGTGCAAACTCCACCCAAACAGTTGCCTGAGGCGGGAATTGAACCCGGGTCTCTGGCGCTATGAGGCAGCAGTGCTAGTCACTGTGCCGGTGTTTAGCCCTTAATGCCTGTGCAGCATTCAATAAGATGCCGGATAGTCTGTTTATGTTTTGAATTTCATATTTCTACCTATCTTTGATTCCCCTGCCTAATTAAAAATATATCTACTACCTTAAAAAGATTCACTGACCTGCCTTCTGAGAATTCCAAAACTACACAACCATCAGAAAGAGAAAAAAATCCTAATCTTTACCCCAGATGGGCAACACTGGTTTGGAGGATTTTCTTCCTCTTTGGAGGAAACATTGAATAGATAGGGCTTGTACTTTTTTAGAATTTAGGAGAATGAGAAGCAATTTTATTGAAACATAATAGGCTTGACAGTGTAGTTGCCAAAAGGTTGTTCCCTCCTGTGGGAGAGTAGGACCAGTGTATACTTAGAGTAAGGGGTTGCCCATTCAAGATTGATATGAGGAATTTTTTCGCTGAGGGTATTGAATTAGTTAATTTTTTTAAAGTGGAGGACTGTACATACTGGATTGTTAAAAATATTCAAGACTTAAACGTAGGAAAATGGACCGTAAAGATTGTCGGATCCTATTAAATAGTGGAGCAGGTTCAAACCTAATTATGTTCCTAATTTGTATGATCTTGTGGATCAAATGGCAAATATTTATTCTGCTGAAGTCATAGCACTGCTGACTTCACTTTAAAATAGGTCATTGGCCGTGACATAAAAATGTTACTAATTTATTTCTATTGAGCAAAGAAACATGCCACTCCTTTAAGGGCCTTAGATATTCTGCACAATATTTTCTACAATTTATTTATAAATTGGTATTTTCCCAGTAGAACACAACCACCAACATTTGCTCCCTGCTAAGCAACTCTAGGAAACAAAGCAGCTGATAGAGACACAATATTTGGACCATTTTGCTCCCTTCCTATCCCCTGACTCCCTTTCACCAACCAGATTCATTCCTCCCATTGACCAACCAGGTCGTATCCTCTACCGGTCTTCACTTATCCCCACTACAGCACCCCCCCCCCCCCCCCCCCCCCCCCCCCGCTTTATCTGTAGCTCCCACTATACCCACCCTCCAGTACTGAAGAACGGTTACACACGAAACGTTGACTTCTCCACGTCCTGGTGCTGCCTGGCTTGCTGTGTTCTTCTAGCCTCCTGCTTGCCTATACATTATGTCTTGTCTCATTATATCAACTCTAAAATGTTTGGGTTTTTTTCCTTGTGCTAAAACTTTCAAAGTCTTTCCTCTTCTATTGTCTTGCATGTTTATGAAATAACTCATTTACCTGCCATGCTTGCGTGTTAAATAATTAATATTCTAAGGAATTGAATCAAATGGTTATCAAATTCTCTTTCCCCAGAGGAAGTACCATTTTACTTATCATCCTACATTGGGCTTAGCAATTGGGAATGATGACTCTAGTTTAAGTGGCTGGACTTTTCCATTTCCTGGAGTATTTTTATTAGATGATTTTGTAAATGAAGAGGAGGAAACCAAGCTGGTGAACCTGATGGATAATGATGAATGGAAGCCTTCACAATCTGGACGCAAGAAACAGGTAGGTTTTCCTGGTGCATTAAAAAAATGCTATGTATGGGTCAGTATTAGAACATTGTTTATATATTCAGCTTGACAGCATTTTTTTGTATGAATCTCAATATGATGTGTTAACTTATGACAGATTCAGCGTAGCTCAGACCAGCCTGTGTAATACCTCCCATTACACTAAGAACTAATAGGGGAGTCCCAAATACCTGAATGGCAATATAGTCTTGCATTTCAAACTGATCACTAATACAAATCAAACTTTGGATTAAGGTATTCTGCTACCAACTCTAAAAGAAAATATGCACTTGTATTTAGACTGATCTTTCCACGTTTCCTGGTTTGGAGTTTTTTTCCTGTGTTCTGTAATTTCTTCAATCTCATGGGATGTGATGTTGAACACCGCATCAACTAACTGGAAGCATTCCCTTGAGTTTTCACTTTTCTGTTTTGTGAATATTTTTTGTTTGAACAATTAAGAGTTGAGGGAGTTCTTGAGATTGGCAGCAATAAGCAAATGCCACTAAGACGCACAACCTTAAACAAATTCCAGTTATTTCGAATGTAATCTATATCCTTCAGTATTACTGTTTAACATTATAGGTAACTTCATTCCGGAATCGATTTGTACAAGTCATATTTGACTTCCTTATCAGAGCAAACCCAAAGTAATCTTGCATGGGCAATTTTTTGTTTGAAAAAGAGGGTTTAATGAATAGCTCATTGTGTGGTCTAATGAACATTAGTATGCAAGTCTGACTAGTTAATCAGGAAAGTGAGGCAATCTGCAGTTAGTTTAGCAAGGTTGCATTTCTGATATCATCATGATTGCCATAAACTGAAATATTTTGCATTTTCTTTGTAAAATTTGCATCATCAGGCCTTTCCAAAGTACTGAGCTGAAAATGTGTGGCTGGAAAAGCGCAGGTCAGGCAACATCCAAGGAACAGGAGAATCAACGTTTCGGGCATAAGCCC
Source organism: Chiloscyllium punctatum (assembly GCF_047496795.1). NCBI lineage: Eukaryota > Metazoa > Chordata > Chondrichthyes > Orectolobiformes > Hemiscylliidae > Chiloscyllium > Chiloscyllium punctatum. The sequence continues at coordinate 52,247,308 of NC_092757.1, forward strand.
TTCCTCAGGAATGAGGAAAGTGTGTCCAGCAGACTAAGATAAAAGGTAGGGAGGAGGGACTTGGGGGAGGGGTGTTGGGAATGCGATAGGTGGAAGGAGGTCAAGGTGAGGGTGATAGGCCGGAGTGGGGTGGGGGGCGGAGAGGTCAGGAAGAAGATTGCAGGTTAGGAAGGTGGTGCTGAGTTCAAGGGATTTGACTGAGACAAGGTGGGGGAAGGGGAAAATGAGGAAACTGGAGAAAGCTGAGTTCATCCCTTGTGGTTGTAGTATTCCTAGGCGAAAGATGAGGCGCTTTTCCTCCAACCGTCGTGTTGCTATGGTCTGGCGATGGAGGAGTCCAAGGACCTGCATGTCCTTGGTGGAGTGGGAGGGGGAGTTGAAGTGTTGAGCTACGGGGTGGTTGGGTTGGTTGGTCCGGATGTCCCAGAGGTGTTCTCTGAAACGTTCCACAAGTAGGCGGCCTGTCTCCCCAGTATAGAGGAGGCCACATCGGGTGCAGCGGATGCAATAAATGATGTGTGTGGAGGTGCAGGTGAATTTGTGGTAGATATGGAAGTATCCCTTGGGGCCTTGGAGGGAAGTAAGGGGGAAGGTGTGGGCGCAAGTTTTGCATTTCTTGCGGTTGCAGGGGAAGGTGCCGGGAGTGGAGGTTGGGTTGGTGGGGGGTGTGGACCTGACGAGGGAGTCACGGACGGAGTGGTCTTTTCGGAACGCTGATAGGGGTGGGGAGGGGAGGGGAGTGGAGGGAAATATATCCCTGGTGGTGGGGTCCGTTTGGAGGTGGCGGAAATGACGGCGGATGATACGCTGTATATGGAGGTTGGTGGGGTGGTAGGTGAGGACCAGTGAGGTTCTGTCCTGGTGGCGATTGGAGGGGCGGGGTTCAAGGGCGGAGGAGCAGGAAGTGGAGGAGATGCGGTGGAGGGCATCGTCGATCACATCTAGGGGGAATTTGCGGTCTTTGAAGGAGGCCATCTGGGTTGTACGGTATTGGAACTGGTCCTCCTGGGAGCAGCTGTGGTGGAGACAAAGGAATTTGGAATATGGGATGGTGTTTTTACAGGGGGCAGGGTGGGAGGAGGTGTAGTCTAGGTAGCTGTGGGAGTCGGTTGGTTTATAGTAAATGTCCTTGTTGATTCGGTCGCCCAAGATAGAAATGGAAAGGTCTAGGAAGGGGAGGGAGGAGTCGGAGACGGTCCAGGTAAATTTGAGGTCAGGGTGGAAGGTGTTGGTAAAGTGGATGAACTGTTCAACCTCCTATTGGGAGCACGAGGCAGCGCCGATACAGTCAGTCATCGATGTAGCAGAGGAAAAGGTGGGGGGTGGTGCCAGTGTAGCTGCGGAAGATGGACTGTTCCACATATCTTAAGAGGCAGGCATCCTAACCTGCTCACCTATCGCATTTCCAACGTCCCTCCCCCAAGTCCCTCCTCCCTACCTTTTATCCTAACCTGCTGGATGTTGCTTGACCTGCTGCATCTCCTGTTCCTTGGATACTGCCTGACCTGCTGCGCTTTTCCAGCCAATTTCTCTTTCCAATCCTCCCACTTCCTCCAAACCAAAGGAGTAGCCATGGGCACCCGCATGGGCCCCAGCTGATCTCCAGCATCTGCAGTCCTCACTTTCTCCTTTCCAAAGTTCTGCTCAATTATCTTTGAAGTGTTGCTACTGTTGGAATTTAGGGAAAGGGGACAGCCAAAAAAAAAACCAATAATCACAATAGGCAGTTTCCTTTTTGAGAGACTGATTGAGGGTTAAATGGCAAAACTGGCAGAACTCTTCTGCTGTCCACAGGATAAGAACGCTGGTACTTTCACAACCACCTGAGAGAACAAATAGCAGTTTCCTGTCTCAACCGAAAGATTGTTTTTCCAACACTGCAGCACACCCTCTACATCAATTATTTACTCTACAATACTTTGTATATCCCCAAGTGGAAGATACAGTGCCTTATCTCAGAAAGTTAAGTAAACCTGCTTTGTATTGTTTCCTGTGATATTAAAACTTTCAAAATTGGCTTTGCTATTTTCTTTGCTCTTTCAAAACGTTTTCTAAAAAAAGTTTTCACATTTAGAAATACTTAGTAATTGCTAACAATGCATAGATAATTTTCTTAGGTCTTAGTATATTATTACGTATTTTTTCCTTTGTCAATATGCAGGACTATGGTCCAAAGGTGAATTTTAAAAAGCACAAGTTGAAAGTGGGAAGCTTCAGTGGCCTACCATGCTTCAGCCATTTCCTCCTAAACCGAATGATACAGTATCCTGTGTTGAAAAGCTTTCTGCCTGTGGAGCAATGTAACCTGGATTATAGACCGGAACGTGGCTCTTCCATTGACTCACACTTTGATGACTGGTGGTTATGGGGTGAGCGTTTGGTCAGCCTTAACCTGTTGTCTGAAACTATATTATCAATGTCTTGTGACTCAGAGGATCTCATCCAGCTACATCATAATATGGTGTGCAATGCACAGTCCTGTGATCCAGTAACTGATCATTCAGAGAGCCTTTGTAATTTCCATGATGATAATACTCAAGTTCTTCGCACGGATAACTGTAGTGTGAAAATCACTAGTGACACCTGTCAAAGCCATGTCCCTTACAAAGACGTAGAGGTAGCCATACATTTGCCAAGGAGATCTTTAATTGCTTTATATGGAGAAGCACGATATACATGGAAACATGGCATAAACAGGCAAGATATTAAATCAAGGCGGATCTGCAGTACCTTCAGAGAGCTATCCAAAGAGTTCAGCCATGGAGGGAATCAAGAGGCATTGGGAAGAGAACTCCTGGACCTTGCACTGAGCTTTCAAGGTGTTCCTGTATGAAATTACTGTTATAAAACATCAAGTACAAGCATTCTTCATTACAAACTCAGCTTTGGGATAGCTACAAAACAAAAAAGTCCCACCTTCCTAATGCTGTGGTCTGGATCACGTGTCCGAACCTTTGCAGCATTGTAAAGGTTTCATTAGGGTTATACAAGAGTAAAAAGAGATTTTTTGCATCGGATTTCGTTTTTTTCTGCTATTTCATTGAAAAACAGCTGTCCATTACTGATCTTGTCCCTTTTAAGCAAACAGCCTTTTGTCAGAAATTATGGCATCAGCGTCATGCTTTGGCACAGTTATCCACTAATGTACTGTGCACACTAGCCAAAACAAGGCTTTTATTAGTGAGGGAGATGATACATGAAGCATATGTAGAGAATCTATAATCTATTCAATCCACATTTAGTGGAAATAGTTGATGGTTTGAGTGTTGACTTGTTATGAAATTACTGTCTGTTTTTAATTAATGAACTAGGTATGCAGTTCAAATTATGCCAACCTGTCAAATGTTTCCTCAGAAACCACTCAAAACAGAGAGGTAGTGATCAATTTTACATTCAAATGTTTAGATTTTAATTTGAATAAATGCTAATATTGTAAATTAATTTTGTGCTCTAATTAAACTTTGTCATTAGTGTAATTAAAGTTAATATTTTAGAATTCTGTCCAAGCTTACATTAAGTAATTTTGAATTGAGAATTAGTTTGTTGATTAGATAATAGTTTCTAAAATATCAGTTCTTTTAGAATGGTTCAATTTGCTGTCATTTACATTTTTTGTGTTAACACCCTACCTAGCTAGCCAAGATCGGCAACGTCTTTGATTACCTATCCCTTCTGTGTCTCTTTCTGTGTGTCTGGGCCCCACTCTTTCTACTCTTGTCATTAGCACAAATGCCACCCTTTCCCAGCTATTTTCAATTCTGACTCAAAAATGTTAAATCTGTTTTTCTCCCTTTGAGTTTCTCCAACACCAGTTTTGTTTAAGCTTCACCTGCCTTCCTGATGTTAACCTCTAGTCTTCCACATATACATTTTCAATATCGATTCTGTCCACTGAGATGCACTATTGCATATAGCAAGTAAGATACATCTTAATTATGGGAGTAGGTGACACTCCATTAACTATGAGTAACTATGACTCTTCAGGATGGGTCTCTCATGGAAGCCTCACCTCACTGATTACCTGTGGTAGTTTTGCTGTGATTTTATCTACCACAATGACAGTCATGCATCCCCATTGGGGTTGCCAGAAACAGCAGTGAAACTAGCCGACCAAGAGACCTAGAAAAATCATGAGGCAATTGTGTGCACGTGGAGGAGGACACCAAGCAGTGTGAGTTGTCACTGTCAAAAGCACAGCATATGAAGGGTTTGAATAGCCCACGCATCCTGGTGGGATGTATCTGATTTTAAAAAAACCTTCCCATGGGTGTGAATGTGGTAGCGTGGTGTGAAAAATGCTGATGCCATACAAGTTCCAACAAGACTCAGTGCTGGCAAGAGGTCTGCCTCTACACAGACAGAAGAAATGGAATTGAGACCCATAAGACTGTGGTGCATTCCTATGCAGGCCTGATCCGGGAGTCAGGTCAGGAGGATCAGGAGTTCCAGTAGATACAGCCAAACACATGATGGTAAAATATGTTTAGGCAGCCCACAACAGAGATTAACAACACCATCAAAACACACATCTTCTATTTCAAGGAATTGGGAAGGGTAACTTCAATTGAAAGGGGTTGGCAATATTCTCAGCAATGAAACAGCCAATATGACCACCTACATGGAACCAGTCCTCATTGAACTGATATGAAAAAACTGCTATTAATAAAGCTAAGATACACTACGCTACTGATGGATTATTTTGACATTAGGCACTTCTCATGTCCATATGGATGAAAAACATCAGCTTAAGAACATTCAACAAAGTACTCCAAGTTATAGAGTCTAATCCTGTTTGCCAACATTTAGTCCATATCGTTGTCAATCCTTCCTATTAATATACGACTCGGGATGCCTTTTATATATCATAATTGTGGAGAAAGTGAGGACTGCAGATGCTGGAGATCAGAGCTGAAAATGTGTTGCTGGAAAAGCACAGCAGGTCAGGCACCATCCAAGGAACAGGAGAATCGACGTTTCGGGAATAAGCCCTTCTTCAGGAATTCTTGAAGAAGAGCTTATGCCTGAAACGTCGATTCTCCTGTTCCTTGGATGCTGCCTGACCTGCTGCGCTTTTCCAGCAACACATTTTCAACATATATCATAATTGTACCAGCCTCCATCACTTCCTGTAGTAACTAATACCATGCACGAACTGCATGAAAAGTCCCTTTTAGATCTTTCCCCTCTTATGTTAAACCTATGTTGTCTAGTTTTGGACACCCCTATGCTGGGTTAACGACCTTGGCTATTCACCCTATCAATATCCCTTATGACTTTATAAACTTACATAAGGTCACCCTTCAGCCTTCATTGCTGCAGGGAAAATAGCAACAGCCTATTCAGCCTCTTCCCCATAGCTCAAACCCTCCAAACCTGGCAACATCCTTGTAAATCTTCTCTGAATCCTTCCAAGGTTAACAACATCTTTCCTGTAGAAGGGATACCAGAATTGAACATTATTTCAAAAGAGGGCGAACCAATGTCTCGTACAGCCGGAACATGACCTTCCAACTCCAATACTCAATGCATTCACCGATAAAAGCAAGAGTATCAAACGCCACCTTCACCACCAAGTCAAGAGGGTGGTATTCTAAAAGCAAAGCAGGTCAGGCTGTATCCGATGAGCAGGAGAATCAACGTTTCGGGCAAGAGGCCTTCTTCAGGAATGAGGCTTGTGAGCAGAGGGGGTGAAGAGAAATGGAAGGGGGAGGGAGGTGGGGCTGGGGAAGGTAGTTGAAAATGTGATAGGTAGATGGAGGTGGGGTAATGGTGATGGGTCGGAGAGAAGGGTAGAGCAGACACATGGGAAAGAAGATGGACAGGTAGGACAGGTCATGAGGGCGGTGCCGAGTTGAAAGGTTGGATGTGGGATAAGGTGGGGGGAGGGGAAATGAGGAAACTGGTAAAGTCCTCATTGATGCTGCGTGGTTGGAGGGTCCCAAAAAGTGGAACCTTCACTGTATTCACTACCTTGTCTACTTGTGACTCCTCTTCCAAGGAAGTATCAACCTGCACCCCAAGGTCTCTGTTCAGCAACACTCCCCAATACCTCCTGATGAAGGGCTCCTGCCCGAAACATCGATTTTCCTGCACCTTGGATGCTGCCTGACCTGATGTGCATTTCCAGCACTACTCTAATCTTGACAATACTCCCTAGCACCCTACCGTTACCATCTGGAGGAATACCTAGCACAGCAGGAGGAATGTCAAGTGACAAATAGCCCATGTCACTAAGATGTGGTGACAAGAGTAGAAAATACCACATGCTAAGTGCAAAGATGGAGGACCTGCCAAACAAGTCAGGGCCTTCTCATGCTCCAAATGAGAGTTAATATTCTCGTTGAGAAACACATCTTCTCCATCAACTGGAACAGCAATATGCTGGATGCTCATTTATAAATAAAGAGATCGCCAGCTTCCTTACCACAAAAACACCCAAGCAAATTTCTGACAAATGCAGCGTGTTGCAGGGAATCAGCGTGGTAGCACAACTACCAACCCCCGACAAGACTGAAGACAACGCTATGGACATCGGTCCATTTGACTAAGCTGGAGAAGGTCACCCAATAAACGAAAAAGGATCATATGACATCTGGCCTGTAATCCCAAAAATTGTGATGATGACAATCAAACAATCCAGCATGAAGAAATATTAAATAAGCAGGGTGATCCCAAAGTCAGAGTGCAGGGGTTAAGTCTTATGGACCAGTCATTGACTTTCTAATGACTTAACACCAGGTTATAATCCAACAGGCATATTATGAGAGGGGGAAGGAATACCAACAAATTTATTAGCAGAATGGTAGCTCCCTAAAACTGGCTGCCCCCTATTGAATCTTTATTCCATTAGAAAAGAGACATCAGTTTCTATTGATTAAAATGCGAAGTCCAGATTTCTTTCAAGTCATTCATAAAACCTTCATCTTGGGACAATGTATTGTATACATTGTACTGGAATCAGGCTGGTTTTACTTTTTGAACAAGATTGAATATATCTGCAACTACACAATAAGTTTTATTGTTTTAAAAAAAACCTGTTTCCAGTTTAAAACACAGATGGAGTCTAAGCATGGCCTCACACCTAAGATGTATTGTCTGACCTGAGATATCAGCTTTGTATACACTGATAAAACTTTTAATTATCTCAGGACAGTGATTTGAAAAAAATTTGGATTTTGCATTTTAAATAATAGAAACTGGTGTCTCTTTTCTAACTGCTTCAAGATTCAACAGAAGGTTATCAGTTTTAGGGTAGCTACCTTTGCTGCTTATAAATTCTGTGTCAGTATTCCTTCTCTCTCTCATACTACGCCTGAGGAAGGAGCAGAGTTTTGAAAGCTCGTGTTTTCATAGAAGCCTGTCAGACTATAACCTGGTATGTGATTTCTTTTTGGACATTGTCCAACCCTGTCCACCACCAACATTTCCACAACATTTCTAGTGAATGGAGGTGAACAGCACAAAACTACTCCCAGGCCAATAGAACGTATCTCAAGATAGATTAAAACTATATGGACACAAAAAGAATATGGGTGTGAAGAAAGGATGGGCAAGTAAAAGGCACAGCTCAGAGAAGCTCAATTGCTTTATAAACATAATAGGCATCGACTAGCCCGCTAGACTATGGGGATGGCAGCCATAACATTATGTCCCCTTTCGAAGGAGGAGCTCAAGCACAATTTAAGTACAATCTGGTCAGTGGTGAACAACAAGGGAAATCTTGATAAATTTACAAAATACTCCAGTCAAAGGGATGACATCCAGTTGGTGTGTCCCATAGAGAACAAGAGGTCAACTCAGCCATCATGGAGATAGACCCAGAGTGCAACTGGTCCAGATGGATTGAAATTAGGGGATATTCAAAAATATTCACAATGGGAATGCCAGATGTTTGCCCCAACACTTTGCCCTGTGGTTAAAAACCAGCACCATCCTGAACTCCCTAAAAAAAGATTCAGGCTGGTCTGATTCAAAAAGCAGAAGATGCAAAAGGTCTGAGAAACATTGATAACTGGAGGAACATCACTGGTAACCCCAGGATGTAGTGACAACATCACAACACTGGAGAACATTGTTAAAGATACCAAACAGAATAGAAAGAACCTTGTATTTTTGTTGACCTTGTAAAGGCATTTGACTCAGAAGGACATAGACTCATTAGTGCCTTATTAGTAATTTGTCTCCCTAAAACATTCATACAATTAATGAATGACCTAGAAACACACATTGATTGTGACTGTAATTGAGGAAAACCAAAATCAAAACCAATAAAAATTGGGCATTTAAGCAGGGGGCCCTCCAGTTTCCAATATTCTTTAACATTGCCTTGAATCTGTTATTGTGCATCTTGGAGGAAGCCAATTCAGGAGTATCTATTGATATTGAACAGCAAAAGAGTGAATTGCTCCACCCTAGCTTTCAGACAATTTTGCAGTTTTTAATGACTTGCATGCTGGTATGATGAAGAACATTAAAACAGTCCAGGCATATTGTGATAACACGGTCTTACAATTAATACATTGAAGACCCAAAGTTGTCACTTCTGAAGAGAAGATCTTTCTATACAATTGTGAAAAAAAACTTGGATCACTGAAAAGAAATGTTATAGAAATTACTGCCCTGGGGTGATGCAGAGGTACCTTAGTGTCTGAATCGATTCATGGGCAGTGTTGCGGATGTAGATTGGGTGGAAAAAGTTTAAGAACTGAATAGCTAACTTGGAGTTAGCTGCTCTCTGACCAATTCAAAAGACTGAATGCATAAGAACTCATAACATCCTTAGGATGTATTATCGCTTGATCCTCAGGAAACGTCCCAGAATACACTTTACAAACTCAACTTAATTGTCCATAATGCAACCAAGAATTCCATCCATTGCCCGCCACATATGTCTGATGGCTTCTTATATATGAAAAGTAGATATGGTGGACAAGGAATGCCTAGGCTAGAGTTACAAATCCCAGCTGCTGCAATTCTGAAACAGGAGTGTCATTGGACGACAGCATAGTGGTTCAGTGGTTAGCACTGCTACCTCACAGTGCCATGAACCTGGGATCACCTCCAGCCTTGGACACCTGTCTGTGTGGAGTTTGCACATTTTCCACATGTCTGTATGGGTTTCCTCTGGGTGCTCCTGTTTCTTCCCACTGTCCAAAAATGTGCAGGTTAGGTGGATTAGAGGCAAAAAGTGTGCAATTGGAAAGGGTTGGAGAGCAAGAGAGCTGACATTTCAGGCATGAGCCCTTCATCAGGAATTCCTGACTCCTGATGAAGGGCTTATGCCTGAAATGTTGCCAGACTTGCTGTGCTTTTCCAGCACCGCACTTTTCGACTCTGAGGTCTGCAGATGCTGGAGATCACTTTCTCCTAGGTTAGGTGGATTGGCCATGCTATATTGCCCACAGTGTCTGGGGATGTGTAAGTTAGGTGGATTAGCCAGAGGGGTTGCAGGGATATGGTAAGGGGATGAGTCTGGGTGGGATGCTCTTCAGCGAGTTGATATGGACCTGTTGAGCCAAATGGTCTGTTTCAACACTATGGGGATTCTATTCTATTCTAACCAGGGGTTCTTAGATAGTGGGGAATTAGTCCTTCAGCCTTCTGATGTGACATTTCATCCCTGTTCTTAGTCAGCACCAGAGGTTCCTCCCCCTCCAAGAGATTCAACACATCGATGAGCAACATTAAGACTTATACTGGCACTCTTATGAGTGACCCCCCAAAATATTACATGGCATTCCATCGGGTAGCAAGTACAAAATAAAGCTATATCTGCTTGTAGTTGTGAACTATCACCTCCAGGTGTCTCTGGTGATTTTTATTTAGAACCAAAATGTCATAGAGATGTACAGTGTGGAAACAGACCCTTCAGTCCAACTAGTCTATACTGACCAGATATCCTAAACTAATCTAGTCCCATTTGCCAGTATTTGGCCCATATCCCTCTAAACCCTTCCTATTCATTGACCTGTCCAGCTGCTTTTAAAATGTAGTAATTGTACCAGTCTCCACCACTTCCTCTGTCAGCTCATTCCATACACACACCACCCATTGTGTGAAACAGCTGCCCCTCAGGTCCCTATTATATCTTTCCCCTCTCACCCTAAACCTATGCCCTCTCGTTCTGGACTCCCTCACCCCAGAGAAAGTACCTTGTTTATTTACCCTATCCATGTCCCTCATTTTTATAAACCTCTGGAAGGTCACCCCTCAGCCTCCGACACTCCAGGGAAAACAGCCCCAGCATATTCAGCCCTTCCCCATAGCTCAAATCCTCCAACCTTGGCCACATCCTTGCAAATCTTTTCTGAACCCTTTCAAGTTTCACAATATCTTTCCAATAGGAAGGAGACCAAAACTGCACGCAATATTCCAAATGTGGCCTAACCAATGTCCTGTACAGCTGCAACATGACCTCCCAACTCCTATACGCAATACTCTGACCAATAAAGGAAAGCATACCAAACGCCGCCTTCACTATTCTATCTACCTGCGACTCCACTTTCAAGGAGCTGTGAACCTGCAACACTCCCCAGGAGCATGTAAGTCCTGCTAAGATTTGATTTTCCAAAATGCACCAGCTTGCATTTATCCAAAATAAATTCTCTCTACCCTCCTCAGCCCATTTGCTCATCTGATCAAGATCCCTTTGTACAGTAACCTTCTTCACTGTCCACTAGACCTCCAATTTTGGTATCATCTGCAAACTTACTAACTATACATTTTATGTTCACTTCCAAATCATTTATATAAAGTGACAAAATGTAATGGATTCAGCGCTGATCCTAGTGGCACACCACTGGTCACAGGCCTCAAGTCTGAAAAGCAACCCACCACCACCACCTTGACTTCTACCTTTGGTCAGTTCTGTATCTAAATGGCTAGATATCCATGAATTCCATGAGATCTAACCAGTCTCCCATGAGGAACCTTGTCAAATGCCTTACTGAAGTCTATATCGATCAAGTCTACCACTCTGCACTCAATCCTCTTTGTTATTTCTTCAATCACGTTCGAGAGACATGATTTTTCCATGCACAAAGCCATGCTGACTATCCCTAATCAGTCCTTGCCTTTCCAAATAGGAGAGAATCCGGAGGGACAGGATTTACACAAACAACTTGCCACGCACCAATGTCAGGTTCATTGGTCTATAGTTCCCTGGCTTGTCCTTACCACCTTTCTGAAATAGTGGCACCACGTTAGCCAACCTCCAGTCTTCCAGCACCTCACCTGTGACAACAATGATACAAAAGGGCCCCAGCAATCACTTCCCTCGTTTCCCCTCAGAGTTCTAGGGTATACCTGATCAGATCCTGGGGATTTATCCACCTTTACGTGTTTCAAGACATCTAGCACCTTCTCCTTGGTAGTATGGTCGTTTTTCAAGATATCACCATCTTTTTCCCCACATTCCATATCTTCCATGTCCTTCTTCACATGAAACACTGGTGCAAAAATACTCGTTTAATATCGCCCCCATCACCTGCAGTTCCACACATTGTCTGCCTTGCCGATCTTTGAGGGGTCTTATTTTCTCTCTCTAGTTACCCTTCTGTCCTCAGGTGTATTTATAAAATCCTTTTGGATTCTTCTTAATCCTATTTTCCAAAATTCTCTCATGTCCCCTTTCTGCCCTCCTGGTTTCTCTTAAGTATACTCCTACTGCCTTCATAACTAAGCATTCAGTCAATCTCTGCTGTCGATACCGGACATATGTTTCCTTCTTTTCTTAACCAAAACCTCAAATTTCTCTAGTCATCCAGCATTCCCTACACCTACCAGACTTTTCCTTTCACCCTAACAGGAATATACTTTCTCTGGACTCTCGTTATCCCATTTCTGAAGACTTCCCATTTTCCAGCCATCCCTTTACCTGCCCCCAATCAGCTTTTGAAAGTTCTTGCCTAATACCATCAAAATTAGCCTTTCTCCAATTTAGAAGTTCAACTTTTAGATCTGGTCTATCCTTTTCCATCACTATTTTAAAACATAGAATTATGGTGGCTGGCCCCAAAGTGCTCCTTCACTAACACTTCAGTCACCTGCCCTGCCTTATTTCCCAAGAGTAGGTCAAGTTTAGCACCTTCTCTAGTAGGTACATACTGAATCAAAACATTTTCTTGTACACACTTAACACGATGACAGTTTCAGTCTATGTTTGGAAAGTTAAAATCCCCTACTATAACCTTGGTATTATTCTTACAGATAATCAAAATTTCCTTACAAGTTTGTTTCTCAATTTCCCACTGACTATTCGGGGGTCTATAATATAATCTCAGTAAGGTGATCACCCCTTTCTTATTCCTCAGTTCCACCCAAATAACTTGCTTGGATGTATTCCCAAGAATATCATCCCTAAGTACAGTAGTATCCCTTATCAAAAAGGCCACTCTCCCTCCTCTCTTGCCCCCTTTTCTATCCTTCCTATAGGATTTGTATCCTAGAACACTAAGCTGCCAGTCAGAGATGTACAGCACAGAAACAGTTCCTTCAGTCCAACCCATCTATGCTGACCAGATATCCCAACCCAATCTAGTCCCACCTACCAGCACTCGGCCCATATCCCTCCAAACCCTTCCTATTCATATACCCAGATAAATGCCTCTTAAATGTTGCAATTGTACCAGCATCCACCACATTCTCTGGCAGCTCATTCCATACACGTACCACCCTCTGCGTGAAAAAGTTGCCCCTTAGGTCTCTTTTATATCTTTCCCCTCTCACCCTAAACCTATGCCCTCTAGTTCTGGACTCCCCGACCCCAGGGAAAAGACTGTCTATTTATCCTATCCATGCCTCTCATTATTTTGTAAACCTCTTTAAGGTCACCCCTCAGCCTCCGACACTCCAGGGAAAACAGCCCCAGCCTGTTTTCAGCCTCTCCCTATAGCTCAAATCCTCCAACCCTGGCAACCTGTCCATCCCTGTGCTATGTTTCTATAATTACAGTAGTCTGGATGTCAGATGTAAGTTGAATCAGGAGCTGAAATTGGCCTGTCGCAAAGATGTTACTACAGTTGTTATGGGGGATTTCAACATGCAGGTAGACTGGGAGAATCAGGATGGTATTGGACCTCAAGAAAGAGACTTTGTGGAGTGCCCCAGAGATGGATTCTTAGAACAGCTGGTGCTGGAGCCTACCAGGGAGAAAGCAATTCTGGATCTGGTATTGTGCAATGAACCATAATTGATCAGGGACCTCGAAGTGAAGAAGCCATTAGGAGGTAGTGACCATAATACAATAAGCTTCAATCTGCAATTTGAGGGGGAGAGGGTACAATCGGAAGTGTCAATATTTCTGTTGAATAAAGGGAACTATGGAGCTATGAGGGAGGAGCTGGCCAAAGTACAATGATGCAATACCTTAGCAGGGATGACAGTGGAGGAACAATGGCAGATATTTCTGTGTATATTGAAGAAGATACAGGATCAGTTCATTCCAAAAAGGAAGAAAAATCCTAGGAGGAGGCATGGGTGGCCGTGGCTGACGAGGGAAGTTAAGAAACATATAAAGTTAAAAGAGAAAAAGTATAACATAGCAAAGATAAGTGGAAAAACGGAGGACTGGGAAGCTTTTAAAGAACAACAGAGGATTACTAAGAAGGAAATACGCAGAGAAAAAATGAGGTACGAAGGTAAACTGTCCAATAATATAAAGGAGGATAGTAAAAGCTTTTTTAGGTATGTGAAAGGCAAAAAAAAGGTTAAGACTAAAATTGGGCCCTTGAAGACAGAAACAGGAGAATATATTATGGGGAACAAAGAAATGGCAGAATAATTGAATTGGTACTTCAGATCTTTGTTCACTGGGGAAGACACAAGCAATCTCCCTGAGGTAACAGTGGCTGAAGGACCTGAACTGAAGGGAATTTGTATTTGCCAGGAATTGGTGTTGGAGAGACTGTTAGGTCTGAAGGTTGATAAGTCCCCAGGGCCTGATGGTCTACATCCCAGGGTACTGAAGGAGGTGGCTCGAGAAATCGTGGATGCGTTGGTGATTATTTTCCAGAGTTCAATAGATTTGGGATCAGTTCCTGCGGATTGGAGGGTGGCTAATGTTGTACCACTTTTTAAGAAAGGTGGGAGAGAGAAAGCAGGAAATTATAGACCAGTTAGTCCGACCTCAGTGGTGGGAAAGATGCTGGAGTCTATTATAAAGGATGAAATTACGGCACATCTGGATAGTAGTAACAGGATAGGTCAGAGTCAGCATTGAGTTATGAAGGGGAAATCATGCTTGACTAATCTTCTGGAATTTTTTGTGGATGTAACTCTGAAGATGGATGAGGGAGATCCAGTAGATGTAGTGTACCTGGACTTTCAGAAAGCTTTTGATAAAGTCCCACATAGGAGGTTAGTGAGCAAAATTAGGGCGCATGGTATTGGGGGCAAAGTACTAACTCGGAATGAAAGTTGGTTGGCTGACAGGAAACAAAGAGTAATGATAAATGGCTCCATTTCAGAATAGCAGGCAGTGACCAGTGGGGTACCGCAGGGATCAGTGCTGGGACTGCAGCTTTTTACAATATATATTAATGATATAGAAGATGGTATTAGTAATAACATTAGCAAATTTGCTGATGATACGAAGCTGGTTGGCAGAGTGAAATGTGAGGAGGATGTTAGGAGATTACAGGGTGACCTGGACAAGTTAGGTGAGTGGGCAGATGCATGGCAGATGCAGTTTAATGTGGATAAATGTATGGTTATCCATTTTGGTGGCAAGAACAGGAAGGCAGATTACTACTTAAATGGAATCAAGTTAGGTAAAAGGGGCAGTACAAAGAAATCTGGGTGTTCTTGTACACCACTCAATGAAGGCCAGCATGCAGGTACAGCAGGTAGTGAAGACTAATAGCATGCTGGTCTTCATAACAAGAGGGATTGAGTATAGAAGCAAAGAGGTTCTTCTGCAGCTGTACAGGGCCCTGGTGAGATCACACCTGGAATATTGTGTGCAGCTCTGGTCTCCAAATTTGAGGAAAGACATTCTGGCTATTGAGGGAGTGCAGCGTAGGTTCACGAGGTCAATTCCTGGAATGGCGGGACTACCTTACACTGAAAGACTGGAGCAACTGGGCTTGTATACCCTGGAGTTTAGAAGACTGAGAGGGGATCTGATTGAGACATATAAGATTATCAAAGGTTTGGACACTCTGGCGGCAGGAAACATGTTTCTGCTGATGGGTGAGTCCCAAACAAGAGGACACAGCTTAAAAATACGGGGTAGACCATTTAGGACAGAGATGAGGAGAAACTTCTTCACCCAGAAAGTGGTGGCTGTGTGGAATGCTCTGCCCCAGAGGGCAGTGGAGGCCCAGTCTCTGGATTCATTTAAGAAAGAGTTGGATAGAGTTCTCAAGGATAGTGGAATCAAGGGTTATGGAGATAAGGCAGGAACAGGATACAGATTAAGGATGATCAGCCATGATCATATTGAATGGTGGTACAGGCTCGAAGGGCAGAATGGCCTACTCCTGCACCTATTGTCTATTGTCTACTATGATATCCCAGTCCCATGTTTCTAACCTGAATTCATCTGCCTTCCCTGTTTGGCCTCTTGCATTGAAGTAAATGTGATTTAATTTATCAGTCCTACCTGGTCCTCGGTTCCTGCCTGCCCTGACCTGCTCCCTTTCCTGTTATATCTTGAAGCTCTATTAATTTAACTTTAAGTCAAGTCATTAATTTCCAGGTATTCTTTCTGCATTATTTTTGAAGTGGTTCTCGGTCTTTCCCCTTCATCTAACTTTACTACTGTACATTTCTTTGATCTCATCAGGTAGCTCAGCCGCGTCTCTGCCAGATCATTGCCAAAGCCATTACTTCCCAGTTCAGCACTCTTGCAGCCATTTCCTGGCCACCACAGCAAAACTACTGGAGTATAGTAAGATAGATACTGAAATATTTAGAGTGGAAAGGTTTATTTGCTTTCTGTTACATAAATCATCTCAACATGAAACTCAAACAGAATGTTACCTTGGCGAGGGGGGTGGGGGGGGGGGGGTGGTGGGAGCGGGTGGTGGGAGCGGGGAAGCATAGAAAAGGTCATTCTAGAATTTTTATCCACTTGTGGGACACTGATATCACTGGCTGGCCAGTTATGTATTGGCCTTCCCTCACTGCCCTTGAACTGAGTGGCTTGCTCAGCATTTTAGAGGGCAGTTAAGAGTCAACCACATTGTTGTGGGTTTGGAGTCATGTATAGTCCAGACCAGGTGACGATGACAGATTTCCTTCCTTAGAGGTCATTGGTGAGCCAGGTGCGTTTTTCCAACAATTGGCAATGGCTTCATCGTCATCAGTAGATCCTTAATTCCAGTTTTTTAAAAAAAATTGAATTCACATTCTTCCATCAGCTGTGGTGGGATTTGAACCCAGGTCCCCAGAACATTACCTGAGTTTCTGGAATAATAGTCTAGCATAATTACACCAGGCCATCATTTCCTTGCTTAGGCCTGTTCCCTTCCCTGTAACAGTATTTTTACACTCTGGCTTTTAAAAAAAATAATTATACTAATAAGAGAAGTACACCTGTCCAGTTATTAAATTCCACATGACATGTCAAAGTACTTTATAGCCAAATTATGCTGTGATACATCTTCAGGGCAGGTGGAATTTGAACCCAATCCAGCTGATGCACAGGTAGTAACACTACCTCTGCAATACAAGACCCTCACACTTTTGTAGGTAAATATGACACCAAAATGCACATAGCAAGATCTCAAATTGTACAATGAGATGAATAAAAATTCAATCTTTTTGAGGTGGATGGTGCTGCTATTTGAGAAGTAGATGTTGCAGACAATATTAAAACTTCCTTATGTACATATCATGCTGTGGAATCTCAATCTGCCTGTACGGGCTAAAAAGATTTAAGGTTAAATTTGCCTTGACTCAAACTAACGATTTCCTCATTAACTCAGAAGTTGTGGGCCTAAAGTCCACTCTAGATGATGTAATCTAAAATGACACATCAAGAATAGTACTGGAAGGCTTTTATTCCCCCCCCCAATCAGACTTTAAATTGAGGCCCTATCATCGTAAGTAAAAGTTCCCATTGTACCATACAAAGAACAGGAATGTTCTGTGTTTTGACTTTTTTTCTTTCAACATCTTTAACAATAGAGATCATCATTATGACATTTCTGTTTGTGGGAACCTCGTGTGTGGAAATGGCTGTTCATTTCCTACATTACTAAAATGACTATGCTTTTAAAAATACCTCATTAACTGTAAAGCATTTGGAATGCTGTGGTCATGAAAAGTTTACAAATGTAAATCTTATGTTATCCACCTACAAGACCACATTAGTTCTAAAGTATGGTACCAAACTGATAAGGAGGAGCACAGACATAAGTATTTTTTAAAAGACAACTTGGGAACTAGTGTAAGATTTTGAAATATATGTGTCAAACTCATTAATCAATTATTCCAGCATATGCTGCAACCTTGAATGTTTCTTCTGCCGCCTCCATGCCTACTTTTTTAACCAAGACACCCGCTCACACACTGAGGACCCCTTCTCTCACCTCCAACACACCCCATCCAGCTGAACACCCAGTGCTGGCCTGCTACCTGCCCTTGACCTCTTCATTTCAAATTGCCGCCGTGACATCGACCGCCTCAACCTGTCCAACCACCTCACCCACTCCAACCTCTCATCCTCAATGCTCAGCCCATCACTCCGTCTGCTCCAATCCCAATCTCACCATCAAACACACAGACAAAGGGGGGTGCAGTAGTAGTGTGGCTAACAGACCTCTACACCGCTGAAGCCAGACGCTAACTTGCAGACACCTCCTCCTCCTGCCCCCTTGATCACGACCTCACCTCCCATCACCAAAACATCATCTTCCCAGATCATCCACAACCTCATCACCTCTGGGGATCTCAGATCCACAGCCTCCAACCTCATTGTCCATGAGCCCCGCACTGCCTGATTCTACCTTCTTCCCAAGATTCACAAACCTGACTGCCCCGATCAACCCATTGTCTCAGCCTGCGCCTGTCCAACTGAACTCATCTCCTCCTACTTCGACACTGTCCTGTCCCCCTTAGTCCAGAAACTGCCCAACTACGTTTGTTACACCACCCATGCCCTTCACCTCCTTCAAGATTAGTTTCCCTGGCCCCCAACACCTCATCTTCACCATGGACATCCAGTCTCTGTACACATCGATCCACCATGATGAAGGTCTCCAAGCCCTCCGTTTCTTGGTCCTCACCTTCCACCCCACCAAACTCCATCATCCTCCACCACCTCCAAACGGACCCCACCAGAGATATATTTCCCTCCCCACACCTATCAGCATTCCGAAAAAGACCATTCCCTCTGCGACTCCCTTGTCAGGTCCACACACCCCACCAGCCCAAACCTGGCACCTTTCCTTGCCACCACAGAAAGTGCAAAACTGCACCCACACTACTCCCCTCACCTCCATCCAAGGCCCCAAGGGATCCTTCCACATCCATCAGAAAGTCACCTGCACCTCTCCCAATGTCATCTATTGTTTCTGTTGCACCCAGTGTGGTCTCCTCTAAATCGGGGAGACAGGACACCTTCTTGCAGATCATTTCAGAGAACATCTCTGGGGCACCTGCACCCACCAACCCCACCACCCAGTGGATGAATACTTCAACTCCTCCTCCCACTCTGTCAAGGACATGCAGGTCCTGGGCCTCCTCCACCGCCAAACCATTACCATCCGATGCCTGGAGGAAGAATGCCTCATATTCCACCTTGGGACCCTACAATCACACTGTGGATTTCAACAGCTTCCTCCTTTCCCCTCCCCCCACATTATCCCAGCCCCAAGCCTCCAACTCAGCACCGCCCTCCAGACCCTCATCCACCTATTGCTTTCCCAGCTACCTCCCCCCAACCCCACCCACTCCCATTTATCTCTCAGCCCCGACCCATAAACCTCATTCGGGCTTATGCCCGAAATATCATTCTCCTACTCCTTAGATGCTGCTGTGCTTTTCCAGCACCACACTCTCGTCTCTGATCTCCAGCATCTGCAGTCTTCACTTTCTCCTAGCTGGAATAATTGTGTAAATAATATAGCTGCTTAAGTGAACATTGTACCACTTCAGAAAAATAAGGTGGTGATTTACAAAACTGCAACGGAATACAATTAGATGAAACACTGGCACATTTCCAAGATAGGTTTACTTTTTTAAAATCCCAGCTGTCTCTTTGTGCCAGAATAGTGCTGTAGTGATTTCATCTCAGATTAAAAAATTTCTACCCCTACAGATTTATAACTCGCCTAATCCTTTTCACTGTCATAATCGTTTTGAAGAGAAATGTATTTGCACCTATTGATTGGATTTACCAGGATCCTACTGCTAACACTTGTACCAGTCTGTGCTGTATTCGTAAACGCAGCATTCATTCCAAGTGATAATTTGCATTAAAAATAATCTTCCGGACACGAATGTTCCCATCAGCCTTGCACAATTATTCGATTGTGCTATAGCATGACCCCGAACTGAGAGTGCATCTGCGAAACCAACATTGACAAGAGCATGAAATAAAGTAGACAAATGGGAACAGCGGCTCGCTTCATCATTCCTAAACGTGCCAAGTTGATTATGCACTCGAATAAAAATAGAAATACTGCGGATTCTGGAGATTTCGAAATAAAAAAATAGTGCTGGAGAGTTAATGTTTTCGAGTTTAGTATGAGTCTTGGGAGTTGCTGCCAGACTCTCGAATTTCTCCAGCACTGTTTTATAACTGATTATGCATTTTGTTTTTGTATGTGGTTACTGCTGAAACCTTGATATCTTTATAACTGCAGAGTTCACTTCACGTGGCCTGTGTAATTAAGTCTCCCCTGTTAGACTTACACAATAATTTCGATAAAGTTTATTACCAAGTTTCGTTTCTGGGCTCGCACCTGACACCAGTCGTCAAGAGAGGGTGCTAACGGCAGCGGGGCCTCATGGGATTTGGAGTTCACAGCGGGCGAAACAGCAGCTAGACTTCCGGTGACTGTGACCGGAAAGGACTGCAGTTCCCAGAAGGCGGTGCGGTCGTTGACACCCTGGAGACGAGGAAAACAGTGGGAGGGAGGAGTTTGGATCGGAAAGTTCTCGGTGTTTGTTGTCGCAGCCGATACGAAACTCTCGGACCCACACGGACATTGACTTCGGGGAGGACGAGGATGGCGACTCCGGGCTTCGGAAACGGAGGAGCTGCTGGAGGAGGCGGCGGCGGCGGCCTCGGTGCCAGTGGCTCGGCGTTCTCCGTCAGCCCCTTCCCTGTGTCGGGCTCCGGAGTTGGCCTGGCTCCGCTGGTCGCCGTGTGGGAGTGGGAAGACGAGGCGGGCCGTTGGAGGCCCTACAGCAGCCGTGTGAGCGAGCACATCGAGCGCAGCCTCCAGCATTTACAAGGAGCGGCTACGGCGAAAGGGATCAGCAGCATCTCCCTGGGCCAGGCCGAGCCGAGGCTGGCCCCCTACATCATCGATATCCCCACACTCACCCAGTTCCGACAGGACACAGGTAAGACCAGCCCCTCGCTCCCAAAACTCTCAGCAAGATCCGATCAGTAAAGCCTTCACTGCTGTCCAGAAACGTGCTGATCGTCGCCAGTCCTCAGCTTCACTTTTGGTTCATTCTATGGACCTAAATGTTCATTTAAAAAAAGGTGTAATGTCTGTATTTCTTCAGTAAATTGCATTCGATTTAAGTCTGAGGTGTTTTGACTGAAACGAGGTTCTGTTTTCGAACAACATGTATGTATTTGGAGCTCATTTCTCCCAAAATTATGAAGAAATCAAACATTAGTCATCTTAAAGATTAAAACTTTTCCATCGCACCATAGTTTGTCTGCACTATCAAAACTAGCGAATAGGTATGTTAATATTTAATTGCGAGACTAATTATTTCAATTAGTTTCCCTGGTAATAGTTACCATTGTGATTAGGCTATATATTTCAGCTTTTCCCCCTCCCGGTTTCAAAGAGATATTGAGGTCGTGGTAAATATCACTGGACTGTTTCACAGAAGCGCTTCACAGGAGGCTCCCAAGCACTGAGGATGTCACCTAGACAGGGGACGAAACGTTTGCAAGACAAATTCCCAGCTCGGCGAACACAACCACAACAACGAGCACCCGAGCTACAAATCTTCTCCCAAACTTTGATCACTGGACTGTTGGTCCAGAAGCGCTGACTGTTGCCCCAGAGAAATGGATTCTAATCCCAGGATTGGAAGTTTCAATTTAAATTCAGTTAAATAATTCAAAAGGGGATTGTGCCACAACACAACAAGATTATTTTAAAAACCTATCTGGTTTGTTAATGGCTTTTGATAAAGAAAATCTGCCACCTTAACCTGGCCTGCGTGTGACTCCATACTCTCAGCAGTGTGGTTTACTTTGAACTGTCCTGTGAAATGGCATAGCAAGCCACTCAATTAAAGGGTGATTAGGGATGGGCAACAAATACTAATTGTCATCGATACCGACAGCTCATGAAATTAAAAAAAGGGAACTTTCTTTGGTATCTTTCCATAGTTGCAACTAAGTTTGGAGAAATTGGGTTCTTAGCACTCTGACCTTAAGTTGACATTCTGCGATTCTGCAGTGCTATGGAAATCTATTAACTTGCAATAGTACATTATGATTCATTTTTCAGGGATTAAGTCTGAAATGAAGCAAGACAAATGTATACTTTCTCAAGTCAAACATAAGATTCCTTATTTGCATTTGTGATTTTAGATCTAGACTTAAACTGATATGAGTAATGATTCAAACACTGAATGTAAAGATGTGCATTCACAAAGCTGAATAGGTTGAGGCATGTTGTCAAGTACCTCCTCCACAAGGGAACTATTGCTTGTATATGACCAGAAAACTGAAGGTGTTTGCAACCTTAAAGCTGGCTGTCAAGAAAGTTAAATGCTCCCTACAGCGAACAGTCCCTACAGAAATCTTAATTCTCATGTCAAAACTACAGTTTTCACTGTTCAAATTTAGAATCTTTCTACACCTTCATCTTAATATTGAAATCTGGCCTGAGGGAATTTATTTGGCTTGACTATTCAACCACGAGACAAAAGGCACCTTCAGCCTTGCACAGCACAACACAAACAGGCTTTCTCTGGATGGATGAGAAGAGAACAAATAAAGCTGCCTTAGGTTTTTGACTTCCATTTTAAATTGAAATGCAATCTGTAGCTTAAAAATTGTTTTGATTTTTTAACATGAGTTGCCATGTACTTTATTAAATTCTAGTTGTTTGAGAGTTTTTCATAAGCTTGATTTAACAAAGACCAGTAATTTGACAGAAACAATCCCTACAGAATCCCTATAAGTGTGGAAACAGGCCCTTCATAGATGTTAAAGCATTGCTTTAACATTTGAGACCTGTTTTGCTGAGGCATTAGATTGCAAGAATGTTCATTTTTATAGTAACTTTCATATCATGTACATCCCAAAGTTGGCTGCATTACCTTTTGCTTGTAGGTGTTCTTACCAAACAGGCGAATGTGGGTACTGCAGGTGCTGGAGATTAGCGTCAAGGTTAGAGTGGTGCTGGAAAAGCACAGCAGGTCAGGCAGCATCCAAAGAACAGGAAAATTGATGTTTCAGGCAAAAGCCCTTCATCAGCAATGAGGCTGGGAGCCTCGGGGGTGGAGAGATAAATGAGAGGTGGGAGTGGCTGGGGGACGGTAGCTGGAGCACAGGAAGGTGGAAGGGAAGGTGATAGGGTGGGAAGGAAGATTGACAGGTCATGGGGACTGTGCTAACTGGAAGGTTGGAACTGGGGTAAGGTGGGGGGAGGGGAAATGAGGAAACTGGTGAAGTCCACTGATGCCGTGTGGTTGAAGGGTCCTGAGGCGGAAGCAAAAGCATTCTTCCTCCAAATGTTGGGTGGTGAGGGAATGGCGATGGAGGAGGCCCAGAACCTGTGTCTCTTTGGCAGAGTGGGAAGGGGAGTTGAAATGTTCAGCCAGGGGTGATGGGGTTGATTGGCGTGGTGTCCCGGAGATGTTCTCTGAAGCGCTCTGCAAGGAGATGGCTAATCTCCCCAATGTAGAGACCGCATCGTGAGCAACGGATACAGTAAATGACATGTGTGGAAGTGCAAGTGAAGCTTTGGATGTTGAAGGTTCCCTTGGGGAGTTGGACAGAAGTGAGGGAGGAGGTGTGGGCGCAGATTTTGCACGTACAGTGGTGGCAGGGGAAGGTGCCAGGAGAGGAGGGTGGGCTGTTGGGGGTTTGGACCAAACCAGGTAATCACGGATGGAACAATCTTTATGGAAAGCGGATAGGGATGGGGAGGGAAAGATACCTCTGGTGGTGAGGTCTGTTTGTAGGTGGCGAAAATGGTGGAGGATGATGCGATGTATACGGAGGTTGGTGGGTTGGAAGGTGAGGACCGGAGAGGTTCTGTCCCTATTGCAGTTGGAGGGGTGGAGTTCAATGACGGAGTTGCAGGATGTGGATGAGATGTGTTGGAGGGCATATTCAATCACGTGGGAGGGGAAATTGCGGTCTTTAAAGAAGGAGGCCATTTGTGTGTTCTATGGTGGAACTGGTCCTCCTGGGACCAGAATGTGGAGGAATTGGGAATAGGGGATGACATTTTTGCAGGAGGCAGGGTCGGAGGAGGTGTAATCCAGATAGCAGTGGGAGTCGGTGGGTTTGTAATGTTAAGTCAGTTACCATTGATGGAGATGGAGAGGTCCAGGAAAGAAGGCGAGGTGTCAGAGATGGGCCAGGTGGACCTAAGGTCAGGGTGGAATGTGTTGATGAACTGTTCAATCTCCTCGCGGGACCATGAGGTGGCGCCAATGCAGTCATCAATGTAGCGGAGGAAGAGGTGGGGAGTGTTGCCGGTGTAACTCTGGAAGATGAACTGTTCTATGTAGCCGACAAAGGGACAGGCATAGCTGGGGACCATGTGGGTGCCCATGGCTACCCCTATCGTCTGGAGGAAGTGGGAGGATTGGAAGAATAAATTGTTGAGGGTGAGGGACCAGTTCAGCCAAACAAATGAATGTGTCAGTGGCAGGGTACTGGTGGGGATGTTGGGAGAGGAAGAAATGGAGGGTTTGGAGGCTGGTCATGGTGGGTGGAGGTGTATAGGGACAGGATGTCTATAGTGAAGATGAGGCGTTGGGGGCCGGGGAAATGGAAGGCTTGGAGTTGGAGGGTGTGGGTGGTGTCACAAACGTATGTAGGGATCGGACAGTATCGAAGTAGGTGGAGATGAGTTCGACAGGGCAGGAACAGGCTGAGACAATGGGTTGGCTGGGGTGGTCAGGCTTGTGGATCTTGGGTAAGAGGTAGAATCAGGTAGTGCGGGGTTCCCAAACTGAGGTTGGAAGCTGTGGGTGGGAGATCTCCTGAGGTGATGAGGTTGTATGTGGTCTGGAAGATGTTGGTTTGGTGATGGGGGGGTGGGATCATGGTCAGGGGGGGTGGTAGGAGGAGGTGTCTTCGAGTTGGCGTCTGGCTTTAGCAGTGTAGAGGTCAGTGTGCCAAACTACCACTGCGCACCCCCCAATCCTCTACTTTGATGGTGAGGTTGTGGTTGAAGCCGAGGGAGTAGAGAGTTGCACGTTATGAGGATGAGAGAGTGAAGTGGGGGAGGGGGGTAGACAGGCTGAGGCGGTTGATGTCTTGGTGGCACTTGGAAATAGAGGTCAAGGGCAGGTTACAGACTGGCACGGGGTGTCCAGGTGGATGGACTGTGTTGGAGGCGGGCAAAGGGGTCCTTGGAAGGTGGGTAGGAGTCTTGATTGAAAAAGTAAGCTCGGAGGCGAGTTTACCAAACACAACAGTCAAAACTCACAAACAAAAACAGAAGTTGCTGAAGAAACTCAGCAACTCTGGCAGCATCTGTGAAGAGAAAAAGTTAATGTTTCGAGTCCATTGACTCTTGTGCAGACCTCAAATCAGTGGTCTTAACTTGTCATTTTATTATAATAAAATCCCACAAACAGAAATTTTACTGGAAACAAAGGATAAATATTGTCTCGATCCCAGGCATATTTCCTTGCTCTTCAAGAGGGGAGAGTCAAGACCTAAGTTAACATCTTAATCAAAAGACAACCTCTGCCAGTGAGACTTCTTCAGTATGCACCTAATTGTCAACCTAAATTACACACTCAACTCCTGCTTACTTAGAGTCATAGAGATGTACAGCATGGATAAACACAGGTTTTCTGATTTCAGAAGTGAACTTGCTACCAGTAAATCCAGGTTGACATAAGTAGGCTGCTGATTTTATAAAGATCCTATTTTTAAAAAAATATTTTCTTTAGGAATTGGTGGAACTTACTAGTTCCATAGTCACAGTTAGAAATTCAGACATGGTGTATTTGGCCTGCATAACTCCTCCACGGGAGTTTAGCGTGGCCTCAAACATTGATTGCTGTCGCTGGCATTGAGTAGATTATAGGAACTGTGGCTTGTATATTGGTTCCAACACACAATAACATTTTGTTCCCAAGATCGTTAAGGTCAAATCTTATACGAGACTTTCGTTTCACCTGTTTGTGCCATCTAATCTATCAATAATAAATTCACATGAGTCTTATTTGTAATTTTTGATTATTAAACACTGAGTAGTTTTTAACATAAACTGGAAGGATTGCTTTCAATCACTGTCATCCAATTTCTTGTAACCTATTACTGCTGAAATAAATTATTTTCTTAATCATTCATGGGATATAAACATTGTTGCCATGGCCAGCATTTGATCTACATCTCAGTTTGCTGCTGAGAAGGTGCTGGTGATATCCTTCTAAGTCAAGATGGTGTGTGGAGGAGAGTCTGCAGGTAGTGGTGTACCTGTGTGTTAGCTGCCCTTGTCCTATCAGCTAGCAAAGGCAATGATCCAGAACGTCATTTTATATTGGAATACATCCATCCAATGATAATCATATTGAAAAGTGCCCATTTACTTTTCTGTATATTTGATGGAAGACTTCTCAATCTGGCTTGTTCTGGATGCTTACATTGTGGGCTCCTGTCTAAGCCTGAATGTAGTGCTAGGGAGGCAAAGCCACCAACCATCATCACCCAAACACCAGATGACCTGGGTGTGAACACCCCTTAGTGGCAGTAGCAAATAGCATAGGGTTAACCACAAGACAAGCATAACGAAGCATTATTTAGATGTTATCTAGCTTTTTAATTATGTTTCCATTTCTTTTAAGCATTTAATGTTACCTAATTGTGAAATAATTTCTAAAACCACCTTAAAAGTTTAATGTCAAAACCTAGTTTGCTTTTGTTTAATTTTTTTTTAATGATTTCAAGTGAATGAATATGGGTGAGTGAAGTGTATGGATAAAAGGGTAGGTGGTAGATGAAGACAAGATGAGGTTAAAGTGTTTGGAAGAGAATCGGTTGGGGGTGTGGGTGGGGGGAGTGTTAGGCATGAGTATCAGGCTCAGTGGTTAGTATTGCTACCTTACAGCACCAAGAACCTGGGTTCAATTCCAGCCTCGACGACTGTCTATGTGGAATTTGCACATTCTCCCCATGTCTGCGTGGATTTCCTCTGGGTGCCCTGGTTTCCTCCCATAGTCTAAAGTTGTGTGGGTTAGTTGGATTAGATATGCTAAATTGTCCATAGTGTCCAGAGATGTGCAGGCTAGGTGGATAAGCCATGGGAAAATGGGGATAGGATAGATGGTGGGTCTTGATGGATGTTCTTCAAGGGTCGGTGTGGATTTGATGGGCCAAATGGCCTGTTTCTAAACTGTAGGTGTTCTGTAATATTTCTGTAATTGGAAGTGATTGGATAGGTGTTGGCTCGGGTTGAGGACAAATAGATTGAAATTCAGTCAGGTTAAGTCAAGAGGGGAGATGATGTCCAAAGTAATTGGGATTTGGGCGAATGAAATTGTTTTGTGGGGATGGTTAATCTTGAGTGGAGTTGGCGTTACGATATGGAGACAGGCTGATTTGGTTTGGCTGTCTTTCTCCCTTTATATTCGCAACATAGTAAAATTAAAGTTTGAGAAGATTTGTAGCTCGGGTGCTCGTTGTTGTGGTTCTGTTCGCCGAGCTGGGAATTTGTGTTGCAACCGTTTCATCCCCTGTCTAGGTGACATCCTCAGTGCTTGGGAGCCTCCTGTGAAGCGCTTCTGTGATGTTTCCTCCAGCATTTGTAGTGGTTTGTCTCTGCTGCTTCAGGTTGTCAGTTCCAGCTGTCCGTTGCAGTGGCCGGTATATTGGGTCCAGGTTGAACAGCATACAAACCAACAGCCACTCTCAGATAACAACTCACCAGAACGAAGGACCCAATATCCAACATGAGCAAAACCAATGTAGTGTACAAAATCCCATGCAAGGACTGCACAAAACACTACATCGGACAAACAGGAAGACAGCTAACGATCCACATCCATGAACACCAACTAGCCACGAAACGACACGACCAGCTATCCTTAGTAGCCACACACGCAGATGACAAGCAACATGAATTCGACTGGGACAACACTACTGTTATAGGACAAGCCAAACCGAGAACAGCCAGGGAATTCCTAGAGGCATGGCACTCATCCACAGATTCAATCAATAAGCACATCGATCTGGACCCAATATACCGACCACTGCAACGGACAGCTGGAACTGACAACCGGAAGCGGCAGATACAAATCACTATAAATGCCGGAGGAAACATCACAGAAGCACTTCACAGGAGACTCCCAAGCACTGAGGATGTTACCTAGACAGGGGACGAGGACAGCAGTTCAGGCAGCATCCAAGGAGCTTCGAAATCGACGTTTCGGGCAAAAGCCCTTCATCAGGAATAAAGGTAGTGAGCCTGAAGCGTGGAGAGACAAGCTAGAGGAGGGTGGGGGTGGGGAGAGAGTAGCATAGAGTACAGTGGGGGAGGGGATGAAGGTGATGGGTCAGGGACGAGAGAGTAGAATGGATAGGTGGAAAAGGACATAGGCAGGTCGGACAAGTCATGGGGACAGTGCTGAGCTGGAAGTTTAGAACTAGGATGAGGGTGGGGGAAGGGGAAATGAGGAAACTGTTGAAGTCCACATTGATGCCCTGGGGTTGAAGTGTTTCGAGGCGGAAGATGAGGCGTTCTTCCTCCAGGCGTCTGGTGGTGAGGGAGCAGTGGTGAAGAAGGCCTGGGACCTCCATGTCCTCGGTAGAGTTGGAGGGGGAGTTGAAATGTTAGGCCACAGGACGGTGTGGTTGATTGGTGCAGGATGATGTTGATAACAGGACGTTGATAGTGAGAGATTCAACTATGGCATTGCTGTTGATCATCAAGGGAGATTGTGATATTCTCTCATTATCTGGAACATGTAAAATTTATGCTGCCCTTGACCCTTAATAGCCCACACTAGAATGTTGTTTGGGTCTCACTGCATTTGGGTATCAACTACCTTCACATGAGGAGTTTCACTGTGCAGGCAACAAAATGCTAATCATTGTCCTCAGAAAAACCACAGCCCTCCTTTCTTCTAGAGATATGATTGTAGTAAGTTCAGAGTTGTCTTTCTCCCACAAACACCCTCACGAAAAAATGTTCACATTTGTAGTTTTGTTAGAGTTTTTTGATATATTTAGTCATCTGTTGGCTTGATCTCAACGGCAATCACTCTCAACCTTAGCTTACATTCAGTTTTTTTTTGTTGCGGTATTAATAACAGTATAACCCTCCATGTTTTACCTCTGCACAACTTCTTCTTTCAGCTTCTATACATTCTGGCAACTGGAAAGCTGTTATTATCAGATTTTATGGATTTGGTCCACAAAGCACCATGAATCATTTATTTGTGCATTTGTAAGGGAAGTGAACCATATTGGTTAATGGGGTGAATTTAAAGCCTGAAGTTGGCTGTAGTCCAACCTTTATGACCAAGCTGTTCCTAGTTGGGTGTTTCATGTCTTTACTAGCCATTTTTTTTCTTCAAAAAGTGAACATTTATAAATTCTTCTCCTGGCTCACCAGTGATAACAATACCTCTGTTATTATCTCAACTTGTCAGTTTTGAATCCTGTCAAAATTTCTTTTGACTTAATTTTATAGAATATTTGTAGCATAGAAGGAGGCCACATCACACACTAACTGGCCTGGTACCACTCCTCTTTCTTTTCTCTATTGCGTTGCACAATTTTCTTTTAAAAAAAAATAAACATTTCCCATTAGAAAGCAATAATTGAACCTGCCTCCACCATCCTGTCAGGCAATGCATTCCACCCAATGTATAATGTAATCATTCTTTCAGTTACTGTTGGTTCTTTGCTATTTACCTAAAATTATTGTCCTTTCATTCTCAACTCTGCTGATGGGAACATCTTCTTCTCCAAGCTGTCCAGATCTGGTGTGATACTGAATACCCCAAACAAATCTCCTCTCAGCCTTAATTGAAGTCTCCCACCATCTTGGAACAATTCTTGTAAATATTTCTGCACCCTTTGCAGTGGCTCCACATTATTCATAAACTATGATGCCCAGAATTGAATACAATGCTCCAGTTGAAGAAAGAGCAGTGTCTGAGAAAGGATTAGAATAACTCTTCGCCACTAATCTCTCTCTTGTCACTCAGCCAACTTTAAATCCATGCTGCTTTAGTTTCTTTAGGACTTTAGGCACAGTGGTTCACACTGCTGCCTCACAGCACCACTGAGGGTTTGATTCCAGCCTCAGATGGCTGTCTGTGTGGAGTTTGCACATTCTCCCTGTGTCTGCGTGGGTTTTCTCTGGGTGTTCCAGTTTCCTTCCACAGTCCAAAGATGTGCGGGTTAGGTAGATTGGCCATGCTGAAATTGCCCAGAGTGTCCAGGGATGTGCAAGTTAGGTCGATTAGCCATGGGAAATAGAGATTTGCAGGTATACGGTAAGGGGTGAGACTCCGTGGGATGCTCTTCAGCGGGTTGGTCTGGATTCAAATGGCCTGCTTCCACATTATAGGGATTCCACAATAACCATAGTTTCTAATTTTTATTATTACCTCAGCAATTGTTTTCTTTTGTATTTGTGTGTTGGAGCCTTCTTCCCACCCTAATATGGGTGATCCAGAGGAAGAAGTGATTTTGTTGCAGTTTATCTAATGATTTGTGAGAAGGAACCTGATCTCTTTGCTTTTTTTTAAATTGCATTATGTTTAAAATCCTCAGTCATCCTCTATAGACCGTACCCTAGGTGATCTTTATCCCTTCCTCTTCAGCTTGCTCCAGCTGTATAAGCCCCTTCTGATTCTCAGCTTCTATTTATATTCTATTTCTTCATTGGAGCAAGAGCCTTTAGCAGCTTTGGTTGCTGTCTACAGTTCCCTTTTTAAATATTTCTGCTTTTCCCCCTTTAAATGCTTTCAAAGTCCATCTCTGTAATTTACATTTTTTTACCCCTTCTAATCGCTTGCTCTTAGAATCCATTTTAGTTTCTTACCATCTGTAGAGTCTTGGAATGTTAGCCTACGTTGGATTTTCTGTGCTGTTTCATGTTCCTCTCTATTGCCCTTTTCACCAATTTTGTGAATGTAAATTTTCCAATTCCTTTTTATAACGGTTTGCTGACAGTATTATTTTCAAACTGTATTCCCAAAGCACTATTAAGTTTTGCCTAACGTGGTGAAAACCGACGTAAAGACAAAGTGCTGGTAAAACAACTTAAAAGAAACCTGGCTGCAATGTTCACCCTTTTTCAGGACTCTTAAATTATGTTTAGCCTGCAGTGATGACATTTCACTTGCAGCATTGCTGTTGTTACGGAGAAACTGTTAACCTCCTGCAGCTGCATGTCCACATAGTATCGATAAAATAATAGATGGCATTGTTCTATCTAAGTCTGAAATTATTTCTTCTGTGCAATTATTATAAACTATTACTTCAGGAATGTACTAATAAGTTAGTGCTGACTTGTAAGATTTTCTGCAGCTGAAATAATTTAAATTCCAAATGGAATAACACTGATACACTTTCAACACCAGATAGGAATGTGTCTTGTGGTCCAATTTGCTGCACAGCAAAACAAGTTTATTATGTTTTGATAGGATCTAATGTAAGTGGGTTAAAGTTATAAGGTTATGAATTTGAACCTCGCGTCAGGGCCTGAGCAAAATTTAAAGTTACGATGCTTCATAGACAGTGCCTTTCCCATTCATTAGGTGTACTCTTCTGATTGTTCAGATGGATATTAAAGGTTTGTGCTGCAACTGGAAGACTGGGGAGATCTTCTTCTAGCACCATTTAACCAAATGTGATGTCAAGGTGCCCAAGCAAAATTGAAGTTAGTGGGAATCTGTATAAAATTTTTAATGAGTGAAGTCAAGTTGGGCATAAAGGTACAAAAACAGAAACTGCTGGAGAAATTGAATAGGTCTGGTAGCATTTGTGGGGAGAAAGGAGTTAATGTTTCGATTCCGGTGACTCCTAGTCAACGGACTTAAAATGTTCACTCTGTTTTCTCCCCACAGATAATGCTAGACTTGCTGAATTTCTCCAACAATATCTGTTTTTGTTTCAGATCTCCAACATCTGCATTTCTTTGTATTATTTTTGGGTGTAAAGAAAGATGGATATAATTGTTGGGAGCTGCAGGACACTGGAGGAGTTCCTCAGGATGATACTGTAGGCCTGGTCATCTTAGCTGCTCCATCAATGACACTCATTGCATGATTGCTATTCCATTCGCATCTCCTCAGAAGCTGAAGCACTCTGTAATCATATACAGCAAACCTGGATAACATTCAAACTTCCCACTTATGCAGTGGGAATATCACTTCCCACCTAAGTGCCATGCAATGACCATTGTCCTTTGACATTCTAACAGCATTGCACCATCAATATGTTGGAGTTTACAAAAGACCAGAAACTAAACTGGATGAGCTCACAAAATTTTGCAGTGACTAGAACTGGTCAGCTGGGAATTTTACACTGAATAACTGAACCACCTGACATCCCCAAAGCTTATCCACTCTATGGTTCATAAGCCAGGGGTTTGGTGTAATATTTTTGAACTTAATACCAGTCAGGGCAAAGCACCCAATCCGTCACCCTAAATGTTCATTTCCTCTAACATCAATGCACAATGGTTGCCGTGTGTATCACATACAGAATGTGCTGAAGCAACTCACCAAGATTCCTTCTACAGCATTTTCCAAATCTATGATCTTTGCTGTCCTAGAAGGACGAGGGCAATAAACGCATGGGAACCTCATTGCAATTTTCCCCTCCAATCCATATAGCATCTTGACTTGGAAGTATGTCACCATTTCTTCACTGTTACTCAGCCAAGATCCAAGAATGCCCCCATTTCCTTATAGCATTGTAAACTACAGGAGTTAAAAAAGGCACCCATCATCACTTTCATGAGGACAATTAAGAATGGGTAATAAATTCTGACTTTGTCCACAGTGCTTAAATCAAAAAAAATCTGACTTGCATCACTTACTGAAGCACCATCAACAACAATACAATTCAATTCATTAGATTGCTTTGCTTTCTGCGGCATAGTTGTCTCGTGCACTGACACATCTGCCTACTTCACACCTGTCTGGATTTCAAAGTGTGACTGTATGCAGTTGAGACATATGCTTTATCAATATTAAAATCTCCTTCATGTTTACACATAATCAAGAACGCTTGAATTTTTGAGTTTGAGAGGTCAGAACATAGGGTATAATGAACTATATGTAGGAGATGGAAAGTAAGAGATGAAGAAGAGTGGGTAAATGAGGGAAGGGGCAATGAGATGGAGCGATGGCGGAGAAGATAGAAAGGAAAAAGCAGAGGGACAAGATGGTAGTGCATTGGCAATGTCACTGGACCAAGTAATCCAATCCCCAGCCAAACGTTCAGAGAAGGCTGGTTTAAAGCTCACTATGACAGATGGTGAAATTTGGACTCACTAACAATCTGAGGGGAAAAAGAACTAGCCTAATGGTGACCATTTACCTATTTTCAACTTGTCATACAAACCCAACTGGCTTGCTAATCTTCTTTCAGGAAGGAAATCTGATGTCTTACCTGGTCTGACCTTTGTGTAAGTGCTGACCCATAGCAATGTAGTTGACTCTTAACTGCCCTCTTGGCCATCGGGGAAAGCCAATAAATGCTGGCCTCACCAGTAATGTCCACAACACACTAATAAATAAAACTGAGGAAGCTACTATAAATTCAACTAATGAGGCAAGTAAACAGAGCTAGTAGAAGGCAAAAGTGGTTATGCTATGGATAGTTAGAGGAGACTATTTCCTGATTTCTATTTTCATTTAATTTTTAATTTTTCACTTGGCAAAATATCTTCAGTTAACCAGTTAGTTATGTGCAGTTTACAAGCTAGCAAAAGTAACAATGGTCTGCAGACAGGAATACTCAGTTGCAATTTTGAGACTGAGAAACCAAAACCCCAGTGTGCAATCACATTTTAAAAATACATAAACTTTACAAAATTATGAGCAGATTTATTTTGTACCTGAAAAATGGTTTTAATTGCATCCTGTTCAAATTTGAACATTTTTTGGAAAACAAATGCAAGCAGTGGTATCTGAATTGAAGGGCAAACATGAGAGAGTCAGGCTCAAGATTGGGATGCAGACGGACTCTGACCTCACACTTTTCATACATTGTCTGAGCTGAGATGTTATCTTTTGTTATAAAACCTTGTTATCTCTGGAATGTGACTTAAAAGAAGTTCTGAGATTTACATATTAATCAACTGAAACCTGCACTCTGAAAGATGAATGACTTAACAATCCAGGTTTGTTCAATATATCACTGGAAACACTAGTTTTTTGCTATAAACCCTGTGTTTTATGATCTTATACTCGACAACCACCTGATTAAGGAGCAGTGCTCTGAAAGCTAGTGCTTCCAAATAAACCTGTTGGACTATAACTAGGTGTTGTGTGATTTTTAACTTTGTCCAACACCGGCTCCTCTCTCAACTGTTAGAAACAGTTTAGATTAGATTAGATTAGATTCCCTACAATGTGGAAACAGGCCCTTCGGCCCAACAAGTCCATACTGACCTTCCGAAGAGTAACCCACCCAGTCCCATTTCCCTCTGACTAATACACCTAACACTATGGACAATTTAGCATGGCAATTCACTTGATCTGCACAGCTTTGAACTATGGGAGGAAACCTGCGCAGACTCTGGGAGAATGTGCAAACTTCACACACATACTCGCCTGAGGCTAGAGTTGAACCTGGGACCCTGGTGCTGTGAGGCAGCAGTGCTAACCACTGATCCACCATCTACACACAATGTGGCCGATGTTCACCAATGCTTGGGCAATGTTAAATTTAGGATTTACATCTTTTTTTAAACAAAAGATATTGCAGGATATGGAGATAAAGAGGATATTTAGGGTTAGGCTGTAGATTGAAAAGTAAATGAAGCTAGAGAGGCTAAATGGTCGTCTTGCATTCTTCAGGTGAAAATCAAATTTGCTGTAGTGTCCTACTGATTAGAAGATGATCCCGAATTTTGTGAAATAATTTGAATTGCCCATGGTGTGAAGAAACATCTAATGGAGCACTAACATTTTATTCTTAGTAAGAAATGCAATGTCGCTTTATAATAAACTAAATTGATTTTCAATTGATATCAACAGTATTATTCAAATTGTTCATATCAAGTAACCTTCAGTGAAATTGAGCTCAGTTTTTTTTATCTTTTAGATAATTTGACCCTTGAAATGATGGTTATACACATAAATCTGGTTTACTATTGATGTCTGTGTAAACGCCAACTGCAGAAACCACTCGTAGAAATACAACACCTGAAATTCAGCTATCCAAAAGCAGGGCTTGTTTTTTGAGTAAGCCACACAAAAATTTTAGGCATTATTTAAATGGGTGGAAAAACACTTGGCTTGTTCGGAGAGTTTCTGCATGCACTTGATAATCATATACTTTGCAACCCTGTCACTTCCTAAATTCCATGTGGCAAGAGTAACTCCAACTCACCTTAGAAAATTTGGGAGATTTGTACAACTTCTATGCTGAGTGTTTCTTGATTGTTCCCAATGACCTTGCATGAACAGTATTTTGTAAGTTGTAGCCTTCCCAAATCAATATCTAGTTTCACTTTTGCTGCCTCATGTCACAATCTATCTTTCCATAATTCCACCCTGGACACTAAATACTTTAGAACCTTTTTTTTGGGATGAACTCAGTCTGAGACACTGTATCTGTACAAGCTTCAAATAAATCAGTTGAGCACAAGTGCCTTTTTTTTAAATATTTGAAAGATTTCATGCAATGTCCATTTGGCCACCTTGGTTATTTTGAGTGAAACTACAATCACTGAATCCAAAACTACTCCTGTGTCAGGTTGTTGAAACTACATGACATTAGGAGATCTCTGACCACTTGGTTTTGTTGTGTTTGGGTATCATGTGGGTTCTGAAGTTTGAGTTACATAGCCACTACTGTGAGAATAGACATTTGAAAGCGAAGGTGTATACCCAGTTCTGAAGAAGGCTCACTGAACCTGAAACATTAATTCTGCTTTTTCTTCACAGATGCTGCCAGACCTGCTGAATTGTCCCAGAAATTTCTGTTTTTTTCTGTTTCTAATATCCAGCATTTGCAGGTTTCTTCCTCCCACAGTTTTAGCATTGAGTTCTGAAGATTCTCTGCAGTTGTTGATCATGTCAAAAACTTTTCTTAAAATTCACCACTCGTAAATATTGTTGAAACATTCTGCAAGTTTAATTTTGTTTTTCAATATATTTTTGATTTCATTCGAATTTACAAAGGAATTGGCATAGGCAATTAAATTATCAGTCTTAACATTCATTTAAATAATGGCTGATCTATATCTTAACTCCTCCAATGTGCTTTGTTTCTCACTCTGTTCAAGTTTCCTAATATGAAAATAAATCTTCCTGATATCTCCAATTTTGGTGTCATCCTAAGCAATCAAAAAGAGATCAGCTCCAGAACATTACCCTTCTCCAGAAACTTTCCTTTTTGAAAAGCACCACAACCCTGTCCTATTTCTCCCTTTTCAGAAAGCTTAAGGTGAGCTGCTTCTAATTTGGGGACTGCACCAATAGCTTGTATTTTTCATGATTTATGTGCTGCTTTTAAAACACAGCATTTTCCACGATACTGCACAACTAGATGAAAGAGAGATTTCAAATTTATCAGGACAGAGCTGGACAAACTTCTCGACATTGGTTACCATTGTTAAAGAAAGGAGTGTGTTTCCATATTAGCATGCAGTGTCAGGATCATCTGAGCAGAGGCGCTGTACGGTGATAATGTCCCTGGACTAATAATCCAGAATGCCTGGCCCATGTTCCACAGCATTGGTCCAAATCCCACTATGGCAGATGGTGAAAATTGAATTCAATTTAACAAAAGCTGGTCCAGGAGCAACCATATAACTACTGGTGATTGTCATGAAAGTATCTGGTTCATTGAACCCCTTTTAAGGGGAGGAAGTCTGCCTCTTTGCTTAGTGTGGCCTAAATGTGACTCCAGATCGACAGCAATCTGACTCTTGACTGCCTTCTGGGCAATTAGGGGTGGGTAATCCATGCTGGCCTAACCCTCATGACCCCCTCATCCCATGAATGAATATGTTTAACAAATCCTGTTCAGCTTTTGGGGGGGGTGGGGTCCTGAACTTTAGCCAAATAGCCTTTCCTTGTTAGCCATCCCTGCAATCTCTTTGAGAACTTATTCGACACTAACTTGTACTGAAATAATAGGGCAGATTGCCCTTTGAACTCCTTACAAGGGACTGGTTTGAGAGGTGTTTATAGCACAGTTGTCAAAAAGAAGACTTGTTTTCTATGTAATTCCAAGTCCTGGTGGTAGGGGCAGGATGCTAATCTAAAATTCATGACTTGATGAATTAGTCTTCCTATCATGTTTTCTGAATACAGTGAGAAATGTTCATCCTATTTCATGGGAATCATTGGTAAGGGAAAAAATGAATTTGAGCAGTTAGGACGTCTAGACAAATACTCCTTGATAGACATGTGGGCTGTATTGTGCAAAACAGTTTACCAGCTATCTGTACACTGACACAGTGGCCTTCACAGGAAACCAGAAAGAATAACAGGAAACCTGTTTATGCAGAGGTGGTTGTTGAAACTACAGAATGGTCCAGCTACATGTAGTTATTGTATGTTAGACAATTGGAAAATGAATTGCATAGATAAATGACAGGTGCTGCGTTTTGGTCGGGCAAGCCAGGGCAGGACTTGTACACCCTAATGTTAAGGTCCTGGGGAGTGTTGACGAACAGACACCTTGGGCTAGAGGTTCATAGTTCCTGGAAAGCAGAGTCCAGGTAGTGAGGAAGGTGTTTGGTACAGTTGCGTTAATTGGTCAGTGCATTGAGGATAGGAATTGGGAGGTCATGTTGCAGCTTTACAGGATATTGGTTTGGCTACTTTTAGAATATTGTTTGCCGCCTCACTATAAGTCAGAGGTTGTGACGCTTGAAAGGATTCAGAAAAGATGTACAAGGATGTTGCCAGGGTTGGACAGTTTAAGCTATAAGGAGAGGCTGAATAGGCTGGGGCTATTTTCCTGGAGTGTCGGAGGCTGAGGGGTGACCTTATAGAGGTTTATAAAATCATGAAGGTGAATGGCCAAGGTCTTTTATCCGGGGGTGGGGGGAATCCAAAACTAGAGAGCATAGATTTAATGTGAGAGGGGAAGGATACAAAAGATATAAAAGGAGCAGTTTTTTTTCACGCACAGGGTGGTGCACGTATGGAATGAGCTGCCAGAGGAAGTATCGGAGGCTGGTACAATTACAGCATTTAAAAGGCATCTGGATGGGTACTTGAATAGGAACGGTTTAAAGGGAAATGGACCACATGCCGGCAAATAGGACTAGATTAATTTTGGATATCTGGTTGGCATGGTCGAGTTGGACCGAAGAATCTTTTTCCGTGCTATACATCTCTCTGATCCTGTCCTGTCAGTGGAATTTGTGATGCATGTGGTTTTGTGCAACTGAAAGATAGGCTGAAGATTCAAGTGCTGTTGGGATTGGCCGGTAAAAGCCTGTAGGTTCCGAGTTGATCTGTTATGTCATTATTGCCAGGATGATCTACTGACTCTTAACTTACCTTCATCAGTGGCCTAGTAAGCGATTCAGTTGAGTCAAGCTATTACAAGTTTGAAACTAAACAGACCATCAGTCTGGGCACTAGACCCACAAGCGTATGCAGACCAGACAAATCTAATGTTATTTTCACCAATATGTGGCAGCTTATCTATAAGACTACACTTCAAATTTGATCATAAGTTCAGAACCTTTTGTTTTGAGAGACTGCAAAAACAAGACATGGATGAGAGAGGAATTGGTTGGGGGATCCTTTCATCGGAGCAGATCCATTTTTTTCTTTCACCCCTTCATTTACACCCTTTTTAATATCTTTCTCCTTTACTGCTATTACCACTGGCCTTTGGCCTTTGTCTTTTGCTTTAAGCAGCCTCACAAACCATTTCACTTGTTCCTTACCCTCTGTCAATAACATTGTAGAATGACACTTTTTCTCTCCACAGGTGCTGCCAGGCTGCTGAGTTTCCCCAGCAATTTGATTTTGTTCTTGAAGGGTAGCATTGAAGTTAAATCCATACTGATCTAACATTTTATTTAGAGTAAAACATGATAAGCATTTGCATCTTGGTTTCAGTGAGTTTTTCTTTACACCTGTTCAAGTGGTACTCAAATTAATGCCCTCCACTTGCATATAATTAAGGAGCAATGTTTGTAATTGAGGAGCACTGTTTACTTTCTGCTTTTGAGTAAATTCAGAACCGATCCATCTGCTCAAAACTAGGCATCCTGTGGTGCAGTAAAGTATCAGTGATGGAGTTCTATTCGATCACCATCTATAATTTCATGACCTAATATTCCTCATTCTATAATTACCATGAGGCCAGGAGATCAGTCTAGGCTCAGTGAAGATAATGTGCCAGCAGTAAAGGCAGGCATACTAAATAATGAGGTTTAGGATCATAGGAATTAGGAGCAGGAGAATTCAGACCATCAGGCCTGCTCTGCCATTTAACATGATCATGGCTGATCTTATGGAGTCTCAACTGCCTCCTGCCTCCTCCCCAAAGCCCTTTATCCAACTTTTCATCAGAAACTTATCTATTTCTTAATCTGTTGAGTGATTCTGCCTCCACATCACTCTGGGGAAGTGAATTCCACAGATTCACAACCATTTGAGAGATGTAATTTCTCCTCATGTCAGTTTGAATCTACCTCTTCTCAATCTATGTCCGTGTTTGAGACTGATGCACAAAAGGGAACATCTAATCAACATCCACTTGTCAATCCCCTCATTTTATACACCTCAATCAGATCTCCCCTCATTTTTGTGAACTCCAGCAAGTACAAGCCCAAGCTATTCAACCACTGCTCAAATAGCAGCTGTTTCATCCCTGGAATCAATCTGGTGACTCCTCTGAACTTCCTCCAGTGCTACCACATCCTTCCTCAAGTAAGGAGACCAAAACTGGACACAATACTCCAGGTGTGGTCTCACCAACGCCTTACATAATTGTAATAACAATTCTTTACCTTTGTAATCCAGTCCTTTTGCAAGAAGTGTCAGGATTCCACTTGCCTTTCTTATCATGTGCATATGCTGCACCTGCATACCCCTTTCAGCAATTCATGCACAAAGATGCTCAGATCCCTCTGCACTGACATGCTTTGAATCTGCTTCCCATTTAAATAGTAATTTGCCCTTTTATTTTCTGGCCAAAGTGGACAACCTTGAGCGTGTTCACATTAAACTCAATCTGCCACATCCTGGCCCATTCTCATTGCCTAATAATATCCATCTGTTAACTCTTGTAACCCCTTATTATAGCCTGCTTTCCCACCTATTTTTGTATCATCTGCAAATTTAGCTATGTGACACTTTGTTCCTGCTTGCAGATCGTTTACATAGCTTGTAAATAGTTAAGATCCAAGAACTGAACTCTGCGGTACCCCACACTTCACCATCCAGAGAAGGACCTATTTGTCCTGACCTTCTGCTTTCTGTTATTCAGCCAATCCTCTATTTCCAACCAATAGTGTACCCTTAACACCCTGGGATCTAACCTTCTGGATCAGTCTTTCATGTGGCACCTTAACGAATGCCTTTTGGAAATCTAAAGATACCATATCCACTGGTCCTCTTTATCCATCTTTGCTGGGTATATCCTCAAAGAACTCCCAGGTTTGTCAAGCACAGCTTCCCTTTTGTGAAACCATGCTGGCATTAGTGAATTGAGCTTTATTATTTTGAAAGGTTTAGTTAACTCCTTTATGATTAACTGCAGGGGTCAAACTAACTGATCTACAGAATCATAGCGTTGTAGACCATGGAAGCAGACCCTCCGTCCAATTTGTCCATGCCAACCATATATCATAAATTAATCTAGTCCCATTTGCCAGCATTTGACCCATATTGCTCTCTCAACCCTTCCTATTCATATATCCATCCAGAGACCTTTTAAATGTTTTTAGTGTATCATCATCTACCACTTCCTCTGGCAGCTCATTCCATACATACGCCATTTCTGTGTAAAAGGTTGTTCCTCAGGTCCCTTTTAAATTTTTTTCCCTCTGGCCTTAAATCTATGGCCTCTAGTTTTGTCCCCCCCCCCCCCCCCCCCCCCCCCCCAATCCTGGGGCAAAGACCTTGACTATTCAACCTATCCATGCCCTTCATGATTTTATAAACCTCTGTAATGTCACCCTCAGCCTCTGATCTTCCAAGGAAAATAGCCCAAGCCTATTCAGCCTCTTCCTATAGCACAAACATGGCAACATGCTTGTAAATATTTTTTGAACACTTTAAAGTTTCACAACTTCTTTCCTATACCAGGGAGGCCAGATTTGTATGCAGAATTCCAAAAGTGGCCTAACCAATGTCCTGTGTAGCCTCAACATGACCTCCCAACTCCTATACTCAATGCATTGACCAATAAAGGCAAGCATACCAAACACCACCTTCACTATCTAGTTGTCTGTAACTCCACTTGCACAGAACTATGAACTTGCACTCAAGGTCTCTTTGTTTAGCAACACTCCCCAGGACCTTACCTGCATAAGTCCTGCCCTGGTATACCTTTCCAAAATACAGCACCTCACATTTATCCAAATAGAACTCCATCTGCTACTCCTCAGTCCATTGGCCTGATCAACTCTGTTTGTGGGCGGCACGGTGGCACAGTGGTTAGCACTGCTGCCTCACAGCGCCAGAGACCCGGGTTCAATTCCCGCCTCAGGCGACTGACTGTGTGGAGTTTGCACGTTCTCCCCGTGCCTGCGTGGGTTTCCTCCCACACTCCAAAGATGTGCAGGTCAGGTGAATTGGCCATGCTAAATTGCCCGTAGTGTTAGGTAAGGGGTAGATGTAGATGTAGATGTAGGGGTATGGGTGGGTTACGCTTCGGCGGGGCGGTGTGGACTTGTTGGGCCGAAGGGCCTGTTTCCACACTGTAAGTAATCTAATCTAATCTAATCTAATCTACTCTGAGGTAACCACCTACGCTGTCCACTACAACTCCATTTTGGGGTCATCTGCAAACTTACTAATCATACCTTCTATGTTCACATCCAAATAATTTGTATAAATGATAAAAATCGGCAGACCTAATACTCATAGTTGTGGCACACCACTGGTTACCGGCCTCCAGTCTGAAAAATAACCCTCCACCACCACCCTCTGTCTTCTACCTTTGAGCAAGTTCTGTATCCATGTGGCTCCTCCTCCCTGTGTTCCATGTGCTGTAACTTTGATCAAGGCTCCTTGTGGTAGACTGGTTAGCAAACACTTTACTGAAGTCCACATAGATCGCATCCCAGTCCGCCCTCAATCTTTTTCATTACTACTTCAAAAACTTCAATCAAGTTAGTGAGACATGGTTTCCCACGCACAAAGCCATGTTGACTATCCCTAATCATTCCTTGCCTTTCTAAACACATGTAAATTCTATCCCTCAGCATTCCTTCCAACAACCTGCCTGCCATGATGTCATGCTCACAGGTCTATAGTTCCCTGGCTTTTCCTTACCACCTTATAAGTGGCACCATTTTAGCTAGCCTCCAGTATTCTGCTACCTTACCTGTGGCTATTGATGATCTAAATATCTCAGCAAGGGGCCCAGTAAACACTTCCCTAGTGTCTCTCAGAGTTAGAGGGTACACCTGATCAGGTCTTGGGGATTTATCCACCTTCGTATTTTAAGACGTCCAGCACCACCACCTCTGTAATATGGACATTTTTCAAGATGCTGCTATTTATTTCCCCACATTCTATATCTTCTATATCCTTGTCTACAGTAAACACTGCAAAATATTTGTTTAGTATCTCCTCCATCTCCTGTGGTTCCACACATAGGTGGCCTTGCTGATCTTCACGGGGCCCTATTTTCTCCTTAGTTACCATTTTGTCCTTGATGCATTTGTAGAACCCCTTTGGATTCTCCTTAAACCTATTTACCAAAGCTATCTCACGTCCTCTTTTTTTTGCCCTCCTGATTTCCTCCTTATGTGTATTCCTACTGCCTTTATACTCTTTCAGTCAATTCAGTCAATCTCTGCTGTCTATACCTAACACATGCTTCCTTCTTTTTCTTAACCAA
Source organism: Chiloscyllium punctatum (assembly GCF_047496795.1). NCBI lineage: Eukaryota > Metazoa > Chordata > Chondrichthyes > Orectolobiformes > Hemiscylliidae > Chiloscyllium > Chiloscyllium punctatum. The sequence goes on from NC_092757.1 coordinate 52,289,888, forward strand.
AACCTCAATTTGTCTAGTCATCCGGCCTTTCCCTTCACTCTAACAGGAATATACTGTCTAGACTCTCGGCATATTTTTGAAGGCTGTCCCTTTATCTACAAACATCCACCTCCAATCAACTTTTGAAAGTTCTTACCTAATACTAGCAAAACTGGCCTTCCTCCAGTTTAGAATTTTGACATTTAAATCCGGTCTATCCTTCTCCATCACTATATTAATACTAATAGAATTATAGACATTGACTCCAAAATGCTCCCTCATTCCCAATGAAGGGCTTTTGTCTGAAACGTCGATTCTCCTGCTCTTCAAGTGCTGCCCGACCTTCTGTGCTTTTACTGCACCACACTCTTGACTCCGGAATGCTCTCCCAGTGACAACTCAGTCACCTGCCCTGCCTTATTTCCCAAGAGTAGGTCAAGTTTTGCAGCTTCTCTCGTGGGTACATCCACATATGGAAACCATCTCTTTTGCCTATCTCTGATTTTGACTTAAGACTATCACATTAGCATGTTTCCAATCCAATGGTACCTTTCCAGAATCCAGGGAATTTTGGAATATGGTAACTCGTGCATCCACTATCTCTGCTGCCAGCTCCTTTAATACCCCAGGGTGTACGTCAACAGGCCGTCATTAATCCCATCCATTTTCTTATACCTTTTCCCTAGTTATAGTAATTTCACCAAGTTCCCCTGTACTAAGTGCAGTTTTTGATAAGAAATTATTCTTTTACCGTGAAAGCAGACAAAATTTTGACTAAGTGCCTCTGCGATTTGATTTCCTATTATTACATAGAACAATGCAGTGCAGTACAGGCCCTTTGAACCTCGATGGTTCCACAGGTCGGCACAACAATCTGAAGCCTATCCATTCTACACTATTCTATTTTCATCCATATGTTTATCAATGCCCATTTAAGTGTCCTTAAATTTGTAGCGTCTACTACAGTTGCAGGCAGGGTGTTCCACACCTCTACTGCTCTGTGTAAAGAAATTATCTTTGGCATCTGTCCGATATCTATCACCCCTCAATTTAAAGCTATATCCTCTCGTGCTAGCCATCACCATCTGAGGAAAAAGGCTTTCACTGTCCATCCTGTCTAGCCCTCTGATTATCTTATACGTCTCAATTAAGTAACCGCTCAATTTTCTCTAACAAAAACGTACTCCAGTCCCTCAGCCTTCCCTCTTTACCAGGTAACATCCTGGTAAATCACCTCTGAACCCTTTCCAGAGCTTCCACATCCTTCCTATAATATAGTCACCAGAACTGTATGCAATACTCCAAGTGCAGCCACACCAGAGTTTTGTACAGCTGCAACATGGCCTCAAGGCTCCGAAACCCGATCCCTCTACCAATAAAAGCCAACATGCTGTATGCCGCCTTACCAACCTGGGTGGCAACTTTCAGGGATCTATGTACATGAGCACAGAGATCTCTCTGTTCATCTACACTGACAAGAGTCTTGCCATTCGCCCAGTACTCTGCATTCCTGTTACTCCTTCCAAAGTGAATCACCTCACACCTTTCTGCATTAAGCCCCATTTGCAACCTCTCAGTCCAGTTCTGCAGTTTATCTCTGTGCATCTGTAACCTGCAACTTCCTTCAGCATTATGCACAACCCCACTGACCTTTAGTGTCGTCTGCAAATTTACAAACCCTTATCTATGCCCTTATCCAGATCATTTATAAAAATGACCAACAGCAGTGGCCCCAAAACAGATCCTTGTGGTATGCCACTAATAACTGAACTCCAGGATGAACATTTCCCATCAACCACCATCCTTTGTCTTCTTTCAGCTAGCCAATTTCTGATCCAAATCGCTGAATCACCCTCAATCCCATGCCTCCATATTTTGTCCAAAAGCCTACTGTAGGGAACTTTATCAAATACTTTACTGAAATCCATATACAACACATCAACCGCTTTACCCTCATCCACCTGTTTGGTCACCTTCTCAAAGAACTCAATAAGGTTTGTCAAGCACGATATACCCTTCACAACCGTGTTGACGACACCTAATCAATTTATTCCTTTCGAGATGATTATAAATCCTATCTCTTATAACCTTTTCCATCATTTTACGCACAATCAAAGTAAGGCTCACTGGTCTATAATTACCAGGGTTGCTTCTGCTCCCCTTCTTGAACAAGGGGACAACATTTGCTATTCTCTAGTCTTCTGGCACTATTCCTGGAGGCGATGATGATTACCTTGATATTTTTGTCTTCTAAAGGGCCAACATTTATTTTCACTATTCTCTTCCTCTTTATGTTGGGTCTTGGGTTGTCTCGCGCTCGCTTATGCTGACACATACACACCCACACATGCGTCCTCTCACAGACTTATACCCCCCCCCCCCCCCCCCCCCCAAACCTTCCAACCATCCATGTACACGCATGCAAGTTTGTGGGGGCGAATTCATACTTGCAGAATTACATTTTATTTTGCTCAAAAACTGCATGAACTCATATAAGATTCTGTAAGTCCCCTTTTTAGAAATAGAATCAGTCTGAACATTGGGGTGCAGACAGCCTCACACAGGGCACCTCACACCTTCAATGAATTATCTGGTCCAACATGGTACCTATTGTTAAAGTTCACTTGAGAATGTAACTTTTCTAAAAAAAACAGTTCTGGGATTTACATATGAAAGAACTGAAGCCAACATGGTCATTCTAAAAGATGAGACACTTAACAAACAATCCAGGTCTTTTTCAAAATATAATTTCATCTGCATCACACTGTAAACGTTTGCTATAAATTCTGTCTTATGATCTTATATTCCACAACCACCTGATGGAGCAGTGCTCTGAAAGCTAGTGCTTCCAAATAAACCTGTTGGACTATAACCTGGTGTTGTGATTTTCTTTTTACTTTGTACACCCCAGTCCAACACCGGCATCTCCAAATCATGACTTCCTTTTTATATACTTGGAGAAGCTTTTGGTATTAATGCTAGTTTCCCCTTGTAGTTCATCTTGGCTGTTTCAATTTTGTATTGACTGAGGCTTTGGCGTACATGTTTTCCCAATCCTCCAGAGTGCCACGAATGTTTGCAGTATGATCTGCCCTAGAATTTGACAATGTGATCCTTGACTTCCTTGTTAAGCCATCGATGATTTTTCACCTTTTTACAATTCCTCTTCCTCTCAGGAAGATACTACAATTGAAAGGTATTTAGATTCTCCCTAAGAATTTGCTACTATTCTTTAACTTACCTACCCTTTAACATTTTTGCCCAGTCCACTCAGGCCAACTCCTTCCTCAGGTCTGTATAATTATCTTCTCCGACACAAAAACTCTTGTATGAAAGTGTTTTCACTCTTCCAAACAAAATTTGAAACTCTTAGCATGTTGTGGTAACTCCTTCCAAGAGGATGCTTAACTACAAGACCATTTATCAATCCTTCCTTGTTACGTAATACAAAATCTAATATAGACAGTTCCATGATATATTGGTGCAAGAAACAATTGCTGTTACATTGTGTGAATCTTTCTTTGAGTAAGCTGTTGTCAACTTTATTAGTCCAATCAATATGCACGTTCAATCACCCATAATTACTGTTATGCCCTTCTCACAAGTTCTCATTTCTCTCTGGTTTATACTATTCCCTACTTCCGAAGTACTCTTTGGGGCCCTGTAAATTACTCCTAAGGGGTTTCGTCCCTTTTATTTCCACCCAGACTGATTCAACATTTTCATCCCTAGCACCAATATCATTTCTTAATACAGCCTTGATGTCATCCTTAACCAGTAAAGCAACTCAATCTCTTGCTCCTTCTTGTCTGTTCTTTCAGAACACCGAGTACCCTTAGTCATTTAACTCCCAGACCTGATCTTCCTGTAACCATGTTTCAATAATCCCCACCAGGTCGTACCCATTTGTCTTAATTTGTGTTGTCACAATGTTTTTTTTTCTCCTAATACTGTGTGCATTTCGTTACAAGATTTTTAAATACATTCTACTGATTTTGTCTTTTACTTTTAACATTGCCTTGTGCACTATGCTTTCCACGCTCTCCATTCTTGTCTGTTGATTCCATATTTATCCTGAACACTGAGCGTTATCACTACTATTTACTCCAACTTTCAATGCACATTTTGATCTTTTATGATTTCTTCCCTCTCCATGGAATAAGTCTTGAGGCAACAATACAGCATGATTACTAAGCAACAAAAGAAGCCTGCTTGAGTAGACAGACTGAAATGAATCCTTAAAGAGCCCTTGCCCCATCCCAATGGTAGAGAATTAAAGAACTAACGAGGGGAGGAGGTGCAATTAATTTTTCCATCCGCAGTAGAGGAATCCAGAAAGTGACTGCACATGTTGAGACTGAAACACTTTGTAAGTACGAGCAGCCAGAAGTACTAAAGATATGATCCTTCTCTTGAGATCCCCAGAATTTTGTGTTAGTTTGCAGCCAATTCAATTTACTATATTAACTTGTATTTCACAACTTTTCAGATTCAGGCAATCTGTTCGAATTGCGTACATTTGGTGGTTGGGCTGAACACAAAAGTATGCAGGTTAAGCAACTTTTCCCCCAAGAAGTGTCACTTGTTACTGGGCAATCAGTTCATTAATTTGTGTGATGAATAAGTAATGCCAGACATTTTTCTGCCTGTTCAATGTGGCATTCCCTGTGCCTACACATTCACTCCCCAGCTAACAGGACAGACCAATTGAATTATTCCAGATTTGTTCTTCCTGTTACTAACACCAAGTCAACACACAAGTTGGGGCTGACAGTGGATTCTTTTGAGAAAACGGTCTTAGCATTCATTATACGCAGAAGTTAGAAACAACAGAAATGAACCAGACTTAATTTTTACCACAAAGTCGTTCTCTGTTCAAAGTTTCATTTCAAAAAGGTTACCAGTGAAGCACATTATTTCATGATGAAATCTAAGTTGAAAGGCAGAGAGATGAGCATTCTGAGGAGGTCTGGGATAGTGATGCCGAGGGATTCTTTATTTATTGTTCACCTCACTTTCAAGTATTGTGGGAAAGGAGAAGGTGCACTTCTAGAAGATGAAACGCTTAAGTTACTGCCCAGTGTATTTTAATGAAAAGTGTTGATTATGTATGGTCATGAATACACTATTGTGCTTTCCTATGTGTTCTGTCTCGATCCTAATTTTGTTTCACAATATTCTTACAGGGAGAATGAGACGAGTTAGGAGGCAACGATATGCTCAGTCATCTGCACCAGGACAAGGATTATTATGGCAGTGGGAAAATGATGAAGGTGGCTGGACAGCCTATGAAACGCCCATCTCCATTTTCATAGAGGATTGTCTTATTGCAAACCAGCAGACAGCTGATTTGGGACACTTCGGTTACAACTACATAGTGAATTTCACCAACTCATGTCAAATAAATAAAACCACTGGGTTCAGAAGACGAGTTCAAAGACTTTCTGATGCACCCTATCCATCAGCTGTTTCTGGCTCGACGCATGGAAGTCAAATCTGCTCTTGCAACCAATGTTTAGCTTATACTGGCTCTGGGCCTATTTCAAATCGTAGTCGATACACTGTATCCAACTTGGCAGGCCCTTCTACTCAGCTAACTTCTAATAGATCATCTCTAATAATGCCTCATAACCATGGATACTCCCCTTATAACAAGAGACCAGCATCAGGGGGCCCTATGCCTTTTGTAAATCCCAGTCGGCCGGTTAATGCAGCAGGTATTCCAGGTCAATCTACAACCGCTGGCTCTCAGTTCACCAATGGTTCAAGGTATAGTAATAAATCTTAATGCAGTTGCTTCATTTGCAATCTAAAAGGCACTGAATACTCAGTGATACAGAACCTGTCAGCTAAATCAAGGCCTTGTATACGGAAATATTGAGGATGAATTAGTAGCTCTGGTGATGTTGATGTAAAGGGTAATTTTAAAAAAAAGTATAGTTACATAAAGGGAAAGCAACTGGTTAAGATTACAGTTAGTGTACTGTAGGCTGAGTGTGGGTATATTGTTAATGACCACAAGGAAATGGCAGAGCAATTATTTTACTTTAGTATTCACAGCAATAAAGTTTAATCAAAACCGCAAGAACTGCAGATGCTGTAAATCAAACAAAAACAGAAGTCCTTGGAAAGGCTCAGCAGGCCTGGCAGCATCTGTGAGAGTTAACGTTTCGGGTCCAATGACCCTTCCTTAGAACTGAGTTAAGAAGTTAAGAGGATCATGGACAGGGTGTAAATGAAATTAGTTTATGGGGAAATTAATGGAACTGATGAGTGCCAAGTTGCCAGGACCTTAACAGTTTTAATCCATGGGTGTGAAAGGAGGTAGCGGAGCACCGTGTCGATGCCGTAAACACCATCTTTGAGTTCCCTGTGTTCAGGAGCTGTACCTTTTGGATTGGAAATTTGCTCATGTTATTGTGCCATTTTAAGAATGGTTTATAGATGGAAACCAGGGAATTACAGACCAGTTGGCCACATACATCTGGTGGGGAAATTGTTGGAGCCTGTAATCAAGGATAGGGTAACTTAGCACCTTGAAAAACTTTGCTTATTCAAAGAGAGTCGTCATGGATTCATAAGGTAGGTCATGCTTGACAAACTTCAAATTTTTTTTTTGAAGAGATGACAAAAGTAGTAGACAGAAGTAAGTTGATGGATGTTTATGTGGACTTCCAGAAGATTTTTGACAGCCCCACACAAGATACTGTTAACTAATGTAGGAAAGGGACCTCAATTCTTTACAATATTCATTTAACAATTGTAATGGAACTACAAATCAACTACCCATATTTTCTGATGGCACAAATTGTAGACCGTGATGACAGCGTAAAATTACAACAGGATGTTGATTAGGTGAATGGGCAAAGCTGCGGCAGATAGATCTTAATCAAGTGTGGAGTTATCCATTTCGGACTGAGAAAGGATAGATCGGGGTACTTTATTTTAAAGAAGGCACAAAGTGAAGTACAGTGGATACCCAATAAGATTTGGGGGTTCAGGTGCATAGCTCTATAAAATTGTCAAACAGGTACAGAAAGTAGTCACTAAGGCAAATGGAATGCTGCCCTTCGTTTCTAAATGGCTGGAGTATAGGGGTGCAGATGTTATGCTGCAGTTGACAAAATCTTAATTAGACTGTAGTTAGAGTATTGTGAGCAGATCTGGACATCACACGTTAGGAAGGATTTTTGGCCCTGGAGGGATGATACCTGGTCTTTGAGGGGGTAAGTTATTAGACAAATTAGGCCTTTATTTTTGAGAATTTAGAAGGGGACAGGGTGATCTATGAGTTAGATTTATTGTCACATGTAGTTGCATACAGTTAAAAAGTTTATAAGTCATACTTATAGTGCCATCTTAGGTATAAACGTAAGATTCTTGAGTACAAATTCTTGGGGGGGATGAATTAGAAAAATTAAAAAAATAAAAAGTCCACATTATTGAACTTCAAAAGTACAAGATCATAGTAATAAATTAGAAAGATGAAGAAATAAGAAGTTGTTAATAATAATCTTTCCATGATAATACAATAAAATAAAGAATTTAAGACAAAGTCCACTTAATCCATTTCATGGCTCTAGGCTTGAGAACCTGACCCTCAGGTTTTTAGGTTAATAGCAGGGGCAGACAGGGTAGATTAAAATAAACTATTTCCACTGATTCAAGATTTAAGAAACAGGGCATAGTGTAAGAATTAGGGACAGGCCATTCAGAGAGGTGTTAGAAATTACTTCGACACACAATATTGGGTGATTTGGAACTCTCTTTCTCAAACGGTGGTCGTTCAATCGTTAAATTTAAATCTGAGATATGGGTGCAAGGCAGGCATTTTAGAGTTAGGTCACCGATCAGCCATGATCGTACTGAACGGTGGAATAAACACAAGGAGCTGATTGGCCTACTCTTTTTTTCCTATATTCCTATTGAAGAAAGTCAGTGAAATAATGACAAAACTGTTAGTGCTGCTTTTCCCTAAATCTTTGTCTTCTCTGACAAAATATCTTTTTCTATATTCTGACTGTGGGAGCACATAGAACAGTTGTGCGTTGTAGCAAGTGTAAGATGCTATGGGAAGCTACATAATGATGTGTCCAAATGGTGTAACACTTAGGTTTAAACCAGATTTATCTCCATGTGTATGATAGCACCTTTACATAATTTAAAAGTCCAAAGTTTTCGACAAATTGTAAAAAAGAATTCGAATTTTAACTCAAACACATGGTGGTCTGTGTGTTAGTGTCTGACTTAAGTTTCATGGAATGTTGGGACATGCCAGAGTTCATGTAACGTTGTATGGGTTCGACTAGGGCAATGCAGCAAATACAACAGGTGCAGCAGGATTCTGTGTTACTGTGAGCTTGGGAAAATTTGAGGCCAGTATTCTGCTTTCCAGTTGTCAGATTTTAGTTGTCATCCTTGGCAAGTGTCATCCTCCAATTGTTATTGTTGGGAAGATGTAAGTGTTCTACAGTGACTGGGATACCCTGCTCTTGACTTGTTTTGTCCTGAGCTGCTGAACAAATACCAGAAAAACAAATTCATTGGTCACTTACTCTGAAAGGTACAAGAACAGCCCCAATGCTCTCTCTTATAGCTATTTCTCAAAGCTGTCAGATTTCCCTCTGCTGTCTTGTGCTCAACTAAGGGAATCAATTGAAATAAGTATTGTTTTGTACTCTTCTCTGTCCTTTGCTGGAACAATACCAGAACTTCATGTAAATATTTAAAACTTTAAGATACCTTTCTTCTTTGAAACAATGAAATAATTATCAACATCCCTTGAATCTAGCCAGGATAACTGTTGCTAATACATTATGAACATCAGTACGTAAGAGACAGCTTGGCAAAAGGAAAAAGTTACCAAACAGATAAACTACTCATCAAGTTGAAAGCTTTAACCCAAACCAGAACCTTTGTGCAATTCATCAGATTATTTTCCATATCTACAAATCATTACCTATCCAGTAATGACTGGAGCTTTTGGGAGTGAGTGTCTGATAACAACTGAGTGGAGGATGGTATTGACTGTAACATCGTCTAGAAGTACTGCAGAAGTTAGAGCCACTGGTTAAACTTCAATTTGAAAACTGATTAGGTAGTAAAATAACTTAAAGGTAATTTCACATTTAGGTTAGACTTTGCAAGTTCACAATTTGCAAATAATAAAAGTTACATCTCTATGTTTGGTAAATTCTTGGCCTCTTTACTGCCAATGGGTTAAATAACTCTTATTATGCCTACTGGTACACTTGTATGTTTTATGCAACACAACTTCATTTAATTCTATACTAACTCACTAACAAACAAATTCTCATCTTTTTCTCCTTCTATTGCCAGTAAACTTTTTCTTATCTATTTTTGCTTTATACATACCTGTTATCACCATGAAAGCTGGCTAAAAGCTGATATGATTTGGAGGTGCCAGTGTTGGACTGGAGTGTACACAGTAAAAAGTCTCACAACACCAGGTTATAGTCCAACAGGTTTAATTGGAAGCACACTAGCTTTCGGAGCACTGCTCCTTCAGGTGGTTGTGACTACCACCTGATGAAGGAGCGGTGCTCCGAAAGCTGGTGTGTTTCCAATTAGGCCTGTTGGATTATAACCTGGTGTTGTGATTTTTAACTAAAAGCTGATAAGTTGTCATCTGTCTTTATCTCCATAGTCATCTTTAAACTGCTGCATGTCTTTTCAAACTCTCTCCCAACTGTCCTGTTGCCTCAAATATAACCAAATTCAGAATAAGACCAGAAACTATCTCAGTGCGAAACACAGGAGATGCTGCACATCTGAAACTGAAATAGAGGTGGGTAGAATCAGCTTGTGAAGCAACATCTGTGGAGAAATGGATGTCAGTCAGTTAATGGTTTTAGTGAAAGACAATTTCCTCCAAACCCTTAGATCCAAAATATTAATTTGCTGTCATTCGTTTTCCCCAGAGTTGCTGCATGTTTCTTTTCTGACGTTTGATTTTATTCTTGCCTCAGTTCACACATTTCAGGCTAAAGTACTCTGTTTCTACCACACCACCATACTTCCTGCTTGGCCTACAGCAAGTACCTGATCATCCAGATAAGAATCTCATGTTGTCAACAGCAGAGTGGGTGCAAAAGTTCTTTGGATATGTCCCGCAATCAGCGAGTACTTTGAGATTGCTGAGAGGATATTTTACTGTTTTTACTTTAATTGCAGTAGGTGGTGAAGTCCTCTGTGTCTCTCTTACTCTCTCTCAGGCTGGATGGCAAAAGGGGCGAGTATTGCATGTATAAAGCCACTTTTATTTTTGAACAGTGGACTGAAAATGGGGTTGATATGTTTTAAGCCACGTAAGATGTTTGCAGTTTCAAAATCAAGTTACTGGAGCCCATTTTATATACAGTTTACAATGTTGCCTTATTCAAGCAGTGAAGGAGACGTTGAGCCAAATCAGCACCAATTGTGTATTCAAGGCAATTCTGCTCAAAGGTAGTCTTTTGATTTGTCTTTCCTGAGAAAGTGATGGATGTGGGTATAATTACAATGTTTAAAAGACTTTTGGATAGATACATAAATAGGAAAGGTTTGGAGGGATATGGGCCAGGAGGTGGGACTAGTTTAGTTTGGGATTATGTTTGGCATAAACTGGTTGGACTGAAGGGTCTGTTTCTGTGCTGTATGACTCTTAAGTGGTACCTGTTGTCGGTTCAAAAGACCTCAGCATTGTAACAACTTCTTAACTGGTTCCTGGGCAAGTAGCTGTAGCCTTGTGTGTGTACAATACAGCATCCATTTCTCTTTTTCCTTTGTGTGTGAAGTGAAAGAAAGTTTTTAGTAATTAGGTACTCTCCCTCACTTTTCCCCGATAAGCTGATCTTTGCAAATCCCCTGTTGAAATCAGAAAGCGAAAGGGTGAAATGTCAAACCAAGGAATAAAAGGCTGAGATTCACTGTACCTACCACTCAGTCAATGGCAAAGAGTCAGAAAGGTCAGAAAGAAAACTACCTCTCCATGGCTTTAGTTTGAACTGGTGCTGAATGTCTGGAAGTGTGAATAGGAATTTTTAAAAGAGTAAAGTTTAACTTGTACAGTTATAAATGAAGTTAAAAATTGCACAACACCAGGTTATAGTCCAGCCGGTTTATTTGAAAGTACAAGCTTTCAGAGCACTGCTCCTTCATCAAAGAGCTAAAGGATGAAGGAGCAGCACTCCGAAAGCTAGTACCTTCTAATAAACCTGTTGGACTATGACCTGATGTTGTGATTTTTAACTTTATCCGCCCTAGTCTAACACCGGCATCTCCACATCATGGCCAGTATCAACACCAGTATAAATGAGCAATTCAACTTGACTACTTTTTTGCCATTGGCTAAAAACAGTTTGATTATAGCAGTTATTTGTTAATGGGAAAATATCTGTTGTGCAGTTTTAAGATCATGTGGGGTTGGGGTAATTTGTTAGCATGGAGGATTGGCTAACCATCAGCAGAGAGTGGGAATCAATGGGTCTTTTTCTGATTGGCAAAGTCTATCTATTTTGGTACCACAGGTGTTGGTCCTTGGTGCTCCAACTATTTGCAATCTGTTAATGACTTCAGTGCAGGGATAAAAAGTGCTATTGTCAGTACTATATTTGCAGATGACACTAAAATATTTCGAAAAGTAAGTTGCACTGAAGAAATAGGAAATTTGCAAATGGATGGGCTAGGTGAATGGGCCAAACTATGGCCAGTGAAGTCAAATGAAAATAAGTGTGAGGTTACCTGTTTTGGTTGGAGGAATAGAAAGGCAATTTATTATCCAAATGGAGTGAAACTGCTGAGTGCTTTGGTGCAAAGGGATTTGGTGCATGAATAACAGAGAACTAGTTTGCAGGTAATAAAGCAGACAGCTGGAATTGTAGCATTTCTTGCAAAAGGGATATAATACAAATAGGGAAGTATTACTACAACTGTACAAGGCATCATGAGATTCCACCTGGAATGCTGCATACAATTTTGGTTCCCTTATTTGAGGGATGTCGTTGTATTGGAGGGCGGTTCAGAGGAGGTTCACGAGATAGACTCCAGAGATAAGAGCTTTGTCTTATGAAGAGTGAATGAGCAGCTTAGAACTTTACTGTCTACAGTTAGAAGAATCAGAGGAGATCTATTTGAGGTACTTGCAGAGAATGTTTCCTCAGGCCATAATTTTTGGGTAAAGTGTTAACAGATTTGAAACCGATTAGGAGAAATTGCCTTTCTCAAATGGTCGTGAAATGGTGGAATTCACTACCCCAGGGTGTGACCGATACCAGGATATTGAATGAATTTAAAGAGGAGAGAGATTTTTCCATTAGTAATGAGCAGGCAGGAAAGTAGAATCGATGTTGAGATGTGACCATTCATGATCGTATTAGATGGTAGAGTGGGTCTGAGGGGCTGAATTGTCTACTTCTGCTTCAAGTTCTTGTGTTCTTATGTACCACCTTTTAACTTGAATTAGTCAGTGAGGTAAAATTGAGAAATTTGGTGGTTTTATCAAATGTTCATATTTTTGATGACTCTGGGAGTGGTAGGGTTTGATTTGTGGTACACGTGCCCCAGTGAGTCATAATGCATCAACTGTTTTTTTGGTATTTGTTCATTTAACTAGTTAATGATACCAGTCAGGGATCAGTCTTGAATCAAGGTTACAAGAGATCCAATTAAATGCTTCTCACAAAAACCGAAAACTGTACTGAAAATGTTATAAATCTGAAATAAAAACGAAATGATGAAATGCTCTAAGTCTGGAGTGACAGAAAAAGTCAACATTTCAGGTCTGTAACTGTTTTTAGTGAACAGGATTTCCACATTGTCTATAGACAATAAAAGTGAAGATGAGAATAGCAGCTGTCCCACACACTTCCTGTAGTTGTTTGGACGTGTGCATCACTAACCACAGTAAATGTTTTGTTATCTGGCATGCTGAAGGAATGGGTGGTGCCAGTTAGTCTTAACAGGGAATTAGATTACTCTGGACTCAAATACTTTCTGTTCTGTCTTTGACTCATTAAGGGTGAGGGGAAGCAGTTTGGGAAGTGAATGCCCCAACACAGCAGGACATCGCAATAAAACCATTAGAACTGAACACCAGGCTGAATGAAACCACCTCCCTCAGGCCCCCTCTTTTTTGAAAATGCCATTCAACTTTACTGACAGTTGCTTGAACAGTATGTCACTTTTTTTCAAGGCACAATAACTGAAAATAACACACTGACTTAATTTCACTATAAATCCTAAAAACCTGTACAGATTTATAATTTTTTTATTATTAGCTGTTTTAAAAGAATGCATATCTCAACACTGGAAGTTGCAGGCCCTTTGATTATTTAAATGTGCTGTTAGAAATTCTGGCTTGTTTGATAGTGTGTTGGTTAATACAGTGTACTGTGTTTCGTGTATCATTCAGTCAAGGCTACTGCTGTTTTCGATTTTAGTGTTTCACATAACTGTGATTCTACATTGACTAAACGTATTAGGCCTCCCTTTGAATGCTAGAGTATCAGACTGAAATATTTCTTGCCATCTCTCCAGGTTGTTTTTTTTATTCCATGCTAACTGTGGTTCAGTCAACAGCAACAGTACCCAATACTGTGGCTGATCTTAGTGTGTCATCCTTTGTTTGATTTGGAGATGCTGGTGTTGGACTGGGGTGTAGAAAGTTAAAAATCACACAACACCAGGTTATAGTTCAACAGGTTTAATTGGAAGCGCTAGCTTTCGGAGCGACGCTCCTTCATCAGGTGGTAGCCAATATCACCTGATGAAGGAGCGATGGTCCAAAATCTTGTGCGCTTCCAATTAAAACTGTTGGACTATAACCTGGTGTTGTGATTTTTATCCTTTGTTTGAGGTTTCGTAGTTGAACATAATTCTATCTTCACTGGATACCTATAATCTACACAACATCCTAGCTGTATGAAGCATATTGTGACACTCTTCTGTGGCAGAACATTTGTCATTATCTACCATTTTGACTAGTTTGCAACAAAGTTGCCATTTTCTTACAAGCGTGGATACTGAATAGGATTATCCATGCGTAATGTAGCTTGGAGATAAAACAGTCTGTCGATTTGCTGTGTCTTCACTTGTTATGAAAATCAATGTTAGAAAGGTTACTTGGGTGAGGGGCTGGAAATGTTGCATTGTATCAAAATTAGGCCTTTGAAATAGGAGGGAGGCAGATCAAGAGGAAAAATCGAAGATGTAAATGTAACATGTAAGCTGACAGTGGTTGTAACTTTCCAAAAAAAGATGTAAACAATAAATTCAGTTCCCCTAATGTATGTGAAAATATCAGACTTTGTAATAATAGTGCACAAGGCCCAGAAGGTCAATTTGCCACTCCCTTTATTACCTTCATGGCCTCCTTGGTAACTACTGCAAGCTCATGAACCATTGGAAATCTGTTCCACTTCTCAGCTTCTGCAGAAGAAAGGAAAAATTGGGCAGAGGACGTCTTCGGATGTATTTTGAGTTTTAAAACAATATATCTGTTGCAACATGAAGTTCCTGACTTTAATAATCTGTCAATCTCTAAATGACCCAAACAAATCCCTGCAGCAACAACTAATCTTTCTACACACTGATGTCGTGCTTGGCGGGCTCAGTCAAGCTATATGCACCATAACCCTCCTCAATAATGCCAGCAATTTTTTATCTCTACACGCTGACAGGAATGCTTTATCAAGTCTTGAAGGTGTTTGGTAATTTTGCACCATTATACATCGAAAGTATATTGATTGTTGCTGTTCAGGTTGGAGTTGGAAGCTGTCTGTTCTTGCAGTACCCACTGCCATTATCCTGTTTCTGCTGCAGTTTAGTTGGGACTAATTCACCATTCCTCATGTGTAAGCCTTGATGGCAAATGTTGTAGAATATTTCTTCATACGTATCATAACATGTTAGGACCTTTAGAGGTAGGGTTGCTATGAATTTGAGCACTCGATGAGAATAATGAATTTGAGGCTGGATTTGAAGACTTCCTTAATCAGGCAGCAGTAAATGGGAGATGACCAGGACTTTGTGAAAGCTGAAATACAGATAGCAGATGTTTGAGTGAACTTTTATAGAGCTTGTACAGTGAGAAGCCATTCAAGAGAGCAATGGAATAATGGTATCTAGTTTGTTTAAAAAAAAGGCATGGATGAGGAGTTCCTCAACTGGTTGATAAAGTTTGATAAGACTATAGACCAGAAAACGTAGGAACAGAAGTAAGCTATTAGGTCCATTGACCATTCACTGAGATCATTGCTGATAATCCTCCAATTTCCTGTCTTTTTCTCAGACCTCTTGATTTACTTGCTGATTAAAAAAAATCTGTCTATCTCCATCTTGAGTAGTTTTTATCCAATTCGACAGTCCTCTGTGGTAAAGAATTCCACAGATTCACTACTTTCCCTCAGAGAAGAAATTCCTCCTCGTCACTGTCTTAAATGGACAAGTCGTTTCCCTGAAACTATGCTCTCTGCTCCTAGATTCACCCACAAGGGGAAACAACTTTGCCATTTCTACTCTGTCAAGCTCTCTCAGAACCTTTTGTTTCATAAAGTTTGCTCATGATGCTATGCAGGTGGGAATAAGGGTTATTAATCGGAGCACATGCAGTCAGAAGCTCTGTGCCTGGGTTAAGTCCAGTCTGCTATTGTGAACTGTTGTTTAGCTAAAGGTGGTATGTAAGAGAAAACATCTGCCATTGTTGAGACTGAATTTTGCATGAACAGCACATAGGTCAATGATAGGGTTGAAAGAGCTGTCCATGAGATCGTCTTCAGTCTTTATCAGCATGTCTGTTGGGTCGACTTTTACAGAATAGTTTGACACAACTGGCCAGCTTGGGACTTTTGGTCAAAATGTACAACTCATTTTGCGTGTATGCTGACTTGTGTCAGCCCTGTTCCGTCATCATCCCTGTCAGTGCTGACCCATGTAGGCTCCCGGTCTTATTAGATTATTTAAATATCCAATTTTAGTTATGTTGAATCAACCTGTTCAGACATGTTATAATACAATCCTATAGTGAAACCTGAACCTAGGTCTTCTAGCCCACACGACTACAGTACCACAAGAGCACTTAAATGTCCAAATCTATACTTTTGGTTTCCTTAGTCTGGGACATTCAGTAATCCGAGGTAGTTGATTTCCAGTATGATTAAGAGGAAAATGTCCACTTGCAACTAGCCATTGACATTTATCTTGTGTTTTTGGGTGAAGAACTGAAAGCATTTTAAAAAACCAATCATAGCTTTGCTTTTCTTGATGTGAATGTGTTTTCCATAACACCTTGTTGACAACCCTTATACTTGTTTTTAATAGCGAGAAGAATTAATTTCTTAATTTATTGAAACAAGTGATTCAGTAGTTTTGATCATTGTGTCTGAAATATAGTTGTCTTTAACTCCTGAGCATTTGCACAGATGTAATCTGTGGAGCTGTGTTTAAGTGGGTCAGTCAGTGTTTTACACCTGTGTTGGTGAGGAAAGTCTGTCAGGGCTTGCAAAGGTTTGGTTACATGCTTGAATTAAACTCTGGCACCTTTTTTATTTGTTCCTAATTTATGTTTGTGCTTTTGACTCTTAACTGTGATGTCTGAAGTGTGCAAGCTTCTCCAAAACTTCTGTTTAGGTACTTATCTTCATCTGACACAAGAATGTGTTACTGCTACATGGTTCCCAGTGTAGGAAATGGCTATTCATGGAGTCTTGTGTTTCTCAGACATCTGAAATGAATGTTTCAAGGGATGTAGACCATCCTCATTTAGATACAACCACAGTGTTATCGGGAAAGGAGTTCCAGAAGTTTGATCCAACGAAAGTTCCAAGTCAGGATGATGTATGGCTTAGAGGGAAACTTGTATTCGGTGACATTCCCAAGAACTTGCTGCCCTTGTCCTTCTAGGTGGTAGAGGTTGCGGTTGAAAGAGCTTTGATTTATTATAGTGCATCTTGTAGAGTGCATACTGTTGCTAATCTGCACTGGTAGTGGAGTTGTGATTGTTTAAGGAGATGGATGGGATGTCCATAAGAGTGATGTTAAGCTTCTGTGGTGTTGTTAAAGCTTCATTCTTGCAGGCAAGTGGAGAGTATTCCAACACAATTCTGATTTGAGCCTTATTGCTGATGGATAGGCATTGGGAAGTGTGACTCTCCCCATTATTTATCTGACTGGCCCCATGCATATGAACATAAGTTGGAAATAGGAGTAAACCACATTCCCTCAAGTGGTTCCATCATTCATTAATAACATGGCCACAACTCTACATTTTGACCTATCGATCCATGATAATCTGGCATTCTAGACAAATAAAGGAGTCAAATCAATTTATGCCTTAAAAATATTCAGTGAGCGTGCCTCCACCTTCTGAGAGAGAATATTCCTAGTCTGTCTTGAATGGGTAAACCGTATTTTCTAACTGTACCCACTAGTTCTAGTCCCTATCATAAAAAAACAACATTCTTTGAGCATTCACCCTGTCACACCACTTTACCTCAGGATCTTGTATGATTGAATAAGGTCACCTCTTATTTTTCTAAACATCAATGAATATAGGCCAGTCTATCCAATGTTTCTGATGGTGTAATATCTATCAAAGGAATTAATTGAGTGTACTGCTTCTCTGACCTGCTTCTGATGCACTAATATTCATTTTTTTTTAATAAACAGAGCAAAGCAATTCACAATACCTCAGTTGTAGTCTCACCAACGCCCTGTCAAGTTTAGCAAAATATATTTAACTTTATACTTCATTCTACTTGCATGACGGAACTGCATTCCATTTGCCTCTTAATCACTTGCTGTACCTGTACATGAACTGTTTGTGATTCATGCACCAGAACATTCCGATCCCAATGTACCTCAGAGTTTTATAATCCTCTCTATTTTAATAATCTACTGTTCTGCAATTGTTCCTGCCAAAGTGGTCAGGTTCACATTTTTTTTTTCTCACATCATAGTCCATCTGCCTAATTTTTACACTCTCACTCAAGTTTGCAAAGGAAAATAGATAGGTCACGTCATGGTCACAGAGTCCTACAGCACGAAAACATGTCGTCTTTCACTTTTCCTGTCTTTTTGCCATCAGCAAATTTAGCAACCATGTTATGTTGATTTTTAGCACATTTGGTGTCTCCATCCAAATTATTGAGAAATTGCAAATACTGAAGGCCCTGCACTGATTCTTGTGGTACCCCATTTGTCACCCCTTTCCAAACCAAAAATGACTCATTTATGCTTACTGTCTTTCTCCTGTTAGGACTGATAGAGTATCTGTTAACTAACAAGTTGTACCCTATGCCATGACCTTTTATTTTGTGTAATAATCTTTAATATAACACACCTTGTCACGTGTCTTTTTAAAATATTCTCTTTATCCACATTTGCTGTTACATCCTCAGAATTTCCCTCTACAAAGCCATTTTGATTCTGTTTGATTGCATTGCTTTTCTGTTCAGTGGCACTATGTGGGATGCTGCTAGTGGGGGATTTGGTAGTGGGAGGAGCATGTTGAATTTTGTTGATATATTCGTTGCTTGGCACAAGTGTATCTTGATTGACCCTTGTCTCATACATAACAATACTTGGACAATGTCAGAATTAACTGTGGACTGCTTCAGTATTTAAGCAGTCCTAAATGGTGCTGACCATTACTCAATCATCAACAAGCATTTCCCTACTGAACTTACAATGAAGAGAAGATCATTCATGAAGCAGCTGAAGGTGGTCGAGACCTTGGACACAACACCTAAGGACTTCCTGCAGTGAAATCCTGGAGCGGAGATGACTGACATCCAACAACAAACGTTTTCCTTTGTGTTAAATATGATTTTGTGGAGACTTTTTTCCCCCAGTTTCATTAACTCCTTTACTAAGGCACACTCAGTCAAGTGGACCTTGATGTTAAGAGCAGTTGCTTTCAACTCCCCTCTGGAGTTAAGTTCTTGTATCCATATTTGGACCAAAGATTAAGTGGGTTCAGATTTGCCTCTGGCCGTACCTGAGTGTTTATCATTGAGCAGATTATTGCTGAGTAAGTTCCACTGGATACCACTGTCAACAATACCTTCATCACTTTGCTGATGATTGAGATATGGCAATGATTTGTTGAGTTGGGTTTGTCCTGTATTTTGCAATTAGGACATAGCTGGGCAATTTTCCACATTGTTGTGTAGATGCCACTGTTGTAGCTGCACCTAGCCTGGAGCCTTCTGGAGCCTTCAGTGTTATTGCCAGACTGTACTGTTGTCAGGAACCCAAAGCCTTGGCAGTATCGAATGCCTTCAGCCATTTCTTGATAACCCATTAAGTGAATTGAATTGTGGAATTGAATCTGTGGTGCTAGAAACCTCAGGAAGAAGTCAAACTAGATCATCTACTTGATACTTCTGGCTGCAAGTGGTTATAAATGCTCAACTATGCATTGAATATGGAGGAAGAGCAACCACTGCCTCTGGTTAGCTATTAATTGTCTGCCCTTATGTAGGACTGTAGAATTTTCGATGTGATCTGCTGGATGTAGGTTTGCATGGCCAAGACTGTTGCATGCTACTTGTGCTGTTAGGTCTACTTGTGTGCCACTGTCACTTCAACATGTTAATGCCTCATTTTTTGGTATGCTCCTTGTATGCCCTCCATGCTTCATTTGAAGCACAATTGATGCCCAGCTTGATATTAATGGTGGAGTGGGAGATATGCCAAGGCAAGTGATTGCAGATTCTAGTTAAATACAGTTCTTTTGGCTACTGGTAGATGCTATGTTTTAAGATGTTTGAGTTCACTCAGATCTATGACATTTAGCACTATGGTAGGGCTGCACAACATGATTGAGGGTGTTGTCCATGTGAAAGTGAAATTCTGTCTCCTTTTCTGGACTGCTGCATCTACAGCAGATAGATTGGTGAGGATGAAGTTAAGTACGTCTTGTCTTTTTGTTGGTTTCCACATCACCTGTCACCGACCCAGTGTAGCAGCTATATCCTTTGAGCAGACCGTGTCCTAATCAGTAGTGGTGATACCAAACTACTTTTGATGAAGTCCCTCATCCAGAATGTGTTCTGTCCCCTTGCCACAGTCCATTGTTGCTTCCAAGTGCCGTTGAACATGGAGGAATGTTGATTTATCAGCTGAGGTTCCAGGGGGTGGTACCAGGAGACTGGAGAGTGGCGAATGTTGTGCCCCAGTTCAAAAAAGGGAATAGGGATAACCCCAGGAATGACAGGCCAGTTAGTCTGTCTTCATGGTAGGCAAAGTAATGGAAAGGGTACTGAGGGATAGGATTTATGAGTATCTGGAAAGACACTGCTTGATTAGGGACAGCCAGCATGGATTTGTGAAGGGTAGGTCTTGCCTTACAAGTCTTATTGAATTCTTTGAGAAGGTGACCAAGCATGTGGATGAGGGTAGAGCAGTGGATGTAGTGTACATGGATTTTAGTAAGGCATGTGATAAGGTAGGCTTATGCGGAAAGTCAGGAGGCATGGGATAGTGGGAAATTGGGCCAATTGGATAGAGAACTGGCTAACCAGCCGAAGTCAGAGAGTGGTAGTAGATGGTAAATATTCAGCCTGGAGCCCAGTTACAAGTGGAGTTCCGCAGGGATCAATTCTGGGTCCTCTGCTGTTTGTAATTTTTATTAATGACTTGGAAGAGGGAGTCTAAGGGTGGATCAGTAAATTTGCAGACGATACGAAGATTGGTGGAGTTGTGGATAGTGAGGAGGGCTGTTGTCGGCTGCAAAGGGACTTTGATATTTGATGCAGAGCTGGGCTGAGGAGTGGCAGATGGTGTTCAACCCTGTCAAGTGTGAGGTTGTCCATTTTGGAAGGACAAATAAGAATGCAGAATACAGGGTTAATGGTAGGGTTCTTAGTAAGGTAGAGGAGTGGAGGGATCTTGGGGTCTATGTTCATAGATCTTTGAAAGTTGCCACTCAGGTGGATAGAGCTTGTAAGAAGGCCTATGGTGTATTGGCCTATGGTGTATTCAATCCCTCATTAGCAGAGGGATTGAATTCAAGAGTCGTGAAGTGATGTTGCAGCTGTACAGGACCTTGGCTAGGCCACATTTGGAGTACTGTGTGCAGTTCTGGTCGCCTCATTTTCGGAAAGATGTGGAAGCTTTGGAGAGGGTGCAGAGGAGATTTACAAGGATTTTGCCTGGAATGGAGAATAGGTTGTAGGAGGATAGGTTGAGAGTGCTAGGCCTTTTCTCATTGGAATGGCGAAGGATGAGGGGTGACTTGATAGAGGTTTATAAGATGATCGGGGGAATAAATAGAGTAGACAGTCAGAGATTTTTTTCCCCGGGTATAACAGAGTGTTACAAGGGGACATAAATTTAAGGTGAAGGGTGGAAGGTATAGGGGGGATGTCAGGGGTAGGTTCTTTACCCAGAGAGTGGTGGGAGCATGGAATGCGTTGCCTGTGGGAGTGGCAGAGTCAGAATCATTGGCGACCTTTAAGCGGCATTTGGATAGGTACATGGATAGGTGCTTAAGCTTGGACAAATGTTTGGCACAACATCGTGGGCCGAAGGGCCTGTTCTGTGCCGAATTGTTCTATGTTCTATGATGATGAGCAGCATATTTTTATGCCCATATTTGATCTGATACCATGAGACCTAATGGGCTGTGGAGTCAATGTTGAGGACTTGGGGAATTCCTCCTATCACGTACAACTGTGCTGTCACCTCTAGTGGGTACTTTCTGGTATGCCATATAAACAGGCATGGAGCAGCTGTTGTGTTAAGCATTATGATAATGCTTAACACAAGATTAACATAAGAGACCTGACCATGACTATCAAGTCATTGCTTGACTAGTGTTTTTTCCTCTCCAGATCCAAGCCCTCCGTTTTTTCCTCTCCAGATCCAAGCCCTCCGTTTTTTCCTCTCCAGATCCAAGCCCTCCGTTTTTTCCTCTCCAGAAATATCCAATCCCTCTACACCTCCATTCGCCATGACCAGGGCCTCCAAGCCCTCCGTTTTTTCCTCTCCAGACGTCCCCAACAGTACCCTTCCACTGACACACTCATTCGTTTGGCCGAACTGGTCCTCACCCTTAACAATTTCTCCTTTGAATCCTCCCACTTCCTCCAGACCAAAGGCGTAGCCATGGGCACACGTATGGGCCCCAGCTATGCCTGTCTCTTTGTTGGCTATGTAGAACAGTTGATCTTCCGTAATTACACCGGCACCAGTCCCCACCTCTTCCTCCGCTACATTGATGACTTCATTGGCGCCACCTCGTGCTCCCGCGAGGAGGTTGAGCAATTCATCAACTTCACCAACACATTCCACCCTGACCTTAAATTTACCTGGACTATCTCTGACACCTCGCTCCCCTTCCTGGACCTCTCCATCTCCATTAGTGACGACCGACTTGACACTGACATTTTTTACAAACCCACTGACTCCCATAGCTACCTGGATTACACCTCTTTCCACCCTATCTCTTGCAAAAATGCCATCCCATATTTCTCCGCCTCCGCCGTATCTGCTCCCAGGAGGACCAGTTCCACCATAGGACACACCAGATGGCCTCCTTCTTTAGAGACCGCAATTTCCCTTCCCACGTGGTTAAAGATGCCCTCCAATGCATCTCGTCCACATCCCGCACCTCCGCCCTCAGACCCCACCCCTCCAACCGTAACAAGGGCAGAACGCCCCTGGTGCTCACCTTCCACCCTACAAACTTCGCATCAACCAAATCATCCACCGACATTTCCGCCACCTCCAAAAAGACCCCACCACCAGGGATATATTTCCCTCCCCACCCCTTTCCGCCTTCCGCAAAGACCGTTCCCTCCGTGACTACCTGGTCAGGTCCACACCCCCCTACGACCCACCCTCCCATTCTGGCACTTCCCCTGCCACCGCAGGAGCTGTAAAACCTGTGCCCACACCTCCTCCCTCACCTCTATCCAAGGCCCTAAAGGAGCCTTCCACATCCATCAAAGTTTCACCTGCACATCCACCAATATCATTTATTGTATCCGTTGCTCCCGATGTGGTCTCCTCTACATTAGGGAGACTGGGCGCCTCCTAGCAGAGCGCTTTAGGGAACATCTCCGAGACACCCGCACCAATCAACCAAACCGCCCCATGGCCCAACATTTCAACTCCCCCTCCCACTCTGCCGAGGACATGGAGGTCCTGGGCCTCCTTCACCGCCGCTCCCTCACCACCAGACGCTTGGAGGAAGAACGCCTCATCTTCCGCCTCGGAACACTTCAACCCCAGGGCATCAATGTGGACTTCAACAGCTTCCTCACTTCCCCTTCCCCCACCTCATCCTAGTTTCAAACTTCCAGCTCAGTTACTGTCTCCTTGACTTGTCCGACCTACCTAGCTCCTTTTCCACCTATCCACTCCACCCTCTCCTCCTTGACCTATCACCTTCATCTCCTCCCCCACTCACCCATTGTACTCTATGCTGCTCTCTCCCCACCCCCACCCTCCTCTAGCTTATCTCTCCACGCTTCAGGCTCACTGCCTTTATTCCTGATGAAGGGCTTTTGCCCGAAACGTTGATTTCGCTGCTCGTTGGATGCTGCCTGAACTGCTGTGCTCTTCCAGCACCACTAATCCAGTATTTGAGACAGCTCTACCAATTCTGGCACAAGCCCCCAGATATTAGCAAGGAAGACTGCAACTCCACATGGCTAGATTTACCCATGTGTCTGCTCCATGGAAAGCAGAGTCATGGGTTTTGACTTTCTTTTAAATTACAAAAGAAAAGCACAAATGGGTAGAGTCAGGCACTCCAACACAAGATTTTAGTTATTGCTTTTAGTTGTTGGAGTTTGGGCGTTGAAGCTGCTGGATACAACACTCTGCTGCTGTGAAAAGTTTGAGTTCTCTCTCTGCTGCTAGATTCATGCTTTGTTTTTCCTTTCTTCTGGACAAAGAAAATCACAAGTGAGAGAGACTTGTTTGGTGGAATTTTCCTTTGCCAAGGGTGTTTTAGGAAACAAAAGCAAGTTGCTGGAAAGGTTGAGGAGGTCTGGCAGTATTGTGGAGAGAAAGGAGTTAAGGTTTCGGGTCGAGTGTTCCTTCCTCAGTTTAGTAGAACAGAGTTGCTTGCTGACCAGTACCAAGGGCATTTAAGAACCAACATCATGGCTATGAGACATGTCCAGTAAAGGTGGCAGATTTCCTTCATTAAACAACATTAGTAAGCCAGAAAGGTTTCTGACAGTCATTTGATAGCCACCATTATTGATACAAGCTTTTAATTCCAGATTATTAAACTGAATTTAAATTCCACCAACTGGCATGATCTGTACTCTCCGTGCCTCTGGATTGCTAGTCAAATGAAGTTACCATAACACCACTGTCTCCCCTGATCTAGCTGAAGCACTTATTTGGAAAGTGCAAAGTTCACCTGATGAGTGTAACACTAAAACAGAAAGATCTTGATGGGAACAGAAATTGCTGGGTGAACTCTGGTCTGGCAGCATCTGTGGAAAGAAAGCTGAGTTAACGTTTCAAGAACTTTCTTCAGAACTGGTGGTAACTAGAAAACAACAGTATTTATGCTAAAGAACAGGAGAAGGGGTGCAAAGAGTGAGAGGATAGGCAGAGATGGAGCCCAAAGAGAGTGAAAAACAGTTGGCAGGTAAAAGGGATGGATAACAATATGCTCAGGAGAAAGAGGAAAAACTAATAATGTGGACCATAAGTCAGTGGAAATGGCTGTGCTAAAAACAGCCCATGGCATTATGGGGCCTGGGCTGTGAGGTGGGTAAAGGAGGTTAATGGGGCCCTTGGCTATGTCTGACACACAGGTGATGAGTCTGTAAAATTATTGAACTCTATATTGAGTCCTGCAAGCTGCAGGACCCTTGAAGAAAATGAAGTGCTGCTCTTCCACTTTGCACTGAGCTTTCTGGGCCATTGCAGCAGTCCCAAGGCAGAAATGTTGCCAGCGAATATGGTGGTGTGTTTGAAGTAACACCTAGAAGGTTACCATTATTACAAACAGAACGCAGGTGTTCAACAAAGCATCACTCAGTTTGTGTTTCATCTCCCCTGTATAGAGAAGGTTGCGTTGTGAGCAGCGATTTATTGTAGATGAAGTGAAATGTGGGTAAATCGCTGCTTCACCCTGAAAGTGTGTGTGGAGTCTTGGATGGTGAGGATGCAGGACATAAATGGGCAGGTGTTGCATCATCTGAGATTACATGAGAAGGTATAGTGGGAACGTAAGGTACAGATGAGGAATGGACCAGGGTGTCTAGGAGAAAATGTTCCCTGCAAAATGCTGACAAGGGAGTGGAGGGAATGGAATTGGAATATGCATCTGGTGATGGCATCCTGCTGGAGCTGGTGGAAATGATGGCTTGTGAACCTTTTGGATGCAGATGCTGGTTGGTTGGAAAATGAGGACTGGGGGATCTTATTAGCTTTGTGGGAGGGGTGAGAAGGGGTAAGGGCAGAAGTATAGGAAATGGGTGGGCACAACTAAGGGCCTCGTCAATCGGGCAGGAGTAATTTCCTTATTTCAGGAAAATGGTAGATATTTCTGAGGCCCCCCTGCAGAAGATGACATCATCATCAGAACAGATTTTCGTGGTGTTGGCTCACCTTTCTTGGAGGGAGGGTTGGTCTCTGAGCTAGGGTGATCAAAATCAGCCGGGTTTCCCAATCTTGATTGTTGTCCAATGATTTCTTTAGCAATTTTATATGAAGATCTTTCGACTGACC
Source organism: Chiloscyllium punctatum (assembly GCF_047496795.1). Taxonomy (NCBI): domain Eukaryota; kingdom Metazoa; phylum Chordata; class Chondrichthyes; order Orectolobiformes; family Hemiscylliidae; genus Chiloscyllium; species Chiloscyllium punctatum. Next base: position 52,315,568 of record NC_092757.1, read on the forward strand.
TTATTATAAATATGCAATATACAAGTCAGACCCAATGTTTTCCCTTTGACAAAGAGTCAGTTAGACTCAAAACGTCAGCTCTTTTCTCTCCTTACAGATGCTGCCAGACCTGCTGAGATTTTCCAGCATTTTCTCTTTTGGTTTCAGATTCCAGCATCTGCAGTAATTTCCTTTTTCCCAACGTTTTCCCTTCTGTTCTGCCAGTAACTACTCAAAATGTATATGTCTTTGTCATAGTGTGATTTTTTTTCTCACTTTGAAACAATATGAAGTTCAAAGCTTCACAATTTCAATTTATAATCTATTTTTATGAAAAATGATAGTGACTAAATAGCTACTAAAATTAGTTCTTCCTCCAGATTGTCATATTGGGACCTTTTTGAGCTGTTACTTTGCACTGCATCTAACAATTCTAACCATTCTTGTGCAGTCAGTGTTTCCTGTTTGGAGGTTTCTGAAAATAACTGTTCCGTAGAGAGAACACTTCCTTTGGTGTCACTGTCAAAACAGTAATGCAGATGAATTGTTTATGGGGTTTCTTTCCTTGCCCTGATAACACAGGACAATACTGAACCTCACATGTCAGCCTGACTTGGTACTAGGATGTCTGGAATTAAGAGAGGGAGTGGGGAAAGTGTCTTAATGCTAGGAGTTGTGAGGGAGTGGAATGCCCAGAATCAGTGATTTAATCAGAAATTATTAACAGTGCTTGCATTTATATAGTCAAAAGGTGTGGTGCTGGAAAAGCTCAGCAGGTATGGCAGCATCTGTGGCACAGGGGAGTTGATGTTTCAGGCATAAGCCCTTCATCAGGATTGTGGAGGGAGAAGGCAGCTGTGGGATAAATGAGGGGGGTGGGGTGGGGCTGGGACAAGGTAGATGGGATGGTGATAGGTGGATGCATGTAGAAGGTAATTGTGATAGGTCAGCTCAGAGTGCAGAGCGGATGGGTGAAAAGGAAGATGGACAGGTCAAGAGGGTGTGCCAAGTTGGAGATTGGATCTGGGATGAGTTTGGGGGAGGTGAGATCTGGAAACTAGTTAAATCAATGTTGAAGCCATGTGGTTGTCTGGTCCCGAGGTGGAAGATGAAGCATTCTTCCTCCAATTGGTAGGTAGCTTTGATTTGGTGGTGGAAGAGGCTGAGGATTTGCATGTCCTTGTGGGAGGGTGAGTTAAAGTGGTTGGTCTTAGCAGGGTGGAGTTGTTTGGTGTGTGCAGACCAGAGATGATCCCTGAACTGCTCTGCGTGTTGGCATCCTATCTTCCCAATGTTGAGGAGGCCACATTGAGAGCTACAGATGCAGTAGATGAGGTGGGTGGAGTAGTGCCTATAACAAAAAATATACCAAGATCCTTTATAGGATAAATATCAAATGTCAACAGTCCCATTATTCTGCTTGTGTTTAGTATGATAAGTGGTTATTATTTATCTTGTTCAATCCCAATAACTTGCACTGCATTTGTGTTTTGTTTTTGCCAGCATTCAAACGTTGCCAGTACAGCTGAATGGTCCAAACAATGTATTCCCAGCATTTGCAGGTAATCAGTTGACTTATTAATGATATGCAAGTGATCAGTAAAATGACCCCAGAAGCTCTAGATCCTGTGAAAATACAAAGGGAATCTGTCATTGTTTGCATCTTCTAAAGTAGTAATGTCTTCTCAATATTAAAGTTGTCTAGATGGATTTCTGATTTATAGGGCAGTATACTTTCAGTCTTTGAAACTTGTACAGTTGGTTCTGCTATAATGGTGGCTCCAGTGGTTAGCACTGCTGCCTCACAGCACCAGGGACCTGGGTTTGATTCTAGCTTTGGGCGACTGTCTGCATAGGTTTTCTCTGGGTGCTCTGGTTTCCTCCCTCAGGCAAAAGATGTGCAGGTTAGGTGAATTGGTCATGCTAAATTGCCCATAGTATTCACGGATGTGTAGGCTAGATGCATTAGTCAGGGGAAATGTATGGTAGGTGAATGGGTCTGAGTGGGATACCCTTCAGAGGGTCGGTGTGGACGTTTTGGGTCAAATGTCTTATTTCCACACTGTAGAGATTCTATGATCACATGGTAGTTCCATTCTTGTGCAATCCATGTTATAAGAAAATTGTGTAATAGCAGTGCCACTGAAACTAATGGGGCCAGAACCACATTATACCCAATACATGTTTTAAAAGTTTGCACTTTAGAAACTGTACCCCCATTTCATCAATTTGTTATCGAGAATTTGCATTAACGAAATGCATGTCATAGCAGAAAGACCTGTATCCAAAAAGTAACCTGACATGGTGCAAAAACATCATGTTCCACTGAGTACATGTTAATATTCTGTCAAACAAGACACATGAGAATGGTTCCTTCTCCATCACCCCAGTTACTGCTGAACCAGCTGATCTCTTGTCAGTTCTGTGGCAGAGCTAATATAGTTGCCTTCAGTAAATCAAGATTAGAAAATGTAAACAAGGATTACTTTTGAGCTCTTAATCCCTTTAAGTAAATCGCTGTTAGCTGCCCCTCAGTTCAACAAAGATGTCTTCTCGGGATTGAGGGTTTCAGCTGTGGATCTTCATATGACTGAACAGGCCAGTTCTCAAATAAATACACATGTTTTGAGCAAGTCACAATTGTCATGGAGTAATGATGTACAACATGGAAACAGATCTTTCGGTCCAACTCGTCCATGCCGACCAGATATCCCAACTCCAATCTGGTCCCACCTGGCTCATATCCCTCCAAACCCTTCCTATTCACATACCCATTCAGATGCCTTTTAAATGTTGCAATTGTACCAGCCTCCTCCACTTCCTGTGGTAGCCCATTCCACACATGCCCTTTGCACGAAAAAGTTGCCCCTTAGGTCTCTTTTATATCTTTCCACTCTCACCCTAAAAGTATGCCGTCTAGTTCTGGACTCCCCTACCCAGGGAAAATATCTTCTCTTTTTGCGCTATCCATGTTCCTCATGATTTTATAAACCTCTGTAAGGTCACCCCTCCGCCTCTGATGCTCCAGGGAAAACAGCCCCAGCCTGTTCAGCCTCTCCCTGTAGCTCAAATCCTCCAACCCTGGCATCATCCTTGTAAATCTTTTCTGAACCCTTTCAAGTTTCACGACATCTTTCCGATAGGCCGAAGACCAGAATTGCACGCAATATTCCAACAGTGGTCTAACCAATGTCCTGTACAGCCACAACATGACCTCCCAACTCCTGTACTCAATACTCTGACCAATAAAGGAAAGCATACCAAATGCCACCTTCACTATCCTAATAATCTGCAACTTTACTTCCAAGGAGTTATGAACCTGCAGTCGAAGGTCTCTTTGTTCACCAACACTCCCTAAGATCTAACCACTACGTGTATAAGTCCTGCTTAGGTTTGCTTTCCCAAAATGCAGCACCTCACATTTATCTAAATTAAACTCCATCTGCCACTCCTCAGCTCATTGGCCCATCTGATCAAGATCCCATTGTAATCCGAGGTAACCTTCTTCACTGACCACTACGCCTCCGATTTTTAGTATCATCTGCAAACTTACTAACTATACCTCCAATGCTCACATCCAAATCATTTATATAAATGATGAAAAGTAGTGGACCCAGCACCGATCCTTGTGGCACTCCACTGGTCACAGGGCTCCAGAGAGAAAAATAACCCTCCACCACCACCACCACCACCTTCTGTCTTCTACCTTTGAGCCACTTCTGCGTCCAGATGGCTAGTTCTCCCTGTATTCCATGAGATCTAACCTTGCTAACCAGTCTACCATGGGGAACCTTGTCGAATGCCTTACTGAAGTCCATGTAGAACATGTCTACTGCTCTGCCCTCATCAATCCTCTTTGTTACTTCTTCAAAAAACTCAATCAAGTTTGTGAGATATGATTTTTTTTTAAAATTTAGATTCTCTACAGTGTGGAAACAGGCCCTTCGGCCCAACAAGTCCACACCAACCCTCCGAAGAGTAACCCACCCAGACCCATTTCCCTCTGACTAATGCACCTAACACTTTGGGCAATTTAACATGGCCAATTTACCTGACCTGCATATCTTTGGACTGTGGCAGGAAACCGGAACACCTGGAGGAAACCCACGCAGACCGTGGAAAATGTGCAAACTCCATACAGACAATCGCCCAAGGCTGGAATCGAACCTTGGACCCTGGTGCTGTGAGGCAGCAGTGCTAACCACTGTTGACTATCCCTAATCAGCCCTTGCCTTTCCAAATACATGTACATCCTGTCCCTCAGGATTCCTTCCAACAACTTGTCCACCACTGACGTCAGGCTCACTGGTCTATAGTTCCCTGGCTTGTCCTTACCACCTTTCTTAAACAGTGGCACCATGTTAGCCAACCTCCAGTTTTCCGGCACCTCACCTGTAACTATCGATGATACAAATATCTCATCAAGAGGCCCAGCAATCACTTCTCTAGCTTCCCACAGAGTTCTCAGGTACACCTGATCAGGTCCTGGGGATTTATCCACTTGTATGCGTTTCAAGACATCCAGCACTTCCTCTGCAATATGGATGTTTTTCAAGATGTCACCATCTATTTCCCTACATTCTATATCTTCGACGTCCTTTTCCACAGTAAACACTGATGCAAAATACTTGTTTAGTATTTCCCCCATTTTCTGCGGCTCCACACAAAGGCCGCCTTGCTGATCTTTGAGGGGCCCTATTGTCTCCCTCGTACTCTTTTGTCCTTAATGTATTTGTAAAAGCCCTTTGGATTTTCCTTAACTCTATTTGCCAAAGCTATCTCATGTCTCCTTTTTGCCCTCCTGTTTTCTCTCTTAAGTATACTCCTACTTCCTTTATACTCTTCTAAGGATTCACTCAATCTATCCTGTCTATACCTGACATAAGTTTCCTTCTTTTTCTTAACCAAGCCCTCAATTTCTTTAGTCATCCAGCATTCCCTTTACCTACCAGCCTTTCCTTTCACCCTGACAGGAGAGTATACTGTCTCTACACTCTCGTTATCTCATTTCTGTAGGCTTCCCATTTTCCAGCCGTCCCATTACCTGCGAACATCCGTCTGCAGTCAGCTTTTAAAAGTCCTTCCCAAATACCGTCAAAATTGGCCTTCCTCCAATGGAGAACTTCAACTTTTAGATGCAGTCTATCCTTTTCCCTCACTATTTTAAAACTAACAGAATTATGGTGGCTGGCCCCAAAGTGCTCCCCCACTGACACCTCAGTCACCTGTCCTGCCTTATTTCCCAAGAGTAGGTCAAGTTTTGCACCTTCTCTAGTAGCTGACCTCCATATACTGAATCGAGGACAATACTGTGAACCACTGTTGACTATCCCTAATCAGCCCTTGCCTTTCCAAATACATATACTGAAAATTTTCTTGTACGCACTAAACAAATTCCTCTTCATTCAAACCCTTAACACTATGGCAGTCCTAGTCTGTGTTTGGAAAGTTAAAATCCCCTTCCGTAACCACCCTATTATTCTTACAGATCTCCTTATAAATTTGTTTCTCAATTTCCCTCTGACTATTAGGGTGTCTATAATATAATCCCAATAAGGTGATCATCCCTTTCTTATTTCTCAGTTCCACCCAAATAACTTCCCTGGATGTATTTCAGGAATATTCTCCCTCAGTACAAAATTCACCACTCCCCCTCCTCTCTTGCCTCCCTTTCTGTCCTTCCTGTAGCATTTGTATCCTGGAACATTAGCTGCCAGTCCTGTCCATCCCTGAGCCATGTTTCTATAATTGCTATGATATCCCAGTCCCATGTTCCTAACCATGCCCTGAGTTCATCTGCCTTGCCTGTTAGGCCCCTTGCATTGAAATAAATGCAGTTTATCAGTCCTATCTTGTTCTCTGCTTTGTCCCTGACTGTTTGACTTGCTTCTTTTCTCAACTTGTACCAGTCTCAGATTGATTTCTTTCCCCACTATCTCCCTGAACCCCACCTCCTCACCTTACTAGTTTAAATCCATCCCAGCAGATCTCCCTGCCAGTATATTAGTCCCCTTCCAATTTAGTTGCAATCTATCCTCCTTGTACAGGTCACTTCTACCCCAAAAAAGATTCCAGTGATCAAGAAGCCTGTCAACATTCATATGATGAATGTTCGATTGTATAAGTTGGCCTTTGTGATTTATTATCATACTTTGTGGCTTAGTGAACCTTTTGGGGGAGATCCAGGAAAGTAATACTTTGTTTAAGAGCACTGGGTCATGCACTAATATGGGTTTCAAGAAGTAAAAGTAAAGTACTCTTTATAAAAAGGATAAGGGAGACCCAAGGGGCAACCTTTTCACACAGGGTGGTACGTGTATGGAATGAGCTGCCAGAGGAAGTGGTAGAGGCTGGTACAATTGCAACATTTAAGAGGCATTTGGATGGGTATATAAATAGGAAGGGTTTGGAGGGATATGGGCCGGGTGCTGGCAGGTGGGACTAGATTGGGTTGGGATATCTGGTCGGCATGGATGGGTTGGACCAAAGGGTCTGTTTCCATGTTATACATCTCTATGACTCTATGATTCTGTAACTCAGTGGTGGTCCATTTCTCTGATACCGTATGAGTTGTATTTGTATGAATCTATACTGTCAAAAGCAAAACTAGTACTAGGGTGGAGAGGAAAAAGAGCATAGTCAGATATGACAGCAGTAAGAGTCCAGAAGAAAATGAGGACTGCAGATGCTGAACAGTCAGAGTCGAAGTGTGTGGCGCTGGAAAAGCACAGCAGGTCAGGCAGCATCCGAGGAGCAGGAAAGTCAACATTTCAGGAGTAAGCCCTTCATCAGCAAGGGTGTAGGTGATCTCCATCTAGTTTCCAATTAGGCAAAACCACAGAACAATACTATCCATTAGATGGCTCAGAGAAGACTGGAGATGCAAAGAACATGGGAAATAAATATTGTGACGCAATAGAGTCTGTTATTTTGAAAGTGGGAGAGAATACATTTTAAAGCATTATTGGAGGTGTCCTGCAATACCTTTTGTCTGTGTTTATACATTATTTTCAGAATGGTTGGTTAGTATTATTAATTCCTAAAAAGATAAGTGTTCTGTTTTCTACAACTTCATTATATCAATGTATAAAATATTTTTTTCATAGATTTCATCATTGAATACTTTTCATTCAGGAGATGTGGGTGCCACTGGCTAGGCCAGCACATATTGCCTGTCCCTGATTGTCCTTGAGAAGTTGATTGAGAGTCATTGTCCTGAATTGCTACAATCTGTGAAATGTAAATACACCCATAAAGCTGTTAGGTATGAAATTCCAGGAATTTACCTCCGTGATAACTGAGGAACAGGGATATAATTCCAAGACTAGATGGCGTGAGATTTGAAGGAGGTAGTGTTTCCAAGAACATGCTACCCTTTCCAGAAAGTACAGGTCACTCATTTAGAAGGAATTATCAAAGAAGCTGTGCAGCACTGCTGCAGTTCAGGCATGATACTCAGACGGTCGATTGAGGTGCCAGTCAAATAGGCTGATATGTTCTGGATGGTGTAGGGCTGCTTGTGTCACTGGGGCTGTACTCCTCCAGACAGATGAAAAATACTCCTCTTACATTCTTTACCTGTATCTTGTGGATGACTGCAGACTCTGGGAGCTGGGAGAGGTGTCATGCACAGTTCATATTTAGTGTAGCTCACTTTCTGAAAACCTGCCTGAAATTAAGTCTGAAAAATTTTCATTAGCTATTCTTCATGATTGGACCACTTACTTAGTTTGCCTGGTGTACAATATTTCCTTTTTTAGAATGCTATAAATCCACTATTTATTTGTAAAGCCATGCTCAAAACTTGCACAAGGGATACCAAAACATGAAGCCTTAATATGCTCATCTGTACTGCCTCTGCCAACATAGAAGAATTAATCAGCTGATTGTATTAATGTCTGTCAAAGTAGTCAAAAAATGTGCTGAACATTCATTTGTCAGTACGATATAATTTCACAGCCCAAGTTATTTTATTCTTTCATAGCATAGTTACCTGATCATGGCTCCTCATAAATGACTATAAAGGAGACGGTTTCAGGCAAACACTGGATATTTAGCAGATGTTCACGTCAATGGCAGAACTGTCTCTCCTTAGCAAAGGAAGGATTAGACTGAGTTTTCACTTCAACATTTGCGTTCCAAGAAGTTTTCCGCAGCAATATAGATTTTACCTTGCTCTTCAAATATATTCAACTTTTTTAAAGTAAACTGTGTAAAAGTAATGAGTGAAAACAATGATCTGAGGTAAACCTTTGGAGCATTAATGTGTTGCTTAATTTCAAGGCTATAAATTTTTACCTGAAAATGAAATGGAATGTTTAGTTAACATAAATGCAGTATCAAGAGTGGATTCATAACACATGGTTCAGAGCTCCGGTTTCCGTTGCTGCCTAATTAGTCGAAAAGCATCATCCTCTGGAATCTTGAAGTTTTTCAAGGAGCCAGTGAAGAATCAATTTACACTGATAGGAAAATCTAGTCACTATACTTAGTTCCAAGCATCTGATCTTCCCTTCTAATTTATGATCTTTTATATTGGTATTTGTTGCTGTATCATTCCAGCTTATCTCATGCCTAGATCTCCCTTTTCAAAGCACAGTATCTAAACCATTCTCAGTCCACTGTGTGGTTTGATCTGCCCAGTGCATTATAAATATTAGCACAGTTATATCATCTGACTGTGTGCTCTGACATTCATATTTGCTGCTTAGATGCCCTTACACACGATCTAAACATTGAAAGTGATGCACTTTGACAAATAGTATTACAGTTCATTGAAGGAGACAATCATTGGTGCATTGTCATATACTTTTCTACTAAACCTTCGAACTTCCAAGCTTTTGTTTTTAACTAAACAGCTTTTGATTGCATTCAAATTTCTTGTTGATTCTTTCAAATTGACCTGATCTGCTTGCATCATCCCTTAAACACCCACGGCATCCTTTCGAAATTTGACAAGTGACTTTCAAAGTAAGCCGAGTGTTTTGTTTGTTATTACTATATTTCAATTCCCAAATTTTTTGCATGAATAGAGTTTGGATTGAGACTGTATAGACTACAAATGCTGTGCCCCAATGAAACACTGACTTCATTAACAATACCACACTCAGGGTAGTTGGATCATAGCAGCAGTTTGATTTCTCTTATCAGAAGAGTGAGAAATTCCTCTCCAGCATGCATTACTATTTAGAGGAATTTCTGCCTTTTCATTGGAAACATTTTCCATCCAGTTGAGAAAAATCAGAAGAGTTTGCCGAGGAAGTTGCTCAATATACTGCTTTAATTCCACAATTCTGATCAAATGAACAATTGGAAATTAGCTTATCTGATAGGAAAGTGGATTGGGGCAGTCCTATAGAGAGCACCTGCACCTAATATCGAAGTTGAAATGCTTTTTCAAAAAGAATCTGGTTGTTCACCCTTTCTCATGAAAACAAATGCAAACCACAGGATGATGATCACAATCGGAGTACCAGTGTCAGAACCTCCTAGGTATTGATGTTTTCATTGGATTTTCAATAGACAATGTGGTTATTTCATGTTAGAACTCTTTTCTGTGCTGCAGGAAAACATTATCTGAATGGAGATGTTCTCTGATTCAACTGTTTCAGAAGATTCTGCTGTTGCCATAGTATTTGCACAGCTTTGCTGCCCTTATTGCTTGTTCTGTGGGATTTTTTCACTTGGTCTCTTTCAAATCACTGGTGAAGCCTACAATGTTTAAACTAATTGCACTTTTTTTGCCTAATGAAATCATTTGTCACTTGGTGATTTGAATTTTATTTAGTTCTGTTGACTTTCCTTTATTTTCTCTGGTTCCTTTTTAAATTTATTTTGTGTGCTTTATTTTGTTTTTTTTACCATTACCCTTGTGCATGCTGATGACCACTGAACCTCTGTAGGCATGACTGCAATTCTGATGTGTGCTGCTGGACTGCCTGTGTGCTTCACCCGCGCAACTAAACCCGTACACAAACCTGACTCAAGAAAAAGCGGTAAAAAACTCAGCACTGCCCAAGATAAATCATTTAGGAGATCGAAGAAAGTATCCAGAAAAGGTAGTTAAATAAAGACCTTTCCTATCTACATCTAGTTTTAATCTGTTTTCTGTTGCTCAGTGGGGAGAAGTCTCAAATTTGGTTGTAATGGCATTTTTTTTTTTCTTTTCATGTGTGGTACTCCAACCAATCCCAGAAATTTTGCTGAATTTGAATATTTTTGACTGATATACTTTTGGGACCGAGCATGGATTGTAGGTGTCAAGTGTGGTCCTGCACTAACTTCAGTGTAACCTTAAAAAGTAGGTTTATGATCCAGCAGTGTTTGATGTTTCAGCCATGCCCCAATCCAGGAGTATGCCAGAAATGTTAACCCATCCCTCTCTTTCAAGTGCATTTCTGGCATTTTCTATTTCCGGAATATTTTGGGTTCAGGCAAAGGTACCAAAACTTCATCTTTGTCTCTTGGTCACTATATTCTTTTGTACAGGTAAGTAATATGAATTCTTGCATGTTGACTTAAATGTTGAAGATCAACATTTATTTTATGTTTCCATATGTGTCTCGTAATGTGATGTTTATCAACCAGTGACCAATCATGTCAGATTTTATCCTGAGAGGTGCTAATCCTTAACGAACCCCATTCTCAAGTTGAAGACAGAGTACAGTCTAGTATATTAGTTACAGCAAAATGCATGCTCCCATCGTTTTGAATGAAAAGCCATCAGGTTTTTGTTTGAAACAACTGTGTATTTGTTGGAATTTTTGCCAATGCAATTTTATAATTCATGCAATTCTCTGTACAAGCTATATCGGATTTTTGTTTTAATCTAAGTACGTCATATTTAGTTTTCCCGTTATACCTGTGCAATCATAAAATGGTTATGCGAATAGCACAGGAGGAGGTCATCTGGTGTTGTATTCATATGGCTGTCTGCAAGAGCAACTCACCTAGTCACTGCTGTTTGTTTTTTCCTTGTAGCCTTTTAATTTCTTTCTCCTTAAATAATTCTTCAATTCTCTTTTGAAGATCTGGATTGAATTGGTCTTCATCATGCTTTTGGGCAGAGAATTTCAGATTCTAATTGCCATTGCACCTTTTGCAAATCCCCTTTGAAATGATGTCCCTTGATTTTTTTTGATTCTTCCTTCCTTAATTTTAGCAGATCTTCTCTCTGAGGAGAACAGATCTAGTTTCTCCAGTCGAGCTACACAACTGAATTTCTTCATTCTTGGAATAATTCTTGTCTTTTCTTTTTACATCATCTTTAATGCCTTCACATCTTTTACTAAAGTGTGATACCCAGAACTGGATTATGTTTATCCTGCAAACTTCATGTGGCCTTTAAATATTTTACATTTATCAGACATTGTCATTATAGTTATTTGATAAATGTACCGTGCAAACAAGGTATGTCAGGAAGATTATAATTTGCCGTGCACCAATTTTCACATGCAAGGGAAGAGAAGTGAGAGATTTTTCTGAAAGTATAAAAGGACTGACAGCATAATAATTTATATTGTACTTTACTGACCCAATCTGACAGTGCCACCTTAGCTGGTGCAGTATTGCTGGAGTGCAGTAGTGAAAATCCTGCGCATCTTTATCTCCTCCTGGTGCAGGCAAGTAGGGGTAAATCCATGGAGAATTGCATCAATTTCATAAGTGTCCATCCTAGTGGCTTTAGTGGCAGCACTCTGGGAACTAACTGACCGGGATTTTTTAATCTCAAAAATATAATTTATTCATAAAAATATTTTTATATGCATAAATAGTCACTGAAGTTTGCGGTTCCGTATAGCAATGTGAAGAAGCAAATAAACACTGGATTTGAATATCCAACAAACAAAGGCATTTCTCATTTGTACAAGATTATATTTACATATGTTTGAGGCATCGGGAGGATCTGACAACTGAATGGACCCCTCCTTTAATTTCAGCAGAAAGACTTTAGATGTTGGCTTTTCCCCACTGCGCCTTGGCGGTGGCCTCCCAAGCTTTAGTGTGTCCCTCAGCACTTAGTCCTGGAACTTAAAATGTGCCAGTCTGTAACACTCGGTCAAGGTCAACTCCTTGCTTTGGAAGACCAACAAGTTTTGGGCAGACCAAAGAGTGCCTTTCACTGAGTTGATGGTCCTCCTGGTGCAGTCAATTTTTGTCTCTCTGCGTCCTGGGGAGCCGGCCATAGAGCAGAGTCCTGCTTCATGGAGCTGAGCTGCTCAGGATGAACCTCAACAAACACTGCTACATCTCTTTCGACACTTCTTTTACAAAGGCACATAACAGCAGTTTGTGTGACAGTGTCTGCACACCCCCCCCCCCCCCCCCCCCAAACAACTTGGCAGCCACTTCAAGGGAAGCATGTGATGGGATAGTGCGTCCAGGTGTACATGAAGCATCTCAGAGGTGGTGCCCTTCTCACCGCTGGCCAAGCGATGTCTTGGTTCTTGTTGGGAAGTTCTGGTGATGAGGCATTCTGCCAAGTGATTTTGTCAGTCTGCCCAGGGAACAACCCGACAGGGTCCACACACTCCTTTTCCTGCAGGGTCTCAAGGAGGTGCTGACCACTTCCTGATGGGCTGGTGGTCAAAGATGATTTCCTTTGCAGACTTCTCCACAGAGGACCAGTGACACGAATGGTCCAACTGCTTGGGCTTGGTTACAAAGCCTGACCCATCCTTCGCAACCCCAGGGATAGTTAGAACCTGCCTGACTGGGATATAGTGCATGTCAGGAGGGTATCCAAATTGGATTGTTTTCCAAATAAATTGTTGTCTTCTGTTATAAACTATCCCATTGCAGTGATGGTCACCTTACTGAATAAAAGTGTGAATATGCTGTCTGATGCCTTGGCAAGATGCACAAGCCTTTGTCTTGAACCACACAAGATTCCCAAATTGATCCACAGTTTATGCCAGTTTATCTAATATTAGCAAGACAGCAATCAGCATTAACCTTATCTCTGTGCTAAAGAGTAATTAATCAGTCCTTTGGGCCCTTGCTAGAAAGTCCATTTTTATGGATATGCAGAGAGAACAGGATTAGAGTGTGCTGTGGTTTTCTGTCATTGAGTTTCTTGCAAGCATCTGCTCTTCAGGATCCCATAACAATGGCCTCTTCTAGAAACCGAAGCTCAATCCTACTCCTGAGGTTCTTTTGTTTTATTTAATTCAGATTTGTAGTTTGGTCACCTGTGTGTGTACAAATTATGAGCAGTTTAAATGATTCTCAGACAATTTTTTTTTCCTGTTCTTATTCAAATCTAATATATAATTAAATAAGATTGATTACTAAATGGTAACACTTGCTTGTATGCATCTCATTTTATTTCACAGCAAGTTGCTGGTTCGACCCTGTAGCTCCTTTTGTAGGATTCTAGTACTATTTCTATACAACTTGCATTCTGCACTTTGTGGTTTAGAGTCTCTGAATTCTTCATTCAGCTTAGTCTTATGTTCTCTTAGACTTCCATTATTCTGATCTTTAAATTGGAACAAGACACAAGACAGATAATTTGAAATCAATCTCCAAATTAATTGTGCTTTTATGACACTCATAAACTTGCACTATTTAACATGAGAGTCTTATTTGGACTTCCATTCAATATCATCCCTTTAACTCTTAAGATTCATTGTTATTTCAACTTCGGTAATGAAGCGTACACAACCTCTGGAGCATTTGCTTTATCAAAAGATCATAACTCAATGCATCCACTCTTGTCACAAAAATGTAGCCCAGTCTTCGCATCAACATGATAACTGTAAACTACTCAACCATGTCATTAATCCATGGATTATTTATTATACATTTCAATTACACAGAGAAAAAAAACATGGTTTTTCTAGACAGTAATGAAAATGATCCAGCAGTGCAAGAGTGCTAAGAGCTTTTCATTTTCAGACTTGAATGCTCATCAGTAACAATGACTGTGAGACCATCATCAATTCGTTGTGAAAACCCATTGGAACACTACTGTCCTTTGTAGGGAAGGAAATCTACCACCTTTACCTGGTTTGGACTGTCTGATTCCAGACCCACAGCAATGTGGGTAACTCTTAGCTACCCTCAGAAGTGACAGGTGGGAAAGCAAATCAGAGCAGGACTTATACACTTAATGGTAAGGTCCTAGGGAGTGTTGCTGAACAAAGAGACCTTGGAGTGCAGGTTCATAGCTCCTTGAAAGTGGAGTCGCAGGTAGATAGGATAGTGAAGAAGGCGTTAGTTATGCTTCCCTTTATTGGTCAGAGTACTGAGTACAGGAGTTGGGAGGTCATGTTGCGGCTGTACAGGACATTGGTTAGGCCACTGTTGGAATATTGCATGCAATTCTGGTCTCCTTCCTACCAGAAAGATGTTGTGAAACTTGAAAGGGTTCAGAAAAGATTTACAAGGATGTTGCCAGGGTTGGAGGATCTGAGCTACATGGAGAGGCTGAACAGGCTGGGGCTGTTTTCTCTGGAGCGTCGGAGGCTGAGGGGTGACCTTATAGAGGTTTACAAAATTGAGGGGCATGGATAGGGTAAATAGACAAGGTCTTTTCCCTGGGGTGGGGGAGTCCAGACCTAGAGGGCATAGGTTTAGGGTGAGAGGAGAAAGATATAAAAGAGACCTCAGGGGCAACCTTTTCACGCAGAGGGTGGTACGTGTATGGAATGAGCTGCCAGAGGAAGTGGTGGAAGCTGGTACAATTGCAACATTTAACAGGCATTTGGATGGGTTTATGAATAGGAAGGGTTTGGAGGGATATGGGCTGGGTGCTGGCAGGTGGGACTAGATTAGTTTGGGATATCTGGTCGGCATGGACGGGTTGGACCGAAGGGTCTGTTTCCATGTTGTACCTCTCTATGACTCTGAAATGACTTAATGAACCACTCCGTTATCACCACCAACCCCTCAATGCCAATTAGGGATCGGCAGCAAATTTTGGTCTTCCCAGTGACACACTCATCCTCTTTAAAAAAAAATGTAAAGAATTTTCTTTAAATGTTAATGTAAATGTGTCGAGGTCAATGGTTGTCACGATGAAATTCCATCAGGGTGTGGTTTGGAGTCAGCAGTGTATAATGTGAAGATATTGCTTAGCTGGTGTAGTAGACTCCACTCAGAAGCTGTTGAGTTAAAGAGCAAGAGGGAGTATAAGAGCAAGCTGACCACAAAACATCCATCATGAAGCAGGAGTTAAAACTACTTACTCTGGTTGTCGAAAAAGATGGGAAGCCATGTTACACAGGGTGTGCTGCTAGTGTCTGTGTGTTCATGTCTGTGAACTCGGGAATCAGTATCAAATTTCACTAAATTGTTGGATATAGTTAATAATGGAGGATGGTGACAATAGAAGAAGACATTAACTAATAAACTTGAAGAATGGGTACACAAACTACAATGTAGATAGGTGTGCATTAGTAGGTTTGTGTAATGAAGACTAAGGAGGCCACATACTCCCTGGAAGACCAATGTTTAAATAGAGCTGTTAAACCTAGAGATCTAGGGGTACTAACTTGAAAATCACTTAAAGTAGTGCCATAGGTAAATAAGTAGACAAGCAGAAGGCTGGAAGAGCCCAGCTAGCCAGGCAGCATCAGGAGGTGGAAAAAAGGGAGCGGGGAGGGGAGGGGTGGGGGAAGGGATGGATAGGTGCAATGGAGGAGACCACGGATGGTCATGTCGGACAACGAGTGGAAGGGGACTTGAAATGAGACGTGACTAGGAGGTTAGACTTGCCCATATAGGCCTGGTTGAGATGCTGTGCGAAACGTGCCCTTATTTTATGTTTAGTCTCACCAATGTAGAGAAGACCACATGGGGAGCACCTGTTACAATAAACTAGGTTGGAGGAGAGGCAGGTGAACCTCTGTCTCACCTGAAAAGACTGTTTGGGTCCCTGGATGGAGGTGAGGGAGGTGGAATGCTGGCAGGGTTCGCATCTTTGATGTTTCGGGGGATGGTGGTTGGTGGGGGGGGGGTGCGCGGGGGTGGTGTTCGGGGGAGTTGCTGAGGAGGGTGGCGTGAACAAAGGAGTAGCAAAGGGAATGGTCCTTGCGGAATGCAGAGAGGGATGAGGAGGCGAAGACTTTCTTGGTGGTGGGGTCTAGTTGAAGTTGGTAGAAGTGTTTAAGAATGATCTGTTGGATGCGTAGACTGGTGGTGTGGAAAGTGAGGACAAGGAAGGCCCTTTATTATGTTTGGATGGGGCAGGGTTTAGAGCTGTGGAGTGGGGAATGAGGAGATATGGTGGAGGGCTGTCTGGATAACGGGGTTGGGGGGGTGGGGGGAAGGTTGTTCAAAATAGGTGGACACCTGGGATGCTAATGAGTGGAGCGTCTCCTCGTCAGAGCAGATGCAACCAAGAGAGAGAAATTGGGAAAATGGGGATGGAGTTTTTGCAGGATACTGGGCGGGAGGAGGTGTAGTCCAGGTAGTCGTGGGAGTCTGTGGGTTTGTAGTAAATATCAATCCATAAACTGTTGCCAGAGATGGAAACAGATTAGATTCCCTACAGTGTGGAAACAGGCCCTTCGGCCTAACCAGTCCACACCAACCCTCTGAAGAGTAACCCACCCATTCCCCTACTCCCTACTAATGCACCTATCACTATGGGCAATTTAGCATGGTCAATTCACCAGACCTGCACATCTTTGGACTGTGTGAGGAAACCGGAGCACCCGGAGGAAACCCACGCAGACACGGGGAGAATGTGCAAATTCCACACAGACAGTCACCCAAGGCTGGATTCAAATCCAGGTCCCTGGCACTGTGAGGCAGCAGTGCTAACCACTGAGATCAAGTAATGGGAGGGAGGTGTCCTAGATAGACCAAGTGAATTTAAAAATAGGATGGAAACTGTGAACAAAGTTGATGAACTGCAGCCTGGATGCAGGATGCAGCACTGATGCAGTCATTGATGTAATGGCAGAAGAGTTGGGGAACTGTACCTTTCTATGAAGAGGGACTGTTCGGCATGGCTGTCAGAGAGACAGGCATAGCTGGTGTCTATTTGAGTACCCATGGCTAACCCCTAGATTTGGAGGAAATGGGAAGAGTTGAAGGAAAGTTGATGAGGGTGAGGACTAATTTGGCAAGGCAGAGGAGGGTGTTGGTGGAGGGAGACTGGATGGGCTTGTCGGAGAGGGCTTGCAGGCAATCCTTGTGGGGGATGGATGTGTATAGGGATTACACTTTCATAGTGAAGATAAAGCGCTGGGGTCTGGGTAAATGGAAGTTTCTGAAGAGATGGAGAGAGTAATTTTGTTCCAGATATAGGTGGCAAGTGCCTGGACCAAAGGGGAGAGAATGGAGACGAGATAGAAAGAAATGAATTTGGTGGGGCAGGAGCATTTGGAGACGATGGGTCAACTGGTGTAGTTGGGCTTGTGGATCTCTGGAAGCAGGTACAAGTGGGCAATGTGGGGCTGGGGGACATTTGAGGTTGGAGGTAGTGGAGGGGAGAATTACATTTGGTCTCACCGATGTAAAGAAGACCACATCGGGAACATGGACATCGTAAACTAGTTGGGAGGAGAGGCAGGTGAACAACTTCTGTCTCACCTGGAAAACCAGGGCAAGCCTGACCACCTGGTCATTGCCCATTTCAATTCCCCTTCCATTGTTCACCCCCTTCAATGTTCTCCAATTTCAAATAACTTTCCCACCTATCCTTTTGACTCCCTTTCCAGCCCCGCCTCCTCTCTACCATCCTTCCAACCAACCCTTCCTTCCAGCTACTGACAGGATTCATTCCTCTTCTCAACCTACCATGTCATACCTACTAACTCAATTCACCTTGCACCACCTCACCACTCCTGCCCCCTCCCCACCATAACCCTCTTCCCCCCCCCCCCCAAACCCCCTTATCTACAACCACCCCTACTCCCACCTCCATTCCTGAAGAAAGGCTGTACCTGAAACATTTGACTTCTCCACCTCCTGATGCTGCCTGGGTTCTTCCAGCCTCCTGCTTGTCTACTTTGGATTCCAGTATCCAGTTTTATTTGTCTCCATGTGTTAATAAGGCCATAAAAATGCCACCTAAGTTAAATATTTAGTAATCTACCTTTGCTGTTGTTCAAAATTTTTAATAAGGCTAGTTCAAGCATGACCTTCCCTTCTGGAATCCTTGTGTTCTTTATTATTTTCAGATTCTATATATTTTTCCAGATCATCTTTGAGTACAGTATAAACTCTCTTATACAGTTGGCTTGCAGTTAATTGGCCACCAGTCCTTGAAGTGTCCTACCTACTACTTGACTACTATATGTTAGAAGACCACATTGCAGTCCTTGTCTTAATTATGACTTGCTCAGTTACCCTGAAATTTATTATGTCGTCTTTATTTCCTAGATGCTGAACTATACTTGACCATTTTAGTTAATATTTCCCATTGTTGAATTCAGCAGTGCTTCCTTCCTTGTTTGGATTTTTATATCCAGTAAAAGTTCTGTGATGTGGCGTATTGCAAGCTGGAATGTTCCATCAATTGGTATATCTGATTTCACTGAAATCCATTGTTCACCCCCTGCCCCCATAAGAGTGTGTTGACTATGATTTGATGGGTGGATTTGACAGTTCATAAGTTATAGAATCTTGGATCAAACAACATGGAAACAGACACATCGGTCCATTCAGTCCATACCAACCAATGCCACAATCCCAAACTAAATTTCTTCCACCTCTGCATTTGTCCCATATCCCTCCAAACATCTCTTATTCATGTACTTATCTTTAATGTCTTTTAAATGTTTTAACTGTACCTACATCTGGAAGTTGTTTACGCACACAAACCACTCTCTCTCTTTTTATATAAAAAGAAATGATCCGTCATGTCATAGTGATAGAGATGTACAGCCTGGAACAGACCCTTCGGTCTAACTCATTCATGCTGACCAGATATCCTAGATAAATCTAAGTCCCATTTGTCAGCATTTAGCCCATAGTCCTCTAAACACTTCCTATTCATAAACTGATCCAGATGCCTTTTTAAATGTTTTACCAGCCTCTACTACTTCCTCTGGCAACCTCTTTCATAAACACACCATCCTATGAATGAAAACATTGCCCCTTAGGTGCCTTTTAATTTTTTTCCCCTTTTCCCTCTAGTTTTGGACTTCAGGGGAGAAACCCTGTCTATTCACCCTATCTGTGCACGTCATGATTTTATAAACCTCTATAAGGTCACCCCGGAGCCTCTGACACTCCAGGGAAAATAGCCCCAGCCTATTCAGCTCCCTGGCAACATCCTTATAAATCTTTTCTGAACGTTTTCAAGTTTCACAGTATCCTCCCCATAGCAGCGAGATCAGAACTCCTGCATTATTCCAAAGGTGGCCTAAACAATCTCGATAATGCCGCAACATGACCTTCCAATTCATATACTCAATGCACTGACCAACAAAGGCAAGCATACCAAACGCAGCCTTCACTACCCTGTTTACCTGGGACTCCACTTTCGAGAAACTATGAACCTGCACTCCAAGGTCTCTTTGTTGAGCAACACTCCTGAGGACCTTACCATTAAGGGTATGGGTCCTGCACTGATTTGCCTTTCCAAAATGCAGCATCTCACATTTATCTAAATTAAACTCCATCTGCTTATCGGCCCATTTAGCCCATCTGCTGTCCACTACACCTCTAATTTTGTCATATAAATCTTTCTCTTCTCACTTTAAAAAAAAATTGCCTGTAGTCTTAAAATTCTAATCAGAAAAAACTTTCAAGATGTTTTGAAAATAATGCATTTTCACCCATATCCGTGTCCACATTAAAAAATGCACTTTCAGCATTTACAACTTACTAATCATGCCTGAGTTATTAAAGTAGCTCTGCATTATCATTATGCCTGTTAGTGTTTGTCTACTGCACTTGTGACCATAAAACAATAATCCTGTTTTGAAGATCGGCAGTTATTAAGTAAGTGCATCAGGTGTCAAAGTAAATGTATAAAATTCAAGTGCTGTCAACTGGACTGTAAAAGAGCTGGTTGTATTTGGGCCCTCAAAACTAACTGCTGGGTTAGCTTGCATTTTTGATTTGCTGGCACCAGCTAAACCCAGTATATGAAGGAAAACGTGGATCTTGCTGTCTAGGTAAGAAATGAGTTCAGTACACATTCTTAAGAACTCAAATACCTGCACATGGGCAACAAAAGACTTTCAGACATTACAAAAATGTTTTACTGTCAATCTAGAATTTAGAACAAATGTCTGTTTCCACCTATTTCCCTGTCCAGAAGCTAATGTCCAACTTGGGGAAGAACTCCAGCTTTTTAAAATTTAATACCAATCACCCTATGTTTTAAAAAAAAAACACTGTCCACAATAACAAAAAAGGGCCAGATAATAAGGGAGGGGATTAAATCAAAATAGTATCAGAGGGAAATAATGCACTACAGGCCTTGTAGTGCACGTTTCTCTCTGAAAGCTTCAAGAATTCAGCCTTTATTTTTTAAATACCTAATGTCAAATTAACCAAATAACCAATTAACAAATAACAGACACTGCCCAACTGTCACACTAACAAACAAAAAGACGGGGAAATGAGGGAGGGAATCAAATCAATATATTGTTGATGGGAGAGATCATGCACTCCATCCTAAGTGGTAGCTATATATTTCTAAAAGTTTTAAAAGCTTCACTGTTAGGTATTTTTAATAAGTTGCTTAGATGTGTTATGACTCACCTACCAGTCCATCACAAAAACCTTACAGAGCTCAGCTC
Source organism: Chiloscyllium punctatum (assembly GCF_047496795.1). Classification (NCBI taxonomy): domain Eukaryota; kingdom Metazoa; phylum Chordata; class Chondrichthyes; order Orectolobiformes; family Hemiscylliidae; genus Chiloscyllium; species Chiloscyllium punctatum. The sequence goes on from NC_092757.1 coordinate 52,336,255, forward strand.
TTTTTTTTCATCCCCACACCAAATCACCTACTTGAGAATTCGACTCTTTTTTTTATAATCAACCTGCTCAGTGTTATGACACACCTCTGGAATGGTTGGGAATTGAACCTGAGCCTTTTGCCTCTAAAGTAGGGACACTACCAGTATATCACATGAGCCCAAGACCTCAGCCCTTTTAATTTTGAAACAATATTTTAATCCTCCTTTCAGAGCTGTATTGCATACTTTGGAATAGGTCAAATTTGAATCCAGGACTCCTGGTACAAAGTCCAAAGTGGATCACAGCTCCTAATCTGTTTGAGCCTCAAAGGAAACCTGCATCTCTAACTCTGATTTTGTTTTTTGCCATTTTATTTAATAATGGTTAAATTCCCCATGATTATTCATCTCTGTCTTAGACTTTGCCGATTAAGCAATGAACTGATGAATGCGAAGTTGCTGATTACAGAAAAATGCCGATCTGAAAATATACTTTCTGCTTCAGGAATTTCTTCCTAGATCTATGTTGTTTTTACATAACAAACATGGTAAAAGCTGCAATCTATTATGTTTTCCCCTCAATGCATGTGCACATTAACCTTTCCTGTTCCAAGGTCTGGTCTTTTGGGTTTGGCAGTATATGAGGTTCACTCATCTACCCATCCTGAATGAGTTCACCATTTCCCACTTGGATATTTAAAGTAATCTTTTGCTTGAATAAAGATTTAAATTATTCAGCATTTTGAATTGAAATTAGTTTAATAAGAACACAACAGATATTTAAACACCGTTGAATTAACTTAATTCAAATAAGCTCATCAAGTTAAATGACTTCACATTATAAATAGACTATACTTAAAACACTAAGACAATTATAACAGGACTAGTATTGCTCCATTATCCTCTTTGCTAAGTACCTCTGGAATATTCCTGCATTGTCCGTGGCACATGCCATTTTATCGTCTGAATTAGGTACTTGTGAAGTATTAATATAAAAACAAGGGCAGAAGTCAGAGTAGAAATGAGGTTATCTGAGGAAATAGATGAGATTGGAGAATAATTACTGTCTGGTTGTCTAATTGAACATTGTTAATACAATGTTTGGAAAGTTTGTTGAGAAATCTGTGAATCCTACGAAAGACTGAATTAATACAAGAGGATCAGTTAGTCAAACTGTTTTAGATAATCATCCTCACTTCAGCTTTGAATGTTGCTATCAGTTGCTTGCCTCACATCCTGCAGGGATTTAAACTTGTCTAATGGTGATATTATTTGTCGTCTTTTTTTTTTGCAAATAATTTTTAACCCTAGGGTATTATATGGCACAAAGGTATCGGGTGTTGAAATCTCAACATGATTCATCCAAATTTGTAAAAATGAGCATCGTTGCAGAGATGCAGCCTTAATCATTCATCTTTACTCAGTGATTCTGTCCGTTACCACTTACTGATTATATTTCACTGTTGTTTCACAGCTTATCACTTGTAAAGTTCAGAATGAAGGAAATTTGTTTGGGCTGGATGTTAAGCAGTACTGGGTACTTATCAGTCAGCTCAATGTGTAACTGTTGCCTTTCCATTTATTTCCCATTGTAGAAATGGTAAAGGATCCGGAGGAGGTGGTAAACAAGTATATGATGAGAATAGAAGAAATTCCAGATGAGGTGATGTCAAAATTTTATTGCTGACTATGTGCGATTTTCATGACTTAAACATGAAGATATTCAAATGCATATAATTCCAAAGCAGAAGTGTCCTTTTTGCAATTGCATATCATGGCTGTCCTAAAAAGGTTAAACTCGCTATTTTATTCCTGCACCATCACCCCGCACCTGCAGAAGTTGCAGGAATTCCATTCTTTGTGAATCATCTACATCTGTTGTTTTACTTTTTAAAATAACTATAAAACATAAGAACTAGGAGCAGGAGTAGGCCGTCTGGCCCCTCGAGCCTGCTCTGCCATTCAATAAGATCATGGCTGATCTTTTTGTGGCCTCAACTCGACATACCTGCCCTTTCGCCATAACATTTAATCCCTTTTACGTTTCAAACAATTATCGATCTTAGCTTTAAAAACACTTGCTGATGGTGTCTCAAATACTTCACTGGGTAGGAAATTCCATAGAACCACAACCCTCTGGGTGAAGACATTCCTTCGTTCACTCCTAAATCTGCTCCCCCTACTTTTGAGGTTATGCTCTCTTGTCCTAGTTTCACCCACCAGTAGAAGCATCCTCTCTACTTCTGTCTGTCCTCTTCATAATTTTATGTTTCTGTAAGATCCTCCCTCATTGTTCTAAATTCCAAGGACTATAATCCCAGTGTCCTCAGTCTCTCCTCAAGCCAAACCTCCCGCCCCCCCCTCCCCCCACAACCACCAGCTCCAGAATCAAGTTAGTGAACCTTTTCTGCATCCTTTCTCAAGTAAGGAGACCAAAACTGCCCACAGTACTCCAGGTATGGCCTCACCAGCATCCTATATAGCTGCAACATAACCTCTCTGTTTTTGAACTCAATCCCTTCAGCAATGAAGAACAAAATTCCTGTTGCACCTGTAGACTAATCTTCTGTGATTCATGCAAAAGGGCATCCAGATCCCTCTGCACAGTAGTGTGCTACAATTTTATACCATCCAAATAATAGTCCTTTTTACTATTATTCTGACCAAAATGGATGCCTTCTCATTTATTAACATTGTATTCCATCTGCCAGATTGTTGCTCACTCTCTTAAACTATCTGTGTCCCTTCACAAAGGTTTTCCTCTGCACACTTCGCTCTATCACTCATATTTGTGTCATTCGCAAACTTTGACACACTACACATGGTCCTCAACTCCAAAGTTCTTTTGTTCACTGCACTGCTTTCGGTTCAGGAATATATTGGGTGGGGATTGATATTTGGTACAGTTAGCAGAGCTCCAGAGTTAAATCAAATGCCCAACCACTTTACTAAGTGAACCAGGAAGACTTGATGAAGATCATGCAAGAATAGCTTTTCTAAATGGGATCAGCCCTGAGAACAACATATGGGTTTATTTCTTTAGCCCTAACAGCAACTGTATGACCACACAATTGGAATGTCAGTGCACATCTGTATCACAGACTGTTCTCCACTAACTAGCTAGTTTCTTCTAATGAAGGTATTTTATTACTGTTTTGTACAAAATCTTTTGTACAGGTCATGCATTGAGGGCATGCAGATATGTGTTTGAGACTTTGTACAATTTAAAGTTGGATCATATCTAGTCACAAATTGTGACTATATTGAAAATGCAGCAGTCCTCTAGAAGACCTATCTTGAAAGCATGTTCACGCTCATCTTGTAGATGCGACCTATTGGGTATGTTTACAGGATAGGTGGATGTGTATTCTAGGAATCTAGTACGATCCAGCTTAGAAGTATATTACCATTCCTTCACTGTCTTCGGTCAAGAAAGCCTGGAATCCCCAATGGCATCATGGGTCAAGCCACAGCAGGTGGGCTACAGTAGTCCAAGAAGGCAGTTCACCACCACCTTAAGGGCAACTAGGGGCTGCCAATAAATGCTGGTCAGTCAGTGACACCCATGTTCCTCATGATTTTTTTTTAAACTGGGCCAGAAGAGCAGGGTGCTTAAAGTTCTACATCAAAGATTTTTGAAAACAGCATGTGAAGGCCCTAAACACACAATTACACACCTAGTGACAGTAATCAGGAGCAGAGGGAAATATTGATATTGCCTATGGGTCAGCATGTACCACCATAACAATAAGTGGCTACCGCAGCTTGGCAATAGATACCGATATTGTAAGTAACAAACCACAACAGCATTAGAAAACCACCTTCTGTGATGAATTGTGGCAGAAACTGCCTGTCAGGATTTGGTTTCTTCAGTCACTAGCAGAAGTACATCATGTAAAGCTTCCTCATCCCCAGTGAATTTGCTGCATGTCAGTTGCTTTGGGTAGATTTAAGGGTGAAGCTTGGGCAAGGGTAGGGAAAGACTCTAGACTGAGACAAAGCCGAATGTAGGAGAAAGTGAGGATTGCAGGTCCTGGAGATCATAGTGGAAAATCACAGCAGGTCAGGCAGCATCCGAGGAGCAGGAGAATTGACGTTTCATGAATAAGCCCTTCATCAGGAATTCTTTGAATTTGTAGTAGGTATGGTTGTCCTGTTCAGATCTAAATTGTGTTCATCTGAATTTAGTCTGGACTCCATGTGGGATCAGTTGGTTCTTTAGGCAGGTACTGAGGAAGGAGATGTGGCTGTGGTAGCAAGTCTGCTTCAGGGCATAGGAGATGGCCTGGGAGGTGCAGTGAGACAGAGACTCACTAAGATCGTTGGTTTAGATTAGAGTGGTGCTAGAGAGGCACAGCAGGTCGGGCAGCATCCAAGGAACAGGAAAGTCAACGTTTCAGGCAAAAACCCTTCATCAGGAATAGAGGCAGGGAGCCTCCAGGGTGGAGAGATAAATGGGGATGGGGTGGGGCTGGGGAAGAAGGTACCAAAGAGTATAACAGGTGAATGGGGGTGGGGATGGAGGTGATTGGTCACAGGGAAGGGTAAAGCAGATAGGTGAGAAGGGAGATTGGCAGGTAGGACAGGTCATGAGGACAGTGCTGAGCTGGAAGGTTGGTAGGTTTGTGGGCTACCATGATGCCAAGGGGTCTGAGTAGTCTGGCAGTCATTCCCGAGATGTCATTGCTGTAGGGGACAGTTGCTAGGGGAGGGTTTCAAAACACATCCAGAAACTACAAATCTTCTCAAAATTCACTAAGTATGCTAGACTATATGCTGAAGTTTGGAGCAGGATTAGAAAGCGAAACCTGTAGAGTGAACCATATAATAACATGTCTTAACACTGTATGCTACTAACTAAGCCAAGCTGACACTGTACATGTCATCTGCATCTTCTTGGAAAATGAGGATCTGTGAATCAATCTGAGACCATGGGTTGAATGTTTCAACTAACTTGTTGCTACTCCATTTTTTGGTACACAAATTGAATCAATCCTTCTACTTAATTAAGGTGACTGCCCATTCCTAAGAATTCCAAAGTAGTGTGCACCAGGAAAGTGGTGTGATTACGTTGCAAGCCTGAACTGGATATCTGTATAGTGTCCTCAAATCTAATGAATGTTGAAATTTTAAAACTAAGTATTGATCTTTCTTGCATGTATTTTAGGACTGTATAATCTGCATGGAGAAGCTGAGTGCCTTGTCTGGCTATGATGAAATGTCCAGGACAAGAACCATTCGGCCAGATACAGTGGGGAAGTTCACAAGATGCGGCCATGTCTTCCACTTATTGTGTATGATGGCCATGTATGAAAATGGAAACAAGGTACAGAAAATTCTTGTGCAACTAGCAATAGTGCAGCAGTGTTCTTTCAAAGGGGTGGTGGTGCTGTACTCGGATACTTCCAGGTTACTAATCCAGAACGCCGAGCTGATGTTTTGACCATGTGGATTTGAATCTCTCCATTTCAGATGGTGAAGTTTGAACCCAACAAAACTCTGGAATTTTAAAATAAATCTAGCCTAATGGCAATCACTATCGGTTGTCATAAAATCTAACTGTGACAGAAAGCAATCTATTGTCTTAACTTTGTCTGTGTCTCTAGGCCTATAGTAGTATTGTTGACTCTTAATTACCCTGTGGACAGTAAGGGATAGTTAATAAACAGCCAGTAATATCACAATGACAAAAATGTCATTATAATCTTCCATGAAGCATTGAATCAAAAGAAAAGATATTGAGTGGTAAGCATTGATTTTGTACTGGATCTACAGCAATTTTTAGGTTGTTAATTCCTTTCTAAAGTGATCCTATTTGTTTCTGTTTTGTCCCCCCCACTTTGTTTTTGATTAAGTTTAAAAAAAATCACTCAACACCAGGTTGTAGTCCAGCAGGTTTGTTTGGAAGTACTACATTTCGGAGTGATCAGACAGCTACCTGATGAAGGATCAATGCTCCAAAAGCTAGTACTTCCAGATAAACCTGGTGGACTATAGCCTGGTGTGGTGCGATTTTTAACTTTGTTCACCCCAATCCAATAGCAGCAGCTCCACATCATTGTTTTTGATGGTTAACATCAGTGATTGTGATATGTTGCTAAAAGAACTGTTGTGAAGTCAGGCATAACTCTCTCATAAGTACCCCAGCTGAGAGATGTTAACTCCACTCGGATCTTATCAGGGGCCTTGCTTATCCACGTAATTCTCTGTCGGAGGATCACGTGAATGTTAAACATGATGCACTAGTGCATTGCGATAGAAAAATTTGTTATTCCAGAATAGAGTCCTTATTTCAGATTAAAGAACTCTGCTAAGCAATGGAATTAATTCATTTCAGGATGGCAGTTTACAGTGTCCTTCATGTAAGACCATCTATGGTGAAAAGACTGGAACACAGCCAAAAGGAAAGATGGATATTTATTTATTACCACAGTCACTGCCTGGATATGCAGACTCTGGATCTATACAAATTGTCTACAATATCCCACCTGGTATTCAGGTAACCACTTCTTCTGAGTCACTTGTGATAGTAGAAATTATGCTTCCCGAAGATTCAGATTGACTACCTCACACACAGGTTGTGGGAAAGCTAGATTTTCTTATTATTGTTCATGTTTTGTGTATTCAAAGCAATCTGGGCTTATTGCAATAATTTGAACACAATAAGTAGATATTTTACTGTTTAAATTAATTCCTCACTGCTTATCAATTGGCAATTAATGTTTCAGGTCTATTCTTACTTGCATTGTACCAATCTATTAGCTTTAGTCATAAATCTGAGGTACCGTGTCTGCAGTTTGTGTAATGGAAGTTTTGAGTTTATAACTGTCAGAAGGGAGATTGATGCTCAAGTTAAAATCATTCATTATCAAAAATTCACTGCAGCCAAGTTTCAAACAATATCTAAACCTAGATGTTGATTCATTCTTTAATTATTTACAATGTACCTTGGTGCAAATCAACAAAATTTGTGTCAGAATATTTTATTGCAATGAGGATAGTTCTACTATCTATGTTGCATCAATTTCCACCTACATCTGTTACATAGAATGTCCTGTGATGGGAGAGGCGAAGGCCGGTATCACTTGTTAGGAATTGTTCCTAAATCTTAGCATTTTCATAGAAATTTTGAAGCTGTAACGTTAGTTGCTGTTGTTCTTGGAATTAGGATGCCAATATTATTGCTAGCGTTGGGAATGCATTAGGTGCTGTCCTATTACAAGGCTGGTAGACTTGTAGCGAAGGGCATTGTTTTCATGCATGGAGTTTTTATGGGAGTCCTATGAGGAGAGATTGGTTCGACTGACCCTGTATTCATTAGAGTTTAGAAGACAGAGAAGATCCATTTGAAACATAAAAAATTCTGACAGGGCTGGACGTAGTAGATGCTGAGAGGATGTTTTACCTGGCTGGGAGAGTTACAACTTGGGACATAGTCTCAGGATATGGGGTAGACCATTTAGGACCAAGATGAGGAAAGATTTTCTCACTCAATAGTTAGCGCACCCGTGTAATTCCCTACCACAGAAGGCTATGGGGACCATCTCATTGAATATATTCAATCAGGAGATAAATTTTTAGATTATGAAGGCATCAATAGTATGGGGGGGAAATGGGAATATGACATTGAGATGGATGATCAGCTATGATCGTATTGAATGGGAAACCAGGCTCAGAGGGCTGAATGGTCTACTCCTGCTCCCAATTTCATTATATCAGTAATGTTGTAAAAGAAAACTCTATTTTGAAATAGATGCCCAAGCTTCTCTGCTTGAGAGCAGCCCACCAGCACAACCTTAGGTATAGATAAGAAATGTTAGCCCAACCACAGATGCCCACATTCCATGAATTAATTTTAAAAATGTTTATCAACAAATTACAGCCATGGAGTGTATCCCAGGTAAGCCCAGTCCAGTTTTCACCTGAAAATCGTCGTCACGCTTTTTCATTCAGTAATCATGTAGTTGACTCTCAACTGCCGTCTCTGAATAAATGCTGGCCTGGCCAGTGATGCCCATATCCTGTCAATGAATTTCTTTTTTTTTAAATTAAGAGGAGCTGTCACTCCCACTTTACACTCCACCTTCGCTTAACTCCATTATATGAAAGTCTATTATGCCAACAACAGCCACCACAAACGAGACCAGAGAACATAGCATACACTGGCAGTTAGAGTTAAGAACTGGCTGAGCTGTAGGATTCTTGAACCAGGCAGTCTTAAGAGAGTGCATCTTCTGTTTATCACTTTACTGCAAATATTGCCTTATTAAAGATAAACACTTATGAAAATCGAATCACTGGTTGATGTTCTAATAGGAAACTGCAACTGGAATTCATCTTTTTATTTACTAAACTTAACCAACTTGTCTTTTTTTGACAGGGTCCAGAGCACCCTAACCCAGGCAAACCATATACTGCCCGTGGCTTCCCCCGGCACTGTTACCTGCCTTACAGTGAAAAGGGCAGACAGGTAAGATACAGGCTAACTGATTGGATTAAACTGCTTTAATGATTAAAGAACACATCAATTGAGTATTCCTGAAGCTTTATATTTTATGCTGATCTGAGAAATTCACAAGAAATACCAGTGTAAAAGGCAATTACCATTTATACTATACGAGAGCAGAATTGGCAGGCTGGTGAAGGTGTTGCTGTGGAGAATAGAATAGAATCCCTCCAGTGTGGAATCAGGCCCTTCAGCCCAACAAGTCCACACTGACTCTCCGAAGAGTAACCAACCCAGACCCATCCCCCTATCCTGTTATCCTGTATTTATCCATGACTAATGCACCTAACCTACACATCCCTGAACACTATGGGCAATTTAGCCAGTTCACCTAACCTGCACATCTTTGGATTGTGGTAGCACCTGGAGGAAACCAACACAGACATTGGGAGAATGTGCAAACTCCACACAGACAATCGCCCGAGGTTGGAATCGAATCATGGTCCCTGGTGCTGTGAAGCAGCAGTGCTAACCACTGAACCATTGTGCCGAATGTAGCAGTTAATAATGACTGTCAGTTCAATTGTTGAGCTAGATTCTGGGTAATGATTTACCAGAGAATGGCTGCCATTTTGTTGAATTGATACAGGTAAGCTGTATGTACATATTCTTTGTTTGCAAAGGTGATGCTAGTTATAAAGGCTATAAATCCCCAAACTAGATAACATCAATGCATATCCCTTAGACTTTCCAGATAAACTCAATACCTCACTTGTTGAAATCAACCTAAGAACCACACAACAGTGTCCAATGTTTGATGCAGTTCCACAGTTGGGCAGTATTTGCTCAATAATTCTGAGTGTGTGAGCAATTATGCTGGTGACCAGTTAAGGATTGTCAGTTGGACTTGCAGTGTGACTGGCGCATTTGTGTTTTGGAAGCTACCTTAATGCAAAAGTTTTTTTTTGTTGCGCAATATTCTCATGAGCGGAAGAAGAAATGCTTCAGCAAAATTTCCTTTCTCGTCAGCAGTACTCAAATTCTGTATTACCAACAAACTTTCTGTAATCCATAAAGCACATAATTGTAACTGCCTCCTGTTCTGACTTTGGTATTGGATAGATTTTCCGTTTTATAGTTGAGAAATTTGAATTAATTCCAAGAATGCCTCACAGCGCCAGAGACGCGGGTTCAAATCCCGCCTCAGGCAACTCTCTGTGTGGAGTTTGCACATTCTCCCCATGTCTGTGTGGGTTTCCTCCGGGTGCTCTGGTTTCCTCCCACAGTCTAAAGATGTGCAGGTCAGGGTGAATTGGCCATGCTAAATTGCCCGTAGTGTTAGGTGAAGGGATAAATGTAGGGGAATGGGTCTGGGTGGGTTGCTCTTCAGAGGGTCAGTGTGGACTTGTTGGGCTGAAGGCCTGTTTCCACACTGTAGGGAATCTAATCTAATCTAATCTTAACAGGAGAACGTAGAGTTTCGTTTTTTAGAGAAAGAAATTGATAATTTACTCCATGAGGGTGAACTGGTTATGCACTTTGGGTTCTGCAGACAGTGCTGGTAAAGGTCTCCTAAAGTTCAGGTAGAAGTCTGAAATGGGCTCAATCCTAGGGTACCCTGATTAATTTCCAATTTATCAGCAATCAGACTGAAAATCTATATATGTACTTCCACCAGGGAATGAATGCAAACTGAATTGAATCTCCTATTTCAGGTCCTGGAGCTTCTCAAAGTAGCATGGAACAGACGGCTGATTTTTACTGTGGGGACGTCGAGCACAACTGGGGAAACGGACACAGTGGTTTGGAATGAAATTCACCATAAAACAGAGATGGGGTCCAATGTATCGGGGCACGGATACCCTGACCCCAACTACCTAGACAATGTCATTGCAGAGCTGGCTGCTCAAGGCGTCACAGAGGACTGTCTTCGGCAATAATTGTTCATGTTTTCTCCAATCCAGGGGAGAGCCTGTAAAAGGGTTTGGACTTCTGCACTTTTCTTTAGAAAAGCTGTGTTTTCATTTTCCTTGTTCCTGCTTGTTTTGTAAAATGCAGAATCAATTTTCATAGCTGTGCATGGTGAAGCAAGGGTGCACGGGTTGCATCTTCCCAAGGCCAGATGTCTCTTTTCACCACACCAGTGATTTTTCATTCAAAGCCAGACCGAGCTGAGCTGGACTCACAAGTTTCCCCTTCTCTTTCCCCTCCTTCTCCCCATCTCCTCCTGGCACCTTGCAACATGTTTACATAGCGTTGGCCAACAAAAGCTTCAACAAATTGGATGGAGTTAGTTTCTTGTGCATTGTCTGAGATGTTGCATTTTACCATAGCAGCCACGTTAGAAACTGTAGCATCTGAAGTTCTGCTGTGTATCCTTCTGTTGATCAAGTTTTAGCCATAAGCATTAAAGTAGAACAGACTCTGATCCACAGTGGAATTTCTGTTATCTGTGCGCCACTGGCTGCTCAAAGTGGGGCTAGCAGGGGAACCTTTATAACATGCACTATTATCTGATTCTCATAGTTTTAGGCAGTGGAGCATTATAAGAGAATCTATTTTTTTTCATCCTAGGACAGTCAGGCAGTGAAATTTTGAAGCATGTGAAATACTATTTTATCCTTGTAGCATGAGGCTGTAAAATCTTGTGTGTTACTATTTGGTAGCAAATTGTGTAGTTTTGTGCCCAATTCTACTGCTCGTTTCATACCTGGGGCAAAGCATGGTAACCTGCAATCAGTAAACTCCTCACTTTTCTACTGGTTTCTACTGCACTCAGGGAAGCCTCGTAATTAAGTGATGAAGTAATAAATTTTTTTTCACTCGCAAAATGGTTGCGACAAATTGTGTACCATTTAAATTGCAACGTTACAGAATATTTTGGTTTTACCTTTCATTGCCAGTCATGGCTGATGGAATAGAAATCTTCTCTGTGGCAAAACTACACTGATTAGTGCATCATTTTTCCCTTGTATTTAGAGCAGTTGCCTATAATATAGGAACTGAATTTCACCCTGAACCCCAAACCCTGTTACAATAATGATCTGCCAGTTGACGATAAAATCACTAGGATATGGAAGTCCTGAGACAGATATTCCCATTATTAAAGCTTGGAGGGGGTGAATATACAAACTTAATAGAGAAAATAGGTAGGCAAAGACTAGAAAGAGAAATTGCTACAGTTCTCATAAATGGTATGAGGGATAGGGACCAAGTGCAAGTTAATGGGACTAGTTTAATTGTGAAGACTGGACAGCATGGGCAAGTTGGGCCAAAAAGTCTGTTTCCATGCTATAGAACTCCATGATTCTAAATATGTGCAGTTTTCTCTCACTATTCTTTTTCTTCCTGCTGTAGCTTTGGGATATTGATTGACATTCATTCAGTTGGGGTACACTGTAATGCCAAATAGAATAAGTGTACATATTTCTTAATTTAGAGATGATGTTCATATTACTTTGAATTATGCAGAGAATCCTCTGTAAAATTTTCTTAAAGACAGCATGTTGAAAGGGAAGAAAATGTGCAGTTTCCACAGGAGTGCCACTGATCTCCTCAAACTGCTTTCATGGAGTTTATTGTTACCACTCATTTGATATGATTAGATTCCCTAGAGTATGGAAACAGGCCATTCGGCTCATCAAGTCCACATCAACCCTCCAAAGAGCAACCCACCCAGACCCTACCCTATTTTTACCTCTGACTAATGCACCTAACACTACGGTCAATTTAGCATGGCCAATTCACCTGATCTGCACATCTTTGGATTGTGGGACGAAACCGGAGCACCTGGAGGAAATCCAAGCAGACACTAGGAGAATGTGCAAACTCCACATAGACCGTAGCCCAAGGCTGGAATCGAACCCAGGTGCCTGGTGCTGTGAGGTAGCAGTGCTAACCACTGTGCCACCCACCCATGGGCACTGTTATGACATCTTTTTACAAATGAGTGAATTTAACGTTTTCTTGTAATGTGTTAAAATCATGTTGGCATTCAGGTATTGAAGTGCTGGGGAAATGCAGTGGGTACAGCTGATTGTTTGTGTTACTCAACATACCACAAATCCTGTTTGACATGGAGACCAGGTCTTTGGCCAACCCCTCCAAGCGGCCTGAACTTCATAGGCCCAAAAGGAAAATATGAGACACTGGGGCAATCAGTGCCTGGGCACAAATTTGCATGTTCCTGAAACGCATGCTTCGGCCTGTCCCCCAGTTTTATACAATGTTGAACTTTGCCATAGTTTCTGAGCTTAGCTTGACCAAGGCAACAAACAGTTTGTTAGTTCCTCAATTAATCTACAATGTCTGTTGACTTTCAATGACTCATTCTGTAAAATCTAAATTAAGCATTAAAATTAATTCTAGAGTGATTGGGATAGGCTGTCAAAACTGAGTCAACCGCCTTAATTAGACTCTCTGAAACCACCATCAGTCTAAATCTTCCTCCATAGTGTTTACTTTTCAACCCAAATACAATGCAATATGAAAAGCCTTACTGTGGTTGAATGCTTAAAGTCATGGGATGAAATCTCTTGATTGTGGGAAGAATGGAAAGGAATATCAAAGCAAACATTCTCAACAACCAACACCAGCATCTCCAGATTAGCAAATTCCCCTCCAGGTACTGCCGCAGTACACTTGCAGGCCTGTAAATGGTCTAATTTAACCAAATCTCGAGGCGCAAGTCATCCCACCAGTGTGCTGTTTCTAAGATAATGTGAAATTTTAAAGCATATGCACTGTTACCTGATTGTTATAGTATAAGGTACTATGTGTGTTACTATATGATTCATCTTTGGGCACAGTTGTGTGCAGTTTTGTATCTAAGTCCTGTTCTACAATTCTACAGAGGTCAAGGAAATGTAACCTGCAAATCATCTTTTGCTAGATATTATGTTCAGGGAGGCATCATGTGACTAACTGCAAACTTAAAATAGCTGTTTTGTTTTGTTTGTTTTTTAAGACTTCGGAAAGCAAATTCACATTCTCCCTCTCCTAAACATAACCATGATGTATCTCACACTTTCTTTCTTACATTTATTTGGTAAAGTAATTATGATTTTTTTTAGGCACTAAACTAGAGATAGAAAAACACTGCTATTCAAAATAATTATCCTATGTTTTCTGTCTTTTATCAATGATAAGCTTTATTACTGTTTTATAGAGTTTGGTTATCATTTAACAAGGATGTCAAAATTGTCAAAGACAATACTTATACCTTTTCATTTTTTCATGGGATGTATGTATAATTGGCACATTACATTGCCTTTGAACTAAATGGCTTCTTTGACCCTTTCAGAGGACAATTGAGCATCAGTTGAATTGCTGTAGACCTGGAGTATGTGACTAGATCAAGTAAGGATGACTGGTTTCATTCTATAAATGACGTGAGAATTAGATTATTACAATGATTGATGATTGTCTCATGGTCACCATTACTGAAACTAGCTTTCAGTATTGGAATTTTATTAATGGAAACAAAGTCCCCGAGAGCATTAAACTCAGCCTTTGGTTAACTAGTCCAGTGACATCACTACTGTCTCTCTCACAATCCACTCCGCCCATTTCACTTTGCATCCAAATGCCCATTTGTTTCTGCTTCACTTATTATTTACTCAGTTTCTAATTTTTTAACCAACTTTAAGTAGAACGTAGCAAAATATTGGAGAATGGTATAAACCTTAACACTTGAGAACTATGTTGTTGAGCAAATTAAAGATTTGTTCCCAACCAGCCGGGGATTAAGCTTGTATTTGTGCTGATATCCTGATGGCATATTAGTAACATTTTTAATTTATGTAATCATCTTTCAAATTCCTAGCAAAGTTTGTGACCTGATGTCTCAGTATTTTGGTTTTTTTAGTTGTGCTGTTGCTTCAGAATTTCTTAATTCTGGAACAATTTTCCTTTGTCATTTTATTAAATAACCTTACTGTGTACAGTTGCATTATTAAATTTCTGCTAAGGGTTACTAACCAAGTATGAAATAGTCTCTCTAATTTTTCATAACTTGACCTATACAGCTGTTGTCCGGACATATACTTTATTGATGTCCACAACAAGGTAAAGTAGAATTTTCATAAGATATAGGTAAAGTAGCCCCATTCCTGAAACATCGACTCCCCTGCTTCTCGGATACTGCCTGACCTGCTGTGCTTTTCCAGCACCAAACTTGTTGCTTCTGACTCTCCCACATCTGCAGCCCTACTTTCTCGAAGTAGGCCATTTGGCCCATCAAGTCTGCCGGGCCAATCAATGATATCATAGCTGATTTGATTATCCTCCGTTCCACTTACTTTTCTTTTCTTGATAACCCTTGATTCCCTTTTAATGATCAAAAATCTCTCAGCCCTTCAATATACTTAACAACCCAGTCTCAACAGCTATCTGCAGTAAACATTTCCACAGATTCACTATCCTCAAATTCCTCCTCATCCCTGTCCTAATTGGGTGGGCCCCTTATTAGAGATTATGCCCTCAGGTCCTAGACACACTCATGAGAGGAAACAACCTTTTATGCATCTGTCCTGTCAAGTCTACTTTGAATCTTCTATGTTTCAATAACGTCACTTTTCATTCTTCCAAACTCCAATGAGTACAGGTCCAACATACTCGAACAAAAATGAAAATTGCTTGAAAAATTTAGGTCAGACAGCATCTGTGGAGACAGAGTTAATGTTTTGGGTCCAATGACCCCCCCTCCTTCAGACTTGATTCAAAACATTAATTCTGCTATGTCTGCACAGATACTGAGTTAGAGTCTTACAACATGGAAATAGATCCTTTGATCGAACTCGTCTGTGCCAACCAGGTTTCTTAAACTGAACTAGTCCCATTTGCCTGCATTTGGCCCATATCCCTCTAAACTTTTACTATTCTTGTACTTCTCCAAATGTCTTTTGAAACGTTATAATTGTACTGACCTCTCGTTCTTTCTGTGGCACCTCATTCTATATATGCAGCATGCTCTGTGTGAAATGATTGTCCCTTAGCTCCTTTCCCTGAATCTTTCCCCCTCACCTTAAACCTATGCTGTCTGGTTTTTGGACTACCCTACCTTAGAAAAAAGACCTTGGCTATTCACCTTGTTTATGGCCTTCATGATTTTAAAAAAAAGTTTATAAGCCTCTGCCTCCCATGCTCCAGGGAAAAAGTGTCAGCCTGTCCTTATAACTTAAACCTCCCATTCTCAGTAACATCCTTGTACATCCTCTTTGCATTCTTTCCAGTTTAATAATGTTTTTCTTATAGCAGGGTGACCAAAATTGTATGCAGCATTCCAGATATGGCCTTACTAATGGAGAGGTTTTTTTTCCAAAAGTTTCTGATTTCCAGCATTCACAGTTCTTTGACTACTTTGTTTAGTGTCTGACCTACTCGGTTTATCCTCAAGTTTATCCTCCTAACCTGTGATCAGCTGTATGAACGTTTTCTGGGCTGCCGACAGTGCCAGAGTAGTTCACCTTAGGTAATAGGACCAAAATTATTTGCAGTATTCTAGGTATGCTCCAACTAATACTTTGTATAGTTTAGCAAGACCTAATAAACTTGTCTGCTAGATTTTTGTCAGTTATACACACAGATTCTCAAATCCCTCAGCAGTTGAAAGCTCAGTGATATTGTATGTTTAATTACTTGTGTCTTAAGATTATTTGTCCAACCCAGACTTGACTTGGTAAATGAAGGCTAGCTTTTCCATGATTGACCAGTTTTGGCTCTGCTGTTTGCCTCCGACTGTGATACGGTTGTAAATGGAAGGGAGGTAGAGGACCATTGCAAACTTCTACAGGGTACAGTCAATTGTTTGCTACTAACCATGCTCCAATGTCATGCACTGTAGTTTGGAGTGTATGGGTGATGTTTAATGACAGTTATTTTATTTCTTTCCCTCCAGCCTTCTACCTTCATCTCTTCAAAATATTACTTTGTCTTTCTGAAAGCTCATTCATGGGATGTGGGTTTTGCTGGCAGGGCCAGCATTCATTGACCCTTGAGAAAGGTGGATTGTACTGCATGCTTGAACTGTTGCAGTCCATGTGGTGCAGCTACACCCACAGTATGATTAGGGAGGGAGTTCCAGAATTTTGTCCTGGCAACAGTGAAGGAGTAGTGATTATAGTTCCAAGTCAGGACAGTGTGTGGTCTGGGTGAGGCACAAGCCTGTGTTAAAGTGTATTGATGTGATGCTCTCTGTTACCATTTCAAGGCGGGTTCCATCGGGAAGTATTAAAGCCAAGCCTGGTCCTGATGCAACTCATGTCCACATATCTTCTACTTCCCAGTAGGAATCAACAAATACATATTGAGCTTCAGGATGTTGACTGACTTTCCCCATCACTTTCCCTGTCTGTCTGAACCCTTCCACTATCAGCTAGAATTGCTGTCCCTTGTGATATCGCTCAATTTTGTATCACTGCAGTTATGTCTGGGATCTTGCTGATCACCCATAACTACCAACAATCAAGCCATTGTGCAATACACAATGCTGCTAATTGTAATCTAAATAGGATGTTGGTCGACATGTTTTATGAAGGTTGCATTAAATTCCTTGCGCCTGAACAATTTAAAATAATTTTTAGAGAAAGTCGCAAAAGCAGCTTCACCAGCACCAAGCTGTCATCCCAAGATAGTATTGTGGCTTGCAGTTCTTGCTCACTCACTAAATCACACAACTGGTATGCCAAATCCAAAGAAAAATCGCCCCCAATATCTTTGCTAAACTGACAGCAAGAACAGAATGAGGGCACAGCCTAAGAGTGCCTCTGTTTGCCAGGAGCCATTAGTTGGTTGGGGAAATCAAGTGAGATGTGCAAATGAGGCAACTGAAGCACTTTTCCACTTGAGACCCCCAAGTCCAAGTTGTCCTCTCCTCTTCCCCCTCCTTTCCCCACCTGATCGCTCTGGTTTCCAAAGGGAGATAGGGTGGATGATAGCCCTTAACTGGCCATTCCTTCTATGTGGAATAGACAATTGAACAAGCTTTTATGTCTGCAAGGATTTAAATATATTCCTGGAAGACACAAAATCTCCAGTGAAATTCGACCCTTTGTCTTTCTTTTTAATGGCTAGCAATTCGAATTCTATTTCCACTTACCTCTTTACATTTAGTCGGGCTTCTTTTTCTTAGTATTTTATCTACATTCCATCAGTATTGGAACAGTGTAAGCAAAATTAGTTTGTTTTCCTGAGTGAGCCTTTCTTCCCTGTTGAGGTGCAAATACATTCTGCTTGCTGAGCTATTCCTCATGGCTTGTCCTTGTAGGTGGATTGTGTTTAGATATTTTAAATCAACCTGTTCAGAGATGCAAGTACACACCTCTGGAGCAAGTGGGACTTGAACCAAGGCCTCTTTGTTCAGAGGTGGAGGCACTACCACTGCATCACCAGAGCTGTAGTAGATTTTTGAACTGTAGATCACTCTGCTCATTCTAAAACAAATCACTTCTTCCCATGTGTTCTGAATTAAAAGGAATGGACAGAGCAATTTGCAACCAACCCCAGTCAATGCACCTTGTAAGATGGGTCAAAGTTGTTAAAATGGCCCCTAGATGGCACACTTAACTTAGAGATTAATTCAGTTCTTACAATAGGATCTGTACAATCTTGCTGCTATAACTTAAAATGCTGCCATTAAAGTGCTTATCCAAACTGAAAACCAGTGAAAATATCCATATTAGATCAATTGTTGTCTTGCCATCTAAGACACTTTTTGCAATTGGTTTTCGTTTGTGCTTTTTGTTTTGTACTTATTGATACCACTGGCCCAAGTAATTTAACTCCCCAAAGCTGTGCTCTTGAATTCATTGTGGAAATTGAAAAGACCTGTCTGCTGTGGCATTCAAACCACAGTTCAAATTTGAGCTCTCACTCAGTATGGTTTCCAAAATCAGTCATGAGATAAAAGTGTGAAGCAAAATTAATTGGCATTGAAAAATAGTATAAGTTATTTAATTAAAGCACAGTGAATATCAACAAGTTCTTTGAAATAACAGAAATATTAGATGAGAATCCAAAACGTTGTTTGACAAAATATCATACTAAGGTGTGTAAAGTCTATAGCATTAAAGAAACAATGGCAACCCAGTTTTTTTTTTAATTGGCAAAGGGATAGAAAACAGTGTAGTGGTAAGCAGTTCTTTTACAACTGGGCAGTATATATTGGTGTTCCCTTAGTAATAGCATTACAACAGTTGTTCTTAACATGTTCTAGTAACTTAAAATTGGGCATTTGGACATAATTTCAAAATATACAGTTGATATGGAACTCAGAAATGTAGTAATCAATGAGGAAAATGATACATTTCAAGAGAACAAGAGCATATTGGTGAAATGGATAGTCATGATGGATGAACATAACTGTAAGAAGTGTTACATTTTGGTAGAACAGAGATGCAACTTGAATTAAGTAGGATAAGCTAGGATTAGCAGAAACAAGGAAATGCGGGCGGGGGGGGTGGGATTCATGTGCACAGATCTTTGGAAGTTGGTTGATTTTAAAAATGGGGTCCATAATTTTATTAATACAAAAATAGTACACAAAAGCAAAGAAGTTATGCTAAACACTTAAAAAGCACTGGCTGTGCTAAAGTGTTCTGTTCAGTTCTGGGTACCATGCTTTAAGAAAACTGACAAGGCTTTGAAGAGAGCATGGAAGAGGTTTACTAAGATGGTACGGGGGTGAAGGACTTCAACTGCATGGAAACTTGGGAAGCACGGAGTACTCCATTTGAGTAGGAAGATTTGAATAAGATGTTCAAAATAACAAAGGGTTTCAATAGAGTTAATAAGGGCAAACTTTCTTCAGTGGCAGAGGTCAGAGATTCGTTCCTGCCAATCTCAGGACATACCATTTAGTTCAATTTGCATCTTTTCACTCCTTGTACTAAAATGCAACACTTCTAACTTGACAAAGAAATAAAGACGACCTGAGAAATCTTTTATTTTTACATCGCAAGTTCTGATCTGAAAGGATGATGGAATTGGATTTAGTTCTGACTTTTTAAAAAAGATAAAAATCACACAACACCAGGTTATCGTCCAACAGGTTTATTTGGAGGCACTAGCTTTCAAAGCGCTGCTGCTTCATTGGGTGGTTCATCCAAGGAACATCTTGATAAAGGGCCTCTACCCGAAATGTTGTGGGCCATTTCCACACTGTAGGGAATCTGATCTAATCTAGTCTAATCTAATCATATGCCCAATTACCTTCTATCTCCAGTCACACCCTCCAGGTGAAGCAATGATTTTAGTTTATTTCACATTTTAGTTTATTGTTATCACGTTCCGAGATACAGTGAAACATATTTTTTGTGTGCTAACCAGAGAAATCATACCTTACATAACTACATCAGGGTAATTGAACAGAATGCAGAATATTGTGTTCCAGCAACAGTGAAGGTGCAGCAAAAAATCAATTCTAATGGATGTGGTCAGTTTATAAGTCTGATAACAGCAGAGAAGAAGCTGTTCTTGAATCTTTTGGTATTTCAAACTTCTGTATCTGTTGCCCAATAGAAGAGAATATAACCAGGGTTGGAGGGGGTCTTTGATTATGTTGGCTGTTTTCCCAGGTAGTGGAAAGTGTAGACTGGATCAATAGAAGAAAGGCTGGTTTACGTGATGAATTGGACTGCATTCATGACTCTCTGTAATTCCTTAGGGTCTTGGGAACAGCAGCTGTCAAACTACACTTTGATGCATCCAGATAAGATGCTTTCTATGGTGCACCTACAAAAGAATTTGTAAGAGTCATTGTGGATGTGCCAAATTTCAATAGTCTTCTCAGGAAATTGAGGCACTGGTGTGCTTTCTTGACTGTAGCATCGATGTGTGTGGACCAGGACAGATTGGCGATATTTCCACCTGGGAACTTAAAGCTCTTGACCATCTCCACCTCAGCACCATTGATACAGATAGAGGTGTGTCCTCCACTTTGCTTTCTGAAGTCAATGACCATTCCTTTGTTTTGCTGACATTGAGGGAGAGATTGTTGTCTTTAGACCATGCCAATAAGCTTGCAGTCTCTTTCCTGTATGCTGCCTAGTCGTCGTTTGAGATTCAACCCACTATAGTTCCCATCAGCAAGCTTGTAAATGGTATTGGAGCTGAATTTGTTCACACAGTTGTGACTGTGCAGGGAGTGCAACGAGGGGCTGAGTACGCAGCCTTAATGGGCACTTGTGTTGAGGATTATTGTGGAGGAATTGATGTCACCTATCCTTGCTGATTGTGGTCTGCGGGTCAGGAAATCAAGGATCCAGTTGCAGAGGGAGGAGCCGATACCTAGGTTTCTGAGTTCAGAGGATTTTGGCGGCGGAGCTAAGTCAATGAACAGGAATCTGGCATAGGTGTCCTTGTTATCCAGATGTTCCAGGGCTGAGCGTAGCCCCAGGAAGATGGCATCTGCTGTGGACCTATTCCCTCAGTAGGCAAATTTTATTGGATCAAGGCAATCTGGGAGGCTGGTGTTGATATGTGTCATTCATCGAAGAGTGTGGTGCTGGAAAAGCACAACCGGTCAGACAGCTTTTCATCAGGAAGAGCTTATGGTCAATGTCGATTCTCCTGCTTGTCGGATGCTGCCTGACTGGCTGTACTTTTCTAGCACCACACTCTGACTCTGATCTCCAGCATCTACAGTGCTACTTTCGGCACAGCCAACCATTCTCATTCATTCACTCACTCAGTCTCCATTCATCACCTATCTAGCTTATCATCTTCCATGGTATACTGTCAACAATTGCATTATCCCTCTCTCTCGCATGCGCGCACTCTCTCTCCATAACTGTTGACTCCTCCCTTCCCCTTCCCACCCCTGTCATTCACAGAAATGCTATCTTTTCGTAGCTGCTTCAAGTTCTCCAGAAGGGTGACTGGACTTAGAACATAGAACACAGAAAAGTACAGCACAGAGCAGGGCGTTAGGCCCACGATGTGCCGAGATTTAATCCTAATGTAAAATATAGTTACTTAACCTATGCACCCCTCAACTCACAGCTATCCATGTGCATGTCCACCAGTCACTTAAATGTCCCCAATTACTTCACTTCCACCACCACCGCTGGCAACGCATTCCATGCATTCATAACTCTCTGCATAAAGAACCTACCTCTGATGTCTCCTTTATACTTTCCTCCTAATATCTTCAGTCTATGACTTCTCCTACTAGTCAATCCTGCCCTGGGGAAAAGTCTCTGGCTAGTGACTCTATCTATCCCTCTTATTACTTTGTACACCTTGATCAGGTCTCATCTCTTCCTCCTTCTCTCCAGAGAGAAAAGTCCGAGCTTATTCAACCTTTCTTCATAAGTTGGAGATGCTGGTGTTGGACTGGGGTGTACAAAGTTAAAAATCACACAACACCAGGTTATAGTCCAACAGGTTTAATTGGAAGCACACTAGCTTTCAGAACGAGGCTCCTTCATCAGGTGATAGTGATGAAGGTCACCTGATGAAGGAGCGTTGCTCCGAAAGCTAGTGTGCTTCCAATTAAACCTGTTGGACTATAACCTGGTGTTGTGTGATTTTTAACTTTCTTCATAAGGCAAGCCCTCCAGTCCAGGCAGCGTCCTGGTAAACCTCCTTTGCACTCTCTCCTAAGCCTCTGTATCTTTCCTATAGTAGGGCGACCAGAACTGGACACAATATTCCAAGTGTGGTCTCACCAGGGACTTGTAGAGCTGCAGCAAAACCTCGTGGCTCTTACACTCAATCCCCCAGTTAATGAAAGCCAAAACGCCATATGCTTTCTTAACAATCATATCCACATGGGTGGCAACTTTGAGGGATCTATGTACTTGCACACTCGGATCCCTCTGTTCCTCCATACTGGCGAGAATAACTGCCTTGAAAAGTTAAGGATTTAACGGGCCCCGTGCCCCCCCCCCCCCCCCCCCCCCACCACCAAACTTGTGGACAGATCTTGTTCTTAGTCAAATTTTCCTACTTGATTTCTCATACCTTCCTGAAAGTGACTCTTGGCCGAATGGCGATTGGTGGACATCCAGGTGGCCACAAATTGGCTGCATATCTGTACCTCCATCCTGCTCCCCTGGAGAATGTAGGGATGGCTCTTTGTCAGCATTGGTTATTGCATACTGCCCAGAAGACAAAACACACTGAAGTTGTCCCTCCCTAGCCTCAAATACTTTAGGTCAAATGTCAGAACAACTCTGACATTCCCCCACTCATCATCCATAACTGTGCTAAAATCAGCTAACTCCATTTCATACTCAACATGTGGCAATGTTTTGGTGGTGTATTTATACTTATGTTTGTACTTTGTTCTTAAAAGTGCCTTTGGACATTTTCTAGCTAAACATGTTATTTAAAAATCTTGTTTTTTTTCAGGAGAGCAGTCAAATTGAGAAACCACCTACATTAACTGGGTGGGGCTTTGCTGTTATATAGGCAAATGAAGGACAAGGGATCAACTTCCCAAGCCTACATTAATTAACTTTGCTCCTTTATCTTGAGTCCACCTTTTGCTAAATGTCGAAGGCACCTATTCTTGGTAAAGACTGCAACTGGCTGCAGTATATTTGGAATTTTTAGGCATTGCTACACCGGGTCTAGTTAACAATTGGAATGTTTTTACAGAAAGCTGGATAAATAATAATGAGAACAGCACCAGAACTGGTTTCAGACACAGTGAATGATCCACTCCTCCCAAAATTGCAGTTTTTGTTTCTTTAGGAACATGTAAAAACATGCACTCAGAGAGAGAAGTTAACCCTGGCCAGTGATCAACCATGTGAATGAACAGCTTATTATATACCAGCACCTTCTGACTCATGCCTTGCCAAAGATCTGCTACAGTAATAATCATCAGGATCCATGTGCTTCTACCCTGTCTGCTTTGTTGTCATGAAAAGCATATTCAGTTTTCTAGATAATATGCAGGTAACAAGCATTAGAACTGGAAGACCTGTGACCAAGGTACATGTGTTCAAGAGTGTGTTGCTGGAAAAGCACAGCAGGTCAGGTAGTATCTGAGGAGCAGAAGAATCAACGTTTCGGGCATAAGCCCTTCCTCAGGAATGTTATTCCTGAGGAAGGGCTTCTGCCCAAAACGTCAATTCTTCTGCTCCTCGGATACTGCCTGACCTGCTGTGCTTTTCCAGCGGCACACTCTCAACTCTGATCTCCAGCATTTGCAGTCCTCACTTTTTCCCCACTTTAAAAAGCATGGGCTCTTCAACCAGCCTGAACTGTTATATGAGCTTTGTTGAATAAAAAGCCTTGAGGATCTTTTGAGGTTATTGACGGTGGTATTAGCTTTGACATTTCAATTCTCTAATTTTGGGCTAGATGCCAGCTCGTTCCATAGAGTAATAGACGATAGAAGCAGGAGTATGTCTGCTTGTTCCACCACTCGATGTGGTCATGGTTTTTGCTCTATCGCAATGCCATACTCTCGCCCTCTCCACATACTCCCGATACTTTTTAGGGTTTAACAAATTATTTCTTTCTCAAATATATTCCATGACTTGGCCTTCACAACCTTATGTGGAGAGAATACCAACTTAGTTCAGTTTATGTAACAGCACTTGAACACCAAATTCCTTTCCATGGTGAGGTGGAGTGACACAAGTACTCAATAGGAACAGGGCAACACAATGGTCTGACTCAGTCACACTACAAAAGCTACTGGGAGAAAGAGATGACTGCAGATGCTGGAGATTAGAGTCAAAGGTGTGGTGCTGGAAAAGCACAGCCAGTCAGAAATATTTACATTCCCTGATGACGAGCTTGCGTTCGAAACATCAACTCTCCTGCTCCTCGGGTGCTGCCTTAACAGCACCAGTCTACAAACACCACTGATGAGATTTGCCTTCTGTCCAAGAAACTAGGAGTAATAGTTATGATTTGACATTATTGAACTTTGTGTTGAGGTCAGTAGGTTGTAAAGTGATTAGTTGAATGATAAGATGTACCTCAAGCTTCCACTGAGCTTATTTATAGGGGTGTGGAGACCAAGAATAGAGGACAGAATGGGAGTGATGGAGAATTAAAATGATCAGTGATCTGAGCTCAGAGGCATGCTTACAGACTGGAGAGAGAAGGTCTGTGGTTGGTTTCTCCAAAGTAGACTAATGGAATTCTTCAGTACAAGAAGAATTAAGCATAAAAGCAAGAATGTCTAGCTTCCTCCCAAGTTATGCAGGGCATTGTGTGACCCACACCTTGAATACTGTGTGCAGATTTTGTCCTTTTTAAAAAGAATGGAAATACATCCGAGGTGTTTCAGAGGAGGTTTTCTAGTTTGACACCTGGAAGGTTATGAGGCTAGATTGGGCACAGTGCGCTTATTTCCACTGGGAGTATTAGAAGAGCAAAGGGTGACTTGATTGAAGTTCATAAGATCCTGTATGGTCTTCACAACCAGGTGAATGTGGAAAGTCTATGTGCTCTTGTGTGTGTCTGAATTGGGGGGCACTGTAAAAATTAAGGATCGCCCTATTATAACAGAGATAAGGAAAACTGATTTCTCTCACTTGTGAGACTTAAGAAACACTGTGCCTCAGAAAGCCATGGTGGTGGGGTCATTGAATGTGTTTAAGACAGAAGTTTATAAATTCTTGTTAATCAAGGTTTTTGGGATTAGATTTGGATTTGTAATTCAAAACAGAAACAGTTCAACCATCATCTTATTGAGTGACGGAGCAACCTGAAGACTTGTATCTGCTGCTAATTCATTTGTTTGTCTGTCTGCTTGTATGTGTTCCATCGTGAGCAATGAATACAGAATACTAACAAATAGAGGTGGGTGTTACAGCAAGCAACAGAATATAAGGATGTCTCAAGGTGGAGTAGCCTCAGACGATATATGAAATTACTGAAACTTATCGGTGGTCACAGCTGCAAGGCCATTATCGTGGATTCAATTCCACAGAACGGCCTATGGCTGCAACATTGATCCTGTGGCAGACAAGGCTTTGCATCAAAGACAGCAGGGAGGATAAGCAGGATTTAAATAATGGAGACTCTGCCCTTCCTCTTGCCCCAGTCTGTCACCAGGACACTGCCATCGATGACCTGCTGGATTTTGCTCACGACCTGGGCCCATCTACCACCAATGGGATTCCTGGCATAAAAGCTCGAGAGGCCAGTGAATTGGCAACACTGATGGGCAAGTGGCACTAATATACAGGTAGTGCTGACAGGGAGGTGGCGCTGACATATAGGTAGTGCTGACAGGGAGGTGGCACCTGCATTACTCACCTGGCTGTAGCAAGATTGCCCAGAGATACTGCCCATTGCTCAACCAATACAGGTCAGACTGCACGAGGGTGACTTGTTTCCTCCTGTAAACTGAATAAAGCAACTGGTACTTTACAACAATCCTTTTATTTCCAGATTATTTTTGCAAATTGAATCCAAATTCACAACCTGGCCCAGTGAGGTTTGAATTCCCCTTTGTTCAGCTTATCAACCCAGACACCTTGTTTCACATAATCAGTAATCATAATCACATAACCTGGGTCACATAACTTCTACACCAGCTGCCCTGATACCAACCAGTAAGACGACGACTACTGAGAGTGCCACACTTAGCACTTAAGTAGAATTTACTTGCTATTTTCTGATTCCAAATAGTTTCTGTGGCTACACATAAACCACCCTTTTTAAAGTAATGCTGAGGTACTGTATTTTGGATGACATGTGAAACTGAGGCCCTACCTTTATTTTGCATGTGTGACCAATCCCATCTGCTATTCTTAAAAAAAGCAGGGAGGTAACATTCTGGCCTGCAACCAACATTAGCAATGCTGCTCATCCATCCTTATCTCATTAATGTTTTCGCATTCTTATTGTGTTTGGCTGCTGTGTATCCTGACCAAATGATAAATGCAGTACTGAAATGAAAAACCTCTTTCATGATGTGCATTGGGACAATTTGTAAAATGGAAAATGATTTAAGCATGTTGAATATAGTGTAAGGTTGGGCGGGGCACAGCGGCCTTGGTCGTCATTAAACAGTAGAAGCCCACCTTTGTGAGCTTGAACAAGTTTCTCAGGCAGTTAGCTGAACTGCCCTGAAGGCCCATGGTGGGCTTGGGATCTCCGTTAGGATGGCTTTAAGGGCACTGTAAGTTGTCCTGAGCATCCCAGTGTAACCTGAGGGCTCAGGTTCTGGCAGGTAATCACTGTCCAATGATCACCCCTTGATAAGAGAATGAGTCATCGACATGTCCAGCACGGAAACAGATCCTTCGGTCCAACGTCCAGGCCGACCAGATATCCCAACCCAATCTAGTCCCACCTACCAGCACCCGGCCCAAATCCCTCCAAACTCTTCCTATTCATATACCCTTCCAAATTCCTCTTAAATGTCGCAATTGTACCAGCCTCCTCCATATCCTCTGGCAGTTCATTCCATACATGTATCACCCTCTGCGTGAAAAAGTTGCCCCTTAGGTCTCTTTTATATCTTTCCCCTCTCACCCTAAACCTATGCCCTCTAGTTCTGGACTCCCCAACCCCAGGGAAAAGACTTTGTCTATTTATCCTATCCATGCCCCTCATAATTTTATAAACCTCTGCAAGGTCACCCCTCAGCCTCTGACACTCCAGGGAAAACAGCCCCAGTCTGTTCAGCCTCTCCCTGTAGCTCAAACCCTCCAACCCTGGCACCATCCTTGTAAATCTTTTCTGAACCCTTTCAAGTTTCACAACATCTTTGCGATAGGAAGGAGACCAGAAGTGCACCCAATATTCCAACAGTGGCCTAACCAATGTCCTGTACAGCTGCAACATGACCTCCCAACTCCTGTACTCAATACTCTGACCAATAAAGGAAAGCATACCAAATGCCTTCTTCACTATCCTATCTACCTGCGACTCCACTTTCAAGGAGCTATGAACCTGCACTTCAAGGTCTCTTTGTTCAGCAACACTCTCTAGGACCTTACCATTAAGTGTATAAGTCCTGCTAAAATTTGCTTTCCCAAAATGCAGCACCTCGCATTTATCTGAATTAAACTACATCTGCCACTTCTCAGCCCATTGGCCCATCTGATCCAGATCCTGTTGTAATCATCGCTGTCCACTAAACCTCCAACTTTGGTGTCATTTGCGCACTTACTAACTATACATCTTATGCTTGCATCCAAATCATTTATGTAAATGACAAAAAATAGAGGACCCAGCACCGTTCCTTGCTCATCAGTCTCCTATGGGGAAGCTTGTCGATCACCTTACTGAAGTCCATATAGATCACATCTACTGCTCTGCCCTCATCAATCTTCTTTGTTACTTCTTCAAAAACCTCAATCAAGTTTGAGAGACATGATTTCCCACGCACAAAGCCATGTTGACAATCCCGAATCAATCCTTGCCTTTCCAAATACATGTACATCCTGTCTCTCGGGATTCCCTCCAACAACTTGCCCACCACTGAGGTCAGGCTCACTGGTCTATAGTTCCCTGGCTTGTCTTTACTGCCCTTCTTAAACAGTGGCACCACGTTTGCCAACCTCCAGTCTTCCGGCATCTCACCTGTGACTATCGATGATACAAATATCTCAGCAAGAGGCCCAGCAATCACTTCTCTAGCTTCCCACAGAGTTCTCTGGTACACCTGATCAGGTCCTGAGGATTTATCCACCTTTAACCATTTCAAGATATCCAGCATTTCCTCCTCTGTAATCTGGACATTTTGCAAGATGTCACCATCTATTTCCCTACAGTCTATATCTTCCATATCCTTTTCCACAGTAAATACTGATGCAAAATATTCATTTAGTATCTCCCCCATTTTCTGTGGCTCCACACAAAGGCTGCCTTGCTGATCTGTGAGGGGCCCTATTCTCTCCCTAGTTACCCTTTTGTCCTTAATGTATTTGTAAAAGCCCTTTGGATTCTCCTTAATTCTATTTGCCAAAGCTATCTCATGTCCCTTTTTGCCCTCCTGATTTCTCTCTTAAGTATACTCCTACTTCCTTTATACTCTTCTCAGGATTCACTCGATCTATCCTGTCTATACCTGACATATATTTCCTTCTTTTTCTTAATCAAACCCTCAATTTCTTTAGTCATCTAGCATTCCTATACCTACCAGCCTTCCCTTTCACCCTAACAGGAATATACTTTCTTTGGATTCTCATTTCTGAAGGCTTACCATTTTCCAGCTGTGCCTTTACCTGAGAACATCTGCCTCCAATCAGCTTTCGCAAGTTCTTGCCTAATACCATCAAAATTAGCCTTTCTGCAATTTAGAACTTCAACTTTTAGATCTGGTCTATCCTTTTCCATCACTATTTTAAAACGAATAGAATTATGGTGACTGGCCCCAAAGTGCTCCCCTACTGACACCTCAGTCACCTGCCCTGCCTTATTTCCCAAGAGTAGGTCAAGTTTTGCACCTTCTCTAGTAGGTACATTCACATACTGAATCAGAAATTTTTCTTGTACACACTTATCAAATTCCTCCCCATCTAAACCTTTAACACTATGGCAGTCCCAGTCGATGTTTGGAAAGCTAAAATCCCCTACCATAACCACCCTATTATCCTTACAGATAGCGGAGATCTCCTTACAAGTTTGTTTCTCAATTTTCCTCTGACTATTAGGGGGACTATAATACAATCCCAATAAGGTGATCATCCCTTTCTTATTTCTCAGTTCCACCCAAATAACTTCCCTGGATGTATTTCCGGGAATATCCTCCCTCAGCACAGCTGTAATGTAATGAGAACATTAGTAAATAAATTGAAAAGCAGTTGAAGTGGCTAATACTCATCTTGTATCCTTCAAAATAGAGGCCTAGTACAACCTGTCCAAATATTGCTGCTTTATTCCCCACTGGGGATAGGATCAGGCAAACTGCATTTCAAGTTCATGATCGAGTATGAGTGAAAGTCTTAACCAGTCTGTTAAAAGCACAATGCAAGAATGATTTACAAACCTACGCTACAGAAGACCCTCTTAACTCAGACAGGTAGCTTTGAAATGATCTTCTCAGAGAAAGCAAGTTCAGAGCAAATGCAGCTCTTATACAAGCAAGATACCA
Source organism: Chiloscyllium punctatum (assembly GCF_047496795.1). Lineage (NCBI taxonomy): Eukaryota > Metazoa > Chordata > Chondrichthyes > Orectolobiformes > Hemiscylliidae > Chiloscyllium > Chiloscyllium punctatum. The sequence continues at coordinate 52,365,696 of NC_092757.1, forward strand.
GAGGAGTTGCATAACTGCTGGGAAAGAGTCAACACCTTCGGGGATTTGAGGGGAACAGGATGGAAGAGAAGTGGGGTACTATCAGCAGCAGAGAGACTGTGTGTGAACACTGAGGGCATAGCGCCGTTTACACTCCTCCACGCCCACCCTGACCCAGGCAAGTGATTCATTCAGCACTAAGAAAGGAATAAATGCTATTGTTTCATACAAACCAGTTGTGTCACAATGGTGGTTATGAATCATTTATGCCCTGAGCTTTAAATTTAATAAGCAGCAAGTGTTTGTCAGACCCAGCAGGCAATGCATCACGTCAGGCAATCCAACACTAGCCCAACCTGCACCAGCCCCAGCCCCAGTCCCAGTAGGTGCAGCCAGACTGTGTCACAGGAAGCTGAACTGTTAGTTACGATGTGGAGGAGCCGGCGTTGGACTGGGGTGGACAAAGTTAAAAATCACACAACACCAGATTATAGTCTAACAGGTTCATTTGGAAGCACTAGCTTTCAGAGCACTGCTCCTTCAGTTGTTATTTTGATGCACCTAACCAACCTGGAAATGAGTGAAGAGTGAGTCCTGTCTCTGTAGATGGCCAGCACAATCCTTGATTCCAAGCCTCTGAAGAGTGACTTTGGAGACATGTGCGCAGCTCACTCCAGGGTAATAGGCTGTTGTTGCAGTCCCAGCAATGGGCACAATTTTGGGTGTGTGTGTATATACACCTTGTCACAAGCTGTTCTCAGTTCTTCCGAACGCTGCTCTAATAAGCTGTAAAACCTGTGGAGAAAAAGATCTTTGGCAAGGGAAGTGGTCTGACAGCCAAGGCTATAATGGAGTTTGTCCTGAATTACCTGGGGCTACACTTAGTCCCCATGTTGTGGCATTCTATTTGTATTTAATACCCAATGACCTCTCCCTTTCTCCTGGATATACCCTGGCCCCAAATCCCCCCCTGGCCAATACCCAGATAGGTGGTGGAACTGGGATTGTGATTTGTCTATGAATGGTGGCATAAGGACGTGGCTCCTGAGTTCCGAAAATCAGGTCCGAGCTTTCTTGAAGAAGTGAATTTTGAAGCTACCTGTCTGAGTTAAGAGGAACTTCTGTATCTTAGGTTTGTAAATCATTCTTGCTTCACGCTTTCTGATATTAGGTCAATAGTTCAGCTGACCTCAACTGGTTCCCCTATTGACTTTGTGACAGACTCAATGTCAGAACACGAGGTTGGAATGAGCATCTGAGCCTGTGTTGAAACTCCTCTCCAATTTGCCGAGCTGTGAGCAATGGTTCAGGGTGTGTGTTGAGCCAGACTGGTTCAGTAAGTTTGACTCAGTAAGGCAGGGCTGGATGTTTCTGAGTTTTGCATAGACTATCGATTCAGAAGGAAGATATGAAAATGATGGGCAGGAAAGGATTGCCTGATCTATCAAGTATGCTGCTTACTCGTGATGCCTCAAGCAAGATGACAAGACTCTTCTTACCCACACAAATGTAATTGCTGGGGTGATGTACAAAGCTAGAAAATTGTGATAGAATACTGCAGCACAAAGATGCTGCAAGATGCAGTGTAACAATCTTCCCAATGAGACTCCTTGAACAGTTCCTTCCAAACTCGTGACCTCCTCCATCTTGAAAGACAAAGATAATAGACTCATCCAAGCACTGTCATCTACAAACTCTCTTCCAAGTTACACAACATTCGGAATTCTTCACTGTTTCTGTGTTAAAACCTGGAACTCTCTCTTCCTAATAGCACTGAGAGTGTACTGTACTGCATGGGCTGTGAAGGCATCTCACACGACTAGGGATGGGCAACAAATGCTGGCTCAGCCATAAGTGCCCATATATCACAAAAATGAATAGAATACAGAAGGCCATTCAGCCCATTGTGGGCTTCTGCATCTATCTGAAAGTGCTCCATAATCAGATCTACAGCCCTGTGTTTCCATAACCATGCAAATTTTTCATACATAAACCTAATGACTAGACTTTTACAACTGGAGAGTTTCACTCTGACTAGAACCATCTTTAGGATAAGAGGCTCATGTTTTGTCACTCAGAGAATTCATTGCGATGTATTTTTTTTATTGACTGTCTTTTGAGTCATACCACACATGATATTAAATTCTTTTTCACTTACATAGTGAGAGAGAAGCACTGCCCTAGTGCAACAGAAGTGAATAAACGCTGCAAAACCCATTCAACTGTCCTCGTAAGGACTCCCTTGTTCCACTCTCCCCTCCCACGACTGCTGCTGCTGCACTTGGATGCAGCTGCATTTAAGCTGCTGCATTTGGATAACTCTCTGTCTCTGTACTCAACTTCTCTCAACCTGACAAGACTCAGACTAACAATGAAACTTCACAGTAACTAAAATTGTGGTTTGCCAAGGGCACTCTTGGAATAGGACATAGGCCTCTCTGCTGCAAGATCCACAGCCACCGCAACATCTGCATTAATCACTGATGTCACAGCAGAGAGAAACTATGGACTACAGATCGAGTGGGTCGGTTGGAGAGACAGATAGAAACAATGAGGAATTTGCAACAGCAACAGTATGTGATGGATGGCAGTTATAGGAAGGGGGGAAAGTCTCAGATACAGTCACATAGATGGGTTAACTCCAGGAAGGGTAAGAGGCTAGTGCAGGAGTCTTTTGTGGATATACCCATTTCAAACAGGCATGGTGTTTTGGAAAATGTAGGGGGTGATGGATTCTCAGGGGAATGTAGCACAAACAGCCAAGTTTCTGGTATTGAGACTGGCTCGAATGCACCGAGGGGAATGTCGGCTCCCAAGAGATCAATTGTGTTAGGGGATTCTGTAGTCAGAGGTACAGGCAGACGTTTCTGTGGCCAGCAGAGAAAAAGCAGAATGGTGTGTGTTTCCCTGGTGCCAGGATCAAGGATGTCTCAGAGAGGGTGCAGAATGTTCTCACGGGGGAGAGGGGCCAGCAGGGGGTCATTGTCCACATTGGAACCAATGACATTGGAAGGGAAAAGGTTGAGATTCTGAAGGGCGATTACAGAGAGTTAGGCAGAAATTTAAAAAGGAGGTCCTCAAGGGTAGTAATAACTGGATTACTCCCAGTGCTACGAGCTAGTGAGGGCAGGAATAAGAGGATAGAGCAGATGAATGCATGGCTGAGGAGCTGGTGTATGGGAGAAGGATTCACATTTTTGGATCATTGGAATTTCTTTTGGGGTAGAAGTGGCCTGTACAAGAAGGACGGATTGCACCTAAATTGGAAGGGGACTAATATACTGGCAGGGAGATTTGGTAGAACTGCTTGGGAGGATTTAAACTAGTAAGGTGGGGGGGGGAGGGGGTGGGACCCAGGGAGATAGTGAGGAAAGAGATCGATCTGAGAACAGAATTGACTCAAACAGTCAGGGCAGGCAGGGACAAGGTAGGACTAATAAATTAAATTGCATTTATTTCAATGCAAGGGGCCTAACAGGGAAGGCAGATGAACTCAGGGCCTGGTTAGGAACATGGGACTGGGATATCATAGCAATTACAAAAACATGGCTCAGGGATAGGCAGGACTGGCAGCTTAATGTTCCAGGATACAAATGCTACAGGAAGGACAGAAAGGGAGACAAAAGAGGAGGGGAACTGGCATTTTTGATAAGGAATAGCATTAAACCTGTGCTCAGGGAGGATGTTCCCGGAAATACATCCAGGGAAGTTATTTGGGTGGAACTGAGAAATAAGAAAGGATAATCACTTTATTGGGATTGTATTATAGACCCCCCCAATAGTCAGAGGGAAATTGGGAAACAAACTTGTAAGGAGATCTCCGCTATCTGTAAGAATAATAGGGTAGTTATGGTCAGGGATTTTAACTTTCCAAACATCAACTGGGACTACCATAATGTTAAGGGTTTAGATTGAGAGGAATTTGTTAAGTGTGTACAAGACAATTTTCTGATTCAGTATGTGGATGTACCTACTAGAGAAGGTGCAAAACTTGACCTACTCTTGGGAAATAAGGCAGGGCAGGTGACTGAGGTGTCAGTGGGGGAGCACTTTGGGGTCAGCGACCATAATTCTAATCGTTTTAAAATAGTGATGGAAAAGAATAGACCAGATCTAAAAGTTGAAGTTCTAAATTGGAGAATGGCCAATTTTGATGGTATTTCGAAAGCTGATTGGAGGTAGATGTTCTCAGGTAAAGGCACAGCTGGAAAATGGGAAGCCTTCATAAATGAGATAACAAGAGTTCAGAGAAAGTATATTCCTGTCAGGGTGAAAGGGAAGGCTAGTAGGTATAGGGAATGCTGGATGACTCAAGAAATTTAAGGTTTGGTTAAGAAAAAGAAGGAAATAAATGTCAAGTGCTGGATGTCTTGAAACGGTTAAGGGTGGATAAATCCCCAGGACCTGATCAGGTGTACCCGAGAACTCTGTGGGAAGCTGGAGAAGTGATTGCTGGGCCTTTTGCTGAGATATTTGTATCATCGATAGTCACAGGTGAGGTGTCGGAAGACTGGAGGTTGGCTAACGTGATGCCACTGTTTAAGAAGGGCAGTAAAGACAAGCCAGGGAACTATAGATCAGTGAGCCTGACCTCGGTGGTGGGCAAGTTGTTGGAGGGAATCCTCAGGGACAGGATGTACATGTATTTGGAAAGACAAGGACTGATTTGGGATAGTCAACATGGCTTTGTGTGTGGAAAATCATGTCTCACAAACTTGACTGAGTTTTTTGAAGAAGTAACAAAGAAGGTTGATGAGGGCAGAGTAGTAGATGTGATCTATATGGACTTCAGTAAGGTGTTCGACAAGGTTCCCCATGGGAGACTGATTAGCAAGGTTAGATCTCACGGAATACAAGGAGAACTAGCCATTTGGATACAGAACTGGCTCAAAGGTAGAAGAGAGAGGGTGGTGGTGGAGGGTTGTTTTTCAGGCTGGAGGCCTGTGACCAATGGAGTGCCACAAGGATCGGTGCTGGGTCCTCTACTTTTTATCATTTACATAAATGATTTGGATGTGAGCATAAGAGGTACAGTTAGTAAGTGTGCAGATGACACCAAAATTGGAGGTGTAGTGGACAGTAAAGAGGGTTACCTCAGAGTACAACAGGATCTGGACCAGATGGGCCAATGGGCTGAGAAGTGGCAGATGGAGTTTAATTTAGATAAATGCGAGGTGCTACATTTTGGGAAAGCAAATCTTAGTAGGACTTATACACTTAATGGTAAGGTCCTAGGGAGTGTTGCTGAACAAAGAGACCTTGGAGTGCAGGTTCATAGCTCCTTGAAAATGGAGTTGCAGGTAGATAGGATAGTGAAGAAGGCATTTGGTATGCTTTCCTTTATTGGTCAGAGTATTGATTACAGGAGTTGGGAGGTCATGTTGCGGGTGTACAGGACATTGGTTAGGCCATTGTTGGAATATTGCATGCAATTCTGGTCTCCTTCCTATCAGAAAGATGTTGTGAAACTTGAAAGGGCTCAGAAAAGATTTACAAGGATGTTGCCAGGGTTGGAGGGTTTGAGCTACAGGGAGATGCTGAACAGGCTGGGGCTGTTTTCCCTGGAGCGTCGGAGGCTGAGGGGTGACCTTATAGAGATTTACAAAATTATGACGGGCATGGATAGGATAAATAGACAAAGTCTTTTCCCTGGGGTCAGGGAGTCCAGAACTAGAGGGCATAGGTTTAGGGTGAGAGGGGAAAGATATAAAAGAGACCTAAGGGGCAACATTTTCACGCAGATGGTGATACGTGTATGGAATCCTCCACCAGAGGATATGGTGGAGGCTGGTACAATTGCGACATTTAAGAGGAATTTGGATGGGTACATGAATAGGAAGGGTTTGGAGGGATATGGGCCGGGTGCTGGTAGGTGGGACTAGATTGGGTTGGGGCAGGTTGGACCAAAAGGTCTGTTTCCATGCTGTACATCTCTATGTCTTCACCTCCTAGCCCCATCAGCATTGCAGTGTGAGGCTAGGGAACAAGGGAAGGGAAGACGATTGGACTCCCAGAAGGCACTGAGAAAGTCCTTCCCATCTATGAATCAAATTTTAAACTTGTGTACGAATACAAATTATTGGCCAAGAGGAAGGTGACAGAGAGAAACTATGAAGAACAAGTATTCTCATTGGCAGGAAGTGGCAAACAGTGATTCCTGATGAAGGGCTTATGCCTGAAGCATCAATTCTCCTGCCCTTCGGATGCTGCTTGACCTGCTGTTCTTTTCCAGCACCACACTTTCGACTCTGATCTCCAGCATCTGCAGCCCTCACTTTCTCCCAGAGGGATCGATATGACAGACTCAACCATTCATTATATTTATCGATGAATTTGATCAGACAGAAAGCCCCATCCCCAAATTAGCTGATCACAGAGAGCCAGACAAGCATTTCTGCGTAGATGAAAGCATAACGTTACAGAAGATATTGATAGATTAAGTGAATTTAGGACAAATTGATTCCAATATGAGCAAATGTGGACATTATCCAATTTGGAGAAAGTGATGACTGTGCCTGCCTCTTTGTTGGGGGCATGGAATAGTCCATCTTCCGCAGTTATACTGGCACCACCCCCCACCTGTTCCTCCACTATATCAATGACTGGATTGGCGCCACCTTTTGCTTCCACAAAGAGGTTGAACAGTTCATCAACTTTACCAACACCCTCTATCCCAACCTCAAGTTCACCTGGACCATCTCAGACACCTCCCTCCCCTTTCTGGACCTCTCCATCACCGTCTCCGGCAACCAACTAACCATGGACATCTACCTCAAGCCCACCGACTCCCACCCCACCTCCTGTAAAAGCGCCATCCCTTACTCCCAATTCCTCTGCCTCTGCTGCATCTGTTCCCAGGATGCCCAATTCCACCTTAGAAAATCCCAGGTGGCCTCCTTCTTCCACGATCACAATTTCCCTTCCCATGTGGTTGATGATGCCCTCCAGCGCATCTCCTCCACTTCACGTCCCACTGCCCTTGAACTCCACCCCTCCCAAAGCAACAAGGACAGAACATCCCTGGTCCTCACCTTCCACCCACCAACCTCCACGTGTTGCATCATCCTCCGCCACTTCCAGCCCTTCCAAACGGACCCCAGCACCAGAGATATATTTCCTTCCCAACCCCATCAGCATTCTGAAGAGACCATTCCCTCTGCGAGTCCCTCGGCAGGTCCAACCCACCCCCCCCCCCCCCCCCCCCCCACCGCCCTCCACCACCACCCCACTTCTCCGCAGGAAGTGCAAAGCGCCCACACCACTCCCCTCACCTCCGTCTAAGGCCCCAAAGGATCTTTCTACATCCATTGGAAACTCACCTGCACCTCTACCAATGTCATCCACTGCATCCATTGCATCCAGTGGGGTCTCCTCTACATCAGGGAGACAGGATGCCTTCATGTGGATCGTTTCAGATAACATCCTTGGGACACCCACACTCACCGACCCCACCACACCCCTGGCTGAACACTTCAACTCCCCCTCCTTCTGTCAATGACATGCAGGTCCTGGGCCTCCATCACCGCCAAACAAATACCACTCCAAGCCTGGAGGAAGAACGCCTCATATTCCACCTTGGAACCCTGCAACCACATGGGATAAATGTGGATTTCTACAGTTTCCCCATTTCTCGTCCCCTGACATTATCCCAGTCCCAAGCCTCCAACTTGGCACGCCCTCCTGACCTGTCCATCACCTTTCTCATCTATCTGCTCCAACAAACCCTCCCGACATATCGCTTTCTCCATCACCTTCATCTACCTATCGCTTTCTCAGCTATCTTACCCCCCAGCCCCACCCCCCCTCCTATTTATCTCTCGGCCTACTGGCCCACAAGCCTCATTCCTGATGAAGCGCTTATGCCCGAAATGTCAATTCTCCTGCTCCTCGGATGCTGCCTGACCTGCTGTGCTTTTCCAGCACCACAATCTCAACATTATCCACTTTGGTCCTAACATAAAGAAACAAAGTAGTTTCTAAATGCTAGACTTCGATGTGGTGTCCAGATTCAGAAAACATTAAAATGTCAGGTCTAGAAAATAATTTAAAAGACAAATTCACTTTAAGAATAGAATAGAAAGGGATACCAATCATGCTTCAGTTATACAAAGCCTTGTTTTGACAACACATAGCAAATCTTAGGAAGGGTAAAGGATAAAATCTGCAGCATAAATTCACCAGAATGATAGAACACCAAACGTGAAGCTACAAGGAAACATTACACAAATCAGGTCATAGTTCTTAGAATTTACAAGGTTAAGGGTGACTTGATCAAATGTTTCACTGATTGGGAAATCTAGGAAAGGATATGATAGGGTGTGGATAGTTTAAAAATTCCAGCTAGATCTTTCAGAAGTGAAATTCAGAAACACAAAGGTTGATAGAATTGAGATGTATTGGCCACAAACTGCAATTGATACGATATCAATGATTAATTTTCAATTTATATTCAGTACTTGTTCTCTGAATGTATTAATGACTATTAGGCAAAGATAAGGATGGAATTGAATTGCAAATTAGCCAGGATCCCACTGAATGGAGAAATAGGTTCGAGGAACAAAATTGTCTCCTGTTGTGATGTTCCTACAAGTTCAGAAGTGAAGGGAAATTTGATCATGGGATGAAGAGGACATTGGATGGGTGGCGGTGGGGAAGGAAGGAGGATCAAGGAATGGGGATTTCCGAGAGAAAAAAACAGTAGTTTTAAAGGTAGAGTGGCAGTGTGATGAAATCTATGAATTGATTTGGACTTGCGTGGGGGGAGGGAGTGAGGGAGTCTGGGCTATGAACTGGGACTGGCCAATAGAAATCACACTAAGAATGGAGCAAGATAGGGTGTGACGAGGCAGTAATTAGCTGAGTTGAATTCATCTTGTACTTTGTGGGCAAGACATATAAGGGCAATTTTCCTAGTTGCCCAGCAGACCCCAGTATTGTGGTTATACAGGAACAACTTGGCAGGAAATAGTCACTCAAATCATGATCACTATCAGTGAGTTGTAGAATTACTGCTGAATATGTCAAAATCATTACATCTATTGCATTACTGTTGTCATTTGGAGAATTTTAGCATTAGTGTCCATTGTCATGAAAATTTCATTGTGCTTCTGATAGATTTTTGGTGGAATTAGAATTTTGCTGTTTTCATGTGGGTTTGTCTATTCACCAGACCTGAAGGTATTTCATTAAAACTGTATTAGGAGTATCCACAAGATAATAGTGCAGCAGAGCTCTCTGCTATAAACTGCTCTAGTTCCATCCTCTAGCAGAGTAAGCTATGGCTATGACATAACTGCGACCTCATCTGTTACATAACAGGTGAGGTCGCAGTTACATCATAGCCACAGCTTACCTCAGAGTCTCACCCACATGTTCATTAAACCCCATGATTGTACTTACTGTTGTGTCAGAACTCTAGGAGCAACCTTGTGATGATGCCACGGTGCTACTCCACAATGGGCATAAATACCACAGTGTGGGAGAAGTTAGACACTTCTCGGTTGAAGTCTAACTGTGTGGTTGAATGCGAGAGACAAAAACACGTTCTGAGAAGCATGCGAAGTTGGCTGTCTATTATTAGGCAGTACAGCTAACAAACAGATGTTCAGTAATGTAACAGTAAGATTGTGACATGGTATATCAGGGAGAGCCTGAATAGGCTGGGGCTGCTTTCCCTGGAGCCCCAGGGAAAACAGCCTGAGGGCTATGGGGTAACCTTATAGAGGTAACCTTGAACGAGGGAATAACATTTCCCACCCTCCAATCAACTGATATGACTCCTGCAAAGATCATTGCCAAATACACAGCAATCTCTTCCCTCGCTTCCTGTAGTAACCTTGGGTATGCAATTTAGTTATTTTTCTGCTTGACATTACCTGTCTGTTCACCTCTATCCAGCTGTTCCTCCCCCTGTATCCGTCCATTTCTACTATCACTGTCTCTCCCTGTGTGTCCATTTCTCCCTGTGTCCTTCTCCATCTTTGTTGTGGTGCTGGAAACACAGAGCTGGTCAGGCAGCACCTGAGGAGCAGAAGAGTCGATGTTTCCAGCACGAGTTCTTCATTCTTCTCCATCTTTGTCTGTTAATCTCTAACTGTATCCACCTCAATCAGTGCACAGTCACATTTACTTGTCTCTATTTCTACCTCTGCCTGTCTCTTACCAAAACCTATTCTTCTGCTGTTTTTAATCTGTTGAGATTTCACAAGGTTTCACATTGTTTTACAATGCAACATTGTTCATTCTCACAGACAAGCAAATCAGTGTGCCACAATAATGTTTTGTACTGCTATAGTATGTAGGGTGTGCTAGCTTGAGTTTTTTACTATGTATCTGTCATTGGAGAATATACATTAAAAGTGTATAATTCTACATATACATATAAATATATTTGGGATTGTACCAGTGATACAGTATAGATGAATAGCATAAGGTAGGAAAAATGTATAAATAATTTTAATATTGTACAGATACTATAAATAACATATTAAAAAATTATAAATTGCACATTCTAAGGCAGCAATCTGACAACCAGAATAGGAATCCAGAGATAGACCTGTGTTATCGCTGACAGAAATTCATCAGGCATACTAGTCTGGGCTGGGAATAGGCTTTATTGGGAAATTTCCATTAGCTGTAACAGTAAAACAATGTACACGTGAACAAATGCATCAAGTATGACCACACCCCAGAATGTTATGACGAACTTGTAGGATGGGCGCTTGCCTGATGTATAAACTACCATGAGATTGTGGACATCATCCGGACTGACTTCCTGGAAAGGGTGTTCCTACCTTGATATAATGATTAAAATACTATGGTAAAGGCCAAGTGTGACGTGGCAGGATTACACCAGCACCTCTTAGCGCCTGAGTGCTGTGGTGCTAAAGTACATAGACCTGCAACTTGGTGATGAGGCTACAATCAATGTCAGGACTCTCGGATTAGAGGGTGAGAGAAATTCTGAATGACTCCTGCAGCAGGGCTGGCACATCTGGAAGACTGGAGTGAAATCAAAGTGTCATACAGCCATGACGCAGCCCGAGTTCAGTCCCCACCCCCACTCCCAGACTCCCATTTAATCTCCTGATTTGATGGAGTACCAGAAAGTGGCTAGAAGTGAGCTTGGTACTGGGGACAGGGAAGACCTGCTGAGGTCTTTATCCCAACCACATAAACATATACTGTTTATAACAGTGGCTGCTGTTCAAAATGTTATCCACTGCGATATCTTGATTGAAGTAATAAGGGGCTAAATAAACACAAATCCTGACTTTTTAATAAAGGACTAGTAGCTTAATGTTGCAGGATCCAAATGCTGAAGGAAGGATGGAAAGGGGGGGAGGGAAGGGTGCAAGAGAGGAGGGGGAGTGACGTTTTGATAATGATCTGGATGAAGGGACTGGGGGCATTCTAGCAAAGTTTGCCGATGATACGAAGTTAGGTGGACAGGCAGATAGTACTGAGGAAGTGGGGAGGCTGCAGAAGGATCTAGACAGTTTGGGAGAGTGGTCCAGGAAATGGCTGATGGAATTCAACGTGAACAAATGCGAGGTCTTGCACTTTGGAAAAAAGAATAAAAGCACAGACTACTTTCTAAATGGTGAGAAAATTCGTAAAGCCAAAGTACAAAGGGATCTGGGAGTGCTAGTCGAGGATTTACTAAAGGTCAACATGCAGGTTGAGTCTGTGATTAAGAAAGCGAATGCGATGTTGTCACTTATCTCAAGAGGGTTGGAATATAAAAGCACCGTTGTGCTACTGAGACTTTATAAAGCTCTGGTTAGGCCCCATTTGGAGTACTGTGTCCAGTTTTGGTCCCCACACCTCAGGAGGGACATACTGGCACTGGAACATGTCCAGCGGAGATTCACACGGATGATCCCTGGAATGGTAGGCCTAATATATGAGGAACGGCTGAGGATCTTGGGATTGTATTCATTGGAGTTTAGAAGATTAAGGGGAGACTTAATAGAGACGTACAAGATAATACATGGCTTGGAAAGGGTGGATGCTAGGAAATTGTTTCCGTTAGGTGAGGAGACTAGGACCCGTGGACACAGCCTTAGAATTAGAGGGGGTAAATTCAGAACAGAAATGCGGAGACATTTCTTCAGCCAGAGAGTGGTGGGCCTGTGGAATTCATTGCCGCAGAGTGCAGTGGAGGCCGGGACGCTAAATATCTTCAAGACAAAGATTGATAGATTCTTGTTGTCTCGGGGAATTAAGGGCTACGGGGAGAATGCGGGTAAGTGGAGTTGAAATGCCCAGCAGCCATGATTGAATGGCGGAGTGGACTCGATGGGCCAAATGGCCTTACTTCCACTCCTATGTCTTATGGTCTTATGGTCTTAAGGGAGAGCATTACTGCTGTACTTAGGATGGGTATCGCCGGGAATCCATCCTGTGAATACAATATTTCTGGAAAGTTATTTGGGTGGAACTGAGAAATAAGAAAGGGATGATCACCTTATTGGGATTGTATTATAGACCCCCTAATTGCCAGTGGGAAATTGAGAAACAAATTTGTAAGGAGATCTCAGTTATCCCTAAGAACACTAGGATTTTAACTTTCCAAACATAGACTGGGACTGCCATAGTGTTAAGGGTTTAGATAGAGAGGAATTTGTTAAATGTGTACAAGAAAAATTTCTGATTCAGTACGTGGATGTATCTACTAGAGAAGGTGCAAAACTTGACCTACTCTCGGGAAATAAGGCAGGGTAGGTGACTGAGGTGTCAGTGGGGGAGCACTTTGGGGCCAGCGACCATAAATCTATTGGTCGGTGTAGGAAAAGCTGGATGGCTAGAGAAATTGAGTTTTTGGTTAAGAAAAAGAAGGAAGCGTATGTCAGATATAGGCAGGACAGATCAAGTGAATCCTTAGAAGTGTGTAAAGGCAGTAGGAGTATACTTAAGAGGGAAATCAGGAGGGCAAAAAGGGGACATGAGATAGTTTTGGCAATGGGGTTAAGGAGAATCCAAAGGGATTTTATAAATACACCAAGGACAAAACTAGGGGGAGAATAGGACCCCTCAAAAATCAGCAAGGAGGCCTTTGAGTGGAGCTGCAGGAGATGGGGAAATTCTAAATGAATATTTTGTATTGGTGTTTACTGGGAAGAACAAAATGGAAGATATCGAATGTGGGGAAGTAAATGATGACATGTTGAAAAATGTCCATATTACAGAGGAGGTTGTGCTGGATGTCTTGAAACGTGGATTAATCCCCAGGAGTTGATCAGGTGTACCCTCAAACTCTGTGGGAAACTAGGGAAGTGATTGCTAAACCCCTTGCTGGTATAATTGTATTGTCAATAGTTACAGGTGAGGTGCCAGAAGGCTGGAGGTTGGCTAACGTGGTGCCACTGTTTCAAAAAAGGTTGTAAGGAAAAGTCAGGGAACTATAGACTGGTGAGCCTGACATCGATGGTGGGTAAGTTGTTGGAGGGAATCCTGAGGGACAGGATGTACATGTATTTGGAAAGGCAAGGACTGATTAGGGATCGGCAGCATGGCTTTCTGCATGCCTAACAAACTTGATTGAGTTTTTTGAAGAAGTAGCAAAGAGAGTTGATGAGGGCAGAGTGGTGGAAGTGATCTATATGGACTTCAGTAAGGCGTTCGACAAGGTTCCTCATGGGAGACTGATTAGCAAGGTTAGATCTCATGGAATACAGGGAGAACTAGCCGTTTGATAGATGACACCAAAATTGAAGGTGTAGTGGGCAGTGAAGAGGGTTATCTCAGAGTACAACTGGATTTTGATCAGATGGGCCAATGGGCTGAGGAGTGGCAGATGGTGTTTAGTTTAGATAAATGTGAGGTGCTGCATTTTGGGAAAGCAAGTTTTAGCAGGACTTATACACTTAATGGTGAGGTACTAGGGGGTGTTGCTGAACAAAGAGACCTTGGCGTGCAAATTCATAGATCCTTGAATGTGGAGTCACAGGTAGATAGGATAGTGAAGATGGCATTTGGTATGCTTTCCTTTATTGGTCAGAGCATCGACTTTTGGAGTTGGGGGGTCAAGTTGCGGCTGTACAGGACATTATATTGGCTACTTTTGGAATATTGTGTGCAATTCTGGTCTCCCTCCTATCAGAAGGATGTTGTGAAACTTGAAAGGGGTTTAGAAAAGATTTACAAGGATGTTGCCAGGGTTGGAGGAGTTGAGCTATGAATACCATTTATTTAGTCTTCCAATGTACTAAACAATGTTATAAAGGTATCAAATCTTGACGTTTCTTGACGTTGCCTTCTCCTCAAACAAACTGTCTTGAACCTAAATGTATAGTTGTCGGTATAAAACCACATGACAAAAGACTTGCCATGTCCTCTCTGGCAATCATACACCACTTTTGGCTTCCCTTCTTCCATTTCGGATCTGAAGAGGATAGAACAGAGTAATAACTAAATGGTACATATCTAGAATCAGTGGAAATCCAAAACTTAGGGAGAGGTCCGGGAACATAGATCATTAAGATTTCATGAACAGGTAAACAAGATTCTCCGTAAGTAAAGTGGAATGCTTGCTTTCAGCTATACCAAACGCAGGTTAGACCGCAGTTGGGGTCACTGTGATTCCTTGGAGGGGGAGGTTTGCCAGAAAGATACCTGCATTCTGGGGGTTCAATTACAAGAAGAAATTGAACAAATCTAGCCTATTTCTGTTTTGAAATTTAGAAAGTTGATGTGTGTTTTATTGAAACTGTGAAGGTATCAAGGTAAATGAATAAAGCAGGTCATGGAAAGCTACTGTAGATCATGGCATGTGAGTCAATCGTTGAAACTTTGAGGAAAGCACCTTTTGAAAACACAGGCCAGTCAGTACAAAACGTGAACCACCAATGTTGGTTAAGTGGTGTTTTAGGATCAGGGAAACAAAATCATTGATAATTCAAATGAAATTGATGTGTCACATTTTATTCAAGGAAATGAATAGATGATCTGAACCACAACCTAATGATTTTAAAATTGTCAAACTCCTCGTTAGCTGCACAGAGTTCATCATTCTGGTGGTTTTTGATGACCCTTCTGTATCTGCTCCTCAAGCTCAGTCCCCACTGGCTGCTCCCTGTTCTCATGGTGCATTCAGTCTTGGGAATCTGTTTCAGGGTGTTCCATAGAATCCCTAGAGTGCAGGAAGAGTCCATTCAGCCCATCCAATGCCAACTGTCCAAAGAGCATCCCTATCCTCATAACCCTGCATTTCCCGTGGCCAATCCATCTAACCTGCACATCTTTGACGGTGGGAGGAAACCGGAGTAACCCGGAGGAAACCCACGCAGACACGGGGAGAACGCGCAAACTCCACACAGACAGTCGCCTGAGGCGGGAATTGAACCCAGGTCCCTTGCACTGTGAAGCAGCAGTGCCTTTGCCTTCCATTCTCTCAGCATTCTCTGCAATAACACTGAGTTCTGCAGCAGTTGTTTGATGGGGTAGAAAATATTATGACTTTTAACTTGAAGTAAACTTTATACATATGAAAAGCTTTGTACGTGTGAAACTACATGTCAGGAGCAGGAATAGGCCTCTTGAACATCCTCCAGGTTCAATAAGGTTGTAAACGCAACATGCCCACATACTGTCAATAACCTTCCAGCTGCTCCCTAATCAAGGATCTGCTTTAAAACTATTCAAAGATTCTGCCTTTTGAGGGAGAGATATTCAAACGCTCTCAATCTCTAAGGGAAAAAGGATTGCCTCGTTTCTATTTGAAATCGGCAACCCTTTATTTGAGAGGAATAGCTCCCACAATTCTCCCACAAGATTGAGCCTGTTTGGAGACTTTCGAGATCCCTCAGGATGTTACAACTAGAAAATATTTGCAGGTATAATTCAAGTCAGTGTCAGAACCTGTGGGGGAGGGGGACGGGGTGCCAGTATCAGTCCCAGTGGGGAAGGGGGGATTCGGTGTCAGTCCCGGTGGGATGGGGAGGGGTCAGTGTGAGTCGCTATGGGGGAGGGGGACGGGGTGCCAGTGTCAGTCCCAGTGGGGAAGGGGGGATTCGGTGTCAGTCCCGGTGGGATGGGGAGGAGTCAGTGTGAGTCGCTATGGGGGAGGGGGACGGGGTGCCAGTGTCAGTCCCAGTGGGGAAGGGGGGATTCGGTGTCAGTCCCGGTGGGATGGGGAGGAGTCAGTGTGAGTCGCTATGGGGGAAGGGGGAGGGGAGTCAGTGTCAGTCCCTGTGGGGGAGGGGGAAGGGGTGCCAGTGTCAGTCCCAGTGGGGGAGGGGGGATTCGGTGTCAGTCCCGGTGGGATAGGGAGGGGTCAGTGTGAGTCGCTATGGGGGAGAGGGAGGGGAGTCAGTGTCAGTCCCTGTGGGGGACGGGGAAGGGGTGCCAGTGTGAGTCCCTGTTGGGGAGGGGGAGTAACTGTCTGTCCCTGTGGGGGGGGGGAGGGGGGTTCAGTGTCAGTCCCTGTAGGGGAGGGGGGGTCAGTCTCAGTCCCTGTGGGGGAGGCGGGAGGGGGAGTCAGTGTCTGTCCCTGTTGGGGGGGGGGGAGGTGTTAGCATCCATCCCTGTGGGGGAGGGGGAGTAACTGTCTGTCCCTATGGGGGAGAGGGAGGGGGGTTCAGTGTCGGTCCCTGTGGGAGAGGGTGGGACGGTCAGTGTCAGTTCCTGTGGTGGAAGGGGAGGTGGGTCAGTGTCAGTCCCTGTAGGGGAGGGGGGTTAGTGTCTGTCTCTGTGGGGAGGGGGGTCAGAGTCTGTCTCTGTGGTGGGGGGGTGGGGTGTCAATGTCTGTCCCTGTGGGGAAGGGAGGTCAGTGCCTGTCCCTGTGTGGGAGGGGGGAGGGTTAGTGTCCGTTCCTGTGAGGGAGAGGGTCAGTGCCTGTCCCTGTGTGGGAGGGGGGAGGGTCAGTGTCCGTCCCTGGGGGGAGGGGAGGGGGGGTCAGTGTCTGTCACTGTGGGGTACGGGGGTCAGTGTCTGTTTCTGTGGGGGGGGGGAATGGGATGTCAGTGTCTGTCCCTGTGGGGGAAGGGGCGGGGGGGTCAGTGTCAGTCCCTGTGGGGGAGGGGGGTCAGTGTCCGTCCCTGTGGGGGAGGGGGGGTCAGTGTCCGTCCCTGTGGGGGAGGGGGCGGGTCAGTGCCTGTCCGTGTGGGGGAGGGGGGGTCAGTGTCTGTCACTGTGGGGGAGGGTCAGTGTCTGTCCCTGTGGGGGAGGGGGTCAGTGTCTGTCCCTGTTGGGGAGGGGGGTCAGTGTCTGTCCCTGTTGGGGAGGGGGGGTCAGTGTCCGTCCCTGTGGGGGAGGGGGCGGGTCAGTGCCTGTCCGTGTGGGGGAGGGGGGGTCAGTGTCTGTCACTGTGGGGGAGGGTCAGTGTCTGTCCCTGTGGGGGAGGGGGTCAGTGTCTGTCCCTGTTGGGGAGGGGGGTCAGTGTCTGTCCCTGTTGGGGAGGGGGCGGGTCAGTGCCTGTCCGTGTGGGGGAGGGGGGGTCAGTGTCTGTCCCTGTGGGGGAGGGGGATCAGTGTCTGTCCCTGTTGGGGAGGGGGTGGGTCAGTGTCCGTCCCTGTGGGGGAGGGGGCGGGTCAGTGCCTGTCCGTGTGGGGGAGGGGGGGTCAGTGTCTGTCACTGTGGGGGAGGGTCAGTGTCTGTCCCTGTGGGGGAGGGGGGTCAGTGTCTGTCCCTGTTGGGGAGGGGGCGGGTCAGTGCCTGTCCGTGTGGGGGAGGGGGGGTCAGTGTCTGTCACTGTGGGGGAGGGTCAGTGTCTGTCCCTGTGGGGGAGGGGGGTCAGTGTCTGTCCCTGTTGGGGAGGGGGCGGGTCAGTGCCTGCCCGTGTGGGGGAGGTGGGTCATTGTCAGTCCATGTGGAGGAGGGGGGAGGGTCAGTGTCCGTCCCTGTGGGGGAGGTGGGTCAGTGTCAGTCCGTGTGGAGGAGGGGGGAGGGTCAGTGTCCGTCCCTGTGGGGGAAGGGTGTCAGTGTCTGTCTCTGTGGGGGAGGGGGGTTAGTGTCTGTCCCTGTGGGGGAGGGGTGTCAGTGTCTGTCTCTGTGGGGGAGGGGGGTTAGTGTCTGTCCCTGTGGGGGAGGGGGGTGGGTCTGTGTCAGTCCCTATTGGGGAGGGGGAGGGGGGGGGGGTCAGTTTCAGTCCCTGTGGGGGAGGGGGGTCAGTGCCTGTCCCTAGGGGGGAGAGGGGTCAGTGTCTGTCACTGTGGGAGAGGTGGGGTCAGTGTCTGTCCCTGTGGGGGAGGGGGAAGGGGGATCAGTGTCAGTCCCTGTGGGGGAGGGGGGGGGGGGTCAGTGTCTGTCCCTGTAGGGGAGGGGGAGGGGGTCAGTGTCTGTCCCTGTAGGGGAGGGGGAGGGGGGTCAGTGTCAGTCCCTGTAGGGGAGGGGGAGGGGGGTCAGTGTCTGTCCCTGTAGGGGAGGGGGAGGGGGGTCAGTGTCTGTCCCTGTGGGGGAGGGGGGGGGGTCAGTGTCTGTCCCTGTAGGGGAGGGGGAGGGGGGTCAGTGTCAGTCCCTGTAGGGGAGGGGGATCAGTGTCTGTTCCTGTGGGGGAGGGGGAGAAGGGTCAGTGTCTGTCCCTGTGGGGGAAGGGGGTCTGTGTCTGTACCTGTGGGGGTGTCCGTGTCTGTCCCTGTGAGGGTGAGGGAGGGGGTCCGTGTCTGTCCCTGTGGGGGGGAGGGGGGGTCAGTGTCAGCCCCTGTGGGGGAGGGGGGGTCAGTGTCTGTCCCTGTGGGGGAGGGGGGTCTGTGTCTGTACCTGTGGGGGTGTCCGTGTCTGTCCCTGTGGGGGTGGGGAGGGGGGGTGGGGGTCCGTGTCTGTCCCTGTGGGGGTGGGGGTCCGTGTCTGTCCCTGTGGGGGAGGGGGGTTCAGTGTATGTCCCTGTGGGGGTGGGGGGGGTCATGTCTGTCCCTGTGGGGGAGGGGGGTTCAGTGTCTGTCCCTGTGGGGAGGGGGGGTTCAGTGTCTGTCCCTGTGGGGGGGGAGGGGGGGGTCCGTATCTGTCCCTGTGGGGGCGGGGGGTTCAGTGTCTGTCCCTATGGGGGAGGAGGGGGGGGGGGGTCCGTGTCTGTCCCTGTGGGGGAGGGGGGTTAGTGTCTGTCCCTGTGGGGGAGGAGGGGGGGGGGGGTCCGTGTCTGTCCCTGTGGGGGAGGGGGGTTAGTGTCTGTCCCTATGGGGGAGGGGGTTCAGTGTCTGTCCCTGTGGGGGAGGAGGGGGGGGGGGGTCCGTGTCTGTCCCTGTGGGGGAGGGGGGTTAGTGTCTGTCCCTGTGGGGGAGGGGGGTGGGTCAGTGTCAGTCCCTATGGGGGGGGGGGGGTGCGTGTCTGTCCCTGTGGGGGAGGAGTGGGGGGGGTCCGTGTCTGTCCCTGTGGGGGAGGGGGGTTAGTGTCTGTCCCTGTGGGGGAGGGGGGTGGGTCAGTGTCAGTCCCTGTGGGGGAGGGGGAGGGGGGGTGGGGGTCCGTGTCTGTCCCTGTGGGGGAGGGGGGTTCAGTGTATGTCCCTGTGGGGGTGGGGGGGGGTCCGTGTCTGTCCCTGTGGGGGAGGGGTGGTGGTATTAGAGAATAACAGAAGGAGACTTTAACCCTCCAACTCCCTTCCCACTCTCCTTCCCCCTCACTCTCTTTTGATGGTTTGTATTGCCCTTAATGGGGGTTTCTTGTAAATATCCAATTGACTGTGAGGGAATTTTACTGATGGCAATTAATGAAAAATAAAAATGTCACGGTGAGGGAGAAAAAAAAACATTCAGTTGTGTGTAATAACAGTTCTGAATGTAAAAGAGAAGGAGACCAAAGGCAAAGTAAACCCCATTAAGGGCAATACAAACCATCAAAAGTGAGGGAAGGGTAAGGAGAGTAAGGGAGTAGTTTATAGTGCTGACAGTTTTTCCAGTCTTGTTTTAATTTTAATGGATAGGTGTTTGAAGGGGGTGCGCGTTTTAGTGACAGCAACCATAACATCACCCGATTTAAATTGGTTATGCAAATGGGAAAGGATGGTCTGCAAACAAAAGGTTTTTATATTGGGGACAGGCAGATTTTATTAAAGCAAGACAGGATCTAGCTAAAGTAGACTGCAGGAACAGTTACCCCTGGGTATATTAACAGCAGAACAGTGGGAAGAGACATTCAAAATGTGAGAGTACGGGACCAACATGTTCCCTGTAGGAGCAACCAGCCCAGAGAACCCTGGATATCTAGGAATATTCAGGGTTGTATAAGGAGGAAAAAGAGAAGCTTTTAACAGTTACAAAGGGAGCAAATCAACAGAAACCAATAGAAAATGGAGGAGAGATCTGAAGAAAGCAACTAGGAAAGCAAAGAAGGGATATGAGAAAAAAACACATTTGCATTAAAGTGAATGAATTAGTCAAGCAAATAGATGTAAATGATCTACGATAAATAGTCTGCAAACTCTGAATTCTCAGATTACAGAGCTAAAAATCATACAAGACCAGGTTATAGTCCAACAGATTTACTTGCGGCATATTAGCTTAGTGGTTAGCACTGCTGCCTCACAGTGCCAAAGAGCTGGGTTCAATTCTACCCTCGGGCAACTGTCTTTATGGAGGTTGCACATCTCCCTGTGTCTGCATGGGTTTCCTCCAAGTGCTCTGGTTCCCACCCAAAGATGTGCAGGTCATGTGAATTGGAGCTGAAAATGTGTTGCTGGAAAAGCGCAGCAGGTCAGGCAGCATCCAAGGAACAGGAGAATCGACGTTTCGGGCATCAGCCCTTCTTCAGGAATGAGGAAAGTGTGTCCAGCAGACTAAGATAAAAGATAGGGAGGAGGGACTTGGGGGAGGGGCGTTGGAAATGCGATAGGTGGAAGGAGGTCAAGGTGAGGGTGATCGGTCGGAGTGGGGTGGGGGCGGAGAGGTCAGGAAGAAGATTGCAGGTTAGGAAGGCGGTGCTGAGTTCGAGGGATTTGACTGAGACAAGGTGGGGGGAGGGGAAATGAGGAAACTGGAGAAATCTGAGTTCATGGACAACACTCTCACAGACCTGTAAAGGACCTCTACTACCCCGGCTCAGGTGAATTGGCCATGCTAAGTTCCCCATAGAGTTAGGTGTATTAGTCAGAGGTAAATATGGGGAATAGGTCTGGGGGAGTTACTCTTCAGAGGGTCGGTGTGGACTTGTTGGGCCGAAGGGTCTGTTTCCATACTGTGGGGAATCTAATCTAGCTAGTGGTTCCAATTAAACCTGTTGGACTCTAACCTGGTGTTGTGTGATTTTTAACTTTGTCCATCCCAGTCCAACACCGGCATCTCCAAATCAGATTACAGAGTTACTTGGGGTTTATAGAAGGCTGCAGCGGGACCAGGAAACTGAACTGAATAGTTTTTCAGTTTTTAGAAGGATAGACAAAAAGGAATGGAGGTGGGATAACTCTGCTGATTAAAAAGTGAATTAATACCATTGTGAGGAAGGATGTTGATTTTGGTGAGGTGTCATCCGTATGGGTTGAGTTTAGAAACACCAAGGGGCAGAAAAAGATAGTAGGGGTTTTACATAGACCCCTAAACCTTAGTAGTTATCTTGCAAAAGGTATTGAGAAGTAAATTAGAAATACAAGTCATAAGGTTATGGCTGCAATTATGGATGACTTCAATCCACATAAGAGATTGTACAAATCAGCAGCAATATATTAGAATAGGAATTGTTAGAAGAATA
Organism: Chiloscyllium punctatum; assembly: GCF_047496795.1. Lineage (NCBI taxonomy): Eukaryota > Metazoa > Chordata > Chondrichthyes > Orectolobiformes > Hemiscylliidae > Chiloscyllium > Chiloscyllium punctatum. The sequence continues at coordinate 52,387,290 of NC_092757.1, forward strand.
TATGTTAGCTTTATAAACAAATGCATTGAGGAAATAACTGGCAAAAGGTCATCTTGATTGGGTATAGTGTAACGAGTAAAGAATAATTGACAATGGAGTTTTAGATTAGTTACAGTGTGGAAACGAGCCCTTTGCCCCCACAAGTCCACATTGACCCTCCAAAGAGTAACCCATCCAGACCCAGTCCCCTACCCTGTATTTACCCTGACTAATGCACCTAACACTACGGGCCATGGCCAGTTCACCTGACCTGCACATCTTTGGGAGGAAACCAGAGCACCCAGAAGAAACCCGTGCAGACACAAGGAGAACAGACAGTTACCCGAGGCTGGAATTGAACCCGGCTCCCTGGCACCGTGAGGCAACAGTATTAACCACTGAACCACCGTGCCATCCTGAACTACTGAGCTGCCCTGTGTGGGGCCCCTTTCCCAGCACTAACATTGTTACTCGGCCTTTTGGCTCGGAATGTGCTTGAGTGCTGCAGGTTCGACGCAGCCGACTGGCGGTGGAGAAACCATGGGGATCGTGTTGCGAGTCGTCGGAGCTGCTGGAGACCATTGCTGGATCGTGATTGGACATTGGAGGATCGTTTGGTTGTGCTGACCTGCTCTTGGTGGATCTTCATGCTGGCTTTGGCCTAACGCCAATTCAGGGACCAGCCAACCTCAGAGCTATGGCCTCGACAGCCACTCGCCGCCCGGGCCAGGGCATTCGGAACACAGTCAGGGTGACTGTGAAGAAGATTGAGGATCATACACCTCTCAACCGCATCCTGTTTATTAAGAAGGTACTGTTGGGATGCTGCTGAGAATAAAACTCCCGGAAGCGACGGCTTACCGGTCGAGGTTTATTCCGCTCTTTGGGACTTGATCGGCCAGGACCTGCTAGAGGTGTATGTCAGTATGCTCCGGGCAGGTACCATGAGTGAATCCATGAGGAAAGGCATCATCACCCTCGTCTACAAGCGGAAGGGGGAGAGGGAGGAAATTAGAAATTGGAGACCGATCTCACTGTTAAATGCAGACTACAAAATCCTGTCAAAGGTCATCGCCAACTGGGTCAGGTCTGCTCTGGGATCGGTGATCCACCCGGACCAAACCTGTGCTGTACCGGGCAGGAAGATCTCTGAGAGTCTCGCACTCCTCAGGGATACGATCGCCTACGTGCAGGACAGGGGGGTGGACACCTGCCTCATCAGCCTGGACCAGGAGAAAGCCTTTGACAGGATATCGCATACATATATGAGGGATGTCCTCTCCAAAATGGGCTTTGGGGAGGGAATCGGAAATTGGATCAGACTGCTCTACACCAACATTGTCAGTGCAGTCTCAATCAATGGGTGGGAATCAGATAGCTTCCCTGTAAGATCTGGAGTCAGGCAGGGATGCCCCCTCTCACCCGCCTTGTTTGTGTGTTGCATAGAGCCATTTGCCGAATCCATCAGGAAGGATGCGAGCCTGAGAGGGGTGACTATTCCTGGCAGCGGGGGCCTGCAGGTTAAGGCCTCCCTGTACATGGATGACGTCGCTGTCTTCTGCTCGGATCCGCTGTCCGTGCACAGACTCGTGCGCATCTGCGACCAGTTCGAACGGGCCTCGGGGGCCAAGGTAAACCGAGGCAAGAGCGAGGCCATGCTCTTCGGGAACTGGGCCGACCAATCCTCTATCCCCTTCACCGTCAGGACTGACCACCTGAAGGTGCTGGGTATTTGGTTCGGGGGGGCTGGGGCGTGCGCCAAGACCTGGGAGGAGCGGATCAGGAAGATGAGACAGAAACTAGGCAGATGGGAGCAACGGTCGCTCTCCATCACGGGAAAAAACCTGGTCATCAGGTGTGAGGTACTCTCAGTATTGCTATATGTGGCACAGGTCTGGCCTATCCCCAGGACCTGTGCCGCCGCAGTCACCCGGGCCATCTTCCAATTCATTTGGAGATCAAAGATGGACCGGGTCCGAAGAGACTCAATGTACAAAGACCGGTGCAATGGGGGAAAAAACACGCCCAATGCCACCCTCACCCTGATGGCCACCTTTGTATGTGGCTGCATCAAGCTGTACGTGGATCCCCGGTACGCAAACACCAAGTGTCACTACGTACTGAGGTTCTACCTGTCCCCGGTGTTGCGAAGGATGGGCCTGGCCTCGCTGCCGCGGAACGCTCCGAGTAGTTGGACCGTTCCGTATCACCTGTCCTTCGTGGAGAAATTTATGAGGAAAAACACCTTTGACCACAAGTCCATCAGGAAGTGGTCAGCACGTAGCGTCCTTGAGACCCTTCGGGAAAAGGAGAGGGCGGATCCTGTCGAGCGGTTCCCTGAGCAGACTGTCAAAGCCATTTGGCAGAATGCCTCATTGCCAGAACTTTCCAACAAGCACCAAGACGTGGCTTGGCTGGTGGTGAGAAGGGCTCTGCCTGTGAGATCCTTTATGCACGCCCGGACTCTCTGCCGCACCGCACGCTGCCCTCGAAGTGGCTGCGGGGGGGACGAGACTGTCACACACCTCCTTCTGGAATGTGCCTATGCAGAGGAAGTCTGGAGAGGAATGCAGTGGTGCTTGTCGAGGTTCGTCCCGAGCAGCGCCGTGACGCGGGACTCCGTGCTCTACGGCCTGTTCCCTGGGACTCACACCGAGACGAACATTAACTGCGCCTGGAGGATCATCAACTCGGTGAAGGACGCTCTCTGGGCGGTCCGAAACCTGTTGATCTTCCAGCTGAAGGAGTTGACCCCGACCGAGTGTTGCAGACTGGCACATTCCAAGGTCCAAGACTACGTGTTGAGGGACGCGCTGAAGCTTGGGGCAGCTGCCGCCAAGGCGCGGTGGGGAAAGACCACCGTGTAAGATCGGCCTGCCGAAAGAAGAACAGGGGGCCCATACAGACGTTTTTTTTGGGCTCTGCTGATGCCTCAGCCAAATATATGTATATATACAAGATTGAAAAAATGCACAGGATTGTAAAGGACAAGAATAAAGTCGAATCTGTGTTTGTAAATATGGACATATGTATGGCATGATCCAATGTACAGACCATCAAATCATTTATGAATAAAGTATATTTTTGAAATAAAAAAAAAAGACCGAAGAGACTCTATGTACAAAGACCGGTGCAATGGGGGAAAAAACACGCCCAATGCCACCCTCACCCTGATGGCCACCTTTGTGTGTGGCTGCATCAAGCTGTGTGTGGATCCCCAGTACGCAAACACCAAGTGTCACTACGTACTGAGGTTCTACCTGTCCCCGGTGTTGCGAAGGATGGGCCTGGCCTCGCTGCCACGGAACGCTCCGAGTAGTTGGACCGTTCCGTATCACCTGTCCTTCGTGGAGAAATTTATGAGGAAAAACACCTTTGACCACAAGTCCATCAGGAAGTGGTCAGCACGTAGCGTCCTTGAGACCCTTCGGGAAAAGGAGAGGGCGGATCCTGTCGAGCGGTTCCCTGAGCAGACTGTCAAAGCCATTTGGCAGAATGCCTCATCGCCAGAACTTTCCAACAAGCACCAAGACGTGGCTTGGCTGGTGGTGAGAAGGGCTCTGCCTGTGAGATCCTTTATGCACGCCCGGACTCTCTGCCGAACCGCACGCTGCCCTCGAAGTGGCTGCGGGGGGGGACGAGACTGTCACACACCTCCTTCTGGAATGTGCCTATGCAGAGGAAGTCTGGAGAGGAATGCAGTGGTGCTTGTCGAGGTTCGTCCCGAGCAGCGCCGTGACGCGGGACTCCGTGCTCTACGGCCTGTTCCCCGGGACTCACACCGAGACGGACATTAACTGCGCCTGGAGGATCATCAACTCGGTGAAGGACGCTCTCTGGGCGGTCCGAAACCTGTTGATCTTCCAGCTGAAGGAGTTGACCCCGACCGAGTGTTGCAGACTGGCACATTCCAAAGTCCAAGACTACGTGCTGAGGGACGTGCTGAAGCTTGGGGCAGCTGCCGCCAAGGCGCGGTGGGGAAAGACCACCATGTAAGATTGGCCTGCCTAAAGAAGAATAGGGGGCCCATGCGGACGTTTTTTTGGGCTCTGCTGATGCCTCAGCCAAATATATGTATATGTACAAGATTGAAAAATGCACAGGATTGTAAATGACAAGGATAAAGTCGAATCTGTGTTTGTAAATATGGACATATGTATGGCATGATCCAATGTACAGACCATCAAATCATTTTATGAATAAAGTATATTTTTGAAATATAAAAAAAAGGATGTGTACTGCCTCAAGCAGCGAGGCCAGGCCCATCCTTCGCAACACCGGGGACAGGTAGAACCTCAGTACGTAGTGACACTTGGTGTTTGCGTACCGGGGATCCACGCACAGCTTGATGCAGCCACACACAAAGGTGGCCATCAGGGTGAGGGTGGCATTGGGCGTGTTTTTTCCCCCATTGCACCGGTCTTTGTACATAGAGTCTCTTCGGACCCGGTCCATCTTTGATCTCCAAATGAATTGGAAGATGGCCCGGGTGACTGCGGCGGCACAGGTCCTGGGGATAGGCCAGACCTGTGCCACATATAGCAATACTGAGATGACCTCACACCTGATGACCAGGTTTTTTCCCGCGATGGAGAGCGACCGTTGCCCCCATCTGCCTAGTTTCTGTCTCATCTTCCTGATCCGCTCCTCCCAGGTCTTGGTGCACGCCCCAGCCCCCCCGAACCAAATACCCAGCACCTTCATGTGGTCAGTCCTGACGGTGAAGGGGATAGAGGATTGGTCGGCCCAGTTCCCGAAGAGCATGGCCTCGCTCTTGCCTCGGTTTACCTTGGCCCCCGAGGCCCGTTCGAACTGGTCACAGATGCACACGAGTCTGTGTACGGACAGCGGATCCGAGCAGAAAACAGCGACGTCATCCATGTACAGGGAGGCCCGCTCCGAGTAGTTGGACCATTCCGTATCACCTGTCCTTCGTGGAGAAATTTATGAGAAAAAACACCTTTGACCACAAGTCCATCAGGAAGTGGTCAGCACGTAGCGTCCTTGAGACCCTTTGGGAAAAGGAGAGGGCGGATCCTGTCGAGCGGTTCCCTGAGCAGACTGTCAAAGCCATTTGGCAGAATGCCTCATCGCCAGAACTTTCCAACAAGCACCAAGACGTGGCTTGGCTGGTGGTGAGAAGGGCTCTGCCTGTGAGATCCCTCGTGCACGCCCGGACTCTCTGCCGCACCGCACGCTGCCCTCGAAGTGGCTGCGGGGGGACGAGACTGTCACACACCTCCTTCTGGAATGTGCCTATGCAGAGGAAGTCTGGAGAGGAATGCAGTGGTGTTTGTCGAGGTTCGTCCCGAGCAGTGCTGTGACGCGGGACTCCGTGCTCTACGGCCTGTTCCCTGGGACTCACACCGAGACGAACATTAACTGCGCCTGGAGGATCATCAACTCGGTGAAGGACGCTCTCTGGGTGGTCCGAAACCTGTTGATCTTCCAGCTGAAGGAGTTGACCCCGACCGAGTGTTGCAGACTGGCACATTCCAAGGTCCAGGACTACGTGTTGAGGGACGTGCTGAAGCTTGGGGCAGCTGCCGCCAAGGCGCGGTGGGGAAAGACCACCGTGTAACATCTGCCTGCCTAAAGAAGAACAGGGGGCCCACCCAGTCATTTGGGCTCTGCTGACGCCTCAGCTAAAAATGTAATCGTACAGACCTGTAAATAGGAAGGATTACTCTGTTTCGGTATGCAAAGAAATGGAATGTTACATATGTATGGCATGTCCAAGTGTACAGACCATCAAAGTATTTTATGAATAAAGTATATTTTTGAAATTAAAAAAAGGTTATGGCCCACCCCCACTATCCATTCCACTCACTCATCCTCCCACTCTGTCGTCAGTTGAGGTAGTATCCCTCCCTCTGGGCAAGGAGCCTCACCTACTTCAAAGGTGTTTTGTAACGTGTCTACGAGGTTTGTTTTTAAGTATTTAGAAACCTTAGCCCCTTTCAGTTCTGATATAAAAGTCATATCAGGTTTGAAATAAAGTCATATCAGGTTTGAAATGTGAACTCGGATTCTGCTTCTGCAGATGCCTGATGAGTTTCTCCAGCATCCTCTTTTTTTGTGTGTATCAGATCTCCAGGGTTGTCTTTCTGCCAGCATTGGCAACTCTATCTGCTGCCTTTGTGTTGCTTTGAGCAGGTGCTACTTTTAAAGCAGCACACAGACTATGCTAAAACCCTGAAATGGAACTGCACTGCATCCTCTGCACCCAACCCCCTCGCTCATTATAGCTGAAATCCTGGTGCTGTAGAATCAGGATGTGGGCATAACATTCCCATACCTGGCTCCAGGTGTGTGTCTCCTATTCTCGGTGTGAATTCCTGCCATTCCATTGTAGGAGTGAGGCTCCACTGTGATGCAGTCTCCACATTGTGACTCACTGCATTCGTCACTGCGAGTCCATCTGAATGGTCGTTCCCACAAGCAGTGTGCTTCATGACAATGCATGGGTGGGTCAATTAAAAGGAAACTTTGAAAGGATGAGAGTAATGGAATCTTTGTCTTTTTGTGCCGAACTGAAACGCCTGTTATTTTATCTGTTGCACATTGAAGTTCATGTCTCAGTGGACTCTGCCTTCTGGGCGGCACGGTGGCACAGTGGTTAGCACCGCTGCCTCACAGCACCAGGGACCTGGGTTCAACTGCAGCTTCAGGTGACTGTCTGTGTGGAGTTTGCACATTCTCCCTGTGTCCATGTGGGTTTCCTCTGGGTGCTCCGGTTTCCTCCCACAGTATGAAGATATCCAGGTTAAGTACTAAATCGGCTGTGCTAAATTGCCCCATAGAGTCCAAGGATGTGCAGACTCGGTGGATTAGCCACAGAATGGGTGTGGGTGGAATGCTCTTTGGAAGGTCAGCACAGATGTGATGGGCTGAATGGCCTCTATCTGCAATGTTGGGATTCTGTAACCTTTGCTGGTGTTCAATATACAGAAACTTTAAGACATGGTTTGGATTCCCGGCACAGTGAGTGTTAGTCTGGAGGGCAGTTCCATCTTCACATGAAGGAGAGGAGGCAGGTACATTAAAGTACAATTGAGCCTCAGCTGAGTTTCCAATACTATGTGCTGTCCATTATACAGACCATGTACCTAGACCTTCCAAGTCTCACCCATATTGCCTACGCCTCAGACATCTGCTGCCAAACTCCTCATGTTACCTCACAGCCCGACTATTCCAGTGTCCTCCAGGCTAGTCTCCAATTTTCACCATCCATCAAGGAGCTCAATTGTCGTCTTCCTAAATCAGACCAAGTCCTATTCAGTGCTTTTATTCCTGAGTGGGATGTGGGTATCATTGACAAGGCCAGCATTTACTGCCCATCCCTAATTGGCGAGAGGGCAGTTAAAGATTGACCACATTGCTGTGGGTCTGTCAAATTGCCTTCCCTGAAGGGTATTAATGAACTTGGTGGATTTTACAACAATCAGCAATAGCTACACAATTGCTACTAGCTTCTCATTCCAGAAGTTATTCAATTCACACTTAGAGTCATAGAGATGTACAGCATGGAAACAGACCCTTCAGTCCAACCCGTCCATGCCGACTAGATATCCCAACCGAATCTAGTCCCACCTGCCAGCACCCGACCCATATCCCTCCAAACCCTTCCTATTCATATACCCATCCAATTGCCTCTTAAATGTTGCAATTGTACCAGCCTCCACCACATCCTCTGGTAGCTCATTCCATACACGTACCACCTTCTGTGTGAAAAAGTTGCCCCTTAGGTCTCTTTTATATCTTTCCCCTCTTACCCTAAACCTATGCCCTCTAGTTCTGGACTCCCCGACATCAGGGAAAAGACTTTGCCTATTTATCCTATCCATGCCCCTCATAATTTTGTAAATCTCCATAAGATCACCCCTCAGCCTCCAACGCTCCAGGGAAAATAGCCCCAGCCTGTTCAGCCTCTCCCTATAGCTCAAATCCTCCAACCCTGGCAACATCCTTGTAAATCTTTTCTGAGCCCTTTCAAGTTTCACAACATCTTTATGATAGGAAGGAGACCAGAACTGCTCCAATATTCCAACAATGGCCTAACCAATGTCCTGTACAGCCGCAACATGACCTCCCAACTCCAGTACTCAATACTCTGACCAATAAAAGAAAGCATACCAAACACCTTCTTCACTATCCTATCTACCTGCGAGTCCACTTTCAAGGAGCTATGAATCTGCACTCCAAGGTCTCTTTGTTCAGCAACACTCCCTAGGACCTTACCATTAAGTGAATAAGTCCTGCTAAGATTTGCTTTCCCAAAATGCAGCACCTCGCATTTATCTAAATTAAACTCCATCTGCCACTTCTCAACCCATTGGCCCATCTGGTCCAGATCCTGTTGTAATCTGAGGTAACCCTCTTCACTGTCCACTACACTTCCAATTTTAGTGTAATCTGCAAACTTACTAACTGTACCTCTTATGCTCACATCCAAATCATTTATGTAAATGACAAAAAGTAGAGGACCCAGCATCGATCCTTGTGGCACTCCACTGGTCACAGGCCTCCAGTCTGAAAAACAACCCTCCACCACCACCTTCTGTCTTCTACCTTTGAGCCAGTTCTGTATCCAAATGGCTGGTTCTCCCTGTATTCCATGAGATCTAACCTTGCTAACCAGTCTTCCATGGGGAACCTTGTCGAACACCTTACTGAAATCCATATAGATCACATCTACTGCTCTGCCCTCATCAATCCTCTTTGTTACTTCTTCAAAAAACTCAATCAAGTTTGTGAAACATGATTTCCCATGCACAAAGCCATGTTGACTATCCCTAATCAGTCCTTGACTTTCCAAATACATGTATATCCTGTCCCTCAGGATTCCCTCCAACAACTTGCCCAGCACCGATGTCAGGCTGACTGGTCTATAGTTCCCTGGCTTGTCCTTACCATCTTTCTTAAACAGTGGCACCACGTTAGCCAACCTCCAGTCTTCCAGCACCTCTCCTGTGACTATCGATGATACAACTTCGCCACCTGCCATTGTGTAATTTGAACCCAAAAACATTGGTCAGGGGTTTTAGGTTATTTGTCTAGAGACCTTACCGCTGCACCGCTATTACTGCCACCCCCTCTGACTAACATTCATCCCTAGTATATGTCATGTATTTAAAAATTGCCATCTCCTTCTCCAATCCCCTCCTTGGCCCCACTCCTCTCAATCTTTGTCAGCACATGCAGCACTGCAGCTCACCGAGAGCCCTGTATTCCTCGAAGTCAATTCACCTGTAACTGACTTCCTTTATTTTCCCATAACTCATGGCTTCTCTCTGTCAGTCTCTCTCTCTCTCCTCCTCTTTCTCTCCGTTCTCTGTCTGTGTCTCTGTATCTCTCTCTCTGCCTGCCTTCTTCTCTGCTTTCCTCTCTGTCTCCCTCTCTGTCTTTCTGACTGTCTGTCTGTCTCTCTCCCTCTCTGTCTGTCTCTCTCTCTCTCTGTGTATTTCTGTACCTGTCTCCCATTGTCTCTCCCTCTCATCTCTCTTTCTCTTTTCTCTCTGTCTTTCTCTGTCTCTCTCCCTCTGCCTAGTGACCCTGAAACAGCGTAGTTTCAAGCTCCCCCTCCCCAGCAAATGTCCAAGCTATTGAAAACAAGCGGGATGAACTTAAAGCTTCCAAGCTCACCTTCCAAGGAGAACTGAGAGATTGGTTTACAAGAGGTGGCCCAATTCTGCTTCACTTGGCTGTGCCTCACAACCTGGGGGCTTCCCAATCTACCAGATGGACTGCACCGTGTCCTCGGACAAAGCAAAGGGCAGAGGAGTCTGCTGCCTCATCACTACCCCTTGGTACTCAAACATGATGATTCAAGTGAGTTTCTGCTCTCCAGACCGAGAATATCTGATGGTGAAGTGTTATCCCTACTTAACTGCTGAAGGAGTTCACTCCTGCTATCCTGCCAGCAGTTTGCACCCCACTCCATATGGAAGTGAAGAGCGCACTTGATTAGATTAGATTAGATTAGATTAGATTACTTACAGTATGGAAACAGGCCCTTCGGCCCAACAAGTCCAGCTGAAGCGTAACCCACCCATACCCCTAACCTAACACTGCGGGCAATTTAGCATGGCCAATTCACCTGACCTGCACATCTTTGGATTAAATATACACTGCTACAAATAGCCTTGAGACAGATTACCCCAAGGTCTGGGTCATCGTAACCAGTGACGTCAATCAGACTAACCTCAAGTATGTACCTCCAAGATATCACCAACAGGTCTCCCATCTCACCAGAGGCACAAGCACCCTGGACAGGGCCTACCCAGCCATCAAGTATGTCAACTGCTCCATTCCCCATCTGCCGTTTGGTAATTTAGACCATAAGGCTATACACTTTCTCCTAATGTAAAGCAGAAACTGATGATCCAGTACAGAAAGGTATACAAACGGACAAACTCCAATGTGACTGCTTGGAGTCAGTGGACCGATCCATATTTATGAACCCAGCAGCCAACTTAGTGTGCCACTACTGTCACAAACTTCAGCAGTGAGTGTGTGGAGGATTGCATGTTAAAGAGCTGAGGCAAAAGTGAGGACTGCAGATGCTAGAAACCAGAGTTTAGGTCAGGGCGGTGCTGGAAAAGCGCAGCAGGTCAGGCAGCATCCGAGGAGCAGGAAAATCCATGTTTTGGGCAAAAGCCCTTCATCAGGAACAGCCTCCAGGGTGGAGAGATAAATGGGCGTGGGTGGGGCTGGGGAGAAGGTAGCAAAGAGTACAATAGGTGGATGGGGGTGGGGATGGAAGTGATAGGCCAGAGGGGAGGGTGGAGCAGATAGGTGGGAAGGGAGATTGGCAGGTAGGACAGGTCATGAGGACAGTGCTGAGCTGGAAGGTTGGAACTGGGGTAAGGTGGGAGGAGGGGACATGAGGAAACTGGTGAAGTCCCATATTGATGCCCTGGGGCTGATGTGTCCTGAGGCTAAAGAACTTATTCCAAATGTTCCCCAACTGGAAACTACGAATGAACTGGGAGATCCACTCTCTTTAGAAGTTCAGGTCTGAGGTGTTCAAGTCAGGTGACCCTGGCCTGTACAGGAAATTTAGGCCTATACAGTATATCTAGATCCTTGCAAAGCCAGCAGAGACACCAAGAGACAATACGAGAGTAAATTAGAGTCCTAGACGGACCACATGAATACCCATTGACTGTGGCAAGGCTTACATGATATAATGGGCTTCAAAGCGAAGTCGAACTGATGACAGCAATGGAGCCCTCCCCAGGGAGCTCAATGCATTCCACGTTTCAAGACATCCAGCACCTCCTCCTCTGTAATAGGGACGTTTTTCAACATGTCATCATTTACTTCCCCACATTCGATATCTTCCATTTTGTTCTTCCCAGTAAACACAAATGCAAAATATTCATTTAGAATTTCCCCATCTCCTGCAGCTCCACACAAAGGCCGCCTTACTGATCTTTGAGGGGTCCTATTCTCCCCCTAGTTTTGTCCTTGGTGTATTTATAAAATCCCTTTGGATTCTCCTTAACCCCATTGCCAAAACTATCTCATGTCCCCTTTTTGCCCTCCTGATTTCCCTCTTAAGTATACTCCTACTGCCTTTACACACTTCTAAGGATTCACTTGATCTATCCTGCCTATATCTGACATACGCTTCCTTCTTTTTCTTAACCAAAACCTCAATTTCTCTAGTCATCCAGCATTCCCTACACCTACCAATAGATTTATGGTCACTGGTCCCAAAGTGCTCCCCCACTGACACCTCAGTCACCTGCCCTGCCTTATTTCCCGAGAGGAGGTCAAGTTTTGCACCTTCTCTAGTAGATACATCCACATACTGAATCAGAAATTTATCTTGTACACATTTAACAAATTCCTCTCAATCTAAACCCTTAACACTATGGCAGTCCCAGTCTATGTTTGGAAAGTTAAAATCCTAGTGTTCTTAGGGATAACTGAGATCTCCTTACAAATTTGTTTCTCAGTTTCCCTCTGACTATTAGGGGGTCTATAATACAATCCCAATAAGGTGATCATCCCTTTCTTATTTCACAGTTCCACCCAAATAACTTTCCAAAAAGATTGTATTCCCAGGATGGATTCCTGGCGATACCCATCCTAAGTACAGCAGTAATGCTCTCCCTTATCAAAACATCACTCCCCCTCCTCTCTTGCACCCTTCCCTCCCCCCCTTTCCATCCTTCCTTCAGCATTTGGATCCTGCAACATTAAGCTACTAGTCCTTTATTAAAAAGGCAGAATTTGTGTTTATTTAGCCCCTTATTACTTCAATCAAGATATCGCAGTGGATAACATTTTGAACAGCAGCCACTGTTATAAACAATATATGTTTATGTGGTTGGGATAAAGACCTCAGCAGGTCTTTCCTGTTCCCAGTACCAAGCTCACTTATAGCCACTTTCTGGTACTCCATCAAATCAGGAGATTAAATGGGAGTCTGGGAGTGGGGGTGGGGACTGAACTAGGGCTGCATCATGGCTGTATGACAGTTTGATTTCACTCCAGTCTTCCAGATGTGCCAGCCCTGCTGCAGGAGTCATTCAGAATCTCTTTCACCCTCTAATCCGAGAGTCCTGACATTGATTGTAGCCTCATCACACAGCACTCAGGCGCTAAGAGGTGCTGGTGTAATCCTGCCACGTCACACTTGGCCTTTACCATAGTATTTTAATCATTATATCAAGGTAGGAACACCCTTTCCAGGAAGTCAGTCCGGATGATGTCCACAATCTCAAGGTAGTTTATACATCAGGCAAGCGTCCATCCTACAAGTTCGTCATGACATTCTGGGGTGTGGTCATACTTGATGCATTTGTTCACGTGTACATTGTTTTACTGTTACAGCTAATGGAAATTTCCCAATAAAGCCTATTCCCAGCCCAGACTAGTATGCCTGATGAATTTCTGTCAGCGATAACACAGGTCTATCTCTGGATTCCTATTCTGGTTGTCAGATTGCTGCCATAGAATGTGCAATTTATAATTTTTTAATATGTTATTTATAGTATCTGTACAATATTAAAATTATTTATACATTTTTCCTACCTTATGCTATTCATCTATACTGTATCACTGGTACAATCCCAAATATATTTATATGTATATGTAGAATTATACACTTTTAATGTATATTCTCCAATGACAGATACATAGCAAAAAACTCAAGCTAGCACACCCTACATACTATAGCAGTACAAAACATTATTGTGGCACACTGATTTGCTTGTCTGTGAGAATGAACAATGTTGCATTGTAAAACCATGTGAAACCTTGTGAAATCTCAACAGTTTAAAAACATCAGAAGAATAGGTTTTGGCAAGAGACAGGCAGAGGTAGAAATAGAGACAAGTAAATGTGACTGTGCACTGGTTGAGGTGGATACAGATAGAGATTAACAGACAAAGATGGAGAAGGATGAAGAACTCGTGCTGGAAACATCGACTCTTCTGCTCCTCAGGTGCTGCCTGACCAGCTCTGTGTTTCCAGCACCACAACAAAGATGGAGAAGGACACAGGGAGAAATGGACACACAGGGAGAGACAGTGATAGTAGAAATGGACGGATACAGGGGGAGGAACAGCTGGATAGAGGTGAACAGACAGGTAATGTCAAGCAGAAGAATAACTAAATAACCTACCCAAGGTTACTACAGGAAGCGAGGGAAGAGATTGCTATGTATTTGGCAATGATCTTTGCAGGAGTAGTATCAGTTGATTGGAGGGTGGAAAATGTTATTCCCTCGTTCAAGAAAAGTAATAGGAATAGCCCTGGGAATCATAGACCAGTCAGTCTTACATCAGTGGTGGGCAAATCATTGGAGAGGATTCTGAGAGACAGGATTTATGATTATTTGGAAAAGCCATAGTTTGATTAGAGATAGTCAGCATGGCTTCGCAAGGACAAAACAGATTGATGAAGGTAGAGTCGTGGATGCCGTAAATATCGATTTTAGCAAGGGGTTTGATAAGGTTCCCCATGGTAGGCTCATTCAAAAAGTAAGGAGACATAGGATACAGGGAAATCTGGCTGTCTGGATATGGAATTGGCTGGCTCATCGAAGACAGAGGGTGGTAGTCGATGGAAAGTATTCAGCCTGGAGCTCGACGGCCAGTGGTGTTCTGCAGGGATCAGTTCTGGGACCTCTGCTGTTTGTAGTTTTTATAAATGACTTGTATGAGGAAGTGGAAGGGTGAGTTAGTACGTTTGCCAAAGGTTGGTGGAATTGTGGATAGTGTGGAGGGCTGTTATAGGTTGCAACAGGACATTGACAGGATGCAGAGCTGGGCTGAAAAGTAGCAGAAGGAGTTCAACCTGGAAAAATGTGAAGTGATTCATTTTGGAAGATCAAATTTGAATGCAGAATATAAGATTAAAGGCATGATTCTTGGCAGTGCGGAGGAACATAGGGATCTCGGGGTTCATGTGCAGAGATCCCTCAAAGTTGCCACCTAACTTGATAGAGTTGTTAAGAAGGCTTATGGTTTGCAGGGTGGTTGAGTTTAAGAGCCGCAAGGTTATTCTGCAGATCTATGGAGTCCTGGTTAGACCACACTTGGAATATTGTGTTCAGTTCTGGTCACCTCATTATAGGAAGCAAGTGGAAGCTTTAGAGAGGGTGCGGAGGAGATTTACCTGAACGTTGCCTGACTGGAGGGCATGTTTTGTGAAGAAAAGTTGAGGGATCTAGGGCTTTTCTCATTGGAGTAAAAAAGGATGAAAGTTGACTTGATTGAGGTGTACAAGATTGTGAGAGACATGAATAGAGTGGATCACCAGAGACATTTTTCTGAGGGCCGAAATGGCTATCATGAGGAAGCATAATTTTAAGGTGATTGGAGGAAGGTTTAGGGGAGATGTCAGAGGTAGGTTCTTTACACAGACAGTGGTGGTAGTAGAGTCAGATATATTAGGGACATTTAGCGACTCTTGGATAGGCACATGGATGATAGTAAAGTGAAGGGTTATGTAGGTTAGTTTGATCGCAGAGTAGGATGAAAGGTCGGCACAACGTTGAAGGCCATAGGGTCTGCACTCTGCTGTACCGTTCCATATTCTATGTACCATCAGACTGATCGTACCAAACAAAAACACAGGGGAAATAAAATACTCAGCACCTCAAGAAGCAGCGTGGATCTAGAAACAGCGTTACTGTTGTTGTGTTCGAACTGGAAGAAGTTAGAAACACAGTAGGTTTTGGGGGTTGAGTGACAAAAGGACAAAAGGATTGGGCTGTCACATGGTCGGAGAAGGAAGACATTAAATGATAAAATGCCTGATAGGCAGAGCCAAAGGGAGATCTAACTGGATAAATAAAGAGAGAAGTGAACAGTTGCCATCCAAATACATAGGTGAGAGTAAATCAAGACTAAAATTGAGAGATGAGGCACTGTTTCTAAAGCGTTTATTGTGCAGTTAAAGTCTTACACCTAAACTTTGCTTCACAGATGATGCTTAGTCTGCTGAGAATTTCCACTATCCATAATATAGATGGATAGCGGCATCTTAAAAGATGATCAGTGAATTATTAACTATAATACATTGATATAAAATCATTTGTCGGTGGCCTGGTATGATTTCAATCACAGTCAACAGTTCCTGTCATATCTCCAACCATGACCAAACCAATCAGCAGCCTCTTCTCATGCTGTATAAATTGTTGTTCCCTTTCTAAGTTTGGTTTCTTGCATCCCTGTCCTGATAAAGTATTTATTATTCAATATTCATGGATCTTTAGGAAGGATGTTGTTAAACTTGGAAAGGTAAAGCAATGACTTACAAGGATGTTGTCAGGGTTGGAGGGTTTAGAGTCATAGACTTGTACAGCACAGAAACAGACTCATTGGTCCAATCATCCATGCCGACCAGATATCCTACCTAGTCTAGTTCCATTTGCCAGCACTTGGCCCATATCCCTCTAAACCCTTCCTATTCATATACCCATCCAGATACCTTTTAAATGTTGTGATGTTGTCCCAGTCTCCATCACTTCCTCTGGCAGCTCATTCAATGCACGCACCACCCTTGGTGTGAAAAAAGCTGCCCCTTAGGTCCCTTTTAATGTTTTCCCCTCTCACCCTAAACCTATGCCTTCTAGTTCTACACTCCCCCACCCCAGGGAAAAGACCTTGTCTATTCAGGCAAAAGTGAGGACTGCACCAACTGCAGGTTCACCATCAAACCCACTGACAAATGCGGTAGTTTGGAGATCGGACCTCTGTGTTGCAGAGGCTGAACGCCAACTCTCTGACACCACGTCCTACCTCCCCCTTGACCACGACCCCCATCAGGCCAAAATCACTTGCACTGTCTGTACCGTCATTGCCTCCAGTGGTCTCCCCTACACTGCCTCCAAACTCGTTGACCCCAGCTCCACACTGCCTGCTCCCCAAGATCCACAAGCCCAACTACCCTGACCAACGCATCATCTCAGCATGCTCCTGCCCACTGAGCTCATCTCGTCCTACCTTGACTCCATCCTCTCTCCTTTCATTCAAGGACGTCCCACCTACATTCGTAACACCAACCATGCCCCTCATCTATTCAGCAACTTCCAGTTCCCCAGCCCCCTGCACTTTATCTTCATTATGGACATGCAATACTTATACACACCCATACCCCACAAGGATGGCCTCCAGGCCCTCTGCTTCTTCCTCTCCAATAGACCCATTCAGTCTCCCTCCACCAATACCCTCCTCCACCTCACCGAACTGGTCCTCACCCTTAATAACTTTCCCTTTAACTCCTCCCATTTCTTCTAAATCCAGGGGGGTGGCCATGGGCACCCAGATGGGCAGCAGCTACACCTGCCTCTTTGTCGGCCACGTCAAACACTCCCTCTTCAGTACCTACACCGGCACTGTGCCCCAACCTTTCTGCTGTTACATCAATAACTGCATTGGTATAGCGTTCTGCACCCGGGCTGAACTGGAGCAGTTCATCGACTTCACCCACAACTCCCACCCTGCCCTCACTTGGTCTCTGTCGGACACCTCCCTTCCTTTCTTGACTCTCCATTTCCATCTCTGGTGACAGTCTCCAGACAGACGTTTACTACAAACCCACAGACTTCCATAACACCTCTCCCCACCCAGTATCCTGCAAGAACTCCAACCCCTTCTCCGAATTCCTCCGCTTCTGCTGCATTTGCACAGATGAGGAGACATTCCATTCCCAAAACTCCCAGATTATGATCAATCTGCTTTTCCCCCTCCCTGTCATCCAGACAGCCCTCCACCACATCTCCTCCATTCCCCATTCCCCATTCCACCACTCCCCCTCCAAATGCAATAAAGGCTTGGTTCCCCTTGTCCTCACCTATCACCCCATCAGTCTTCGAATCCAATGCATTATCCTTAAACACATTCGCCAACTCCAATTAGATCCCAGCACCAAGAAAATCTTCCCCTCCCGACCCCTCTCTGCCTTCCACAAGCACCCATTCCCTTCAACTGTCCTTGGCTTGTGCCACTTTCCTCACCAATCCCGCCAAACACTCAGGCACCTTCCCCTGCAACCTGAAAAGATGCAACACCACCCTCCTCACCTCCATCCAGGGCCCCAAACAGTCCTTCCAGGTGAGACAGAGGTTCACCTATCTCTCTTCCAACCTAGTTTACTGTATCCGGTACCCCTGATGTGGTCCTCTCAACATCGGAGAGACCAATGTAAACTAAGGGAAACTTTCACCCAGCATCACAGCCGGGCCCATAAGGGCCAATCTGACCTCCCAGTCACTACCCATTTGAATTCTCCTTCCCACTCCCTCTCTGATATGACCATCCTTGGCCTCCTCCATTGCCGCAGTGAATCAGACTGCAAATTAGAGGAACAATTGGGGGCAGCATGGTGGTTAGCACTACTGCCTCACAGCACCAGGGACCCAGGTTCGATTCCAGCCTCGGTGGTTGTCTGTGTGGAGTTTGCATATCCTCCCTGTGTCTGCGTTTCCTCCCACTGTACAAAAATGTGCGGGTGAGGTACATTGGCCAAGCTAAATTGCCCGAAGTGTTCAGGGATGTGTAGATTAGGTGCATTAATCAGGGGTAAATGTAGAATAATAAGGTAGGGGAATGGGTCCAGGTGGGAAACTCTTCAGAGGGTTGGTGTGGACTTGTTGAGCTGAATGGCCTGCTTCCACACTGTAGGGATTCTATGATTTTATAACATCTCATCTTCCTCTTGGGCAGCCTGCATCCTGGAGGACTCAACATTGAGTTCTCGAATTTCAAAGAACCTCCCTTCTCATCCCCCCCCCCCCCTCTTCCCAGACCCTCTCCCCTCCCTCACATTCCCCTCATTGACTCTTCCTTCCCTCCCATTGACCAACCAGATCGTACCCTCTACCTGCCTTCACCTACCCCCACCCCGTCACCATCCTGCTCCCCCCCTCCAACCCATTTTATATGCAGCTCACCCCACACCCAGTCCCACTTCTGAAGAAGGGTTGAACCTGAAACGTTGACTTCTCCACCTCCTGACGTTATCTGGCTTGCTGCGATCTTGCAGCCCCCTGTTTGTCTACCCATACAGAAAGACTGGCAAATGATAACAGAAACGACCTAGAAACAGACACAAGGAAGGCACACAGGGAGTAGGATGTCATAAGCAGCTGGAGTATAAAATACACAATGAAAGGAGGAGCATTGGCGTACATTGGGTTTTACCAAATCAGTGAACAGTGGGAAAATACAGCTTAGTAAAGGTCCTCAATTATCCCAAGAATGTTATAATTAGCCTCAGAACATGTTGGGATAGGGAGGTAAGAAATGACAGGTTCTCCTGCACATCCATGGTGCCAGATCAGTGTGACTGTTGTATGAACCAAAGTGGGTGTGATTGAAATCGTGCCCAAGTCTTAATCTGCTCTGACCATTGCAGCTGTTCCAATTTCACAACCGCTTATGCACGTGCTCCAGATTTTACACCAACTTGTCACTAAAGTTACAGTGGAAGGGCATGAGGGAAAATACCAGGAAAATCATACACCTTTGTATCTGCATTCCCCCAGTGCCCACACCGCCCCCCCCCACCTCTTTCCCCAACCCCATCTCCAGCATCTCTACATCTGCCCAGGTTAGATCATGTAGGTCAGACCGAGGATCGAGTCTGGCAACGTCCTGAACCACACTGTGGCACTGAGAATCCTCAAGGAATAAATCAGAATACTGTTTCCATGGACTGCCCTCATCCTGCCTAAGCTCCGATTATAGCAGTAACTGTTGAAAATTGTGAGAAACGAAGCTCAGTCACTTCAATAATTTCAGTCCGAGACAAGATCTGAATCAGTAGTGTCATTTATTTTGCTCTTGCAAGAGGGGTGTGGTGTCTACTGTGTACAAAGGCAGTCACACACACACACTGAATTCAACGAGTACACGATATTTATATAATTTGGTCCTCTTCCATTGCTCCTCCCCTGTTTACATCTCCCACTTCTCTAAGACCGGCGCCCATTACTCTTGTTCATCTCTTGCCTTATCCAGCCTTGTCTGTGACAAAATGCTTATGTCTGGCCTCACAAGGCCGTTTGACCACATCCTGCTGTGCTCCATTGTTAGGTATATCCTCCTTCACCACCATCTGTTTCCCTAACTTGTTATGAACTTATGACCTCATGACCTCTTGATTGTGGTTTGCTCTTGTTTTTGCAGAAACGGGAAATAGATGCTTATAACTACTGTTTGTACAGGCATATCTAGCTTAACCCCCTCCCCTCACAGCACCTTATCTATTTGTCTGTAACATCTACCATTGTTTGCAGGCACATTTCATTCTTGTATGCACATTTTAGCTAATACAAAAACAATTATGTATTTCCTTCACATAGTTTTCATTCTTGTTGACTCAGCTTGTGGCTGCAACAATTATACACTGGTGTGAGTTCTTGCATAAGTAATTATGATTGCAGAAGTAACACTACTTTACCTTTATCCCACAAAATGTATAAATCAAAAGTGCTGCAGGAACTCAGCAGATGTGGTGGCATGTGTGAAGAGTGAAACAGAGGTCATGTTTCGGGTCCGTGAAGAGTTATTGGAAGTGAAGTGTTAACTCTGTTTCTTTCTCTGTACTTGCAGTCTAACCTGCTGAGTTCCTCTAGCACACTCACTATTTATTTCACATCTCCATCATCCACAAAACCTTGCTTCTTTTTGAAAATATTGCACACATATTGCCATGTCAGGAGAATATTTTGCCAAACTATTGTCATATACTAACATTAAATTGACGACTGACAAGATTTAAAGGAATCCCCATAGAACAAGCAGACACAAGAAAGTCAGATCAGTAACTTTCAATATTGAATCAATGGAGGGGAATACAAATTGTTCAGGAACTCTGAAATCTGTATTTGATAAACAGACATCATTTGTAGCAATGTTAAGAAATTCAGTTGAGAATAATTGGTCATCATTTTCTAAACAGAGAGAGTTATCTATTTCCGTCCTCATCCATAAATATTTTATATCCATTGAAGTTGGCTAACCTGGGATAGGGTTGAGGTCAAGATTAGAGTGGTGCTGGAAAAGCACAGCAGGTCAGGCAGCATCCGAGCAGCAGGAAAATTGACATTTTGGCCAAAAGCCTTTCACCAGGAAGGGACAGGGTTAGGATTAGGCTAACTCTAACTTTAAACCTATTGCAAGTGAAGCTCCTATTAACAGATATTTCTTCTTTAGACTGTCGAATAATTTTCATTGTGTCATTTGCAGAAGGAATGAAGGGAAGCCATAAGTTGTTTTCAGAGCTATACTTTGTTGTTTTGTTCATAAATAAGTTGCAGACACTGTGTCTCCCTAGCAGGGTCTGAACAAAGGGCAAGTAATCAAAACTAATTATGCTTGAAGTGTTACTAATGGCTCACAATTTACCTCGTGCAGTGAACAATGGGATTTGACTTGATATGTAGACGGTTAACCTTTGGTGTAAATGGGGACATACTAACATTCTTGCATAACTCCTGGAGCCCTGGCTAAAGGGATGGAAACCAATTGTCTTACAAGTAACTCATCCAGGAGCACTGACATTAACAGCCACTCACTTCTCCTGACCTTTGGTGGAGTTAGCTATAACCTTTGATTTGCTTCATTCTGATAAGAACGTAATTACTGTTCTAATTAGTCTGCTGGAAACAAAGGCCTGCTAATATCATAGCCAGGCGCCAGGCTTCAAGTCTTAAAACTCTGGTTTCTGAGAAGAATTTGATATTCATGTGAAAAGTGGACCAACTTAATTTACTACAACATAAAAACTACAAAATGGAATTCTGCCACAAAATGCTGCTGCCAGTTTGTTGCTACACTATAAAAAAACCCACTACTGGACACTGACTTTCCGTATTCAGACAACAATGACCTGAATTAATGGGCCCTGACCAGACACATAGAATAAAAATCTAGTTACAAATAGGGACATACTAATATTCTTATTTAACTCCCAAGGTGAATACTGGAGCCCTATTTATAACTTACAAAAAGACGAATAAGGAATTCTTAATTGTAAGCTCTGTCAATTCCTCCAAATTCATTTACTTCCCATGTATGCTTGGTGTGTGTGTGTGTCTGTGTGTGTCTGTGTGTGTGTCTGTGTGTGTGTGTGTGTGTGTGTGTCTGTGTCTGTGTGTGTGTGTGTGTGTGTCTGTGTCTCTCTGTGTGTGTGTGTGTCTGTGTCTCTGTGTGTGTATGTGTGTCTGTGTCTCTGTGTGTGTGTGTGTGTGTGTGTGTGTGTGTAGGAACAGTCAGTCCCTAGGTTTGAAGTTAAAAATCACACAACACCAGGTTATAGTCCAACAGGTTTATTTGGAAGCACTCACTTTCAGAGCACTAATTACATTCAACATCATAAGACACAGAATTTGTAGCAAAAGACTACAGTGTCATGCAATTAAAACAATACATTGAACAAACCTAGATTGCTGTAAAGCTTTTCATCTTAACAGACTTAACAACAATCTAGGTTTGTTCAATATATCATTTCAGTTGCATGACACTGCGATCTTTTGCTATAAATTCTGTGTCTTATGATCCTGCTCCACAATCACCTGATGAAGGAGCGTCGCTCCGAAAGCTAGCGTGCTTCCAATTAAACCTGTTGGACTATAACCTGGTGTTGTGTGATTTTTAACTTTGTCCATCCGAGTCCATCACTGGCTCCATCACCCCTAGGTGTGAATACATTGATACGACATACTTGTGTTTTAAACCCTAAAGATAGTTTGTTCTGTGTCATTTAACAATTGGATTTCATGAACAAAGGGTATGGGAGCAACACACCACGGTCGATTACAAAAGAAAAATGGCGTAAAACAACAAAAAACACCCTCTGTGACAGATGGAAGAAAAGTAAAGGAATTTAATTTCCCTCTCTGCCTCATCCCTGAACTCCTTCAGTCTCACTTTAGAGTTTTCAGAAAAAAAACATAATTCTGGTTTCTGTTTAATTTATGTTCCCCTATAGATGGTTTGGTTGAAATAGTTATTTTGCATTCCCTCACTTCAGCCATTTCTGCTGCATTTCTGGGAAACACAAATGTCACCAAAGGAATATAGTCGGTCAGGATCGCATTGTGTAGAGAGTATAATAAAGGGGAGTAATTTTATGGCATTTTCCTTATCTGAGCCTCCCATACATTTTTAGGTCAATGACCCTGAGAAATATTTGACAGCAGAAGAAGCAGAAATAACTTGAGGTGGATAGAGCTGAATGTTTGAGAAAGAGGAAAGTAATCGTTGAGGATTGAGAGCCTGAATCAAGATGGGACAAAGAGGAGTGTGCATGAGAGAGAGAGAGAGAGAGAGAGAGAGAGAGAGAAAGAGAGAGACAGAGACAGAAAGAGACTCCTGCTCAAGTTTCATGCACTCATTCATTATTAAGTCCTGTGGTGATTGACAAATTACTTTTGTGACTCCACAGGGAAGGAGAGTCTTGAGTAATTCTTGATGGAGTTTGTGCCAGGTTCTGCCCACTGAAACTTGGGCAGAATGTGGGCAGACCCAGACAAATGGGGCCTCTGCTGATCCCGTCAGTTACCGTGCCAGATTTGGAGAAACCTCAAGGCAATTTCCAGCACTCAACTCAGCATGAGTCAACACTTTTGGGAGAAAATTGGAAGGGGAAAACAAAGTGAAATGCACCTTGAACTCTGTGGCGTACACAGTTAGTGTATGCCAATGAAAAGTGAAAACTCATGATTGAATTACCTCCTGGTCTTGTGGGATCTTGCTGGATTGTCACAGCTATCAGATCAGGATAGGGTTTGGCATTAAAGGTGAACAAAATATGGGTATATGGATAATGTAACATATTGCATACCCACCTTTAAATGTCCACTATCTCATTCTACCTTTACATTGCCCATGTTGCTGCGCTCTTTGTAAGACATTCCAGGTTTTAGATGACGCTTAATTTTTTTCCTGCTAAATATTGAGAAGTCCAAGTGCAATATCTGTGATCTCACCATCAAACACTGTATCTCCCTTACCTTTCACATTCCCCCCTTGTCTGTTTGCAACCTCAACATTCCTCTCCCCCAAATTAAACTTGCAACCATTATCAGCAAACAACCAGGCTTTTCATCCTTATTCATAAGAAAGACATTGGCGAAGCAGCTGAAGATGGTTGGGCCGAGGACCCTACCCTGAGGAACTCCTGCAGAGATGTCCTGGAGCTGAGATGACTGACCTCCAAGAGCTCATGCTGTAAAGTTGTTGAACGTAGTGTTGAACCCAGAAGGTTGTAAAGCGCCTCACAGGGAAACGTTCCTCCAGCCTACATTGTGTTGACTAGAACTCTGCAACAGGCTGAGGACAGAGATGTTAGCACAAGCCATCGGAAAGGGACATAGAGGCAGAAGCCATCACAACATTTAAGCCTGTAATTAGATGAACATGTGAACTGCTACAGAATACAAGGGCTATGGACAAAGTGTTGGGAAATGGGAGGAGTTGGATAAATGGCTGGCATGGACATGATGGACCAAGAGGCCTCTCTCTGTGCTGTATAAACTGTCTGATCCTCCAATTAAAGATGGTATATTGAACGAGCAAGTGATTAGAAGGTTGGGGTCCTTCTGGGGGTTGATCGGAGGAGTTCTGCAAAGAGATCATGCAATGTGTAATGTGGTGTTTGTGGAAGTGTGTCAGTGAGTGTGATGTAGTGTTTGTGTACGACTATCAGTGAGTGTGATGTGTTTGTGTAAGTGTGTCTGTGAAAGTGATGTTGTGTTTGTGTAAGTGTATCAGTACATATGATGTCGCGTTTGTGTAAAGGTGTTAGTGACTATGATGCATTGTTTGTGTAAGTGTGTCAGTGAGTGCAATGTGGTGTTTGTGTAAGTATGTCAGTGAGTGTAATGTAGTGGTTGTGTACGTGTGTCAGTGAGTGTGATGTGGTGTTTGTGTAAGTGTGTCAGTGATATGATGTAGTGTTTGTGTAAATGTGTCAGTGAGTGTGATGCAGTGTTTGTGTAGGTGTGTCTGTCAGTGTAATGTGGTGTTCGTGTAAGTGTGTCAGTGAGAATGATGCGTTTTAGTGGAAGTGTGACAGTGAGTGTGATGTGGTGTTTGTGTAAGTGTGTCAGTATGTGTGATGTGATGTTTGTGTAAGTGTGTCAGTGAGTGTGATGTGGTGTTTGTGTAAGTGTGGCAGTAAGTGCGATGAGGTGTTTGTGTAAGTGTGTCAGTGAGTGTGATGGGGTGTTTGTGTAAGTGTGGCAGTCAGTGTGATGTACTGTTTGTGGAAATGTGTGAATAAGTGTGATGCGGTGTTTGTGTAAGTGTGTCAGTGAGTATGAGGCAGTGTTTGTGGAAGTGTGTCAGTGAATGTGATGCGGTGTTTGTGCAAGTGTGTCAGTAAGTGCGATGTGGTGTTTGTGGAGATGTGTCAGTGAGTGTGATGAGGTGTTTGTGGAAGTGTGACAATGAGTATGATGTGGTGATTGTATAAGTGTGTCAGTGAGTGTGATAGGAGATTTGTGTAAGTTTGTCAGTGAGTGTAATGTGGTGTTTGTGTAAGTGTGTCAGTGAGGGTGACGTGGTGGTTGTGTAAGTGTGTCAGTGAGTGTAATGCAATGTTTGTATAAGCGTGTCAGTGAGTGTGATATTGTGTTTGTGAAAGTGTGTCAGTGAGTGTGATGTGATGTTTGTGTAAGTGTGTCAGTGAGTGTGATGTGGTGTTTGTGTAAATGTGTCAGTGAGTGTGATGCAGTGATTGTGGATGTGTGTCAGTGAGTGTGATGTAGTGTTTGTGTACGACAATCAGTGTGATTCAGCGTTTGTGTAAGTGTGTCTGTGAAAGTGATGTTGTGTTTGTGTAAGTGTGTCTATATGTATCATGTGGTGTTTGTGTAAGTGTGTCAGTGAGTGCAATGTGGTGTTTGCATAAGTGTGTCAGTGCTTATGATGCTTTGTTTATGGAAGTGTAATCAGTGAGCGTGATGCAGTGTTTGTGTAAGTGTGTCAGTGAGTGTGATGTTGTGTTGGTGGAAGTATGTCAGTGAGTATGATGCGGTGTTTGTGGAAATGTGTCAGTAAGTGTGATGTGGTGTTTGTGTAAGTGTGTCAGAGAGTGTGATGTGTTAGTTGTGTAAGTTTGTCAGTCAGTGCGATGTGGTGTTATGTATAGGTGTGTCAGTGAGTGTGATGTTGTGTTTGTGTAAGTGTATCAGTAAGTGTGGTGTGGTGTTTGTGTAAGTGTGTCAGTGAGTGTGATGTGGTGTTTGTGTAAGTGTGTCAGAGAGTGTGATGTGGTAGTTGTGTAAGTTTGTCAGTGGGTGTGATGTGGTGTTTGTGTAAGTGTGTCAGAGAGTGTGATGTGGTAGTTGTGTGCGTTTGTCAGTGAGTGTGATGTGGTGTTTGTGTAAGTGTGTCAGTGAGGGTGACGTGGTGGTTGTGTAAGTGTGTCAGTGAGTGTAATGCGATGTTTGTGTAAGCGAGTAAGTGAGTGTGATGTGATGTTTGTGTAAGTGTGGCAGTGAGTGTGATGTGGTGTTTGTGGAAGTGTTTCAGTCAGCGTGATGCAGTGTTTGTGTAAGTGTGTCAGTGAGCGTGATGTGGTGTTTGTGTAAATGTGTCAGTGAGTGTGATGCAGTGTTTGTGGATGTGTGTCAGTGAGTGTGATGTAGTGTTTGTGGACGACAATCAGTGTGATTCAGCGTTTGTGTAAGTGTGTCTGTGAAAGTGATGTTGTGTTTGTGTAAGTGTGTCTGTACGTATCATGTGGTGTTTGTGTAAGTGTGTCAGTGAGTGCAATGTGGTGTTTCCATAAGTGTGCCAGTGCTTATGATGCAGTGTTTATGGAAGTGTAATCAGTGAGTGTGATGCGGTGTTTGTGTAAGTATGTCAGTGAGCGTGATGTTGTGTTCGTGGAAGTATGTCAGTGAGTATGATGCGGTGTTTGTGGAAGTGTGTCAGTGAGTGTGATGCGGTGTTTGTGTAAGCGTGTCAGTGAGTGTGATATGGTGTTTGTGGAAGTGTGTCAGTGAGTGTGATGTGGTGTTTGTGTAAGCGTGTCAGTGAGTGTGATATGGTGTTTGTGGAAGTGTGTCAGTGAGTGTGATGTGGTGTTTGTGTAAGTGTGTCAGTGAGTGTGATGCGGTGTTTGTGTAAGCGTGTCAGTGAGTGTGATATGGTGTTTGTGGAAGTGTGTCAGTGAGCGTGATGTGGTGTTTGTGCATGTGTATTAGTGAGTGTGATAGGAGGTTTGTGGAAGTGTGTCAGTGAGTGTGATGTGATGGTTGTGTAATTGTGTCAGTGAGTGTGATGTGGTGTTTGTGGAGGTGGGTCTGTGAGTGAGATGCGGTGTTTGTGTAAGTATGTCAGTGAGTGTGATGTGATGTTTGCGTAAGTGTGTCAGTGAGTGTGATGCGGTGTTTGTGTAAGTGTGTCAGTGATTATGGTGTGGTGTTTGTGAAAGTGTGTCAGTGAATGTAATGTAGTGGTTGTGTAAGTGTGTCAGTGAGTGTGATGTGGTGTTTGTATAAGTGTGTCAGTGAGTGTGATGCAGTGTTTATGGACGTGTGTCAGTACGTATAATGTAGTGTTTGTGTAAGTGTGTCACTGAGTGTAATGTAGTGTTTGTATAAGTGTGTCAGTGAGTGTGATGCAGAGTTTTTGCAAGTGTGTCTGTGAGTGTGATGCAGTGTTTGTAGACGTGTGTCAGTGCGAATGATGTAGTGTTTGTGTAAGTGTGTCAATGAGTGTGATGTGGTGTTTGTGTAAGTGTGTCAGTTAGTATGATGCTGAGTTTGTGGAATTGTGTCAGTGAGTGGGATGCAGAGTTTGTGCAAGTGTATTAGTGAGTGTGAGGAGGTTTGTGGAAGTTTGTCAGTGAGTGTGATGTGATGGTTGTGTAATTGTGTCAGTGAGTGCGATGTGGTGTTTGTATAAGTGTGTCAGTGAGTGTGATGTGATGTTTGTGTAAGTGTGTCAGTGAGTGTGATGCAGTGTTTGTGGACGTGTGTCAGTACGTATAATGTAGTGTTTGCGTAAGTGTGTCACTGAGTGTAATGTAGTGTTTGTATAAGTGTGTCAGTGAGTGTGATGTGGTGTTTGTATAAGTGTGTTAGTGAGTGCGATGCAGAGTTTGTGCAAGTGTATTAGTGAGTGTGATCGGAGGTTTGTGGAAGTTTGTCAGTGAGTGTGATGTGATGGTTGTGTAATTGTGTCAGTGAGTGTGATGTGGTGTTTGTGGAGGTGGGTCTGTGAGTGAGATGCGGTGTTTGTGTAAGTATGTCAGTGAGTGTGATGAGGTGTTTGTGGAAGTGTGACAGTGAGTGTGATGTGGTGCTTGTATAAGTGTGTTATTGAGTGATAGGAGATTTGTGGAAGTTTGTCAGTGAGTGTGGTGTGGTGTTTGTGTAAGTATATTAGCAAGTTTGGTGTGTTGTTTGTGTAAGTGGGTCAGAGAGTGTGATGTGGTGGTTGTGTAAGAGTGTCAGTGAGTGTGATGCGGTGTTTGTGGAAGTTTGTCAGTGAGTGTGATATGGTGTTTTTGTAAGTGTGTCAGTGAGTGTGATGTGGTGTTTGTGTAAGTGTGTCTGTGAAAGTGATGTTGTGTTTGCGTAAGTGTGTGTACGTATGATGTGGTGTTTGTATAAGAGTGTCAGAAAGTGCGATGCGGTGTTTGTGTAAGTGTGTCAGTGAGTGTGGTGAGGTGTTTGTGGAAGTGTGAAAATGAGTGTGATGTGGTGATTGTATAAGTTTGTCAGTGAGTGTGATGTACTGTTTGTGCAGTTGTGTCAGTGTTTATGTAATGTGGTGTTTGTGTAAGTGTGTCAGTGAGTGTGATGCGGAGTCTGTGCAAGTGTATCAGTGAGTGTGTTGCAGTGTTTGTGGATGCGTGTCAGTACGTATAATGTAGTGTTTGTGTAAGTGTGTCACTGAGTGTAATGTAGTGTTTGTATAAGTGTGTCAGTGAGTGTGATGCAGAGTTTTTGCAAGTGTGTCTGTGAGTGTGATGCAGTGTTTGTAGACGTGTGTCAGTGCGAATGATGTAGTGTTTGTGTAAGTGTGTCAGTGAGTGTGATGTGGTGTTTGTGTAAGTGTGTCAGTTAGTATGATGCTGAGTTTGTGGAATTGTGTCAGTGAGTGGGATGCAGAGTTTGTGCAAGTGTATTAGTGAGTGTGAGGAGGTTTGTGGAAGTTTGTCAGTGAGTGTGATGTGATGGTTGTGTAATTGTGTCAGTGAGTGCAATGTGGTGTTTGTATAAGTGTGTCAGTGAGTGTGATGTGATGTTTGTGTAAGTGTGTCAGTGAGTGTGATGCAGTGTTTGTGGACGTGTGTCAGTACGTATAATGTAGTGTTTGCGTAAGTGTATCACCGAGTGTAATGTAGTGTTTGTATAAGTGTGTCAGTGAGTGTGATGTGGTGTTTGTATAAGTGTGTTAGTGAGTGCGATGCAGAGTTTGTGCAAGTGTATTAGTGAGTGTGATAGGAGGTTTGTGGAAGTTTGTCAGTGAGTGTGATGTGATGGTTGTGTAATTGTGTCAGTGAGTGTGATGTGGTGTTTGTGGAGGTGGGTCTGTGAGTGAGATGCGGTGTTTGTGTAAGTATGTCAGTGAGTGTGATGAGGTGTTTGTGGAAGTGTGACAGTGAGTGTGATGTGGTGCTTGTATAAGTGTGTTATTGAGTGATAGGAGATTTGTGGAAGTTTGTCAGTGAGTGTGGTGTGGTGTTTGTGTAAGTATATCAGCAAGTTTGGTGTGTTGTTTGTGTAAGTGGGTCAGAGAGTGTGATGTGGTGGTTGTGTAAGAGTGTCAGTGAGTGTGATGCGGTGTTTGTGGAAGTTTGTCAGTGAGTGTGCTATGGTGTTTTTGTAAGTTTATCAGTGAGTGTGATGTCGTGTTTGTGGAAGTGTGTCAGTGAGGGTGACGTGGTGTTTGTGTAAGTGTGTCAGTGAGTGTAATGCGATGTTTGTGTAAGCGTGTCAGTGAATGTGATATGGTGTTTGTGGAAGTGTGTCAGTGAGTGTGATGTGGTGTTTGTGTAAGTGAGTCAATGAGTGTTATGTAATGTTTGTGGAAATGTGTCAGTGAGTGTAGAACATAGAACATAGAAAAATACAGCGCAGTACAGACCCTTGGGCCCTCGATGTTGCACCGATCCAAGCCCTCCTAACCTACACTAGCCCACTATCCTCCATATACTGGATTAGTGGTGCTGGAAGAGCACAGCAGTTCAGGCAGCATCCAACGAGCAGCGAAATCAACGTTTCGGGCAAAAGCCCTTCATCAGGAATAAAAAAAGCCTATCCAATGCCCATTTAAATGTCCATAAAGAGGGAGAGTCCACCACTGATACTGGCAGGGCATTCCATGAACTCACATCCTTCTGAGTAAAGAATCTACCCCTAACGTCTGTCCTATACCTACCACCCCTTAATTTAAAGCTGTGTCTCCTAGTAACAGCTGACTCCATACGCGGAAAAAGGTTCTCACTGTCAACCCTATCTAAACCCCTAATCATCTTGTACACCTCTATCAAATCACCCCTAAACCTTCTTTTCTCCAATGAAAACAGCCCCAAGTGCCTCAGCCTTTCCTCATACGATCTTCCTACCATGCCAAGCAACATCCTGGTAAACCTCCTCTGCACTCGTTCCAGTGCCTCCACATCCTTCCTATAGTATGGCGACCAAAACTGCACACAATACTCCAGATGCGGCCGCACCAGAGTCTTATACAACTGCAACATGACCTCAGGACTCCGGAACTCAATTCCTCTACCAATAAAAGCCAGTACACCATATGCCTTCTTCACCGCACTATTTATCTGGGTGGCAACTTTCAGAGATCTGTGTACATGGACACCAAGATCCCTCTGCTCATCCACAGTACCAAGTAGCCTACCATTAGCCGAGTAATCCATCTTCTTGTTACTCCTACCAAAGTGAATGACTTCACACTTAGCTACATTGAACTCCATTTGCCACCTTACTGCCCAGCTCTGCAACTTATCTATATCGCGCTGTAACCTGCCACATCCTTCTTCGCTGTCCACTACTCCACCGACTTTCGTATCATCCGCAAACTTGCTCACCCAGCCTTCAAGCCCCTCCTCCAGGTCATTTATAAAAATGACAAACAGCACTGGTCCCAAAACAGATCCTTGTGGAACACCGCTAGTAACTGCACTCCAAGATGGACCTTTACCATCAACTACTACCCTCTGTCTCCTTCCAGCCAGCCAATTCCTAATCCAAACCTCTAATGCACCCTCAATGCCATACCTCCGTAGTTTTTGCAGTAGCCTACCATGGGGTAACTTATCGAATGTCTTACTAAAATCCATATACACCACATCTACTGCTTTACCCTCGTCCACTTCCTTAGTCACCTTCTCAAAGAACTAATGATGTAATGTTCGTGTACGACAATCAGTGAGTGTGATGTGGTGTTTGTGTAAGTGTGTCTGTGAAAGTGATGTTGTGTTTGTGTAAGTGTGTGTACGTATGATGTGGTGTTTGTGTAAGAGTGTCAGAAAGTGCGATGCGGTGTTTGTGTAAGTGTGTCAGTGAGTGTGGTGAGGTGTTTGTGGAAGGGTGAAAATGAGTGTGATGTGGTGATTGTATAAGTTTGTCAGTGAGTGTGATGTGCTGTTTGTGCAGTTGTGTCAGTGTTTATGTAATGTGGTGTTTGTGTAAGTGTGTCAGTGAGTGTGATGCGGAGTTTGTGCAAGTGTATCAGTGAGTGTGTTGCAGTGTTTGTGTAAGTGTGTCAGTACAAATGATGTAGTGTTTGTGTAAGTGTGTCAGTGAGTGTGATGCGATGTTTGTGCAAGTGTGTCAGTGAGTGCGATGTGTTTGTATAAGTGTG
The DNA here is from genome assembly GCF_047496795.1 of Chiloscyllium punctatum. Lineage (NCBI taxonomy): Eukaryota > Metazoa > Chordata > Chondrichthyes > Orectolobiformes > Hemiscylliidae > Chiloscyllium > Chiloscyllium punctatum. The sequence continues at coordinate 52,418,582 of NC_092757.1, forward strand.
TCAGTGAGTGTGATGCGGTGTTTGTGTATGTGTGTCAGTGATTATGGTGTGGTGTTTGTGAAAGTGTGTCAGTGAGTGTAATGTAGTGGTTGTGTAAGTGTGTCAGTGAGTGTGATGCGGTGTTTGTGTAAATGTGTCAGTGAGTGTGATGTGGTGTTTGTATAGGTGTGTCAGTGAGTGTGATGCAGTGTTTGTGGACGTGTGTCAGTACGTATGATGTAGTGTTTGTGTAAGTATGTCAGTGAGTGTGATTCAGAGATTTTGCAAGTGTGTCTGTGAGTGTGATGCAGTGTTTGTAGACGTGTGTCAGTACGTATGATGTAGTGTTTGTGAAAGTGTGTCAGTGAGTGTAATGCGATGCTTGTGTAAACATGTCAGTGAGTGTTTGTGCAAGTGTATTAGTGAATGTGATAGGAGGTTTGTGGAAGTTGTCAGTGAGTGTGATGTGATGGTTGTGTAATTGTGTCAGTGAGTGTGATGTGGTGTTTGTGGAGGTGGGTCTGTGAGTGAGATGCGGTGTTTGTGTAAGCGTGTCAGTGAGTGTGATGCGATGTTTGTGCAAGTGTGTCAGTGAGTGCGATGTGGTGTTTGTATAAGTGTGTCAGTGAGTGTTATATGATGTTTGTGGACGTGTGTCAGTGAGTGTGATGCAGTGTTTGTGGACATGTGTCAGTTAGTATGATGCTGAGTTTGTGTAAGTGTGTCACCGAGTGTATTGTAGTGTTTGTGTAAGTGTGTCAGTGAGTGTGATGCAGTGTTTGTGTAAGTGTGTCAGTTAGTATGATGCTGAGTTTGTGGAAGTGTGTCAGTGAGTGGGATGCAGAGTTTCTGCAAGTGTATTAGTGAGTGTGAGGAGGTTTGTGGAAGTTTGTCAGTGAGTGTGATGTGATGGTTGTGTAATTGTGTCAGTGAGTGTGATGTCGTGTTTGTGGAGGTGGGTCTGTGAGTGAGATGCGATGTTTGTGTAAGTGTGTCAGTGAGTGTGATGTGATGTTTGTGTAAGTGTGTCAGTGAGTGTGATGTGATGTTAGTGGAAGTGTTTTAGTCAGCGTGATGCAGTGTTTGTACACACGTGTCAGTACGTATGATGTAGTGTTTGTGTAAGTGTCTCAGTGAGTGTGATGCAGTGCTTGTGGAAGTGTGTCAGTTAGTATGATGCGGAGTTTGTGGAAGTGTGTCAGTGAGTGTGATGTAATGTTTGTGTAAGTGTGTCAGTGAGTGTGATGTGATGTTTGTGGAAGTGTGTCTGTGAGTGTGATGCGTCGTTTGTGCAAGTGTGTCAGTGAGTGTGATGCAGTGTTTGTGTAAGTGTGTCAGTGAGTGTGATGTGATGTTTGTGGAAGTGTGTCAGTGAGTGTGATGCGTTGTTTGTGCAAGTGTGTCAGTGAGTGTGATGCAGTGTTTGTGTAAGTGTGTCAGTTAGTATGATGCTGAGTTTGTGTAAGTGTGTCAGTGAGTGTGATGCGGAGTTTGTGCCAGTGTGTCTGTGAGTGTGATGCAGTGTTTCTAGATGTGTGTCTGTGCATATGATGTAGTGTTTGTGTAAGTGTGTCAGTGAGTATGATTCACAGTTTGTGCAAGTGTGTCAGTGAGTGTGATGCAGTGTTTGTGTAAGTGTGTCAGTTAGTATGATGCGAAGTTTGTGGAAGTGTGTCAGTGAGTGTGATACTGTGTTTGTCTGCAAGTTTATCAGTGAGTGTGATAGGAGGTTTGTGTAAGTCTGTCAGTGAGTTGATTTGGTGTTAGTGTAAGTGTGTCAGTGAGTGTGATGTGGTGTTTGTGTAGGTGGGTCTGTGAGTGAGATGCGATGTTTGTGTAAGTGTGTCAGTGAGTGTGATGTGATGTTTGTGTAAGTGTGTCAGTGAGTGTGATGTGATGTTTGTGGAAGTATTTCAGTCAGCGTGATGCAGTGTTTGTGTAAGTGTGTCAGTGAGTGTGATGTAGTGTTTGTGGACGTGTGTCAGTCCGTATGATGTAGTGTTTGTGAAAGTGTGTCAGTGAGAGTAATGCGATGTTTGTGTAAGCATGTCAGTGAGTGTGATGTGATGTTTGTGTAAGTGTGGCAGTGAGTGTGTTGTGGTGTATGTGGATGTGTTCCAGTCAGCGTGATGCAGTGTTTGTGTAAGTGTGTCAGTGAGTGTGATTTGGTGTTTGTATACGTGTGTCAGTGAGTGTGATGCAGTGTTTGTGGACGTGTGTCAGTACGAATGATGTAGTGTTTGTGTAAGTGTGTCAGTGAGTGTAATGTAATGTTTGTGTAAGTGTGTCAGTGAGTGTGATGCGTAGTTTGTGCAAGTGTGCCAGTGAGTGTGATGCAGTTTTTGTGGATTTGTGTCAGTACGTATGATGTAGTGTTTGTGTAACTGTGTCTGTGAGTGTGATGTGGTGTTTGTGTAAGTGTGTCAGTGAGTGTGATGCGGTGTTTGTGGACATGGGTCTGTGAGTGAGATGCGATGTTTGTGTAAGTGTGTCAGTGAGTGTGATGCGGTGTTTGTATAAGTGTGTCAGTGAGTATGATGCGGTGTTTGTGGAAGTCTGTCAGTGAGTGCGATGTGATGTTTGTATAAGTGTGTCAGTGAGTGTGATGTGGTATTTGTGTAAGTGTGTCAGCGATTGTAATGCGGTGTTTGTGTAAGTGTGTCCGTAAGTGTGATGTAGTGTTCTTGGAGGTGTGTCAGTGAGTATGATGTAGTGTTTGTGTAAGTGTGTCAGTGAGTGTAATGCGATGCTTGTGTAAACATGTCAGTGAGTGTGATGCAGAGTTTTTGCAAGTGTGTCTGTGAATGTGATGCAGTGTTTGTAGACGTGTGTCAGTACGTATGATGTAGTGTTTGTGAAAGTGTGTCAGTGAGTGTAATGCGATGTTTGTGTCAGCATGTCAGTGAGTGTGATTTGGTGTTTGTATACGTGTGTCAGTGAGTGTGATGCAGTGTTTGTGGACATGTGTCAGTATGAATGATGTAGTGTTTGTGTTAGTGTGTCAGTGAGTGTAATGTAGTATTTGTGTAAGTGTGTCAGTGAGTGTGATGCGTAGTTTGTGCAAGTGTGTCTGTGAGTGTGATGCAGTATTTGTAGACATGTGTCAGTACGTATGATGTAGTGTTTGTGTAAGTATGTTAGTGAGTGTGATGCGTAGTTTGTGCAAGTGTGTCAGTGAGTGTGATGCAGTATTTGTGGATTTGTGTCCATACGTATGATGTAGTGTTTGTGTAAGTGTGTCTGTGAGTGTGATGTGATGTTTGTGTAAGTGTGTCAGTGAGTGTGATGTGGTGTTTGTGCAATTGTGTCAGTGAGTGTGATGTGGTGTTTGTGAACATGGGTCTGTGATTGAGATGCGGTGTTTGTGTAAGTGTGTCAGTGAGTGTGATGCGGTGTTTGTAGGCGTGTGTCAGTACGTATGATGTAGTGTTTGTGAAAGTGTGTCAGTGAGTGTAATGCGATGCTTGTGTAAACATGCCAGTGAGTGTTTGTGCAGGTGTATTAGTGAGTGTGATAGGAGGTTTGTGGAAGTTGTCAGTGAGTGTGATGTGATGGTTGTGTAATTGTGTCAGTGAGTGTGATGTGGTGTTTGTGGAGGTGGGTCTGTGAGTGAGATGCGGTGTTTGTGTAAGTATGTCAGTGAGTGTGATGCGATGTTTGTGCAAGTGTGTCAGTGAGTGCGATGTAGTGTTTGTATAAGTGTGTCAGTGAGTGTGATGCGATGTTTGTGCAAGTGTGTCAGTGAGTGCGATGTGGTGTTTGTATAAGTGTGTCATTGAGTGCGATGTGGTGTTATGTATAGGTGTGTCAGTGAGTGTGATGCAGTGTTTGTGTAAGTGTGTCAGTGAGTATGATGCGGTGATTGTGGAAGTGTGTCAGTGAGTGTGATGTGGTGTTTGTATAAGTGTGTCAGTGAGTGTGATGTGGTGTTTGTATAAGTGTGTCAGTGCGTATGATGCAGTGATCGTGGAAGTGTGTCAGTGAGTGTGATGCAGTGTTTGTGTAATTGTGGCAGTAAGTGCAATGTGGTATTTGTGTAAGTGTGTCAGTGATATGATGTAGTGTTTATGTAAATGTGTCAGTGAGTGTGATGCAGTGTTTGTGTAGGTGTGTCTGTGAGTGTGATGCAGTGTTTGTGTAGGTGTGTCTGTCAGTGTAATGTGGTGTTCATGTAAGTGTGTCAGTGAGTATGATGCGTTTTGTGGAAGTGTGACAGTGAATGTGATGTGCTGTTTGTGTAAGTGTGTCAGTATGTGTGATGCGATGTTTGTGTAAGTGTGTCAGTATGTGTGATGTGATGTTTGTGTAAGTGTGTCAGTGAGTGTGATGTGGTGTTTGTGTAAGTGTGGCAGTAAGTGCGATGAGGTGTTTGTGTAAGTGTGTCAGTGAGTGTGATGGGGTGCTTGTGTAAGTGTGGCAGTCAGTGTGATGTACTGTTTGTGGAAATGTGTGAATAAGTGTGATGCGGTGTTTGTGTAAGTGTGTCAGTGAGTATGAGGCAGTGTTTGTGGAAGTGTGTCAGTGAATGTGATGCGGTGTTTGTGCAAGTGTGTCAGTAAGTGCGATGTGGTGTTTGTGGAGATGTGTCAGTGAGTGTGATGAGGTGTTTGTGGAAGTGTGACAATGAGTATGATGTGGTGATTGTATAAGTGTGTCAGTGAGTGTGATAGGAGATTTGTGTAAGTTTGTCAGTGAGTGTGATGTGGTGTTTGTGTAAGTGTGTCAGTGAGGGTGACATGGTGGTTGTGTAAGTGTGTCAGTGAGTGTAATGCAATGTTTGTATAAGCGTGTCAGTGAGTGTGATATTGTGTTTGTGAAAGTGTGTCAGTGAGTGTGATGTGATGTTTGTGTAAGTGTGTCAGTGAGTGTGATGTGATGTTTGTGGAAGTATTTCAGTCAGCGTGATGCAGTGTTTGTGTAAGTGTGTCAGTGAGTGTGATGTAGTGTTTGTGGACGTGTGTCAGTCCGTATGATGTAGTGTTTGTGAAAGTGTGTCAGTGAGAGTAATGCGATGTTTGTGTAAGCATGTCAGTGAGTGTGATGTGATGTTTGTGTAAGTGTGGCAGTGAGTGTGTTGTGGTGTATGTGGATGTGTTCCAGTCAGCGTGATGCAGTGTTTGTGTAAGTGTGTCAGTGAGTGTGATTTGGTGTTTGTATACGTGTGTCAGTGAGTGTGATGCAGTGTTTGTGGACGTGTGTCAGTACGAATGATGTAGTGTTTGTGTAAGTGTGTCAGTGAGTGTAATGTAATGTTTGTGTAAGTGTGTCAGTGAGTGTGATGCGTAGTTTGTGCAAGTGTGCCAGTGAGTGTGATGCAGTTTTTGTGGATTTGTGTCAGTACGTATGATGTAGTGTTTGTGTAACTGTGTCTGTGAGTGTGATGTGGTGTTTGTGTAAGTGTGTCAGTGAGTGTGATGCGGTGTTTGTGGACATGGGTCTGTGAGTGAGATGCGATGTTTGTGTAAGTGTGTCAGTGAGTGTGATGCGGTGTTTGTATAAGTGTGTCAGTGAGTATGATGCGGTGTTTGTGGAAGTCTGTCAGTGAGTGCGATGTGATGTTTGTATAAGTGTGTCAGTGAGTGTGATGTGGTATTTGTGTAAGTGTGTCAGCGATTGTAATGCGGTGTTTGTGTAAGTGTGTCCGTAAGTGTGATGTAGTGTTCTTGGAGGTGTGTCAGTGAGTATGCTGTAGTGTTTGTGTAAGTGTGTCAGTGAGTGTAATGCGATGCTTGTGTAAACATGTCAGTGAGTGTGATGCAGAGTTTTTGCAAGTGTGTCTGTGAATGTGATGCAGTGTTTGTAGACGTGTGTCAGTACGTATGATGTAGTGTTTGTGAAAGTGTGTCAGTGAGTGTAATGCGATGTTTGTGTCAGCATGTCAGTGAGTGTGATTTGGTGTTTGTATACGTGTGTCAGTGAGTGTGATGCAGTGTTTGTGGACGTGTGTCAGTATGAATGATGTAGTGTTTGTGTAAGTGTGTCAGTGAGTGTAATGTAGTATTTGTGTAAGTGTGTCAGTGAGTGTGATGCGTAGTTTGTGCAAGTGTGTCAGTGAGTGTGATGCAGTATTTGTGGATTTGTATCCATACGTATGATGTAGTGTTTGTGTAAGTGTGTCTGTGAGTGTGATGTGGTGTTTGTGTAAGTGTGTCAGTGAGGGTGACGTGGTGTTTGTGTAAGTGTGTCAGTGAGTGTAATGCAATGTTTGTATAAGCGTGTCAGTGAGTGTGATATTGTGTTTGTGAAAGTGTGTCAGTGAGTGTGATGTGATGTTTGTGGAAGCGTGTCAGTGAGTGTGATGTGGTGTTTGTGTAAATGTGTCAGTGAGTGTGATGCAGTGATTGTGGAGGTGGGTCTGTGAGTGAGATGCGGTGTTTGTGTAAGTGTGTCAGTGAGTGTGATGCGATGTTTGTGCAAGTGTGTCAGTGAGTGCGATGTGGTGTTTGTATAAGTGTGTCAGTGAGTGCGATGTGGTGTTATGTATAGGTGTGTCAGTGAGTGTGATGCAGTGTTTGTGTAAGTGTGTCAGTGAGTATGATGCGGTGATTGTGGAAGTGTGTCAGTGAGTGTGATGTGGTGTTTGTATAAGTGTGTCAGTGAGTGTGATGTGGTGTTTGTATAAGTGTGTCAGTGCGTATGATGCAGTGATTGTGGAAGTGTGTCAGTGAGTGTGATGCAGTGTTTGTGTAATTGTGGCAGTAAGTGCAATGTGGTATTTGTGTAAGTGTGTCAGTGATATGATGTAGTGTTTATGTAAATGTGTCAGTGAGTGTGATGCAGTGTTTGTGTAGGTGTGTCTGTGAGTGTGATGCAGTGTTTGTGTAGGTGTGTCTGTCAGTGTAATGTGGTGTTCATGTAAGTGTGTCAGTGAGTATGATGCGTTTTGTGGAAGTGTGACAGTGAATGTGATGTGCTGTTTGTGTAAGTGTGTCAGTATGTGTGATGCGATGTTTGTGTAAGTGTGTCAGTATGTGTGATGTGATGTTTGTGTAAGTGTGTCAGTGAGTGTGATGTGGTGTTTGTGTAAGTGTGGCAGTAAGTGCGATGAGGTGTTTGTGTAAGTGTGTCAGTGAGTGTGATGGGGTGTTTGTGTAAGTGTGGCAGTCAGTGTGATGTACTGTTTGTGGAAATGTGTGAATAAGTGTGATGCGGTGTTTGTGTAAGTGTGTCAGTGAGTATGAGGCAGTGTTTGTGGAAGTGTGTCAGTGAATGTGATGCGGTGTTTGTGCAAGTGTGTCAGTAAGTGCGATGTGGTGTTTGTGGAGATGTGTCAGTGAGTGTGATGAGGTGTTTGTGGAAGTGTGACAATGAGTATGATGTGGTGATTGTATAAGTGTGTCAGTGAGTGTGATAGGAGATTTGTGTAAGTTTGTCAGTGAGTGTGATGTGGTGTTTGTGTAAGTGTGTCAGTGAGGGTGACATGGTGGTTGTGTAAGTGTGTCAGTGAGTGTAATGCAATGTTTGTATAAGCGTGTCAGTGAGTGTGATATTGTGTTTGTGAAAGTGTGTCAGTGAGTGTGATGTGATGTTTGTGTAAGTGTGTCAGTGAGTGTGATGTGATGTTTGTGGAAGTATTTCAGTCAGCGTGATGCAGTGTTTGTGTAAGTGTGTCAGTGAGTGTGATGTAGTGTTTGTGGACGTGTGTCAGTCCGTATGATGTAGTGTTTGTGAAAGTGTGTCAGTGAGAGTAATGCGATGTTTGTGTAAGCATGTCAGTGAGTGTGATGTGATGTTTGTGTAAGTGTGGCAGTGAGTGTGTTGTGGTGTATGTGGATGTGTTCCAGTCAGCGTGATGCAGTGTTTGTGTAAGTGTGTCAGTGAGTGTGATTTGGTGTTTGTATACGTGTGTCAGTGAGTGTGATGCAGTGTTTGTGGACGTGTGTCAGTACGAATGATGTAGTGTTTGTGTAAGTGTGTCAGTGAGTGTAATGTAATGTTTGTGTAAGTGTGTCAGTGAGTGTGATGCGTAGTTTGTGCAAGTGTGCCAGTGAGTGTGATGCAGTTTTTGTGGATTTGTGTCAGTACGTATGATGTAGTGTTTGTGTAACTGTGTCTGTGAGTGTGATGTGGTGTTTGTGTAAGTGTGTCAGTGAGTGTGATGCGGTGTTTGTGGACATGGGTCTGTGAGTGAGATGCGATGTTTGTGTAAGTGTGTCAGTGAGTGTGATGCGGTGTTTGTATAAGTGTGTCAGTGAGTATGATGCGGTGTTTGTGGAAGTCTGTCAGTGAGTGCGATGTGATGTTTGTATAAGTGTGTCAGTGAGTGTGATGTGGTATTTGTGTAAGTGTGTCAGCGATTGTAATGCGGTGTTTGTGTAAGTGTGTCCGTAAGTGTGATGTAGTGTTCTTGGAGGTGTGTCAGTGAGTATGATGTAGTGTTTGTGTAAGTGTGTCAGTGAGTGTAATGCGATGCTTGTGTAAACATGTCAGTGAGTGTGATGCAGAGTTTTTGCAAGTGTGTCTGTGAATGTGATGCAGTGTTTGTAGACGTGTGTCAGTACGTATGATGTAGTGTTTGTGAAAGTGTGTCAGTGAGTGTAATGCGATGTTTGTGTCAGCATGTCAGTGAGTGTGATTTGGTGTATGTATACGTGTGTCAGTGAGTGTGATGCAGTGTTTGTGGACGTGTGTCAGTATGAATGATGTAGTGTTTGTGTAAGTGTGTCAGTGAGTGTAATGTAGTATTTGTGTGTGTCAGTGAGTGTGATGCGTAGTTTGTGCAAGTGTGTCTGTGAGTGTGATGCAGTATTTGTAGACATGTGTCAGTACGTATGATGTAGTGTTTGTGTAAGTATGTTAGTGAGTGTGATGCGTAGTTTGTGCAAGTGTGTCAGTGAGTGTGATGCAGTATTTGTGGATTTGTGTCCATACGTATGATGTAGTGTTTGTGTAAGTGTGTCTGTGAGTGTGATGTGGTGTTTGTGTAAGTGTGTCAGTGAGGGTGACGTGGTGGTTGTGTAAGTGTGTCAGTGAGTGTAATGCAATGTTTGTATAAGCGTGTCAGTGAGTGTGATATTGTGTTTGTGAAAGTGTGTCAGTGAGTGTGATGTGATGTTTGTGGAAGTGTGTCAGTGAGTGTGATGTGGTGTTTGTGTAAATGTGTCAGTGAGTGTGATGCAGTGATTGTGGATGTGTGTCAGTGAGTGTGATGTAGTGTTTGTGTACGACAATCAGTGTGATTCAGCGTTTGTGTAAGTGTGTCTGTGAAAGTGATGTTGTGTTTGTGTAAGTGTGTCTATATGTATCATGTGGTGTTTGTGTAAGTGTGTCAGTGAGTGCAATGTGGTGTTTGCATAAGTGTGTCAGTGCTTATGATGCTTTGTTTATGGAAGTGTAATCAGTGAGCGTGATGCAGTGTTTGTGTAAGTGTGTCAGTGAGTGTGATGTTGTGTTGGTGGAAGTATGTCAGTGAGTATGATGCGGTGTTTGTGGAAATGTGTCAGTAAGTGTGATGTGGTGTTTGTGTAAGTGTGTCAGAGAGTGTGATGTGTTAGTTGTGTAAGTTTGTCAGTCAGTGCGATGTGGTGTTATGTATAGGTGTGTCAGTGAGTGTGATGTTGTGTTTGTGTAAGTGTATCAGTAAGTGTGGTGTGGTGTTTGTGTAAGTGTGTCAGTGAGTGTGATGTGGTGTTTGTGTAAGTGTGTCAGAGAGTGTGATGTGGTAGTTGTGTGCGTTTGTCAGTGAGTGTGATGTGGTGTTTGTGTACGTGTGTCAGTGAGGGTGACGTGGTGGTTGTGTAAGTGTGTCAGTGAGTGTAATGCGATGTTTGTGTAAGCGAGTAAGTGAGTGTGATGTGATGTTTGTGTAAGTGTGGCAGTGAGTGTGATGTGGTGTTTGTGGAAGTGTTTCAGTCAGCGTGATGCAGTGTTTGTGTAAGTGTGTCAGTGAGCGTGATGTGGTGTTTGTGTAAATGTGTCAGTGAGTGTGATGCAGTGTTTGTGGATGTGTGTCAGTGAGTGTGATGTAGTGTTTGTGGACGACAATCAGTGTGATTCAGCGTTTGTGTAAGTGTGTCTGTGAAAGTGATGTTGTGTTTGTGTAAGTGTGTCTGTACGTATCATGTGGTGTTTGTGTAAGTGTGTCAGTGAGTGCAATGTGGTGTTTCCATAAGTGTGCCAGTGCTTATGATGCAGTGTTTATGGAAGTGTAATCAGTGAGTGTGATGCGGTGTTTGTGTAAGTATGTCAGTGAGCGTGATGTTGTGTTCGTGGAAGTATGTCAGTGAGTATGAGGCGGTGTTTGTGGAAGTGTGTCAGTGAGTGTGATGCGGTGTTTGTGTAAGCGTGTCAGTGAGTGTGATATGGTGTTTGTGGAAGTGTGTCAGTGAGTGTGATGTGGTGTTTGTGTAAGCGTGTCAGTGAGTGTGATATGGTGTTTGTAGAAGTGTGTCAGTGAGTGTGATGTGGTGTTTGTGTGAGTGTGTCAGTATGTGTGATGCGATGTTTGTGTAAGTGTGTCAGTATGTGTGATGTGATGTTTGTGTAAGTGTGTCAGTGAGTGTGATGTGGTGTTTGTGTAAGTGTGGCAGTAAGTGCGATGAGGTGTTTGTGTAAGTGTGTCAGTGAGTGTGATGGGGTGTTTGTGTAAGTGTGGCAGTCAGTGTGATGTACTGTTTGTGGAAATGTGTGAATAAGTGTGATGCGGTGTTTGTGCAAGTGTGTCAGTAAGTGCGATGTGGTGTTTGTGGAGATGTGTCAGTGAGTGTGATGAGGTGTTTGTGTAAGTGTGTCAGTGAGGGTGACGTGGTGGTTGTGTAAGTGTGTCAGTGAGTGTAATGCAATGTTTGTATAAGCGTGTCAGTGAGTGTGATATTGTGTTTGTGAAAGTGTGGCAGTGAGTGTGATGTGATGTTTGTGGAAGTGTGTCAGTGAGTGTGATGTGGTGTTTGTGTAAATGTGTCAGTGAGTGTGATAGGAGATTTGTGTAAGTTTGTCAGTGAGTGTGATGTGGTGTTTGTGTAAGTGTGTCAGTGAGGGTGACGTGGTGGTTGTGTAAGTGTGTCAGTGAGTGTAATGCAATGTTTGTATAAGCGTGTCAGTGAGTGTGATATTGTGTTTGTGAAAGTGTGTCAGTGAGTGTGATGTGATGTTTGTAGAAGTGTGTCAGTGAGTGTGATGTGGTGTTTGTGTAAATGTGTCAGTGAGTGAGATGCAGTGATTGTGGATGTGTGTCAGTGAGTGTGATGTAGTGTTTGTGTACGACAATCAGTGTGATTCAGCGTTGTGTAAGTGTGTCTGTGAAAGTGATGTTGTGTTTGTGTAAGTGTGTCTATATGTATCATGTGGTGTTTGTGTAAGTGTGTCAGTGAGTGCAACGTGGTGTTTGCATAAGTGTGTCAGTGCTTATGATGCTTTGTTTATGGAAGTGTAATCAGTGAGCGTGATGCAGTGTTTGTGTAAGTGTGTCAGTGAGTGTGATGTTGTGTTGGTGGAAGTATGTCAGTGAGTATGATGCGGTGTTTGTGGAAATGTGTCAGTAAGTGTGATGTGGTGTTTGTGTAAGTGTGTCAGAGAGTGTGATGTGTTAGTTGTGTAAGTTTGTCAGTCAGTGCGATGTGGTGTTATGTATAGGTGTGTCAGTGAGTGTGATGTTGTGTTTGTGTAAGTGTATCAGTAAGTGTGGTGTGGTGTTTGTGTAAGTGTGTCAGTGAGTGTGATGTGGTGTTTGTGTAAGTGTGTCAGAGAGTGTGATGTGGTAGTTGTGTAAGTTTGTCAGTGGGTGTGATGTGGTGTTTGTGTAAGTGTGTCAGAGAGTGTGATGTGGTAGTTGTGTGCGTTTGTCAGTGAGTGTGATGTGGTGTTTGTGTAAGTGTGTCAGTGAGGGTGACGTGGTGGTTGTGTAAGTGTGTCAGTGAGTGTAATGCGATGTTTGTGTAAGCGAGTAAGTGAGTGTGATGTGATGTTTGTGTAAGTGTGGCAGTGAGTGTGATGTGGTGTTTGTGGAAGTGTTTCAGTCAGCGTGATGCAGTGTTTGTGTAAGTGTGTCAGTGAGCGTGATGTGGTGTTTGTGTAAATGTGTCAGTGAGTGTGATGCAGTGTTTGTGGATGTGTGTCAGTGAGTGTAATGTAGTGTTTGTGTACGACAATCAGTGTGATTCAGCGTTTGTGTAAGTGTGTCTGTGAAAGTGATGTTGTGTTTGTGTAAGTGTGTCTGTACGTATCATGTGGTGTTTGTGTAAGTGTGTCAGTGAGTGCAATGTGGTGTTTCCATAAGTGTGCCAGTGCTTATGATGCAGTGTTTATGGAAGTGTAATCAGTGAGTGTGATGCGGTGTTTGTGTAAGTATGTCAGTGAGCGTGATGTTGTGTTCGTGGAAGTATGTCAGTGAGTATGAGGCGGTGTTTGTGGAAGTGTGTCAGTGAGTGTGATGCGGTGTTTGTGTAAGCGTGTCAGTGAGTGTGATATGGTGTTTGTGGAAGTGTGTCAGTGAGTGTGATGTGGTGTTTGTGTAAGCGTGTCAGTGAGTGTGATATGGTGTTTGTAGAAGTGTGTCAGTGAGTGTGATGTGGTGTTTGTGTAAGTGTGTCAGTGAGTGTGATGCGGTGTTTGTATAAGCGTGTCAGTGAGTGTGATATGGTGTTTGTGGAAGTGTGTCAGTGAGCGTGATGTGGTGTTTGTGCAAGTGTATTAGTGAGTGTGATAGGAGGTTTGTGGAAGTGTGTCAGTGAGTGTGATGTGATGGTTGTGTAATTGTGTCAGTGAGTGTGATGTGGTGTTTGTGGAGGTGGGTCTGTGAGTGAGATGCGGTGATTGTGTAAGTATGTCAGTGAGTGTGATGTGATGTTTGCCTAAGTGTGTCAGTGAGTGTGATGCGGTGTTTGTGTAAGTGTGTCAGTGATTATGGTGTGGTGTTTGTGAAAGTGTGTCAGTGAATGTAATGTAGTGGTTGTGTAAGTGTGTCAGTGAGTGTGATGTGGTGTTTGTATAAGTGTGTCAGTGAGTGTGATGCAGTGTTTATGGACGTGTGTCAGTACGTATAATGTAGTGTTTGTGTAAGTGTGTCACTGAGTGTAATGTAGTGTTTGTATAAGTGTGTCAGTGAGTGTGATGCAGAGTTTTTGCAAGTGTGTCTGTGAGTATGATGCAGTGTTTGTAGACGTGTGTCAGTGCGAATGATGTAGTGTTTGTGTAAGTGTGTCAGTGAGTGTGATGCGGTGTTTGTGTAAGTGTGTCAGTTAGTATGATGCTGAGTTTGTGGAATTGTGTCAGTGAGTGGGATGCAGAGTTTGTGCAAGTGTATTAGTGAGCGTGAGGAGGTTTGTGGAAGTTTGTCAGTGAGTGCGATGTGATGGTTGTGTAATTGTGTCAGTGAGTGCGATGTGGTGTTTGTATAAGTGTGTCAGTGAGTGTGATGTGATGTTTGTGGACGTGTGTCAGTACGTATAATGTAGTGTTTGCGTAAGTGTGTCACTGAGTGTAATGTAGTGTTTGTATAAGTGTGTCAGTGAGTGTGATGTGGTGTTTGTATAAGTGTGTTAGTGAGTGCGATGCAGAGTTTGTGCAAGTGTATTAGTGAGTGTGATAGGAGGTTTGTGGAAGTTTGTCAGTGAGTGTGATGTGATGGTTGTGTAATTGTGTCAGTGAGTGTGATGTGGTGTTTGTGGAGGTGGGTCTGTGAGTGTGATGCGGTGTTTGTGTAAGTATGTCAGTGAGTGTGATGAGGTGTTTCTGGAAGTGTGACAGTGAGTGTGATGTGATGCTTGTATAAGTGTGTTATTGAGTGATAGGAGATTTGTTGAAGTTTGTTAGTGAGTGTGGTGTGGTGTTTGTGTAAGTATATCAGCAAGTTTGGTGTGTTGTTTTTGTAAGTGGGTCAGAGAGTGTGATGTGGTGGTTGTGTAAGAGTGTCAGTGAGTGTGATGCGGTGTTTGTGGAAGTTTGTCAGTGAGTGTGATATGGTGTTTTTGTAAGTGTGTCAGTGAGTGTGATGTGGTGTTTGTGTAAGTGTGTCTGTGAAAGTGATGTTGTGTTTGTGTAAGTGTGTGTATGTATGATGTGGTGTTTGTGTAAGAGTGTCAGAAAGTGCGATGCGGTGTTTGTGTAAGTGTGTCAGTGAGTGTGGTGAGGTGTTTGTGGAAGTGTGAAAATGAGTGTGATGTGGTGATTGTATAAGTTTGTCAGTGAGTGTGATGTACTGTTTGTGCAGTTGTGTCAGTGTTTATGTAATGTGGTGTTTGTGTAAGTGTGTCAGTGAGTGTGACGCGGAGTTTGTGCAAGTATATCAGTGAGTGTGTTGCAGTGTTTGTGGATGCGTGTCAGTACGTATAATGTAGTGTTTGTGTAAGTGTGTCACTGAGTGTAATGTAGTGTTTGTATAAGTGTGTCAGTGAGTGTGATGCAGAGTTTTTGCAAGTGTGTCTGTGAGTGTGATGCAGTGTTTGTAGATGTGTGTCAGTGCGAATGATGTAGTGTTTGTGTAAGTGTGTCAATGAGTGTGATGTGGTGTTTGTGTAAGTGTGTCAGTTAGTATGATGCTGAGTTTGTGGAATTGTGTCAGTGAGTGGGATGCAGAGTTTGTGCAAGTGTATTAGTGAGTATGAGGAGGTTTGTGGAAGTTTGTCAGTGAGTGTGATGTGATGGTTGTGTAATTGTGTCAGTGAGTGCAATGTGGTGTTTGTATAAGTGTGTCAGTGAGTGTGATGTGATGTTTGTGTAAGTGTGTCAGTGAGTGTGATGCAGTGTTTGTGGACGTGTGTCAGTACGTATAATGTAGTGTTTGCGTAAGTGTATCACTGAGTGTAATGTAGTGTTTGTATAAGTGTGTCAGTGAGTGTGATGTGGTGTTTGTATAAGTGTGTTAGTGAGTGCGATGCAGAGTTTGTGCAAGTGTATTAGTGAGTGTGATAGGAGGTTTGTGGAAGTTTGTCAGTGAGTGTGATGTGATGGTTGTGTAATTGTGTCAGTGAGTGTGATGTGGTGTTTGTGGAGGTGGGTCTGTGAGTGTGATGCGGTGTTTGTGTAAGTATGTCAGTGAGTGTGATGAGGTGTTTCTGGAAGTGTGACAGTGAGTGTGATGTGATGCTTGTATAAGTGTGTTATTGAGTGATAGGAGATTTGTTGAAGTTTGTTAGTGAGTGTGGTGTGGTGTTTGTGTAAGTATATCAGCAAGTTTGGTGTGTTGTTTTTGTAAGTGGGTCAGAGAGTGTGATGTGGTGGTTGTGTAAGAGTGTCAGTGAGTGTGATGCGGTGTTTGTGGAAGTTTGTCAGTGAGTGTGATATGGTGTTTTTGTAAGTGTGTCAGTGAGTGTGATGTGGTGTTTGTGTAAGTGTGTCTGTGAAAGTGATGTTGTGTTTGTGTAAGTGTGTGTATGTATGATGTGGTGTTTGTGTAAGAGTGTCAGAAAGTGCGATGCGGTGTTTGTGTAAGTGTGTCAGTGAGTGTGGTGAGGTGTTTGTGGAAGTGTGAAAATGAGTGTGATGTGGTGATTGTATAAGTTTGTCAGTGAGTGTGATGTACTGTTTGTGCAGTTGTGTCAGTGTTTATGTAATGTGGTGTTTGTGTAAGTGTGTCAGTGAGTGTGACGCGGAGTTTGTGCAAGTATATCAGTGAGTGTGTTGCAGTGTTTGTGGATGCGTGTCAGTACGTATAATGTAGTGTTTGTGTAAGTGTGTCACTGAGTGTAATGTAGTGTTTGTATAAGTGTGTCAGTGAGTGTGATGCAGAGTTTTTGCAAGTGTGTCTGTGAGTGTGATGCAGTGTTTGTAGATGTGTGTCAGTGCGAATGATGTAGTGTTTGTGTAAGTGTGTCAATGAGTGTGATGTGGTGTTTGTGTAAGTGTGTCAGTTAGTATGATGCTGAGTTTGTGGAATTGTGTCAGTGAGTGGGATGCAGAGTTTGTGCAAGTGTATTAGTGAGTGTGAGGAGGTTTGTGGAAGTTTGTCAGTGAGTGTGATGTGATGGTTGTGTAATTGTGTCAGTGAGTGCAATGTGGTGTTTGTATAAGTGTGTCAGTGAGTGTGATGTGATGTTTGTGTAAGTGTGTCAGTGAGTGTGATGCAGTGTTTGTGGACGTGTGTCAGTACGTATAATGTAGTGTTTGCGTAAGTGTATCACTGAGTGTAATGTAGTGTTTGTATAAGTGTGTCAGTGAGTGTGATGTGGTGTTTGTATAAGTGTGTTAGTGAGTGCGATGCAGAGTTTGTGCAAGTGTATTAGTGAGTGTGATAGGAGGTTTGTGGAAGTTTGTCAGTGAGTGTGATGTGATGGTTGTGTAATTGTGTCAGTGAGTGTGATGTGGTGTTTGTGGAGGTGGGTCTGTGAGTGTGATGCGGTGTTTGTGTAAGTATGTCAGTGAGTGTGATGAGGTGTTTCTGGAAGTGTGACAGTGAGTGTGATGTGATGCTTGTATAAGTGTGTTATTGAGTGATAGGAGATTTGTTGAAGTTTGTTAGTGAGTGTGGTGTGGTGTTTGTGTAAGTATATCAGCAAGTTTGGTGTGTTGTTTTTGTAAGTGGGTCAGAGAGTGTGATGTGGTGGTTGTGTAAGAGTGTCAGTGAGTGTGATGCGGTGTTTGTGGAAGTTTGTCAGTGAGTGTGATATGGTGTTTTTGTAAGTGTGTCAGTGAGTGTGATGTGGTGTTTGTGTAAGTGTGTCTGTGAAAGTGATGTTGTGTTTGTGTAAGTGTGTGTATGTATGATGTGGTGTTTGTGTAAGAGTGTCAGAAAGTGCGATGCGGTGTTTGTGTAAGTGTGTCAGTGAGTGTGGTGAGGTGTTTGTGGAAGTGTGAAAATGAGAGTGATGTGGTGTTTGTGTAAGTGTGTCAGTGAGTGTGATGCAGAGATTGTGCAAGTGTATCAGTGAGTGTGTTGCAGTGTTTGTGGACCAGTATCAGTACGAATGATGTATTGTTTGTGTAAGCGTGTCAGTGAGTGTAATGTAATGTTTGTGTAAGTGTGTCAGTGAGTGTGATGCGGAGTTTGTGGACGTGTGTCAGTATGAATGATGTAGTGTTTGTGTAAGTGTGTCAGTGAGTGTAATGTAGTATTTGTGTAAGTGTGTCAGTGAGTGTGATGCGTAGTTTGTGCAAGTGTGTCTGTGAGTGTGATGCAGTATTTGTAGACATGTGTCAGTACGTATGATGTAGTGTTTGTGTAAGTATGTTAGTGAGTGTGATGCGTAGTTTGTGCAAGTGTGTCAGTGAGTGTGATGCAGTATTTGTGGATTTGTGTCCATACGTATGATGTAGTGTTTGTGTAAGTGTGTCTGTGAGTGTGATGTGATGTTTGTGTAAGTGTGTCAGTGAGTGTGATGTGGTGTTTGTGCAATTGTGTCAGTGAGTGTGATGTGGTGTTTGTGAACATGGGTCTGTGATTGAGATGCGGTGTTTGTGTAAGTGTGTCAGTGAGTGTGATGCGGTGTTTGTAGACGTGTGTCAGTACGTATGATGTAGTGTTTGTGAAAGTGTGTCAGTGAGTGTAATGCGATGCTTGTGTAAACATGTCAGTGAGTGTTTGTGCAAGTGTATTAGTGAGTGTGATAGGAGGTTTGTGGAAGTTGTCAGTGAGTGTGATGTGATGGTTGTGTAATTGTGTCAGTGAGTGTGATGTGGTGTTTGTGGAGGTGGGTCTGTGAGTGAGATGCGGTGTTTGTGTAAGTGTGTCAGTGAGTGTGATGCGATGTTTGTGCAAGTGTGTCAGTGAGTGCGATGTGGTGTTTGTATAAGTGTGTCATTGAGTGCGATGTGGTGTTATGTATAGGTGTGTCAGTGAGTGTGATGCAGTGTTTGTGTAAGTGTGTCAGTGAGTATGATGCGGTGATTGTGGAAGTGTGTCAGTGAGTGTGATGTGGTGTTTGTATAAGTGTGTCAGTGAGTGTGATGTGGTGTTTGTATAAGTGTGTCAGTGCGTATGATGCAGTGATTGTGGAAGTGTGTCAGTGAGTGTGATGCAGTGTTTGTGTAATTGTGGCAGTAAGTGCAATGTGGTATTTGTGTAAGTGTGTCAGTGATATGATGTAGTGTTTATGTAAATGTGTCAGTGAGTGTGATGCAGTGTTTGTGTAGGTGTGTCTGTGAGTGTGATGCAGTGTTTGTGTAGGTGTGTCTGTCAGTGTAATGTGGTGTTCATGGAAGTGTGTCAGTGAGTATGATGCGTTTTGTGGAAGTGTGACAGTGAATGTGATGTGCTGTTTGTGTAAGTGTGTCAGTATGTGTGATGCGATGTTTGTGTAAGTGTGTCAGTATGTGTGATGTGATGTTTGTGTAAGTGTGTCAGTGAGTGTGATGTGGTGTTTGTGTAAGTGTGGCAGTAAGTGCGATGAGGTGTTTGTGTAAGTGTGTCAGTGAGTGTGATGGGGTGTTTGTGTAAGTGTGGCAGTCAGTGTGATGTACTGTTTGTGGAAATGTGTGAATAAGTGTGATGCGGTGTTTGTGTAAGTGTGTCAGTGAGTATGAGGCAGTGTTTGTGGAAGTGTGTCAGTGAATGTGATGCGGTGTTTGTGCAAGTGTGTCAGTAAGTGCGATGTGGTGTTTGTGGAGATGTGTCAGTGAGTGTGATGAGGTGTTTGTGGAAGTGTGACAATGAGTATGATGTGGTGATTGTATAAGTGTGTCAGTGAGTGTGATAGGAGATTTGTGTAAGTTTGTCAGTGAGTGTGATGTGGTGTTTGTGTAAGTGTGTCAGTGAGGGTGACGTGGTGGTTGTGTAAGTGTGTCAGTGAGTGTAATGCAATGTTTGTATAAGTGTGTCAGTGAGTGTGATATTGTGTTTGTGAAAGTGTGTCAGTGAGTGTGATGTGATGTTTGTGGAAGTGTGTCAGTGAGTGTGATGTGGTGTTTGTGTAAATGTGTCAGTGAGTGTGATGCAGTGATTGTGGATGTGTGTCAGTGAGTGTGATGCAGTTTTTGAGGATTTGTGTCAGTACGTATGATGTATAGTTATTGTAACTGTGCCAGTTAGTATGATGCAGTGTTTGTGGAAGTGTGTCAGTGAGTGTGATGCGGTGTTTGTGTAAGTGTGTCAGTGATTATGGTGTGGTGTTTGTGAAAGTGTGTCAGTGAATGTAATGTAGTGGTTGTGTAAGTGTGTCAGTGAGTGTGATGCGGTGTTTGTGTAAGTGTGTCAGTGAGTGCAATGTGGTGTTTGGATAAGTGTGTCAGTGAGTGTGATGCAGTGTTTGTGGACGTGTGTCAGTACGTATAATGTAGTGTTTGTGTAAGTGTGTCACTGAGTGTAATGTAGTGTTTGTATAAGTGTGTCAGTGAGTGTGATGCAGAGTTTTTGCAAGTGTGTCTGTGAGTGTAATGCAGTGTTGGTAGACGTGTGTCAGTGCGAATGATGTAGTGTTTGTGTAAGTGTGTCAGTGAGTGTGATGTGGTGTTTGTGTAAGTGTGTCAGTTAGTATGATGCTGAGTTTGTGGAATTGTGTCAGTGAGTGGGATGCAGAGTTTGTGCAAGTGTATTAGTGAGTGTGAGGAGGTTTGTGGAAGTTTGTCAGTGAGTGTGATGTGATGGTTGTGTAATTGTGTCAGTGAGTGCGATGTGGTGTTTGTGGACGTGTGTCAGTACGTATAATGTAGTGTTTGCGTAAGTGTGTCACCGAGTGTAATGTAGTGTTTGTATAAGTGTGTCAGTGAGTGTGATGTGGTGTTTCTATAAGCGTGTTAGTGAGTGCGATGCAGAGTTTGTGCAAGTGTATTAGTGAGTGTGATAGGAGGTTTGTGGAAGTTTGTCAGTGAGTGTGATGTGATGGTTGTGTAATTGTGTCAGTGAGTGTGATGTGGTGTTTGTGGAGGTGGGTCTGTGAGTGAGATGCGGTGTTTGTGTAAGTATGTCAGTGAGTGTGATGAGGTGTTTGTGGAAGTGTGACAGTGAGTGGGATGTGGTGCTTGTATAAGTGTGTTATTGAGTGATAGGAGATTTGTGGAAGTTTGTCAGTGAGTGTGGTGTGGTGTTTGTGTAAGTATATCAGCAGGTTTGGTGTGTTGTTTGTGTAAGTGGGTCAGAGAGTGTGATGTGGTGGTTGTGTAAGAGTGTCAGTGAGTGTGATGCGGTGTTTGTGGAAGTTTGTCAGTGAGTGTGATATGGTGTTTTTGTAAGTGTGTCAGTGAGTGTGATGTGGTGTTTGTGTAAGTGTGTCTGTGAAAGTGATGTTGTGTTTGTGTAAGTGTGTGTACATATGATGTGGTGTTTGTATAAGAGTGTCAGAAAGTGCGATGCGGTGTTTGTGTAAGTGTGTCAGTGAGTGTGGTGAGGTGTTTGTGGAAGTGTGAAAATGAGTGTGATGTGGTGATTGTATAAGTTTGTCAGTGAGTGTGATGTACTGTTTGTGCGGTTGTGTCAGTGTTTATGTAATGTGGTGTTTGTGTAAGTGTGTCAGTGAGTGTGACGCGGAGTTTGTGCAAGTATATCAGTGAGTGTGTTGCAGTGTTTGTGGATGCGTGTCAGTACGTATAATGTAGTGTTTGTGTAAGTGTGTCACTGAGTGTAATGTCGTGTTTGTATAAGTGTGTCAGTGAGTGTGATGCAGAGTTTTTGCAAGTGTGTCTGTGAGTGTGATGCAGTGTTTGTAGACGTGTGTCAGTGCGAATGATGTAGTGTTTGTGTAAGTGTGTCAATGAGTGTGATGTGGTGTTTGTGTAAGTGTGTCAGTTAGTATGATGCTGAGTTTGTGGAATTGTGTCAGTGAGTGGGATGCAGAGTTTGTGCAAGTGTATTAGTGAGTGTGAGGAGGTTTGTGGAAGTTTGTCAGTGAGTGTGATGTGATGGTTGTGTAATTGTGTCAGTGAGTGCAATGTGGTGTTTGTATAAGTGTGTCAGTGAGTGTGATGTGATGTTTGTGTAAGTGTGTCAGTGAGTGTGATGCAGTGTTTGTGGACGTGTGTCAGTACGTATAATGTAGTGTTTGCGTAAGTGTATCACCGAGTGTAATGTAGTGTTTGTATAAGTGTGTCAGTGAGTGTGATGTGGTGTTTGTATAAGTGTGTTAGTGAGTGCGATGCAGAGTTTGTGCAAGTGTATTAGTGAGTGTGATAGGAGGTTTGTGGAAGTTTGTCAGTGAGTGTGATGTGATGGTTGTGTAATTGTGTCAATGAGTGTGATGTGGTGTTTGTGGAGGTGGGTCTGTGAGTGAGATGCGGTGTTTGTGTAAGTATGTCAGTGAGTGTGATGAGGTGTTTGTGGAAGTGTGACAGTGAGTGTGATGTGGTGCTTGTATAAGTGTGTTATTGAGTGATAGGAGATTTGTGGAAGTTTGTCAGTGAGTGTGGTGTGGTGTTTGTGTAAGTATATCAGCAAGTTTGGTGTGTTGTTTGTGTAAGTGGGTCAGAGAGTGTGATGTGGTGGTTGTGTAAGAGTGTCAGTGAGTGTGATGCGGTGTTTGTGGAAGTTTGTCAGTGAGTGTGCTATGGTGTTTTTGTAAGTTTATCAGTGAGTGTGATGTAGTGTTTGTGGAAGTGTGTCAGTGAGGGTGACGTGGTGTTTGTGTAAGTGTGTCAGTGAGTGTAATGCGATGTTTGTGTAAGCGTGTCAGTGAATGTGATATGGTGTTTGTGGAAGTGTGTCAGTGAGTGTGATGTGGTGTTTGTGTAAGTGAGTCAATGAGTGTTATGTAATGTTTGTGGAAATGTGTCAGTGAGTGTAGAACATAGAACATAGAAAAATACAGCGCAGTACAGACCCTTGGGCCCTCAATGTTGCACCGATCCAAGCCCTCCTAACCTACACTAGCCCACTATCCTCCATATACTGGATTAGTGGTGCTGGAAGAGCACAGCAGTTCAGGCAGCATCCAACGAGCAGCGAAATCAACGTTTCGGGCAAAAGCCCTTCATCAGGAATAAAAAAAGCCTATCCAATGCCCATTTAAATGTCCATAAAGAGGGAGAGTCCACCACTGATACTGGCAGGGCATTCCATGAACTCACATCCTTCTGAGTAAAGAATCTACCCCTAACGTCTGTCCTATACCTACCACCCCTTAATTTAAAGCTGTGTCTCCTAGTAACAGCTGACTCCATACGCGGAAAAAGGTTCTCACTGTCAACCCTATCTAAACCCCTAATCATCTTGTACACCTCTATCAAATCACCCCTAAACCTTCTTTTCTCCAATGAAAACAGCCCCAAGTGCCTCAGCCTTTCCTCATACGATCTTCCTACCATGCCAAGCAACATCCTGGTAAACCTCCTCTGCACTCGTTCCAGTGCCTCCACATCCTTCCTATAGTATGGCGACCAAAACTGCACACAATACTCCAGATGCGGCCGCACCAGAGTCTTATACAACTGCAGCATGACCTCAGGACTCCGGAACTCAATTCCTCTACCAATAAAAGCCAGTACACCATATGCCTTCTTCACCGCACTATTTATCTGGGTGGCAACATTCAGAGATCTGTGTACATGGACACCAAGATCCCGCTGCTCATCCACACTACCAAGTAGCCTACCATTAGCCGACTAATCCATCTTCTTGTTACTCCTACCAAAGTGAATGACTTCACACTTAGCTACATTGAACTCCATTTGCCACCTTACTGCCCAGCTCTGCAACTTATCTATATCGCGCTGTAACCTGCCACATCCTTCTTCGCTGTCCACTACTCCACCGACTTTCGTATCATCCGCAAACTTGCTCACCCAGCCTTCAAGCCCCTCCTCCAGGTCATTTATAAAAATGACAAACAGCACTGGTCCCAAAACAGATCCTTGTGGAACACTGCTAGTAACTGCACTCCAAGATGGACCTTTACCATCAACTACTACCCTCTGTCTCCTTCCAGCCAGCCAATTCCTAATCCAAACCTCTAATGCACCCTCAATGCCATACCTCCGTAGTTTTTGCAGTAGCCTACCATGGGGTAACTTATCGAATGTCTTACTAAAATCCATATACACCACATCTACTGCTTTACCCTCGTCCACTTCCTTAGTCACCTTCTCAAAGAACTAATGATGTAATGTTCGTGTACGACAATCAGTGAGTGTGATGTGGTGTTTGTGTAAGTGTGTCTGTGAAAGTGATGTTGTGTTTGTGTAAGTGTGTGTACGTATGATGTGGTGTTTGTGTAAGAGTGTCAGAAAGTGCGATGCGGTGTTTGTGTAAGTGTGTCAGTGAGTGTGGTGAGGTGTTTGTGGAAGGGTGAAAATGAGTGTGATGTGGTGATTGTATAAGTTTGTCAGTGAGTGTGATGTGCTGTTTGTGCAGTTGTGTCAGTGTTTATGTAATGTGGTGTTTGTGTAAGTGTGTCAGTGAGTGTGATGCGGAGTTTGTGCAAGTGTATCAGTGAGTGTGTTGCAGTGTTTGTGTAAGTGTGTCAGTACAAATGATGTAGTGTTTGTGTAAGTGTGTCAGTGAGTGTGATGCGATGTTTGTGCAAGTGTGTCAGTGAGTGCGATGTGTTTGTATAAGTGTGTCAGTGAGTGTGATGCGGTGTTTGTGTATGTGTGTCAGTGATTATGGTGTGGTGTTTGTGAAAGTGTGTCAGTGAGTGTAATGTAGTGGTTGTGTAAGTGTGTCAGTGAGTGTGATGCGGTGTTTGTGTAAATGTGTCAGTGAGTGTGATGTGGTGTTTGTATAGGTGTGTCAGTGAGTGTGATGCAGTGTTTGTGGACGTGTGTCAGTACGTATGATGTAGTGTTTGTGTAAGTATGTCAGTGAGTGTGATGAGGTGTTTGTGGAAGTGTGACAGTGAGTGTGATGTGGTGCTTGTATAAGTGTGTTATTGAGTGATAGGAGATTTGTGGAAGTTTGTCAGTGAGTGTGGTGTGGTGTTTGTGTAAGTATATCAGCAAGTTTGGTGTGTTGTTTGTGTAAGTGGGTCAGAGAGTGTGATGTGGTGGTTGTGTAAGAGTGTCAGTGAGTGTGATGCGGTGTTTGTGGAAGTTTGTCAGTGAGTGTGATATGGTGTTTTTGTAAGTGTGTCAGTGAGTGTGATGTGGTGTTTGTGTAAGTGTGTCTGTGAAAGTGATGTTGTGTTTGTGTAAGTGTGTGTACATATGATGTGGTGTTTGTATAAGAGTGTCAGAAAGTGCGATGCGGTGTTTGTGTAAGTGTGTCAGTGAGTGTGGTGAGGTGTTTGTGGAAGTGTGAAAATGAGTGTGATGTGGTGATTGTATAAGTTTGTCAGTGAGTGTGATGTACTGTTTGTGCAGTTGTGTCAGTGTTTATGTAATGTGGTGTTTGTGTAAGTGTGTCAGTGAGTGTGACGCGGAGTTTGTGCAAGTATATCAGTGAGTGTGTTGCAGTGTTTGTGGATGCGTGTCAGTACGTATAATGTAGTGTTTGTGTAAGTGTGTCACTGAGTGTAATGTAGTGTTTGTATAAGTGTGTCAGTGAGTGTGATGCAGAGTTTTTGCAAGTGTGTCTGTGAGTGTGATGCAGTGTTTGTAGATGTGTGTCAGTGCGAATGATGTAGTGTTTGTGTAAGTGTGTCAATGAGTGTGATGTGGTGTTTGTGTAAGTGTGTCAGTTAGTATGATGCTGAGTTTGTGGAATTGTGTCAGTGAGTGGGATGCAGAGTTTGTGCAAGTGTATTAGTGAGTGTGAGGAGGTTTGTGGAAGTTTGTCAGTGAGTGTGATGTGATGGTTGTGTAATTGTGTCAGTGAGTGCAATGTGGTGTTTGTATAAGTGTGTCAGTGAGTGTGATGTGATGTTTGTGTAAGTGTGTCAGTGAGTGTGATGCAGTGTTTGTGGACGTGTGTCAGTACGTATAATGTAGTGTTTGCGTAAGTGTATCACCGAGTGTAATGTAGTGTTTGTAGAAGTGTGTCAGTGAGTGTGATGTGGTGTTTGTATAAGTGTGTTAGTGAGTGCGATGCAGAGTTTGTGCAAGTGTATTAGTGAGTGTGATAGGAGGTTTGTGGAAGTTTGTCAGTGAGTGTGATGTGATGGTTGTGTAATTGTGTCAGTGAGTGTGATGTGGTGTTTGTGGAGGTGGGTCTGTGAGTGAGATGCGGTGTTTGTGTAAGTATGTCAGTGAGTGTGATGAGGTGTTTCTGGAAGTGTGACAGTGAGTGTGATGTGGTGCTTGTATAAGTGTGTTATTGAGTGATAGGAGATTTGTGGAAGTTTGTCAGTGAGTGTGGTGTGGTGTTTGTGTAAGTATATCAGCAAGTTTGGTGTGTTGTTTGTGTAAGTGGGTCAGAGAGTGTGATGTGGTGGTTGCGTAAGAGTGTCAGTGAGTGTGATGCGGTGTTTGTGGAAGTTTGTCAGTGAGTGTGCTATGGTGTTTTTGTAAGTTTATCAGTGAGTGTGATGTAGTGTTTGTGGAAGTGTGTCAGTGAGGGTGACGTGGTGTTTGTGTAAGTGTGTCAGTGAGTGTAATGCGATGTTTGTGTAAGCGTGTCAGTGAATGTGATATGGTGTTTGTGGAAGTGTGTCAGTGAGTGTGATGTGGTGTTTGTGTAAGTGAGTCAATGAGTGTTATGTAATGTTTGTGGAAATGTGTCAGTGAGTGTAGAACATAGAACATAGAAAAATACAGCGCAGTACAGACCCTTGGGCCCTCAATGTTGCACCGATCCAAGCCCTCCTAACCTACACTAGCCCACTATCCTCCATATACTGGATTAGTGGTGCTGGAAGAGCACAGCAGTTCAGGCAGCATCCAACGAGCAGCGAAATCAACGTTTCGGGCAAAAGCCCTTCATCAGGAATAAAAAAAGCCTATCCAATGCCCATTTAAATGTCCATAAAGAGGGAGAGTCCACCACTGATACTGGCAGGGCATTCCATGAACTCACATCCTTCTGAGTAAAGAATCTACCCCTAACGTCTGTCCTATACCTACCACCCCTTAATTTAAAGCTGTGTCCCCTAGTAACAGCTGACTCCATACGCGGAAAAAGGTTCTCACTGTCAACCCTATCTAAACCCCTAATCATCTTGTACACCTCTATCAAATCACCCCTAAACCTTCTTTTCTCCAATGAAAACAGCCCCAAGTGCCTCAGCCTTTCCTCATACGATCTTCCTACCATGCCAAGTAACATCCTGGTAAACCTCCTCTGCACTCGTTCCAGTGCCTCCACATCCTTCCTATAGTATGGCGACCAAAACTGCACACAATACTCCAGATGCGGCCGCACCAGAGTCTTATACAACTGCAGCATGACCTCAGGACTCCGGAACTCAATTCCTCTACCAATAAAAGCCAGTACACCATATGCCTTCTTCACCGCACTATTTATCTGGGTGGCAACTTTCAGAGATCTGTGTACATGGACACCAAGATCCCGCTGCTCATCCACACTACCAAGTAGCCTACCATTAGCCGACTAATCCATCTTCTTGTTACTCCTACCAAAGTGAATGACTTCACACTTAGCTACATTGAACTCCATTTGCCACCTTACTGCCCAGCTCTGCAACTTATCTATATCGCGCTGTAACCTGCCACATCCTTCTTCGCTGTCCACTACTCCACCGACTTTCGTATCATCCGCAAACTTGCTCACCCAGCCTTCAAGCCCCTCCTCCAGGTCATTTATAAAAATGACAAACAGCACTGGTCCCAAAACAGATCCTTGTGGAACACCGCTAGTAACTGCACTCCAAGAAGGACCTTTACCATCAACTACTACCCTCTGTCTCCTTCCAGCCAGCCAATTCCTAATCCAAACCTCTAATGCACCCTCAGTGCCATACCTCCGTAGTTTTTGCAGTAGCCTACCATGGGGTAACTTATCGAATGTCTTACTAAAATCCATATACACCACATCTACTGCTTTACCCTCGTCCACTTCCTTAGTCACCTTCTCAAAGAACTAATGATGTAATGTTCGTGTACGACAATCAGTGAGTGTGATGTGGTGTTTGTGTAAGTGTGTCTGTGAAAGTGATGTTGTGTTTGTGTAAGTGTGTGTACGTATGATGTGGTGTTTGTGTAAGAGTGTCAGAAAGTGCGATGCGGTGTTTGTGTAAGTGTGTCAGTGAGTGTGGTGAGGTGTTTGTGGAAGGGTGAAAATGAGTGTGATGTGGTGATTGTATAAGTTTGTCAGTGAGTGTGATGTGCTGTTTGTGCAGTTGTGTCAGTGTTTATGTAATGTGGTGTTTGTGTAAGTGTGTCAGTGAGTGTGACGCGGAGTTTGTGCAAGTATATCAGTGAGTGTGTTGCAGTGTTTGTGGATGCGTGTCAGTACGTATAATGTAGTGTTTGTGTAAGTGTGTCACTGAGTGTAATGTAGTGTTTGTATAAGTGTGTCAGTGAGTGTGATGCAGAGTTTTTGCAAGTGTGTCTGTGAGTGTGATGCAGTGTTTGTAGATGTGTGTCAGTGCGAATGATGTAGTGTTTGTGTAAGTGTGTCAATGAGTGTGATGTGGTGTTTGTGTAAGTGTGTCAGTTAGTATGATGCTGAGTTTGTGGAATTGTGTCAGTGAGTGGGATGCGGAGTTTGTGCAAGTGTATCAGTGAGTGTGTTGCAGTGTTTGTGTAAGTGTGTCAGTACGAATGATGTAGTGTTTGTGTAAGTGTGTCAGTGAGTGTGATGCGATGTTTGTGCAAGTGTGTCAGTGAGTGCGATGTGTTTGTATAAGTGTGTCAGTGAGTGTGATGCGGTGTTTGTGTAAGTGTGTCAGTGATTATGGTGTGGTGTTTGTGAAAGTGTGTCAGTGAGTGTAATGTAGTGGTTGTGTAAGTGTGTCAGTGAGTGTGATGCGGTGTTTGTGTAAATGTGTCAGTGAGTATGATGTGGTGTTTGTATAGGTGTGTCAGTGAGTGTGATGCAGTGTTTGTGGACGTGTGTCAGTACGTATGATGTAGTGTTTGTGTAAGTATGTCAGTGAGTGTGATTCAGAGATTTTGCAAGTGTGTCTGTGAGTGTGATGCAGTGTTTGTAGACGTGTGTCAGTACGTATGATGTAGTGTTTGTGAAAGTGTGTCAGTGAGTGTAATGCGATGCTTGTGTAAACATGTCAGTGAGTGTTTGTGCAAGTGTATTAGTGAGTGTGATAGGAGGTTTGTGGAAGTTGTCAGTGAGTGTGATGTGATGGTTGTGTAATTGTGTCAGTGAGTGTGATGTGGTGTTTGTGGAGGTGGGTCTGTGAGTGAGATGCAGTGTTTGTGTAAGCGTGTCAGTGAGTGTGATGCGATGTTTGTGCAAGTGTGTCAGTGAGTGCGATGTGGTGTTTGTATAAGTGTGTCAGTGAGTGTGATATGATGTTTGTGGATGTGTGTCAGTCCGTATGATGTAGTGTTTGTGAAAGTGTGTCAGTGAGAGTAATGCGATGTTTGTGTAAGCATGTCAGTGATTGTGATGTGATGTTTGTGTAAGTGTGGCAGTGAGTGTGTTGTGGTGTATGTGGATGTGTTCCAGTCAGCGTGATGCAGTGTTTGTGTAAGTGTGTCAGTGAGTGTGATTTGGTGCTTGTATACGTGTGTCAGTGAGTGTGATGCAGTGTTTGTGGACGTGTGTCAGTACGAATGATGTAGTGTTTGTGTAAGTGTGTCAGTGAGTGTAATGTAATGTTTGTGTAAGTGTGTCAGTGAGTGTGATGCGTAGTTTGTGCAAGTGTGCCAGTGAGTGTGATGCAGTTTTTGTGGATTTGTGTCAGTACGTATGATGTAGTGTTTGTGTAACTGTGTCAGTGAGTGTGATGTGGTGTTTGTGTAAGTGTGTCAGTGAGTGTGATGCGGTGTTTGTGGACATGGGTCTGTGAGTGAGATGCGATGTTTGTGTAAGTGTGTCAGTGAGTGTGATGCGATGTTTGTGCAAGTGTGTCAGTGAGTGCGATGTGGTGTTTGTATAAGTGTGTCAGTGAGTGTGATATGATGTTTGTGGACGTGTGTCAGTGAGTGTGATGCAGTGTTTGTGGACGTGTGTCAGTTAGTATGATGCTGAGTTTGTGTAAGTGTGTCACCGAGTGTATTGTAGTGTTTGTGTAAGTGTGTCAGTGAGTGTGATGCGATGCTTGTGTAAACATGTCAGTGAGTGTTTGTGCAAGTGTATTAGTGAGTGTGATAGGAGGTTTGTGGAAGTTGTCAGTGAGTGTGATGTGATGGTTGTGTAATTGTGTCAGTGAGTGTGATGTGGTGTTTGTGGAGGTGGGTCTGTGAGTGAGATGCAGTGTTTGTGTAAGCGTGTCAGTGAGTGTGATGCGATGTTTGTGCAAGTGTGTCAGTGAGTGCGATGTGGCGTTTGTATAAGTGTGTCAGTGAGTGTGATATGATGTTTGTGGATGTGTGTCAGTCCGTATGATGTAGTGTTTGTGAAAGTGTGTCAGTGAGAGTAATGCGATGTTTGTGTAAGCATGTCAGTGATTGTGATGTGATGTTTGTGTAAGTGTGGCAGTGAGTGTGTTGTGGTGTATGTGGATGTGTTCCAGTCAGCGTGATGCAGTGTTTGTGTAAGTGTGTCAGTGAGTGTGATTTGGTGCTTGTATACGTGTGTCAGTGAGTGTGATGCAGTGTTTGTGGACGTGTGTCAGTACGAATGATGTAGTGTTTGTGTAAGTGTGTCAGTGAGTGTAATGTAATGTTTGTGTAAGTGTGTCAGTGAGTGTGATGCGTAGTTTGTGCAAGTGTGCCAGTGAGTGTGATGCAGTTTTTGTGGATTTGTGTCAGTACGTATGATGTAGTGTTTGTGTAACTGTGTCAGTGAGTGTGATGTGGTGTTTGTGTAAGTGTGTCAGTGAGTGTGATGCGGTGTTTGTGGACATGGGTCTGTGAGTGAGATGCGATGTTTGTGTAAGTGTGTCAGTGAGTGTGATGCGATGTTTGTGCAAGTGTGTCAGTGAGTGCGATGTGGTGTTTGTATAAGTGTGTCAGTGAGTGTGATATGATGTTTGTGGACGTGTGTCAGTGAGTGTGATGCAGTGTTTGTGGACGTGTGTCAGTTAGTATGATGCTGAGTTTGTGTAAGTGTGTCACCGAGTGTATTGTAGTGTTTGTGTAAGTGTGTCAGTGAGTGTGATGCAGTGTTTGTGTAAGTGTGTCAGTTAGTATGATGCTGAGTTTGTGGAAGTGTGTCAGTGAGTGGGATGCAGAGTTTCTGCAAGTGTATTAGTGAGTGTGAGGAGGTTTGTGGAAGTTTGTCAGTGAGTGTGATGTGATGGTTGTGTAATTGTGTCAGTGAGTGTGATGTCGTGTTTGTGGAGGTGGGTCTGTGAGTGAGATGTGATGTTTGTGTAAGTGTGTCAGTGAGTGTGATGTGATGTTTGTGTAAGTGTGTCAGTGAGTGTGATGTGATGTTAGTGGAAGTGTTTTAGTCAGCGTGATGCAGTGTTTGTAGACACGTGTCAGTACGTATGATGTAGTGTTTGTGTAAGTGTCTCAGTGAGTGTGATGCAGTGCTTGTGGAAGTGTGTCAGTTAGTATGATGCGGAGTTTGTGGAAGTGTGTCAGTGAGTGTGATGTAATGTTTGTGTAAGTGTGTCAGTGAGTGTGATGTGATGTTTGTGGAAGTGTGTCTGTGAGTGTGATGCGTCGTTTGTGCAAGTGTGTCAGTGAGTGTGATGCAGTGTTTGTGTAAGTGTGTCAGTGAGTGTGATGTGATGTTTGTGGAAGTGTGTCAGTGAGTGTGATGCGTCGTTTGTGCAAGTGTGTCAGTGAGTGTGATGCAGTGTTTGTGTAAGTGTGTCAGTTAGTATGATGCTGAGTTTGTGTAAGTGTGTCAGTGAGTGTGATGCGGAGTTTGTGCCAGTGTGTCTGTGAGTGTGATGCAGTGTTTCTAGATGTGTGTCTGTGCGTATGATGTAGTGTTTGTGTAAGTGTGTCAGTGAGTGTGATTCACAGTTTGTGCAAGTGTGTCAGTGAGTGTGATGCAGTGTTTGTGTAAGTGTGTCAGTTAGTATGATGCGGAGTTTGTGGAAGTGTGTCAGTGAGTGTGATACTGTGTTTGTCTGCAAGTTTATCAGTGAGTGTGATAGGAGGTTTGTGTAAGTCTGTCAGTGAGTTGATTTGGTGTTAGTGTAAGTGTGTCAGTGAGTGTGATGCGGTGTTTGTGTAGGTGGGTCTGTGAGTGAGATGCGATGTTTGTGTAAGTGTGTCAGTGAGTGTGATGTGATGTTTGTGTAAGTGTGTCAGTGAGTGTGATGTGATGTTTGTGGAAGTATTTCAGTCAGCGTGATGCAGTGTTTGTGTAAGTGTGTCAGTGAGTGTGATGTAGTGTTTGTGGACGTGTGTCAGTCCGTATGATGTAGTGTTTGTGAAAGTGTGTCAGTGAGAGTAATGCGATGTTTGTGTAAGCATGTCAGTGAGTGTGATGTGATGTTTGTGTAAGTGTGGCAGTGAGTGTGTTGTGGTGTATGTGGATGTGTTCCAGTCAGCGTGATGCAGTGTTTGTGTAAGTGTGTCAGTGAGTGTGATTTGGTGCTTGTATACGTGTGTCAGTGAGTGTGATGCAGTGTTTGTGGACGTGTGTCAGTACGAATGATGTAGTGTTTGTGTAAGTGTGTCAGTGAGTGTAATGTAATGTTTGTGTAAGTGTGTCAGTGAGTGTGATGCGTAGTTTGTGCAAGTGTGCCAGTGAGTGTGATGCAGTTTTTGTGGATTTGTGTCAGTACGTATGATGTAGTGTTTGTGTAACTGTGTCTGTGAGTGTGATGTGGTGTTTGTGTAAGTGTGTCAGTGAGTGTGATGCGGTGTTTGTGGACATGGGTCTGTGAGTGAGATGCGATGTTTGTGTAAGTGTGTCAGTGAGTGTGATGCGATGTTTGTGCAAGTGTGTCAGTGAGTGCGATGTGGTGTTTGTATAAGTGTGTCAGTGAGTGTGATATGATGTTTGTGGACGTGTGTCAGTGAGTGTGATGCAGTGTTTGTGGACGTGTGTCAGTTAGTATGATGCTGAGTTTGTGTAAGTGTGTCACCGAGTGTATTGTAGTGTTTGTGTAAGTGTGTCAGTGAGTGTGATGCAGTGTTTGTGTAAGTGTGTCAGTTAGTATGATGCTGAGTTTGTGGAAGTGTGTCAGTGAGTGGGATGCAGAGTTTCTGCAAGTGTATTAGTGAGTGTGAGGAGGTTTGTGGAAGTTTGTCAGTGAGTGTGATGTGATGGTTGTGTAATTGTGTCAGTGAGTGTGATGTCGTGTTTGTGGAGGTGGGTCTGTGAGTGAGATGTGATGTTTGTGTAAGTGTGTCAGTGAGTGTGATGTGATGTTTGTGTAAGTGTGTCAGTGAGTGTGATGTGATGTTAGTGGAAGTGTTTTAGTCAGCGTGATGCAGTGTTTGTAGACACGTGTCAGTACGTATGATGTAGTGTTTGTGTAAGTGTCTCAGTGAGTGTGATGCAGTGCTTGTGGAAGTGTGTCAGTTAGTATGATGCGGAGTTTGTGGAAGTGTGTCAGTGAGTGTGATGTAATGTTTGTGTAAGTGTGTCAGTGAGTGTGATGTGATGTTTGTGGAAGTGTGTCTGTGAGTGTGATGCGTCGTTTGTGCAAGTGTGTCAGTGAGTGTGATGCAGTGTTTGTGTAAGTGTGTCAGTGAGTGTGATGTGATGTTTGTGGAAGTGTGTCAGTGAGTGTGATGCGTCGTTTGTGCAAGTGTGTCAGTGAGTGTGATGCAGTGTTTGTGTAAGTGTGTCAGTTAGTATGATGCTGAGATTGTGTAAGTGTGTCAGTGAGTGTGATGCGGAGTTTGTGCCAGTGTGTCTGTGAGTGTGATGCAGTGTTTCTAGATGTGTGTCTGTGCGTATGATGTAGTGTTTGTGTAAGTGTGTCAGTGAGTGTGATTCACAGTTTGTGCAAGTGTGTCAGTGAGTGTGATGCAGTGTTTGTGTAAGTATGTCAGTTAGTATGATGCGGAGTTTGTGGAAGTGTGTCAGTGAGTGTGCTACTGTGTTTGTCTGCAAGTTTATCAGTGAGTGTGATAGGAGGTTTGTGTAAGTCTGTCAGTGAGTTGATTTGGTGTTAGTGTAAGTGTGTCAGTGAGTGTGATGCGGTGTTTGTGTAGGTGGGTCTGTGAGTGAGATGCGATGTTTGTGTAAGTGTGTCAGTGAGTGTGATGTGATGTTTGTGTAAGTGTGTCAGTGAGTGTGATGTGATGTTTGTGGAAGTGTTTCAGTCAGCGTGATGCAGTGTTTGTGTAAGTGTGTCAGTGAGTGTGATGTAGTGTTTGTGGACGTGTGTCAGTCCGTATGATGTAGTGTTTGTGAAAATGTGTCAGTGAGAGTAATGCGATGTTTGTGTAAGCATGTCAGTGAGTGTGATGTGATGTTTGTGTAAGTGTGGCAGTGAGTGTGTTGTGGTGTATGTGGATGTGTTCCAGTCAGCGTGATGCAGTGTTTGTGTAAGTGTGTCAGTGAGTGTGATTTGGTGTTTGTATACGTGTGTCAGTGAGTGTGATGCAGTGTTTGTGGACGTGTGTCAGTACGAATGATGTAGTGTTTGTGTAAGTGTGTCAGTGAGTGTAATGTAATGTTTGTGTAAGTGTGTCAGTGAGTGTGATGCGTAGTTTGTGCAAGTGTGCCAGTGAGTGTGATGCAGTTTTTGTGGATTTGTGTCAGTACGTATGATGTAGTGTTTGTGTAACTGTGTCTGTGAGTGTGATGTGGTGTTTGTGTAAGTGTGTCAGTGAGTGTGATGCGGTGTTTGTGGACATGGGTCTGTGAGTGAGATGCGATGTTTGTGTAAGTGTGTCAGTGAGTGTGATGCGGTGTTTGTATAAGTGTGTCAGTGAGTATGATGCGGTGTTTGTGGAAGTCTGTCAGTGAGTGCGATGTGATGTTTGTATAAGTGTGTCAGTGAGTGTGATGTGGTATTTGTGTAAGTGTGTCAGCGATTGTAATGCGGTGTTTGTGTAAGTGTGTCCGTAAGTGTGATGTAGTGTTCTTGGAGGTGTGTCAGTGAGTATGATGTAGTGTTTGTGTAAGTGTGTCACCGAGTGTAATGTAGTGTTTGTGTAAGTATGTCAGTGAGTGTGATGCAGAGTTTTTGCAAGTGTGTCTGTGAGTGTGATGCAGCGTTTGTAGACGTGTGTCAGTACGTATGATGTAGTGTTTGTGAAAGTGTGTCAGTGAGTGTAATGCGATGTTTGTGTCAGCATGTCAGTGAGTGTGATTTGGTGTTTGTATACGTGTGTCAGTGAGTGTGATGCAGTGTTTGTGGACGTGTGTCAGTATGAATGATGTAGTGTTTGTGTAAGTGTGTCAGTGAGTGTAATGTAGTATTTGTGTAAGTGTGTCAGTGAGTGTGATGCGTAGTTTGTGCAAGTGTGTCTGTGAGTGTGATGCAGTATTTGTAGACATGTGTCAGTACGTATGATGTAGTTTTTGTGTAAGTATGTTAGTGAGTGTGATGCGTAGTTTTTGCAAGTGTGTCAGTGCGTGTGATGCAGTATTTGTGGATTTGTGTCCATACGTATGATGTAGTGTTTGTGTAAGTGTGTCTATGAGTGTGATGTGATGTTTGTGTAAGTGTGTCAGTGAGTGTGATGTGGTGTTTGTGCAATTGTGTCAGTGAGTGTGATGTGGTGTTTGTGAACATGGGTCTGTGATTGAGATGCGGTGTTTGTGTAAGTGTGTCAGTGAGTGTGATGTGGTGTTTGTGAACATGGGTCTGTGATTGAGATGCGGTGTTTGTGTAAGTGTGTCAGTTAGTGTGATGCGGTGTTTGTAGACGTGTGTCAGTACGTATGATGTAGTGTTTGTGAAAGTGTGTCTGTGAGTGTAATGCGATGCTTGTGTAAACATGTCAGTGAGTGTTTGTGCAAGTGTATTAGTGAGTGTGATAGGAGGTTTGTGGAAGTTGTCAGTGAGTGTGATGTGATGGTTGTGTAATTGTGTCAGTGAGTGTGATGTGGTGTTTGTGGAGGTGGGTCTGTGAGTGAGATGCGGTGTTTGTGTAAGTGTGTCAGTGAGTGTGATGCGATGTTTGTGCAAGTGTGTCAGTGAGTGCGATGTGGTGTTTGTATAAGTGTGTCAGTGAGTGTGATATGATGTTTGTGGACGTGTGTCAGTGAGTGTGATGCAGTGTTTGTGGACGTGTGTCAGTTAGTATGATGCTGAGTTTGTGTAAGTGTGTCACCGAGTGTATTGTAGTGTTTGTGTAAGTGTGTCAGTGAGTGTGATGCAGTGTTTGTGTAAGTGTGTCAGTTAGTATGATGCTGAGTTTGTGGAAGTGTGTCAGTGAGTGGGATGCAGAGTTTCTGCAAGTGTATTAGTGAGTGTGAGGAGGTTTGTGGAAGTTTGTCAGTGAGTGTGATGTGATGGTTGTGTAATTGTGTCAGTGAGTGTGATGTCGTGTTTGTGGAGGTGGGTCTGTGAGTGAGATGCGATGTTTGTGTAAGTGTGTCAGTGAGTGTGATGTGATGTTTGTGTAAGTGTGTCAGTGAGTGTGATGTGATGTTAGTGGAAGTGTGTCTGTGAGTGTGATGCAGTGTTTGTAGATGTGTGTCAGTGCGTATGATGTAGTATTTGTGTAAGTGTGTCAGTGAGTGTGATGCGTAGTTTGTGCAAGTGTGTCAGTGAGAGTGATGCAGTGTTTGTATAAATGTGTCAGTTAGTATGATGCTGAGTTTGTGGAAGTGTGTCAGTGAGTGGGATGCAGAGTTTGTGCAAGTGTATTAGTGAGTGTGATAGAAGGTTTGTGGAAGTCTGTCAGTGAGTGTGATGTGATGGTTGTGTAATTGTGTCAGTGAGTGTGATGTGGTGTTTGTGTAAGTGTGTCAGTGAGTGTAATGCGATGTTTGTGTAAGTGTGTCAGTGAGTGTGATGTGATGTTTGTGGAAGTGTTTCAGTCAGTGTGATGCAGTGTTTGTGTCAGTGTGTCAGTGAGTGTGATGTAGCGTTTGTGGACGTGTGTCAGTACGTATACGGTAGTGTTTGTGTAAGTGTGTCAGTGAGTGTGATTCACAGTTTGTGCAAGTGTGTCAGTGAGTGTGATGCAGTGCTTGTGTAAGTGTGTCAGTTAGTATGATGCGGAGTTTGTGGAAGTGTGTCAGTGAATGTGATGTAGCGTTTGTGTAAGTGTGTCAGTACGTATACTGTAGTGTTTGTGTAAGTGTGTCAGTGAGTGTGATGCCTAGTTTGTGTAAGTGTGTCAGTGAGTGTAAAGCGGAGTTTGTGGAGGTGGGTCTGTGAGTGTAATGTGATGTTTTTGGAAGTGTTTCAGTCAGCGTGATGCAGTGTTTGTGTAAGTGTGTCAATGAGTGTGATGTAGTGTTTGTGGATGTGTGTCAGTACGTATGATGTAGTGTTTGTGAAAGTGTGTCAGTGAGTGTGATGCAGTGTTTGTGTGCAAGTGTATCAGTGAGTGTGATAGGAGGTTTGTGTAAGTCTGTCAGTGAGTTGATTTGGTGTTTGTGTAAGTGTGTCAGTGAGTGTGACATGGTGGTTGTGTAATTGTGTCAGTGAGTGTGCTGCGGTGTTTGTGTAAGTCTGTCAGTGAGTGATGTGATGTTTTTGGAAGTGTTTCAGTCAGCGTGATGCAGTGTTTGTGGAAGTGTGTCAGTGAGTGTGATGTAGTGTTTGTGGATGTGTGTCAGTACGTATGATGTAGTGTTTGTGAAAGTGTGTCAGTGACTGTAATGCGATGTTTGTGTAAGCATGTCAGTGAGTGTGATGTGATGTTTGTGTAAGTGTGGCAGTGAGTGTGATGTGGTGTATGTGGATGTGTTCCAGTCAGCGTGATGCAGTGTTTGTGTTAGTGTGTCAGTGAGTGTGATTTGGTGTTTGTATACGTGTGTCAGTGAGTGTGATGCAGTGTTTGTGGACGTGTGTCAGTACGAATGATGTAGTGTTTATGTAAGTGTGTTAGTGAATGTGATGCGTAGTTTGTGCAAGTTTGTCAGTGAGTGTGATGCAGTTTTTGTGGATTTGTGTCCGTACGTATGATGTAGTGTTTGTGTAACTGTGTCTGTGAGGTGTGATGTGGTGTTTGTGTAAGTGTGTCAGTGAGTGTGATGTGGTGGTTGTGCAATTGTGTCAGTGATTGTGATGTGGTGTTTGTGGACATGGGTCTGTGAGTTAGCTGCGGTGTTTGTGAAAGTGTGTCAGTGAGTGTAATGCGGTGTTTGTATAAGTGTGTCAGAGAGTATAATGCTGTGTTTGTGGAAGTGTGTCAGTGAGTGCGATGTGATGTTTGTATAAGTGTGTCAGTGAGTGTGATGTGGAACTTGTGTAAGTGTGTCAGCGAGTGTAATGCGGTGTTTGTGTAAGTGTGTCCGTAAGTGTGATGTAGTGTTCTTGGAGGTGTGTCAGTGAGTATGATGTAGTGTTTGTGTAAGTGTGTCACCGTGTGTAATGTAGTGTTTGTGTAAGTGTGTCAGTGAGTGTGATGCAGAGTTTTTGCAAGTGTATCTGTAAGTGTGATGCAGTGTTTGTAGACGTCTGTCAGTACGTATGATGTAGTGTTTGTGAAAGTGTGTCAGTGAGTGTAATGCGATGCTTGTGTAAACATGTCAGTGAGTGTGATGTGATGTTTGTGCAAGTGTGGCAGTGAGTGTGATGTGTATGTGGATGTGTTCCAGTCAGCGCGATGCAGTGTTTGTGTTAGTGTGTCAGTGAGTGTGATTTGGTGTTTGTATATGTGTGTCAGTGAGTGTGATGCCATGTTTGTGGACGTGTGTCAGTACGAATGATGTAGTGTTTGTGTAAGTGTGTCATTGAGTGTAATGTAATGTTTGTGTAAGTGTGTCAGTGAGTGTGATGCAGAGTTTGTGCAAGTGTGTCTGTGAGTGTGATGCAGTGTTTGTAGACATGTGTCAGTACGTATGACGTAGTGTTTGTGTAAGTATGTTAGTGAGTGTGATACGTAGTTTGTGCAAGTGTGCCAGTGAGTGTGATGCAGTTTTTGTGGATTTGTGTCCGTACGTATGATGTAGTGTTTGTGTAACTGTGTCAGTGAGTGTGATGTGGTGTTTGTGGTCATGGGTCTGTGAGTGTGATATGGTGTTTGTGTAAGTGTGTCAGTGAGTGTGATGCGGTGTTTGTATAAGTGTGTCAGTGAGTATGATGCATTGTTTGTGCAAGTGTGTCAGTGAGTGCGATGTGATGTTTGTATAAGTGTGTCAGTGAGTGTGATGTGGTATTTGTGTAAGTGTGTCACCGAGTGTAATGTAGTGTTTGTATAAGTGCGTCAGTGAGATGTAGTGTTCTTGGAGGTGTGTCAGTGAGTATGATGTAGTGTTTGTGTAAGTGGGACAATGAGTGTGATGCGGTGTTTGTGCAAGTGTGTCAGTCAGTATGATGCGGTGTTTGTGTAAGTGTGTCAGTGAGTGTGATGCGGTGTTTGTATACGTGTGTCAGTGAGTGTGATGAGGTGTTTGTGCAAGTGTGTCAGTGAGTGCGATGTGGTGTTTGTATAAGTGTGTCAGTGAGTGTGATGTGGCGTTTGTATAAGTGTGTCAGTCAGTATGATGTGGTGTTTGTGTAAGTGTGTCAGTGAGTGTGATGCAGTGTTTGTATATGTGTGTCAGTGAGTGTGATGAGGTGTTTGTGCAAGTGTGTCAGTGAGTGCGATGTGGTGTTTGTGGACATGGGTCTGTGAGTGAGATGCGATGTTTGTGTAAGTGTGCCAGTGAGTGTGATGTTGCGTTTGTATAAGTGTGTCAGTCAGTATGATGCGGTGTTTGTGTAAGTGTGTCAGTGAGTGTGATGCGGTGTTTGTATACGTGTGTCAGTGAGTGTGATGAGGTGTTTGTGCAAGTGTGTCAATGAGTGTGATGTGATGTTTGTATAAGTGTGTCAGTGAGTGTGATGTGGTATTTGTGTAGGTGTGTCAGCGATTGTAATGCGGTGTTTGTGTAAGTGTGTCCGTCAGTGTGATGTAGTGTTCTTGGAGGTGTGTCAGTGAGTATGATGTAGTGTTTGTGTAAGTGTGTCACCGAGTGTAATGTAGTGTTTGTGTAAGTGTGTCAGTGAGTATGATGCAGAGTTTTTGCAAGTGTGTCTGTGAGTTTGATGCAGTGTTTGTAGACGTGTGTCAGTACGTATGATGTAGTGTTTGTGAAAGTGTGTCAGTGAGTGTAATGCGATGTTTGTGTAAGCATGTCAGTGAGTGTGATGTGATGTTTGTGTAAGTGTGGCAGTGAG
Source organism: Chiloscyllium punctatum (assembly GCF_047496795.1). Classification (NCBI taxonomy): domain Eukaryota; kingdom Metazoa; phylum Chordata; class Chondrichthyes; order Orectolobiformes; family Hemiscylliidae; genus Chiloscyllium; species Chiloscyllium punctatum. The sequence continues at coordinate 52,457,463 of NC_092757.1, forward strand.
TGTGATGTGTATGTGGATGTGTTCCAGTCAGCGTGATGCAGTGTTTGTGTTAGTGTGTCAGTGAGTGTGATGCAGTGTTCGTAGACATGTGTCAGTACGTATGATGTAGTGTTTGTGTAAGTATGTTAGTGAGTGTGATGCGTAGTTTGTGCAAGTGTGCCAGTGAGTGTGATGCAGTTTTTGTGGATTTGTGTCCGTACGTATGATGTAGTGTTTGTGTAACTGTGTCTGTGAGGTGTGATGTGGTGTTTGTGTAAGTGTGTCAGTGAGTGTGATGTGGTGGTTGTGCAATTGTGTCAGTTAGTGTGATGTGGTGTTTGTGGACATGGGTCTGTGAGTGAGTGCGGTGTTTGTGTAAGTGAGTCAGTGAGTGTGATGCGGTGTTTGTATAAGTGTGTCAGTGAGTATGATGCGGAGTTTGTGCAAGTGTGTCAGTGATTGTAATGCGGTGTTTGTGTAAGTGTGTCGGTCAGTGTGATGTAGTGTTCTTGGAGGTGTGTCAGTGAGTGTGATGTGGTGTTTGTGCAAGTGTGTCAGTCAGTGTGATGCAATGTTCGTGGAATTGTGTCAGTGAGTGTGATGTGGTGTTTGTGTAAGTGCGTCAGGGATTGTAATGCGGTGTTTGTGTAAGTGTGTCAGTCAGTGTGATGTACTGTTCTTGGAGGTGTGTCAGTGAGTGTGATGTGGTGTTTGTGCAAGTGTGTCAGTCAATGTGATGCAGTGTTCGTGGAATTGTGTCAGTGAGTGTGATGAGGTGTTTGTGGAAGTGTGACAATGAGTGTGATGTGGTGTTTGTATAGGTTTGTCAGTGAGTGTGATGTGGTGTTTGTGCAAGTGTGTTTGTGAGTGCGATGTGGTGTTTGTATACGTGTGTCAGTGAGAATGATGTAGTGTTTGTGTAAGTGTGTCAGTGAGAGTAATGTGATGTTTGTATAAGCGTGTCAGTGAGTGTGATGAGGTGTTTGTGGAAGTGTGACAATGAGTGTGATGCGGTGTTTGTGCAAGTGTGTCAGTCAGTGTGATGCAGTGTTCGTGGAATTGTGTCAGTGAGTGTGATGTGGTATTTGTGCAAGTGTGTCAGTCAGTGTGATGCAGTTTTCATGGAATTGTGTCAGTGAGTGTGATGTGGTGTTTGTGTAAATGTGTCAGTGAGTATGATGAGGTGTTTATGGAAGTGTGACAATGAGTGTGATGTGGTGTTTGTATAGGTTTGTCAGTGAGTGTGATGCGGTGTTTGTGCAAGTGTGTTAGTGAGAGCGATGTGGTGTTTGTATAGGTGTGTCAGTGAGAATGATGTAGTGTTTGTGTAAGTTTGTCAGTGAGAATGATGTAGTGTTTGTGTAAGTGTGTCAGTGAGAGTAATGTGATGTTTGTGTAAGTGTGTCAGTGAGTGTGATGAGGTGTTTGTGGAAGTGTGACAATGAGTGTGATGCGGTGTTTGTGCAAGTGTGTCAGTCAGTGTGATGCAGTGTTCGTGGAATTGTGTCAGTCAGTGTGATGTGGTGTTTGTGTAAGTGTGTCAGTGAGTGTGATGATGTGTTTGTGGAAGTGTGACAATGAGTGTGATGTGGTATTTGTATAGGTTTGTCAGTGAGTGTGATGCGGTGTTTGTGCAAGTGTGTTAGTGAGTGCAATGTGGTGTTTGTATAAGTGTGTCAGTGAGTATGATGTAGTGTTTGTGTAAGTGTGTCAGTGAGAGTAATGCGATGTTTGTGTAAGCGTGTCAGTGAGTATGATGAGGTGTTTGTGTAAGTGAGTCAGTGAGTGTGATGCAAAGTTTTTGCAAGTGTGTCTGTGAGTGTGATGCAGTGTTTGTAGACGTGTATCAGTGCGTATGATGTAGTGTTTGTGTCAGTGTGTCAGTGAGTGTGATGTGTAGTTTGTGCAAGTGTGTCAGTGAGTGTGATGCAGTGTTTGTGTAAGTGTGTCAGTTAGTATGATGCGGAGTTTGTGGAAGTGTGTCAGTGAGTGTGATGTGATGTTTGTGTAAGTGTGTCAGTGAGTGTGATGTGATGTTTGTGGAAGTGTTTCAGTCAGCGTGATGCAGTGTTTGTGTAAGTGTGTCAGTGAGTGTGATGTAGTGTTTGTGGACGTGTGTCAGTACGTATGATGTAGTGTTTGAGAAAGTGTGTCAGTGAGTGTAATGCGATGTTTGTGTAAGCATGTCAGTGAGTGTGATGTGATGTTTGTGTAAGTGTGGCAGTGAGTGTGATGTGGTGTATGTGGATGTGTTCCAGTCAGCGTGATGCAGTGTTTGTGTTGGTGTGTCAGTGAGTGTGATTTGGTGTTTGTATATGTGTGTCAGTGAGTGTGATGCAGTGTTTGTGGACGTGTGTCAGTACGAATGATGTAGTATTTGTGTAAGTGTGTCAGTGAGTGTAATGTAATGTTTGTGTAAGTGTGTCAGTGAGTGTGATGCAGAGTTTGTGCAAGTGTGTCTGTGAGTGTGATGCAGTTTTTGTGGATTTGTGTCAGTACGTATGATGCAGTGTTTGTGTAACTGTGTCTGTGAGTGTGATTTGGTGTTTGTGTAAGTGTGTCAGTGATTGTGATGTGGTGGTTGTGCAATTGTGTCAGTGAGTGTGATGTGGTGTTTGTGGACATGAGTCTGTGAGTGAGAGGCGGTGTTTGTGTAAGTGTGTCAGTGAGTGTGATACGGTGTTTGTATATGTGTTTCAGTGAGTGTGATGCGGTGTTTGTGCAAGTGTGCCAGTGAGTGCGATGTGATGTTTGTATAAGTGTGTCAGTGAGTGTGTTGTGGTATTTCTGTAAGCGAGTGTAATGCGGTGTTTGTGTAAGTGTGTCAGTCAGTGTGATGTAGTGTTCTTGGAGGTGTGTCAGTGAGTGTGATGTGGTGTTTGTGGAAGTGTGACAACGAGTGTGATGCGGTGTTTGTGCAAGTGTTTCAGTCAGTGTGATGCAGTGTTCGTGGAATTGTGTCAGTTATTGTGATGCGGTGTTTGTGCAAGTGTGTCAGTCAGTGTGATGCAGTGTTCGTGGAATTATGTCAGTGAGTGTGATGTGGTGTTTGTGCAAGTGTGTCAGTCAGTGTGATGCAGTGTTCGTGGAATTGTGTCAGTGAGTGTGATGTGGTGTTTGTGTAAGTGTGTCAGTGAGTGTGATGAGGTGTTTGTGCAAGTGTGTCAGTGAGTGTGATGTGGTGTTTGTATAAGTGTGTCAGTGAGTATGATGCGGTGTTTGTGGAAGTGTGTCAGTGAGTGTGATGCGGTGTTTGTATCAGTGTGTCAGTGAGTATGATGCGGAGTTTATGCAAGTGTGTCAGTGAGTGCGATGTGATGTTTGTATAAGTGTGTCAGTGAGTGTGATGTGGTATTTGTGTAAGTGTGTCAGCGATTGTAATGCGGTGTTTGTGTAAGTGTGTCCGTCAGTTTGATGTAGTGTTCTTGGAGGTGTGTCAGTGAGTATGATGTATTGTTTGTGTAAGTGTGTCAACGAGTGTAATGTAGTGTTTGTGTGCAAGTGTATCAGTGAGTGTGATTGGAGGTTTGTGTAAGTCTGTCAGTGAGTTGATTTGGTGTTTGTGTAAGTGTGTCAGTCAGTGTGATGCAGTGTTCGTGGAATTGTGTCAGTGAGTGTGATGCGTAGTTTGTGCAAGTGTGTCAGTGAGAGTGATGCAGTGTTTGTATAAGTGTGTCAGTTAGTATGATGCTGAGTTTGTGGAAGTGTGTCAGTGAGTGGGATGCAGAGTTTGTGCAAGTGTATTAGTGAGTGTGATAGAAGGTTTGTGTAATTGTGTCAGTGAGTGTAATGTAATGTTTGTGTAAGTGTGTCAGTGAGTGCGATGTGGTGTTTGTATAAGTGTGTCAGTGAGTGTGATGTGATGTTTGTGGATGTGTGTCAGTACGTATGATGTAGTGTTTGTGTAAGTGTGTTACCGAGTGTAATGTACTGTTTGTGTAAGTGTGTCTGTGAGTGTGATGCAGTGTTTGTAGATGTGTGTCAGTGCGTATGATGTAGTATTTGTGTAAGTGTGTCAGTGAGTGTGATGCGTAGTTTGTGCAAGTGTGTCAGTGAGAGTGATGCAGTGTTTGTATAAGTGTGTCAGTTAGTATGATGCTGAGTTTGTGGAAGTGTGTCAGTGAGTGTGATGTGATGGTTGAGTAATTGTGTCAGTGAGTGTGATGTGGTGTTTGTGTAAGTGTGTCAGTGAGTGTAATGCGATGTTTGTGTAAGTGTGTCAGTGAGTGTGATGTGATGTTTGTGGAAGTGTTTCAGTCAGTGTGATGCAGTGTTTGTGTAAGTGTGTCAGTGAGTGTGATGTAGCATTTGTGGACGTGTGTCAGTACGTATACTGTAGTGTTTGTGTAAGTGTGTCAGTGAGTGTGATGCATAGTTTGTGCAAGTGTGTCAGTGAGTGTGATGCAGTGCTTGTGTAAGTGTGTCAGTTAGTATGATGCGGAGTTTGTGGAAGTGTGTCAGTGAGTGTGATGTAGCGTTTGTGGACGTGTGTCAGTACGTATACTGTAGTGTTTGTGTAAGTGTGTCAGTGAGTGTGATGCCTAGTTTGTGTAAGTGTGTCAGTGAGTGTGATGTGGTGTTTGTGTAAGTGTGTCAGTGAGTGTGATGTGATGATTTTGGAAGTGTTTCAGTCAGCGTGATGCAGTGTTTGTGTAAGTGTGTCAGTGAGTGTGATGTAGTGTTTGTAGATTTGTGTCAGTGCGTATGATGTAGTGTTTGTGAAAGTGTGTCAGTGAGTGTGATGCAGTGTTTGTGTGCAAGTGTATAAGTGAGTGTGATAGGAGGTTTGTGTAAGTCTGTCAGTGAGTTGATTTGGTGTTTGTGTAAGTGTGTCAGTGAGTGTGACATGGTGGTTGTGTAATTGTGTCAGTGAGTGTGCTGCGGTGTTTGTGTAAGTCTGTCAGTGTGTGATGTGATGTTTTTGGAAGTGTTTCAGTCAGCGTGATGCAGTGTTTGTGGAAGTGTGTCAGTGAGTATGATGTAGTTTTTGTGTAAGTGTGTCAGTGAGAGTAATGCGATGTTTGTGTAAGCATGTCAGTGAGTGTGATGAGGTGTTTGTGTAAGTGTGTCAGTTAGTATGATGCTGAGTTTGTGTAAGTGTGTCAGTGAGTGTGATGCGTAGTTTGTGGAAGTGTGTCAGTGAGTGTGGTGCAGTGTTTGTGTGCAAGTGTATCAGTGAGTGTGATAGGAGGTTTGTGTAAGTCTGTCAGTGAGTTGATTTGGTGTTAGTGTAAGTGTGTCAGTGAGTGTGACATGGTGGTTGTGTAATTTTGTCAGTGAGTGTGATGCGGTGTTTGTGGAGGTGGGTCTGTGAGTGAGATTCGATGTTTGTGTAAGTGTGTCAGTGAGTGTGATGTGATGTTTGTGTAAGTGTGTCAGTGAGAGTGATGCAGTGTTTGTATAAGTGTGTCAGTTAGTATGATGCTGAGTTTGTGGAAGTGTGTCAGTGAGTGTGATGTGATGGTTGAGTAATTGTGTCAGTGAGTGTGATGTGGTGTTTGTGCAAGTGTGTCAGTGAGAGTGATGCAGTGTTTGTATAAGTGTGTCAGTTAGTATGATGCTGAGTTTGTGGAAGTGTGTCAGTGAGTGTGATGTGATGGTTGAGTAATTGTGTCAGTGAGTGTGATGTGGTGTTTGTGTAAGTGTGTCAGTGAGTGTAATGCGATGTTTGTGTAAGTGTGTCAGTGAGTGTGATGTGATGTTTGTGGAAGTGTTTCAGTCAGTGTGATGCAGTGTTTGTGTAAGTGTGTCAGTGAGTGTGATGTAGCATTTGTGGACGTGTGTCAGTACGTATACTGTAGTGTTTGTGTAAGTGTGTCAGTGAGTGTGATGCATAGTTTGTGCAAGTGTGTCAGTGAGTGTGATGCAGTGCTTGTGTAAGTGTGTCAGTTAGTATGATGCGGAGTTTGTGGAAGTGTGTCAGTGAGTGTGATGTAGCGTTTGTGGACGTGTGTCAGTACGTATACTGTAGTGTTTGTGTAAGTGTGTCAGTGAGTGTGATGCCTAGTTTGTGTAAGTGTGTCAGTGAGTGTGATGTGGTGTTTGTGTAAGTGTGTCAGTGAGTGTGATGTGATGATTTTGGAAGTGTTTCAGTCAGCGTGATGCAGTGTTTGTGTAAGTGTGTCAGTGAGTGTGATGTAGTGTTTGTAGATTTGTGTCAGTGCGTATGATGTAGTGTTTGTGAAAGTGTGTCAGTGAGTGTGATGCAGTGTTTGTGTGCAAGTGTATCAGTGAGTGTGATAGGAGGTTTGTGTAAGTCTGTCAGTGAGTTGATTTGGTGTTTGTGTAAGTGTGTCAGTGAGTGTGACATGGTGGTTGTGTAATTGTGTCAGTGAGTGTGCTGCGGTGTTTGTGTAAGTCTGTCAGTGTGTGATGTGATGTTTTTGGAAGTGTTTCAGTCAGCGTGATGCAGTGTTTGTGGAAGTGTGTCAGTGAGTATGATGTAGTTTTTGTGTAAGTGTGTCAGTGAGAGTAATGCGATGTTTGTGTAAGCATGTCAGTGAGTGTGATGAGGTGTTTGTGTAAGTGTGTCAGTTAGTATGATGCTGAGTTTGTGTAAGTGTGTCAGTGAGTGTGATGCGTAGTTTGTGGAAGTGTGTCAGTGAGTGTGGTGCAGTGTTTGTGTGCAAGTGTATCAGTGAGTGTGATAGGAGGTTTGTGTAAGTCTGTCAGTGAGTTGATTTGGTGTTAGTGTAAGTGTGTCAGTGAGTGTGACATGGTGGTTGTGTAATTTTGTCAGTGAGTGTGATGCGGTGTTTGTGGAGGTGGGTCTGTGAGTGAGATTCGATGTTTGTGTAAGTGTGTCAGTGAGTGTGATGTGATGTTTGTGTAAGTGTGTCAGTGAGAGTGATGCAGTGTTTGTATAAGTGTGTCAGTTAGTATGATGCTGAGTTTGTGGAAGTGTGTCAGTGAGTGTGATGTGATGGTTGAGTAATTGTGTCAGTGAGTGTGATGTGGTGTTTGTGTAAGTGTGTCAGTGAGTGTAATGCGATGTTTGTGTAAGTGTGTCAGTGAGTGTGATGTGATGTTTGTGGAAGTGTTTCAGTCAGTGTGATGCAGTGTTTGTGTCAGTGAGTGTGACGTAGCATTTGTGGACGTGTGTCAGTACGTATACTGTAGTGTTTGTGTAAGTGTGTCAGTGAGTGTGATGCGTAGTTTGTGCAAGTGTGTCAGTGAGTGTGATGCAGTGCTTGTGTAAGTGTGTCAGTTAGTATGATGCGGAGTTTGTGGAAGTGTGTCAGTGAGTGTGATGTAGCGTTTGTGGACGTGTGTCAGTACGTATACTGTAGTGTTTGTGTAAGTGTGTCAGTGAGTGTGATGCCTAGTTTGTGTAAGTGTGTCAGTGAGTGTGATGTGGTGTTTGTGTAAGTGTGTCAGTGAGTGTGATGTGATGATTTTGGAAGTGTTTCAGTCAGCGTGATGCAGTGTTTGTGTAAGTGTGTCAGTGAGTGTGATGTAGTGTTTGTAGATTTGTGTCAGTGCGTATGATGTAGTGTTTGTGAAAGTGTGTCAGTGAGTGTGATGCAGTGTTTGTGTGCAAGTGTATCAGTGAGTGTGATAGGAGGTTTGTGTAAGTCTGTCAGTGAGTTGATTTGGTGTTTGTGTAAGTGTGTCAGTGAGTGTGACATGGTGGTTGTGTAATTTTGTCAGTGAGTGTGATGCGGTGTTTGTGGAGGTGGGTCTGTGAGTGAGATTCGATGTTTGTGTAAGTGTGTCAGTGAGTGTGATGTGATGTTTGTGTAAGTGTGTCAGTGAGTGTGATGTGATGTTTGTGGAAGTGTTTCAGTCAGCGTGATGCAGTGTTTGTGTAAGTGTGTCAGTGAGTGTGATGTAGTGTTTGTGGATGTGTGTCAGTAAGTATGAAGTAGTGTTTGTGAAAGTGTGTCAGTGAGTGTAATGCGATGTGTGTGTAAGCATGTCAGTGAGTGTGATGTGATGTTTGTGTAAGTGTGGCAGTGAGTGTGATGTGGTGTTTGTTTAAGTGTGTCAGTGAGTATGATGCGGTGTTTGTGGAAGTGTGTCAATGAGTGTGATGTGATGTTTCTACAAGCGTGTCAGTGAGTGTGATGTGGTATTTGTGTAAGTGTGTCAGCGATTGTAATGCGGTGTTTGTGTAAGTTAGTCCGTCAGTGTGATGTAGTGTTCTTGGAGGTGTGTCAGTGAGTATGATGTAGTGTTTGTGTAAGTGGGTCACCGAGTGTAATGTAGTGTTTGTGTAAGTGTGTCAGTGAGTATGATGCAGAGTTTTTTCAAGTGTGTCTGTGAGTGTGATGCAGTGTTTGTAGACGTGTGTCAGTACGTATGATATAGTGTTTGTGAAAGTGTGTCAGTGAGTGTAATGCGATGTTTGTGTAAGCATGTCAGTGAGTGTGATGTGATGGGTGTGTAAGTGTGGCAGTGAGTGTGATGTGTATGTGGATGTGTTCCAGTCAGCGTGATGCAGTGTTTGTGTTAGTGTGTCAGTGAGTGTGATTTGGTGTTTGTATACGTGTGTCAGTGAGTGTGATGCCGTGTTTGTGGACGTGTGTCAGTACGAATGATGTAGTGTTTGTGTAAGTGTGTCATTGGGTGTAATGTAATGTTTGTGTAAGTGTGTCAGTGAGTATGATGCGGAGTTTGTGCAAGTGTGTCTGTGAGTGTGATGCAGTGTTTGTGTGCAAGTGTATCAGTGAGTGTGATAGGAGGTTTTTGTAAGTCTGTCAGAGGGTTGATTTGGTGTTAGTGTAAGTGTGTCAGTGATTGTGACATGGTGGTTGTGTAATTATGTCAGTGAGTGTGATGCGGTGTTTGTGGAGGTGAGTCTGTGAGTGAGATGCGATGTTTGTATTAGTGTGTCAGTGAGTGTGATGTGATGTTTGTGTAAGTGTGTCAGTGAGTGTGATGTGATGTTTGTGGAAGTGTTTCAGTCAGCGTGATGCAGTGTTTGTGTAAGTGTGTCAGTGAGTGTGATGTAGTGTTTGTGGATGTGTGTCAGTACATATGAAGTAGTGTTTGTGAAAGTGTGTCAGTGAGTGTGATGCGATGTGTGTGTAAGCATGTCAGTGAGTGTGATGTGATGTTTGTGTAAGTGTGGCAGTGAGTGTGATGTGATGTTTGTATAAGTGTGTCAGTGAGTATGATGCGGTGTTTGTGGAAGTGTGTCAATGAGTGTGATGTGATGTTTCTACAAGTGTGTCAGTGAGTGTGATGTGGTATTTGTGTAAGTGTGTCAGCGATTGTAATGCGGTGTTTGTGTAAGTGTGTCTGTAAGTGTGATGTAGTGTTCTTGGAGGTGTGTCAGTGAGTATGATGTAGTGTTTGTGTAAGTGGGTCAGTGAGAGTAATGTGATGTTTGTGTAAGCGTGTCAGTCAGTGTGATGCAGTGTTTGTGGAATTGTGTCAGTGAGTGTGATGTGGTGTTTGTGCAAGTGTGTCAGTCAGTGTGATGCAGTGTTCGTGGAATTGTGTCAGTGTGTGTGATGTGGTGTTTGTGTAAGTGTGTAAGTGAGTGTGATGAGGTGTTTGTGGAAGTGTGACAATGAGTGTGATGTGGTGTTTGTAAAAGTTTGTCAGTGAGTGTGATGCGGTGTTTGTGCAAGTGTGTTAGTGAGTGTGATGTAGTGTTTGTGGATGTGTGTCAGTAAGTATGAAGTAGTGTTTGTGAAAGTGTGTCAGTGAGTGTAATGCGATGTGTGTGTAAGCATGTCAGTGAGTGTGATGTGATGTTTGTGCAAGTGTGTTAGTGAGTGTGATGTGGTGTTTGTATAAGTGTGTCAGTGAGTATGATGTAGTGTTTGTGTAAGTGTGTCAGTGAGAGTAATGCAATGTTTGTGTAAGCGTGTCAGTGAGTGTGATGAGGTTTTTGTTTAAGTGTGTCAGTTAGTATGATGCTGAGTTTGTGTAAGTGTGTCAGTGAGTGTGATGCAGAGTTTTTGCAAGTGTGTCTGTGAGTGTGATGTAGTGGTTGTGTAAGTGTGTCAGTGAGTACGATGTGTAGTTTGTGCAAGTCTGTCAGTGAGGGTGATGCAGTGTTTGTGTAAGTGTGTCAGTTAGTATGATGCGGAGTTTGTGGAAGTGTGTCAGTGAGTGTGATGTGATGTTTGTGTAAGTGTGTCAGTGAGTGTGATGTGATGTTTGTGGAAGTGTTTCAGTCAGCGTGAGATGTAGTGGTTGTGTAAGTGTGTCAGTGAGTACGATGTGTAGTTTGTGCAAGTCTGTCAGTGAGGGTGATGCAGTGTTTGTGTAAGTGTGTCAGTTAGTATGATGTAGTGTTTGTGTAAGTGTGTCAGTGAGAGTAATGCGATGTTTGTGTAAGCGTGTCAGTGAGTATGATGCAGAGTTTTTTCAAGTGTGTCTGTAAGTGTGATGCAGTGTTTGTAGACGTGTGTCAGTACGTATGATGTAGTGTTTGTGAAAGTGTGTCAGTGAGTGTAATGCGATGTTTGTGTCAGCATGTCAGTGAGTGTGATGTGATGTTTGTGTAAGTGTGGCAGTGAGTGTGATGTGTATGTGGATGTGTTCCAGTCAGCGTGATGCAGTGTTTGTGTTGGTGTGTCAGTGAGTGTGATTTGGTGTTTGTATACGTGTGTCAGTGAGTGTGATGCAGTGTTTGTGGACGTGTGTCAGTACGAATGATGTAGTATTTGTGTAAGTGTGTCAGTGAGTGTAATGTAATGTTTGTGTAAGTGTGTCAGTGAGTGTGATGCAGAGTTTGTGCAAGTGTGTCAGTGAGTGTGATGCAGTTTTTGTGGATTTGTGTCCGTACGTATGATGTAGTGTTTGTGTAACTGTGTCTGTGAGTGCGATGTGGTGTTTGTGTAAGTGTGTCAGTGAGTGTGATGTGGTGGTTGTGCAATTGTGTCAGTGAGTGTGATGTGGTGTTTGTGGACATGGGTCTGTGAGTGAGATGCGGTGTTTGTGCAAGTGTGTCAGTGAGTGTGATGTGGTTGTTTGTATAAGTGTGTCAGTGAGTGTGATGCGGAGTTTGTGCAAGTGTGTCAGTGAGTGCGATGTGATGTTTGTATAAGTGTGTCAGTGAGTGTGATGTGGTATTTGTGTAAGTGTGTCAGTGCTTGTAATGCGGTGTTTGTGTACGTGTGTCAGTCAGTGTGATGTAGTGTTCTTGGAGGTGTGTCAGTGAGTGTGATGTGGTGTTTGTGCAAGTGTGTCAGTCAGTGTGATGCAGTGTTCGTGGAATTGTGTCAGTGAGTGTGATGTGGTGTTTGTGTAAGTGTCTCAGTGAGTATGATGAGGTGTTTGTGGAAGTGTGACAATGAGTGTGATGTGGTGTTTGTATAAATTTGTCAGTGAGTGTGATGCGGTGTTTGTGCAAGTGTGTTAGTGAGTGCGATGTGGTGTTTGTATAGGTGTGTCAGTGAGAATGATGTAGTGTTTGTGTAAGTGTGTCAGTGAGAGTAATGTGATGTTTGTGTAAGCGTGTCAGTCAGTGTGATGCAGTGTTCGTGGAATTGTGTCAGTGAGTGTGATGTGGTGTTTGTGCAAGTGTGTCAGTCAGTGTGATGCAGTGTTCGTGGAATTGTGTCAGTGTGTGTGATGTGGTGTTTGTGTAAGTGTGTAAGTGAGTGTGATGAGGTGTTTGTGGAAGTGTGACAATGAGTGTGATGTGGTGTTTGTAAAAGTTTGTCAGTGAGTGTGATGCGGTGTTTGTGCAAGTGTGTTAGTGAGTGTGATGTGGTGTTTGTATAAGTGTGTCAGTGAGTATGATGTAGTGTTTGTGTAAGTGTGTCAGTGAGAGTAATGCGATGTTTGTGTAAGCGTGTCAGTGAGTGTGATGAGGTTTTTGTGTAAGTGTGTCAGTTAGTATGATGCTGAGTTTGTGTAAGTGTGTCAGTGAGTGTGATGCAGAGTTTTTGCAAGTGTGTCTGTGAGTGTGATGCAGTGTTTGTAGAAGTGTATCAGTGCGTATGATGTAGTGGTTGTGTAAGTGTGTCAGTGAGTACGATGTGTAGTTTGTGCAAGTCTGTCAGTGAGGGTGATGCAGTGTTTGTGTAAGTGTGTCAGTTAGTATGATGCGGAGTTTGTGGAAGTGTGTCAGTGAGTGTGATGTGATGTTTGTGTAAGTGTGTCAGTGAGTGTGATGTGATGTTTGTGGAAGTGTTTCAGTCAGCGTGATGCAGTGTTTGTGTAAGTGTGTCAGTGAGTGTGATGCAGTGTTTGTGGACGTGTGTCAGTACGTATGAAGTAGTGTTTGTGAAAGTGTGTCAGTGAGTGTAATGCGATGTTTGTGTAAGCATGTCAGTGAGTGTGATGTGATGTTTGTGTAAGTGTGGCAGTGAGTGTGATATGGTGTATGTGGATGTGTTCCAGTCAGCGTGATGCAGTGTTTGTGTTAGTGTGTCAGTGAGTGTGATTTGGTGTTTGTATACGTGTGTCAGTGAGTGTGATGTAGTGTTTGTGGACGTGTGTCAGTACGAATGATGTAGTGTTTGTGTAAGTGTGTCAGTGAGTGTGATGCGGAGTTTGTACAAGTGTGTTGGTGAGTGTGATGCAGTGTTTGTAGACATGTGTCAGTACGTATGATGTAGTGTTTGTGTAAGTATGTTAGTGAATGTGATGCATAGTTTGTGCAAGTGTGTCAGTGAGTGTGATGCAGTTTTTGTGGATTTGTGTCCGTACGTATGATGCAGTGTTTGTGTGACTGTGTCTGTGAGTGTGATGTGGTGTTTGTGTAAGTGTGTCAGTGAGTGTGATGTGGTGGTTGTGCAATTGTGTCAGTGAGTGTGATGCGGTGTTTGTATAAGTGTGTCAGTGAGTATGATGCATTGTTTGTGCAAGTGTGTCATTGAGTGCGATGTGATGTTTGTATAAGTGTGTCAGTGAGTGTGATGTGGTATTTGTGTAAGCGAGTGTAACGTGGTGTTTGTGTAAGTGTGTCAGTCAGTGTGATGTAGTGTTCTTGGAGGTGTGTCAGTGAGTATGATGAGGTGTTTGTGGAAGTGTGACAATGAGTGTGATGCGGTGTTTGTGCAAGTGTGTCAGTCAGTGTGATGCAGTGTTCGCGGCATTGTGTCAGTGAGTGTGATGTGGTGTTTGTGCAAGTGTGTCAGTGAGTGTGATGAGATGTTTGTGGAAGTGTGACAATGAGTGTGATGTGGTGTTTGTATAAGTGTGTCAGTGAGTGTGATGCGGTGTTTGTGCAAGTGTGACAGTGAGTGTGATGTGGTGTTTGTATAAGTGTGTCAGTGAGAGTGACGTGTTGGTTGTGTAAGTGTGTCAGTGAGAGTAATGCGATGTTTGTGTACGCGTGTCAGTGAGTGTGATGAGGTGTTTGTGGAAGTGTGACAATGAGTGTGATGTGATGTTTGTATAAGTTTGGCAGTGAGCGTGATGCGGTGTTTGTGTAAATGTGTCAGTGAGTGTCATGTAATGTTTGTGTAAGTGTGTCAGTGAGTGTGACGTGGTTTTTGTGCAAGTGTGTCAGTGAGTGTGATGCGGAGTTTGTGTAATTGTGTCAGTGATTATGATGTGGTGTTTGTGAAAGTGTGTCAGTGAATGTAATGTAGTGGTTGTGTAAGTCTGTCAGTGAGTGTGATGCAGTGTTTGTGTAAGTGTGTCAGTGAGTGTGATGAGGTGTTTGTGGAAGTGTGACAATGAGTGTGATGTGGTGTTTGTATAAGTTTGGCAGTGAGCGTGATGCGGTGTTTGTGTAAATGTGTCAGTGAGTGTAATGTAATGTTTGTGTAAGTGTGTCAGTGAGTGTGATGTGGTTTTTGTGCAAGTGTGTCAGTGAGTGTGATGCGGAGTTTGTGTAATTGTGTCAGTGATTATGATGTGGTGTTTGTGAAAGTGTGTCAGTGAATGTAATGTAGTGTTTGTGTAAGTCTGTCAGTGAGTGTGATGCAGTGTTTGTGTAAGTGTGTCAGTGAGTGTCATGTGGTGTTTGTATAAGTGTGTCAGTGAGTGTGATGCAGTGTTTGTGGATGTGTGTCAGTACGTAATGATGTAGTGTTTGTGTAAGTGTGTCAGCGAGTGTAATGAGTGTTTGTGTAAGTGTGTCAGTGAGTGTGATGCGGATTTTGTGCAAGTGTGTCTGTGAGTGTGATGCAGTGTTTGCAGACATGTGTCAGTGCATATGATGTAGTGCTTGTGTAAGTATGTTAGTGAGTGTGATGCGTAGTTTGTGCAAATGTGCCAGTGAGTGTGATGCAGTTTTTGTGGATTTGTGTCAGTACGTATGATGTAGTGTTTGTGTACGTGTGTCAGTGAGTGTGTTGTGGTGTTTGTGGACATGGGTCTGTGAGTGAGATGCGGTGTTTGTGTAAGTGTGTCAGTGAGTGTGATGCGGTGTTTGTATAAGTGTGTCAATGAGTATGATGCGGTGTTTGTGCAAGTGTGTCAGTGAGTGCGATGTGATGTTTGTATAAGTGTGTCAGTGAGTGTGATGTGGTATTTGTGTAAGCGAGTGTAATGCGGTGTTTGTGTAAGTGTGTCAGTCAGTGTGATGTAGTGTTCTTGGAGGTGTATCAGAGAGTATGATGAGGTGTTTGTGGAAGTGTGACAATGAGTGTGATGCGGTGTTTGTGCAAGTGTGTCAGTGAGTGTGATGCAGTGTTTGTGGAAGTGTGACAATGAGTGTGATGTGGTGTTTGTATAAGTGTGTCAGTGAGAGTGACGTGTTGGTTGTGTAAGTGTGTCAGTGAGAGTAATGCGATGTTTGTGTAAGCGTGTCAGTGAGTGTGATGAGATGTTTGTGGAAGTGTGACAATGAGTGTGATGTGTTGTTTGTATAAGTTTGTCAGTGAGCGTGATGCGGTGTTTGTGTAAATGTGTCAGTGAGTCTGATGCAGAGTTTGTGTAGTTGTGTCAGTGATTATGGTGTGGTGTTAGTGAAAGTGTGTCAGTGAATGTAATGTAGTGGTTGTGTAAGTGTGTCAGTGAGTGTGATGCAGTGTTTGTGTAAATGTGTCAGTGAGTGTGATGTGGTGTTTGTATAAGTGTGTCAGTGAGTGTGGTGCAATGTTTGTGGACGTGTGTCAGTACGTATGATGTAGTGTATGTGTAAGTGTGTCAGCGAGTGTAATGTGGTGTTTGTGTAAGTGTGTCAGTGAGTGTGATGTGGATTTTGTGCAAGTGTGTCAGTGAGTGTGATGCTGTGTTTGTAGACGTGTGTCAGTGCGTATGATGTAGTGTTTGTGTAAGTGTGTCAGCGAGTGTAATGTAGTGTTTGTGTAAGTGTGTCAGTGAGTGTGATGCGGATTTTGTGCAAGTGTGTCAGTGAGTGTGATGCTGTGTTTGTAGACGTGTGTCAGTGCGTATGATGTAATGTTTGTGTATGTGTATCAGCGAGTGTAATGTAGTGTTTGTGTAAGTGTGTCAGTGAGTGTGATGTGTAGTTTGTGCAAGTGTGTCAGTGAGTGTGATACAGTGTTTTTGTGCAAGTGTATCAGTGAGTGTGATGGGAAGTTTGTGGAAGTTTGTCATTGAGTGTGATGTGGTGTTTGTGTAAGTGTGTCAGTGAGTGTGATGTGGTGTTTGTGGAAGTGTTTCAGTCAGCGTGATGCAGTGTTTGTGTAAGTGTGTCGGTGAGTGTGATGTAGAGTTTGTGGACGTGTGTCAGTGCGTATGATGTAGTGTTTGTGTAAGTGTGTCAGTGAGTGTGATGCGTAGTTTGTGCAATTGTGTCAGTGAGTGTGATGCAGTGTTTGTGTAAGTGTGTCAGTTAGTATGATGCTGAGTTTGTGGAAGTGTGTCAGTGAGAGTGATGCAGTGTTTGTGTGCAAGTGTATCAGTGAGTGTGATAGGAGGTTTGTGGAGGTTTGTCAGCGAGTGTAATGTAGTGTTTGTGTAAGTGTGTCAGTGAGTGTGATGCGGATTTTGTGCAAGTGTGTCTGTGAGTGTGATGCAGTGTTTGTAGACGTGTGTCAGTGCGTATGATGTAGTGTTGGTGTAAGTGTGTCAGCGAGTGTAATGTAGTGTTTGTGTAAGTGTGTCAGTGAGTGTGATGCGGTGTTTGTAGACGTGTGTCAGTGCTTATGATGTAATGATTGTGTATGTGTGTCAGCGGGTGTAATGTAGTGTTTGTGCAAGTGTTTCAGTGAGTGTGATGCATAGTTTATGAAAGTGTGTCAGTGAGTGTGATGCAGTGTTTTTGTGCAAGTGTATCAGTGAGTGTGATGGAAGGTTTGTGGAAGTTTGTCAGTGAGTGTGATGTGGTGTTTGTGTAAGTGTGTCAGTGAGTGTGATGTGGTGTTTGTATAATTGTGTCAGTGAGTGTGATGCGGTGTTTGTGGCGGTGGGTCTGAGAGTGAGATGCGGTGTTTGTGTAAGTGTGTCAGTGAGTGTGATGTGATGTTTGTGTAAGTGTGTCAGTGAGTATGATGTGATGATTGTGTAAGTGTGTCAGTGACTGTGAGGCGGAGTTTGTGTAAGTGTGTCAGTGAATGTAATGCGATGTTTGTGTAAGGTTGTCAGTGAGTATGATGTGATGTTTGTGTAAGTGTGTCAGTGAGTGTGATGTGGTGTTTGTGGAAGTGTTTCAGTCAGCGTGATGCAGTGTTTGTGGAAGTGTGTCGGTGAGTGTGATGTAGCATTTGTGGACGTGTGTCAGTATGTATGATGTAGTGTTTGTGTAAGTGTGTCAGTGAGTGTAATGTAGTGTTTGCGTAAATGTGTCAGTGAGTGTGATGCCGTGTTCGTAGACGTGTGTCAGTGCGTATGATGTAGTGTTTGTGTAAATGTGTGAGTGAGTGTGATGTGTAGTTTGTGCAAGTGTGTCAGTGAGTGTGATACAGTGTTTTTGTGCAAGTGTATCAGTGAGTGTGATGGGAAGTTTGTGGAAGTTTGTCATTGAGTGTGATGTGGTGTTTGTGTAAGTGTGTCAGTGAGTGTGATGTGGTGTTTGTGGAAGTGTTTCAGTCAGCGTGATGCAGTGTTTGTGTAAGTGTGTCGGTGAGTGTGATGTAGAGTTTGTGGACGTGTGTCAGTGCGTATGATGTAGTGTTTGTGTAAGTGTGTCAGTGAGTGTGATGCGTAGTTTGTGCAATTGTGTCAGTGAGTGTGATGCAGTGTTTGTGTAAGTGTGTCAGTGAGTGTGATGTGATGTTTGTGTAAGTGTGTCAGTGAGTATGATGTGATGATTGTGTAAGTGTGTCAGTGACTGTGAGGCGGAGTTTGTGTAAGTGTGTCAGTGAATGTAATGCGATGTTTGTGTAAGGTTGTCAGTGAGTATGATGTGATGTTTGTGTAAGTGTTTCAGTCAGCGTGATGCAGTGTTTGTGGAAGTGTGTCGGTGAGTGTGATGTAGCATTTGTGGACGTGTGTCAGTATGTATGATGTAGTGTTTGTGTAAGTGTGTCAGTGAGTGTAATGTAGTGTTTGCGTAAATGTGTCAGTGAGTGTGATGCCGTGTTCGTAGACGTGTGTCAGTGCGTATGATGTAGTGTTTGTGTAAGTGTGTCAGTGAGTGTGATGGGAAGTTTGTGGAAGTTTGTCATTGAGTGTGATGTGGTGTTTGTGTAAGTGTGTCAGTGAGTGTGATGTGGTGTTTGTGGAAGTGTTTCAGTCAGCGTGATGCAGTGTTTGTGTAAGTGTGTCGGTGAGTGTGATGTAGAGTTTGTGGACGTGTGTCAGTGCGTATGATGTAGTGTTTGTGTAAGTGTGTCAGTGAGTGTGATGCGTAGTTTGTGCAATTGTGTCAGTGAGTGTGATGCAGTGTTTGTGTAAGTGTGTCAGTTAGTATGATGCTGAGTTTGTGGAAGTGTGTCAGTGAGAGTGATGCAGTGTTTGTGTGCAAGTGTATCAGTGAGTGTGATAGGAGGTTTGTGGAGGTTTGTCAGCGAGTGTAATGTAGTGTTTGTGTAAGTGTGTCAGTGAGTGTGATGCGGATTTTGTGCAAGTGTGTCTGTGAGTGTGATGCAGTGTTTGTAGACGTGTGTCAGTGCGTATGATGTAGTGTTGGTGTAAGTGTGTCAGCGAGTGTAATGTAGTGTTTGTGTAAGTGTGTCAGTGAGTGTGATGCGGTGTTTGTAGACGTGTGTCAGTGCTTATGATGTAATGATTGTGTATGTGTGTCAGCGGGTGTAATGTAGTGTTTGTGCAAGTGTTTCAGTGAGTGTGATGCATAGTTTATGAAAGTGTGTCAGTGAGTGTGATGCAGTGTTTTTGTGCAAGTGTATCAGTGAGTGTGATGGAAGGTTTGTGGAAGTTTGTCAGTGAGTGTGATGTGGTGTTTGTGTAAGTGTGTCAGTGAGTGTGATGTGGTGTTTGTATAATTGTGTCAGTGAGTGTGATGCGGTGTTTGTGGCGGTGGGTCTGAGAGTGAGATGCGGTGTTTGTGTAAGTGTGTCAGTGAGTGTGATGTGATGTTTGTGTAAGTGTGTCAGTGAGTATGATGTGATGATTGTGTAAGTGTGTCAGTGACTGTGAGGCGGAGTTTGTGTAAGTGTGTCAGTGAATGTAATGCGATGTTTGTGTAAGGTTGTCAGTGAGTATGATGTGATGTTTGTGTAAGTGTGTCAGTGAGTGTGATGTGGTGTTTGTGGAAGTGTTTCAGTCAGCGTGATGCAGTGTTTGTGGAAGTGTGTCGGTGAGTGTGATGTAGCATTTGTGGACGTGTGTCAGTATGTATGATGTAGTGTTTGTGTAAGTGTGTCAGTGAGTGTAATGTAGTGTTTGCGTAAATGTGTCAGTGAGTGTGATGCCGTGTTCGTAGACGTGTGTCAGTGCGTATGATGTAGTGTTTGTGTAAGTGTGTGAGTGAGTGTGATGTGTAGTTTGTGCAAGTGTGTCAGTGAGTGTGATGCAGTGTTTGTGTAAGTGTGTCAATTAGTATGATGCTGAGTTTGTGGAAGTGTGTCAGTGAGAGTGATGCAGTGTTTGTGTGCAAGTGTATCAGTGAGTGTGATAGGAGGTTTGTGAAGGTTTGTCAGTGAGTGAGATGCGGTGTTTGTGTAAGTGTGTCAGTGAGTGTGATGTGGTGTTTGTGTAAGTGTGTCAGTGAGAGGAATGCGGTGTTTTTGTAAGTGTGTCAGTGAGTGTAATGCGATGTTTGTGTAAGCGTGTCAGTGAGTCTGATGTGATGTTTGTGTAAGTGTGGCAGTGAATGTAATGTAGCATTTGTGTAAATGTGTCAGTGAGTGTGATGCAGTGTTTGTGGATGTGTGTCAGTGAGTGTGATGTGGTGTTTGTGAAAGTGTTGTCAGTTAATGTAATGTAGTGTTTGTGTAAGTGTGTCAGTGAGTGCGTTGCGGAGTTTGTGGAAGTGTGTCAGTGAGTGTGATGTGGTGTTTGTATAAGTGTGTCAGTGAGTGTGATGCTGTGTTTGTGGACATGTGTCAGTACATCTGATGTAGTGTTTGTGTAAGTGTGTCAGTGAGTGTAATGTAGTGTTTGTGTAAGTGTGTCAGTGATTGTGATGTAGTGATTGTAGACGTGTGTCAGTATGTATGATGCAGTGTTTGTGGATGTGTGTCAGTGAGTGTGATGTGGTATTTGCTTAAGTGTGTCAGTGAGTGTGATGTGATGTTTGTGTAAGTGTGGCAGTGTGTGTGATGAGGTGTTTGTGGAAGTATTTCAGTCAGTGTGATGCAGTGTTTGTGTAAGTGTGTCAGTGAGTGTGATGTGGTGTTTGTGTAAATATGTCAATGTGTGTGATGCAGTGTTTGTGGATGTGTGTCAGTGAGTGCGATGTGGTGTTTGTGTCAGTGTGTCAGTGAGTGCGATGCGGTGTTTGTGCAAGTATGTCAGTGAGTGTGATGTGGTGTTTGTATAAGTGTGTCAGTGAGTATGATGTGGGGATTGTGGAAATGTGTCAGTGAGTATGATGTGGTGTTTGTGGAAGTGTGTCAGTGAGTGTGATGTGGTGTTTCCTTAAGTGTTTCAGTCAGCGTGATGCAGTGTTTATGTAAGTGTGTCAGTGAGTGTGATGTAGCGTTTGTGTAAATGTGTCAGTGAGTGTGATGCAGTGTTTGTGGATGTGTGTCAGTGAGTGTGATGTGGTGTTTGTGTAAGTGAGTCAATGAGTGTTGTGTAATGTTTGTGTAATTGTTTCAGTGAGTGTGATGCGGAGTTTGTGCAAGTATGTCAGTGAGTGTGATATAGTGATTGTGGACGTGTGTCAGTACGTATGATGTAGTGTTTGTGCAAGTGTGTCAGTTAGTATGATGCGGTGTTTGTGTAAGTGTATCAGTGAGTGAGATGCGGTGTTTGTGGAAGTGTGTCAGTGAGTGTGATGTGGTGTTTGCTTAAGTGTGTCAGTGAGTGTGATGTGATGTTTGTGTAAGTGTGGCAGTGAGTGTGATGTAGTGTTTGTGGAAGTGTTTCAGTCAGAGTGAGGCTGTTTTTGTGTTAGTGCGTCAGTGAGTGTGATGTGGTGTTTGTGTAGATGTGCCAATGAGTGTGATGCAGTGTTTGTAGATGTGTATCAGTGAGTGTGATGTGGTGTTTGTGTAAGTGAGTCAATGAGTGTTATGTAATGTTTGTGGAATTGTTTCAGTGAGTGTGATGCAGAGTTTGTGCAAGTGTGTCTGTGAGCGTGATGCAGTGTTTGTGGATTTGTGTCAGTACGTATGATGTAGTGTTTGTGTAACTGTGTCTGTGAGTATGATTCAGTGTTTGTGTGAGTGTGTCAGTGTGTGTGATGTGGTGGTTGTGCAATTGTGTCAGTGAGTGTGATGTGGTGTTTGTAGACATGGGTCTGTGAGTGAGATGCGGTGTTTGTGTAAGTGTGTCAGTGAGTGTGATGTGGTGTTTGTATAAGTGTGTCAGTGAGTATGATACAGTGTTTGTGCAAGTGTGTCAGTGAGTGCGATGTGATGTTTGTATAAGTGTGTCAGTGAGTGTGATGTGGTATTTGTGTAAGCGAGTGTAACGTGGTGTTTGTGTAAGTGTGTCAGTCAGTGTGATGCGGTGTTTGTGCAAGTGTGTCAGTCAGTGTGATGCAGTGTTTGTGGAATTGTGTCAGTGAGTGTGATGTGGTGTTTGTGCAAGTGCGTCAGTGAGTGTGATGAGATGTTTGTGGAAGTGTGACAATGAGTGTGATGTGGTGTTTGTATAAGTGTGTCAGTGAGAGTGACGTGTTGGTTGTGTAAGTGTGTCAGTGAGAGTAATGCGATGTTTGTGTAAGCGTGTCAGTGAGTGTGATGAGGTGTTTGTGGAAGTGTGACAATGAGTGTGATGTGGTTTTTGTATAAGTTTTGCAGTGAGCATGATGCGGTGCTTGTGTAAACGTGTCAGTGAGTGTAATGTAATGTTTGTGTAAGTGTGTCAGTGAGTGTGATGTGGTGTTTGTGTAAGTGTGTCAGTGAGTGTGATGTGGTGGTTGTGCAATTGTGTCAGTGAGTGTGATGTGGTGTTTGTGGACATGGGTCTGTGAGTGAGATGCGGTGTTTGTGCAAGTGTGTCAGTGAGTGTGAAGCGGTTGTTTGTATAAATGTGTCAGTGAGTATGATGCGGAGTTTGTGCAAGTGTGTCAGTGAGTGCGATATGATGTTTGTATAAGTGTGTCAGTGAGTGTGATGTGGTATTTGTGTAAGTGTGTCAGTGCTTGTAATGCGGTGTTTGTGTAAGTGTGTCAGTCAGTGTGATGTAGTTTTCTTGGAGGTGTGTCAGTGAGTGTGATGTGGTGTTTGTGCAAGTGTGTCAGTCAGTGTGATGCAGTGTTCGTGGAATTGTGTCAGTGAGTGTGATGTGGTGTTTGTGTAAGTGTGTCAGTGAGTATGATGAGGTGTTTGTGGAAGTGTGACAATGAGTGTGATGTGGTGTTTGTATAAATTTTTCAGTGAGTGTGATGCGGTGTTTGTGCAAGTGTGTTAGTGAGTGCGATGTGGTGTTTGTATAGGTGTGTCAGTGAGAATGATGTAGTGTTTGTGTAAGTGTGTCAGTGAGTGTGATGCGGAGTTGGTGTAATTGTGTCAGTGATTATGATGTGGTGTTTGTGAAAGTGTGTCAGTGAATGTAATGTAGTGGTTGTGTAAGTGTGTCAATGAGTGTGATGCAGTGTTTGTGTAAGTGTGTCCGTGAGTGTCATGTGGTGTTTGTATAAGTGTGTCAGTGAGTGTGATGCAGTGTTTGTGGACGTGTGTCAGTACGTAATGATGTAGTGTTTGTGTAAGTGTGTCAGCGAGTGTAATGAGTGTTTGTGTAAGTGTGTCAGCGAGTGTAATGTAGTGTTTGTGTGCAAGTGCATCAGTGAGTGTGATAGGAGGTTTGTGTAAGTCTGTCAGTGAGTTGATTTGGTGTTTGCGTAAGTGTGTCAGTCAGTGTGATGCAGTGTTCGTGGAATTGTGTCAGTGAGCGTGATGCGTAGTTTGTGGAAGTGTGTCAGTGAGTGTGATGCAGTGTTTGTGTGCAAGTGTATCAGTGAGTGTGATAGGAGGTTTGTGTAAGTCTGTCAGTGAGTTGATTTGGTGTTAGTGTAAGTGTGTCAGTGAGTATGACATGGTGGTTGTGTAATTGTGTCAGTGAGTGTGATGCGGTGTTTGTGGAGGTGGGTCTGTGAGTGAGATTCGATGTTTGTGTAAGTGTGTCAGTGAGTGTGATGTGATGTTTGTATAAGTGTGTCAGTGAGTGTGATGTGGTATTTGTGTAAGCGAGTGTAACGTGGTGTTTGTGTAAGTGTGTCAGTCAGTGTGATGTAGTGTTCTTGGAGGTGTGTCAGTGAGTATGATGAGGTGTTTGTGGAAGTGTGACAATGAGTGTGATGCGGTGTTTGTGCAAGTGTGTCAGTCAGTGTGATGCAGTGTTTGTGGAATTGTGTCAGTGAGTGTGATGTGGTGTTTGTGCAAGTGTGTCAGTGAGTGTGATGCAGTGTTTGTGGATTTGTGTCAGTACGTATGATGTAGTGTTTGTGTAACTGTGTCTGTGAGTATGATTCAGTGTTTGTGTGAGAGTGTCAGTGAGTGTGATGTGGTGGTTGTGCAATTGTGTCAGTGAGTGTGATGTGGTGTTTGTAGACATGGGTCTGTGAGTGAGATGCGGTGTTTGTGTAAGTGTGTCAGTGAGTGTGATGCGGTGTTTGTATAAGTGTGTCAGTGAGTATGATACAGTGTTAGTGCAAGTGTGTCAGTGAGTGCGATGTGATGTTTGTATAAGTGTGTCAGTGAGTGTGATGTGGTATTTGTGTAAGGCGAGTGTAACGTGGTGTTTGTGTAAGTGTGTCAGTCAGTGTGATGTAGTGTTCTTGGAGGTGTGTCAGTGAGTATGATGAGGTGTTTGTGGAAGTGTGGCAATGAGTGTGATGCGGTGTTTGTGCAAGTGTGTCAGTCAGTGTGATGCAGTGTTCGTGGAATTGTGTCAGTGAGTGTGATGTGGTGTTTGTTCAAGTGCGTCAGTGAGTGTGATGAGATGTTTGTGGAAGTGTGACAATGAGTGTGATGTGGTGTTTGTATAAGTGTGTCAGTGAGTGTGATGCGGTGTTTGTGCAAGTGTGACAATGAGTGTGATGTGGTGTTTGTATAAGTGTGTCAGTGAGAGTGACGTGTTGGTTGTGTAAGTGTGTCAGTGAGAGTAATGCGATGTTTGTGTAAGCGTGTCAGTGAGTGTGATGAGGTGTTTGTGGAAGTGTGACAATGAGTGTGATGTGGTGTTTGTATAAGTTTGGCAGTGAGCATGATGCGGTGTTTGTGTAAACGCGTCAGTGAGTGTAATATAATGTTTGTGTAAGTGTGTCAGTGAGTGTGACGTGGTGTTTGTGTAAGTGTGTCAGTGAGTGTGATGTGGTGGTTGTGCAATTGTGTCAGTGAGTGTGATGTGGTGTTTGTAGACATGGGTCTGTGAGTGAGATGCGGTGTTTGTGCAAGTGTGTCAGTGAGTGTGATGCCGTTGTTTGTATAAGTGTGTCAGTGAGTATGATGCGGAGTTTGTACAAGTGTGTCAGTGAGTGCGATGTGATGTTTGTATAAGTGTGTCAGTGAGTGTGATGTGGTATTTGTGTAAGTGTGTCAGTGCTTGTAATGCGATGTTTGTGTAAGTGTGTCAGTCAGTGTGATGTAGTGTTCTTGGAGGTGTGTCAGTGAGTGCGATGTGGTGTTTGTGCAATGGTGTCAGTCAGTGTGATGCAGTGTTCGTGGAATTGTGTCAGTGAGTATGATGAGGTGTTTGTGGAAGTGTGACAATGAGTGTGATGTGGTGTTTGTATAAATTTGTCAGTGAGTGTGATGCGGTGTTTGTGCAAGTGTGTTAGTGAGTGCGATGTGGTGTTTGTATAGGTGTGTCAGTGAGAATGATGTAGTGTTTGTGTAAGTGTGTCAGTGAGTGTGATGCGGAGTTGGTGTAATTGTGTCAGTGATTATGATGTGGTGTTTGTGAAAGTGTGTCAGTGAATGTAATGTAGTGGTTGTGTAAGTGTGTCAGTGAGTGTGATGCAGTGTTTGTGTAAGTGTGTCCGTGAGTGTCATGTGGTGTTTGTATAAGTGTGTCAGTGAGTGTGATGCAGTGTTTGTGGACGTGTGTCAGTACGTAATGATGTAGTGTTTGTGTAAGTGTGTCAGCGAGTGTAATGAGTGTTTGTGTAAGTGTGTCAGCGAGTGTAATGTAGTGTTTGTGTGCAAGTGCATCAGTGAGTGTGATAGGAGGTTTGTGTAAGTCTGTCAGTGAGTTGATTTGGTGTTTGCGTAAGTGTGTCAGTCAGTGTGATGCAGTGTTCGTGGAATTGTGTCAGTGAGCGTGATGTGGTGTTTGTGTAAGTGTGTCAATGAGTGTGATGAGGTGTTTGAGGAAGTGTGACAATGAGTGTGATGAGGTGTTTGTGTAAGTTTGTCAGTGAGTGTGATGCGTAGTTTGTGGAAGTGTGTCAGTGAGTGTGATGCAGTGTTTGTGTGCAAGTGTATCAGTGAGTGTGATAGGAGGTTTGTGTAAGTCTGTCAGTGAGTTGATTTGGTGTTAGTGTAAGTGTGTCAGTGAGTGTGACATGGTGGTTGTGTCATTGTGTCAGTGAGTGTGATGCGGTGTTTGTGGAGGTGGGTCTGTGAGTGAGATGTGATGTTTGTGTAAGTGTGTCAGTGAGTGTGATGTGATGTTTGTGTAAGTGTGTCAGTGAGTGTGATGTGATGTTTGTGGAAGTGTTTCAGTCAGCGTGATGCAGTGTTTGTGTAAGTGTGTCAGTGAGTGTGATGTCGTCTTTGTGGACGTGTGTCAGTACGTATGAAGTAATGTTTGTGAAAGTGTATCAGTGAGTGTAATGCGATGTTTGTGTAAGCATGTCAGTGAGTGTGATGTGGTGTTTGTGTAAGTGTGTCAGTGAGTGTGATGTGGTGGTTGTGCAATTGTGTCAGTGAGTGTGATGTGGTGTTTGTATAAGTGTGTCAGTGAGTATGATGCAGCGTTTGTGCAAGTGTGTCAGTGAGTGTGATGTGATGTTTGTATAAGTGTGTCAGTGAGTGTGATGTGGTATTTGTGTAAGCGAGTGTAATGTGGTGTTTGTGTAAGTGTGTCAGTCAGTGTGATGTAGTGTTCTTGGAGGTGTGTCAGTGAGTATGATGAGGTGTTTGTGGAAGTGTGACAATGAGTGTGATGCGGTGTTTGTGCAAGTGTGTCAGTCAGTGTGATGCAGTGTTCGTGGAATTGTGTCAGTGAGTGTGATGTGGTGTTTGTGCAAGTGTGTCAGTGAGTGTGATGAGATGTTTGTGGAAGTGTGACAATGAGTGTGATGTGGTGTTTGTATAAGTGTGTCAGTGAGTGTGATGCAGTGTTTGTATAAGTGTGTCAGTGAGTATGATGTAGTGTTTGTGTAAGTGTGTCAGTGAGAGTAATGCGATGTTTGTGTAAGCATGTCAGTGTGTGTGATGAGGTGTTTGTGTAAGTGTGTCAGTTAGTATGATGCTGAGTTTGTGTAAGTGTGTCAGTGAGTGTGATGCATAGTTTGTGGAAGTGTGTCAGTGAGTGTGATGCAGTGTTTGAGTGCAAGTGTATCAGTGAGTATGATAGGAGGTTTGTGTAAGTCTGTCAGTGAGTTGATTTGCTGTTAGTATTAGGTGTGTCAGTATGTATGATGTAGTGTTTGTGTAAGTGTGTCAGTGAGTGTAATGTAGTGTTTGTGTAAATGTGTCAGTGAGTGTGATGCAGATTTTGTGCAAGTGTGTCAGTGAGTGTGATGCTGTGTTTGTAGACGTGTGTCAGTGCGTATGATGTAGTGTTTGTGTAAGTGTGTGAGTGAGTGTGATGTGTAGTTTGTGCAAGTGTGTCAGTGAGTGTGATGCAGTGTTTGTGTAAGTGTGTCAGTTAGTATGATGCTGAGTTTGTGGAAGTGTGTCAGTGAGAGTGATGCAGTGTTTGTGTGCAAGTGTATCAGTGAGTGTGATAGGAGGTTTGTGAAGGTTTGTCAGTGAGTGAGATGCGTTGTTTATATAAGTGTGTCAGTGAGTGTGGTGCAATGTTTGTGGACGTGTGTCAGTACGTATGATGTAGTGTATGTGTAAGTGTGTCAGCGAGTGTAATGTGGTGTTTGTGTAAGTGTGTCAGTGAGTGTGATGCGGATTTTGTGCAAGTGTGTCAGTGAGTGTGATGCTGTGTTTGTAGACGTGTGTCAGTGCGTATGATTTAGTGTTTGTGTAAGTGTGTCAGCGAGTGTAATGTAGTGTTGGTGTAAGTGTGTCAGTGAGTGTGATGCGGATTTTGTGCAAGTGTGTCAGTGAGTGTGATGCAGTGTTTGTGTAAGTGTGTAAGTTAGTATGATGCTGAGTTTGTGGAAGTGTGTCAGTGAGAGTG
The DNA here is from genome assembly GCF_047496795.1 of Chiloscyllium punctatum. NCBI lineage: Eukaryota > Metazoa > Chordata > Chondrichthyes > Orectolobiformes > Hemiscylliidae > Chiloscyllium > Chiloscyllium punctatum. The sequence goes on from NC_092757.1 coordinate 52,484,082, forward strand.
ATACAGTGTTTGTGTGCAAGTGTATCAGTGAGTGTGATAGGAGGTTTGTGAAGGTTTGTCAGTGAGTGAGATGCGGTGTTTGTGTAAGTGTGTCAGTGAGTGTGATGTGGTGTTTGTGTAAGTGTGTCAGTGAGAGGAATGCGGTGTTTGTGTAAGTGTGTCAGTGAGTGTAATGCGATGTTTGTGTAAGCGTGTCAGTGAGTGTGATGTGATATTTGTGTAAGTGTGGCAGTGAATGTAATGTAGCATTTGTGTAAATGTGTCAGTGAGTGTGATGCAGTGTTTGTGGATGTGTGTCAGGGAGTGTGATGTGGTGTTTGTGAAAGTGTTGTCAGTTAATTTAATGTAGTGTTTGTGTAAGTGTGTCAGTGAGTGCGTTGCGGAGTTTGTGGAAGTGTGTCAGTGAGTGTGATGTGGTGTTTGTATAAGTGTGTCAGTGAGTGTGATGCTGTGTTTGTGGACATGTGTCAGTACATCTGATGTAGTGTTTGTGTAAGTGTGTCAGTGAGTGTAATGTAGTGTTTGTGTAAGTGTGTCAGTGATTGTGATGTAGTGATTGTAGACGTGTGTCAGTATGTATGATGCAGTGTTTGTGGATGTGTGTCAGTGAGTATGATGTGGTATTTGCTTAAGTGTGTCAGTGAGTGTGATGTGATGTTTGTGTAAGTGTGGCAGTGTGTGTGATGAGGTGTTTGTGGAAGTATTTCAGTCAGTGTGATGCAGTGTTTGTGTAAGTGTGTCAGTGAGTGTGATGTGGTGTTTGTGTAAATATGTCAATGTGTGTGATGCAGTGTTTGTGGATGTGTGTCAGTGAGTGCGATGTGGTGTTTGTGTCAGTGTGTCAGTGAGTGCGATGCGGTGTTTGCGCAAGTATGTCAGTGAGTGTGATGTGGTGTTTGTATAAGTGTGTCAGTGAGTATGATGTGGGGATTGTGGAAATGTGTCAGTGAGTATGATGTGGTGTTTGTGGAAGTGTGTCAGTGAGTGTGATGTGGTGTTTCCTTAAGTGTTTCAGTCAGCGTGATGCAGTGTTTATGTAAGTGTGTCAGTGAGTGTGATGTAGCGTTTGTGTAAATGTGTCAGTGAGTGTGATGCAGTGTTTGTGGATGTGTGTCAGTGAGTGTGATGTGGTGTTTGTGTAAGTGAGTCAATGAGTGTTGTGTAATGTTTGTGTAATTGTTTCAGTGAGTGTGATGCGGAGTTTGTGCAAGTGTGTCAGTGAGTGTGATATAGTGATTGTGGACGTGTGTCAGTACGTATGATGTAGTGTTTGTGTAAGTGTGTCAGTTAGTATGATGCGGTGTTTGTGTAAGTGTATCAGTGAGTGAGATGCGGTGTTTGTGGAAGTGTGTCAGTGAGTGTGATGTGGTGTTTGCTTAAGTGTGTCAGTGAGTGTGATGTGATGTTTGTGTAAGTGTGGCAGTGAGTGTGATGTAGTGTTTGTGGAAGTTTTTCAGTCAGAGTGATGCAGTTTTTGTGTTAGTGCGTCAGTGAGTGTGATGTGGTGTTTGTGTAGAAGTGCCAATGAGTGTGATGCAGTGTTTGTGGATGTGTATCAGTGAGTGTGATGTGGTGTTTGTGTAAGTGAGTCAATGAGTGTTATGTAATGTTTGTGGAATTATTTCAGTGAGTGTGATGCAGAGTTTGTGCAAGTGTGTCTGTGAGTGTGATGCAGTGTTTGTGGATTTGTGTCAGTACGTATGATGTAGTGTTTGTGTAACTGTGTCTGTGAGTATGATTCAATGTTTGTGTGAGTGTGTCAGTGAGTGTGATGTGGTGGTTGTGCAATTGTGTCAGTGAGTGTGATGTGGTGTTTGTAGACATGGGTCTGTGAGTGAGATGCGGTGTTTGTGTAAGTGTGTCAGTGAGTGTGATGCGGTGTTTGTATAAGTGTGTCAGTGAGTATGATGCGGTGTTTGTGCATGTGTGTCAGTGAGTGCGATGTGATGTTTGTATAAGTGTGTCAGTGAGTGTGATGTGGTATTTGTGTAAGCGAGTGTAACGTGGTGTTTGTGTAAGTGTGTCAGTCAGTGTGATGTAGTGTTCTTGGAGGTGTGTCAGTGAGTATGATGAGGTGTTTGTGGAAGTGTGACAATGAGTGTGATGCGGTGTTTGTGCAAGTGTGTCAGCCAGTGTGATGCAGTGTTTGTGGAATTGTGTCAGTGAGTGTGATGTGGTGTTTGTGCAAGTGTGTCAGTGAGTGTGATGAGATGTTTGTGGAAGTGTGACAATGCGAGTGTGATGTGGTGTTTGTATAAGTGTGTCAGTGAGTGTGATGTGGTGTTTGTGCAAGTGTGACAATGAGTGTGATGTGGTGTTTGTATAAGTGTGTCAGTGAGAGTGACGTGTTGGTTGTGTAAGTGTGTCAGTGAGAGTAATGCGATGTTTGTGTAAGCGTGTCAGTGAGTGTGATGAGGTGTTTGTGGAAGTGTGACAATGAGTGTGATGTGGTGTTTGTATAAGTTTGGCAGTGAGCGTGATGCGGTGTTTGTGTAAGTGAGTCAATGAGTGTTATGTAATGTTTGTGGAATTGTTTCAGTGAGTGTGATGCAGAGTTTGTGCAAGTGTGCCTGTGAGTGTGATGCAGTGTTTGTGGATTTGTGTCAGTACGTATGATGTAGTGTTTGTGTAACTGTGTCTGTGAGTATGATTCAGTGTTTGTGTGAGTGTGTCAGTGAGTGTGATGTGGTGGTTATGCAATTGTGTCAGTGAGTGTGATGTGGTGTTTGTTGACATGGGTCTGTGAGTGAGATGCGGTGTTTGTGTAAGTGTGTCAGTGAGTGTGATGCGGTGTTTGTATAAGTGTGTCAGTGAGTATGATGCGGTGTTTGTGCAAGTGTGTCAGTGAGTGCGATGTGATGTTTGTATAAGTGTGTCAGTGAGTGTGATGTGGTATTTGTGTAAGCGGGTGTAACGTGGTGTTTGTGTAAGTGTGTCAGTCAGTGTGATGTAGTGTTCTTGGAGGTGTGTCAGTGAGTATGATGAGGTGTTTGTGGAAGTGTGACAATGAGTGTGATGCGGTGTTTGTGCAAGTGTGTCAGTCAGTGTGATGCAGTGTTTGTGGAATTGTGTCAGTGAGTGTGATGTGGTGTTTGTGCAAGTGTGTCAGTGAGTGTGATGAGATGTTTGTGGAAGTGTGACAATGAGTGTGATGTGGTGTTTGTATAAGTGTGTCAGTGAGTGTGATGCGGTGTTTGTGCAAGTGTGACAATGAGTGTGATGTGGTGTTTGTATAAGTTTGGCAGTGAGCGTGATGCGGTGTTTGTGTAAATGTGTCAGTGAGTGTAATGTAATGTTTGTGTAAGTGTGTCAGTGAGTGTGATGTGGTTTTTGTGTAATTGTGTCAGTGATTATGATGTGGTGTTTGTGAAAGTATGTCAGTGAATGTAATGTAGTGGTTGTGTAAGTGTGTCAGTGAGTGTGATGCAGTGTTTGTGTAAGTGTGTCCGTGAGTGTCATGTGGTGTTTGTATAAGTGTGTCAGTGAGTGTGATGCAGTGTTTGTGGACGTGTGTCAGTACGTAATGATGTAGTGTTTGTGTAAGTGTGTCAGCGTGTGTAATGAGTGTTTGTGTAAGTGTGTCAGCGAGTGTAATGTAGTGTTTGTGTGCAAGTGTATCAGTGAGTGTGATAGGAGGTTTGTGTAAGTCTGTCAGTGAGTTGATTTGGTGTTTGTGTAAGTGTGTCAGTCAGTGTGATGCAGTGTTCGTGGAATTGTGTCAGTGAGTGTGATGTGGTGTTTGTGTAAGTGTGTCAGTGAGTGTGATGAGGTGTTTGAGGAAGTGTGACAATGAGTGTGATGTGGTGTTTGTATAAGTTTGTCAGTGAGTGTGATGCGGTGTTTGTGCAAGTGTGTTAGTGAGTGCGATGTGGTGTTTGTATAAGTGTGTCAGTGAGAGGAATGCGGTTTTTGTGTAAGCGTGTCAGTGAGTGTGATGTGATGTTTGTGTAAGCGTGTCAGTGAGTGTGATGTGATGTTTGTGTAAGTGTGGCATTGAATGTAGTGTAGCATTTGTGTAAATGTGTCAGTGAGTGTGATGCAGTGTTTGTGGATGTGTGTCAGGGAGTGAGATGCGGTGTTTGTGTAAGTGTGTCAGTGAGAGGAATGCGGTGTTTGTGTAAGCGTGTCAGTGAGTGTGATGTGATGTTTGTGTAAGTGTGGCAGTGAGTGTGATGTAGCATTTGTGTAAATGTGTTAGTGAGTGTGATGCAGTGTTTGTGGATGTGTGTCAGGGAGTGTGATGCAGTGTTTGTGGATGTGTGTCAGGGAGTGTGATGTGGTGTTTGTGAAAGTGTTGTCAGTGAATGTAATGTAGTGTTTGTGTAAGTGTGTCAGTGAGTGCGTTGCGGAGTTTGTGGAAGTATGTCAGTGAGTGTGATGTGGTGTTTGTATAAGTGTGTCAGTGAGTGTGATGCTGTGTTTGTGGACATGTGTCAGTACATCTGATGTAGTGTTTGTGTAAGTGTGTCAGTGAGTGTAATGTAGTGTTTGTGTAAGTGTGTCAGTGATTGTGATGTAGTGATTGTAGACGTGTGTCAGTATGTATGATGCAGTGTTTGTGGATGTGTGTCAGTGAGTATGATGTGGTATTTGCTTAAGTGTGTCAGTGAGTGTGATGTGATGTTTGTGTAAGTGTGGCAGTGTGTGTGATGAGGTGTTTGTGGAAGTATTTCAGTCAGTGTGATGCAATGTTTGTGTCAGTGTGTCAGTGAGTGTGATGCGGTGTTTGTGCAAGTATGTCAGTGAGTGAGATGTGGTGTTTGTATAAGTGTGTCAGTGAGTATGATGTGGGGATTGTGGAAATGTGTCAGTGAGTATGATGTGGTGTTTGTGGAAGTGTGTCAGTGAGTGTGATGTGGTGTTTCCTTAAGTGTTTCAGTCAGCGTGATGCAGTGTTTATGTAAGTGTGTCAGTGAGTGTGATGTAGCGTTTGTGTAAATGTGTCAGTGAGTGTGATGCAGTGTTTGTGGATGTGTGTCAGTGAGTGTGATGTGGTGTTTGTGTAAGTGAGTCAATGAGTGTTGTGTAATGTTTGTGTAATTGTTTCAGTGAGTGTGATGCGGAGTTTGTGCAAGTGTGTCAGTGAGTGTGATATAGTGATTGTGGACGTGTGTCAGTACGTATGATGTAGTGTTTGTGTAAGTGTGTCAGTTGGTATGATGCGGTGTTAGTGTAAGTGTATCAGTGAGTGAGATGCGGTGTTTGTGGAAGTGTGTCAGTGAGTGTGATGTGGTGTTTGCTTAAGTGTGTCAGTGAGTGTGATGTGATGTTTGTGTAAGTGTGGCAGTGAGTGTGATGTAGTGTTTGTGGAAGTGTGTCAGTCAGAGTGATGCAGTTTTTGTGTTAGTGCGTCAGTGAGTGTGATGTGGTGTTTGTGTAGATGTGCCAATGAGTGTGATGCAGTGTTTGTGGATGTGTATCAGTGAGTGTGATCTGGTGTTTGTGTAAGTGAGTCAATGAGTGTTATGTAATGTTTGTGGAATTGTTTCAGTGAGTGTGATGCAGTGTTTGTGGAAATGTGTCAGTGAGTGTGATGCGGAGATTGTGCAAGTGTGTCAGTGAGTGTGATGCGGTGTTTGTATAAGTGTGTCAGTGAGTATGATTCGGTGTTTGTGCAAGTGTGTCAGTGAGTGCGATGTGATGTTTGTATAAGTGTGTCAGTGAGTGTGATGTGGTATTTGTGTAAGCGGGTGTAACGTGGTGTTTGTGTAAGTGTGTCAGTCAGTGTGATGTAGTGTTCTTGGAGGTGTGTCAGTGAGTATGATGAGGTGTTTGTGGAAGTGTGACAATGAGTGTGATGCGGTGTTTGTGCAAGTGTGTCAGTCAGTGTGATGCAGTGTTTGTGGAATTGTGTCAGTGAGTGTGATGTGGTGTTTGTGCAAGTGTGTCAGTGAGTGTGATGAGATGTTTGTGGAAGTGTGACAATGAGTGTGATGTGGTGTTTGTATAAGTGTGTCAGTGAGTGTGATGCGGTGTTTGTGCAAGTGTGACAATGAGTGTGATGTGGTGTTTGTATAAGTTTGGCAGTGAGCGTGATGCGGTGTTTGTGTAAATGTGTCAGTGAGTGTAATGTAATGTTTGTGTAAGTGTGTCAGTGAGTGTGATGTGGTTTTTGTGTAATTGTGTCAGTGATTATGATGTGGTGTTTGTGAAAGTATGTCAGTGAATGTAATGTAGTGGTTGTGTAAGTGTGTCAGTGAGTGTGATGCAGTGTTTGTGTAAGTGTGTCCGTGAGTGTCATGTGGTGTTTGTATAAGTGTGTCAGTGAGTATGATGCGGTGTTTGTGCATGTGTGTCAGTGAGTGCGATGTGATGTTTGTATAAGTGTGTCAGTGAGTGTGATGTGGTATTTGTGTAAGCGAGTGTAACGTGGTGTTTGTGTAAGTGTGTCAGTCAGTGTGATGTAGTGTTCTTGGAGGTGTGTCAGTGAGTATGATGAGGTGTTTGTGGAAGTGTGACAATGAGTGTGATGCGGTGTTTGTGCAAGTGTGTCAGCCAGTGTGATGCAGTGTTTGTGGAATTGTGTCAGTGAGTGTGATGTGGTGTTTGTGCAAGTGTGTCAGTGAGTGTGATGAGATGTTTGTGGAAGTGTGACAATGCGAGTGTGATGTGGTGTTTGTATAAGTGTGTCAGTGAGTGTGATGTGGTGTTTGTGCAAGTGTGACAATGAGTGTGATGTGGTGTTTGTATAAGTGTGTCAGTGAGAGTGACGTGTTGGTTGTGTAAGTGTGTCAGTGAGAGTAATGCGATGTTTGTGTAAGCGTGTCAGTGAGTGTGATGAGGTGTTTGTGGAAGTGTGACAATGAGTGTGATGTGGTGTTTGTATAAGTTTGGCAGTGAGCGTGATGCGGTGTTTGTGTGAGTGAGTCAATGAGTGTTATGTAATGTTTGTGGAATTGTTTCAGTGAGTGTGATGCAGAGTTTGTGCAAGTGTGCCTGTGAGTGTGATGCAGTGTTTGTGGATTTGTGTCAGTACGTATGATGTAGTGTTTGTGTAACTGTGTCTGTGAGTATGATTCAGTGTTTGTGTGAGTGTGTCAGTGAGTGTGATGTGGTGGTTATGCAATTGTGTCAGTGAGTGTGATGTGGTGTTTGTTGACATGGGTCTGTGAGTGAGATGCGGTGTTTGTGTAAGTGTGTCAGTGAGTGTGATGCGGTGTTTGTATAAGTGTGTCAGTGAGTATGATGCGGTGTTTGTGCAAGTGTGTCAGTGAGTGCGATGTGATGTTTGTATAAGTGTGTCAGTGAGTGTGATGTGGTATTTGTGTAAGCGGGTGTAACGTGGTGTTTGTGTAAGTGTGTCAGTCAGTGTGATGTAGTGTTCTTGGAGGTGTGTCAGTGAGTATGATGAGGTGTTTGTGGAAGTGTGACAATGAGTGTGATGCGGTGTTTGTGCAAGTGTGTCAGTCAGTGTGATGCAGTGTTTGTGGAATTGTGTCAGTGAGTGTGATGTGGTGTTTGTGCAAGTGTGTCAGTGAGTGTGATGAGATGTTTGTGGAAGTGTGACAATGAGTGTGATGTGGTGTTTGTATAAGTGTGTCAGTGAGTGTGATGCGGTGTTTGTGCAAGTGTGACAATGAGTGTGATGTGGTGTTTGTATAAGTTTGGCAGTGAGCGTGATGCGGTGTTTGTGTAAATGTGTCAGTGAGTGTAATGTAATGTTTGTGTAAGTGTGTCAGTGAGTGTGATGTGGTTTTTGTGTAATTGTGTCAGTGATTATGATGTGGTGTTTGTGAAAGTATGTCAGTGAATGTAATGTAGTGGTTGTGTAAGTGTGTCAGTGAGTGTGATGCAGTGTTTGTGTAAGTGTGTCCGTGAGTGTCATGTGGTGTTTGTATAAGTGTGTCAGTGAGTGTGATGCAGTGTTTGTGGACGTGTGTCAGTACGTAATGATGTAGTGTTTGTGTAAGTGTGTCAGCGTGTGTAATGAGTGTTTGTGTAAGTGTGTCAGCGAGTGTAATGTAGTGTTTGTGTGCAAGTGTATCAGTGAGTGTGATAGGAGGTTTGTGTAAGTCTGTCAGTGAGTTGATTTGGTGTTTGTGTAAGTGTGTCAGTCAGTGTGATGCAGTGTTCGTGGAATTGTGTCAGTGAGTGTGATGTGGTGTTTGTGTAAGTGTGTCAGTGAGTGTGATGAGGTGTTTGAGGAAGTGTGACAATGAGTGTGATGTGGTGTTTGTATAAGTTTGTCAGTGAGTGTGATGCGGTGTTTGTGCAAGTGTGTTAGTGAGTGCGATGTGGTGTTTGTATAAGTGTGTCAGTGAGAGGAATGCGGTTTTTGTGTAAGCGTGTCAGTGAGTGTGATGTGATGTTTGTGTAAGCGTGTCAGTGAGTGTGATGTGATGTTTGTGTAAGTGTGGCATTGAATGTAGTGTAGCATTTGTGTAAATGTGTCAGTGAGTGTGATGCAGTGTTTGTGGATGTGTGTCAGGGAGTGAGATGCGGTGTTTGTGTAAGTGTGTCAGTGAGAGGAATGCGGTGTTTGTGTAAGCGTGTCAGTGAGTGTGATGTGATGTTTGTGTAAGTGTGGCAGTGAGTGTGATGTAGCATTTGTGTAAATGTGTTAGTGAGTGTGATGCAGTGTTTGTGGATGTGTGTCAGGGAGTGTGATGCAGTGTTTGTGGATGTGTGTCAGGGAGTGTGATGTGGTGTTTGTGAAAGTGTTGTCAGTGAATGTAATGTAGTGTTTGTGTAAGTGTGTCAGTGAGTGCGTTGCGGAGTTTGTGGAAGTGTGTCAGTGAGTGTGATGTGGTGTTTGTATAAGTGTGTCAGTGAGTGTGATGCTGTGTTTGTGGACATGTGTCAGTACATCTGATGTAGTGTTTGTGTAAGTGTGTCAGTGAGTGTAATGTAGTGTTTGTGTAAGTGTGTCAGTGATTGTGATGTAGTGATTGTAGACGTGTGTCAGTATGTATGATGCAGTGTTTGTGGATGTGTGTCAGTGAGTATGATGTGGTATTTGCTTAAGTGTGTCAGTGAGTGTGATGTGATGTTTGTGTAAGTGTGGCAGTGTGTGTGATGAGGTGTTTGTGGAAGTATTTCAGTCAGTGTGATGCAATGTTTGTGTCAGTGTGTCAGTGAGTGTGATGCGGTGTTTGTGCAAGTATGTCAGTGAGTGAGATGTGGTGTTTGTATAAGTGTGTCAGTGAGTATGATGTGGGGATTGTGGAAATGTGTCAGTGAGTATGATGTGGTGTTTGTGGAAGTGTGTCAGTGAGTGTGATGTGGTGTTTCCTTAAGTGTTTCAGTCAGCGTGATGCAGTGTTTATGTAAGTGTGTCAGTGAGTGTGATGTAGCGTTTGTGTAAATGTGTCAGTGAGTGTGATGCAGTGTTTGTGGATGTGTGTCAGTGAGTGTGATGTGGTGTTTGTGTAAGTGAGTCAATGAGTGTTGTGTAATGTTTGTGTAATTGTTTCAGTGAGTGTGATGCGGAGTTTGTGCAAGTGTGTCAGTGAGTGTGATATAGTGATTGTGGACGTGTGTCAGTACGTATGATGTAGTGTTTGTGTAAGTGTGTCAGTTAGTATGATGCGGTGTTAGTGTAAGTGTATCAGTGAGTGAGATGCGGTGTTTGTGGAAGTGTGTCAGTGAGTGTGATGTGGTGTTTGCTTAAGTGTGTCAGTGAGTGTGATGTGATGTTTGTGTAAGTGTGGCAGTGAGTGTGATGTAGTGTTTGTGGAAGTGTGTCAGTCAGAGTGATGCAGTTTTTGTGTTAGTGCGTCAGTGAGTGTGATGTGGTGTTTGTGTAGATGTGCCAATGAGTGTGATGCAGTGTTTGTGGATGTGTATCAGTGAGTGTGATCTGGTGTTTGTGTAAGTGAGTCAATGAGTGTTATGTAATGTTTGTGGAATTGTTTCAGTGAGTGTGATGCAGTGTTTGTGGAAATGTGTCAGTGAGTGTGATGCGGAGATTGTGCAAGTGTGTCAGTGAGTGTGATGCGGTGTTTGTATAAGTGTGTCAGTGAGTATGATGCGGTGTTTGTGCAAGTGTGTCAGTGAGTGCGATGTGATGTTTGTATAAGTGTGTCAGTGAGTGTGATGTGGTATTTGTGTAAGCGGGTGTAACGTGGTGTTTGTGTAAGTGTGTCAGTCAGTGTGATGTAGTGTTCTTGGAGGTGTGTCAGTGAGTATGATGAGGTGTTTGTGGAAGTGTGACAATGAGTGTGATGCGGTGTTTGTGCAAGTGTGTCAGTCAGTGTGATGCAGTGTTTGTGGAATTGTGTCAGTGAGTGTGATGTGGTGTTTGTGCAAGTGTGTCAGTGAGTGTGATGAGATGTTTGTGGAAGTGTGACAATGAGTGTGATGTGGTGTTTGTATAAGTGTGTCAGTGAGTGTGATGCGGTGTTTGTGCAAGTGTGACAATGAGTGTGATGTGGTGTTTGTATAAGTTTGGCAGTGAGCGTGATGCGGTGTTTGTGTAAATGTGTCAGTGAGTGTAATGTAATGTTTGTGTAAGTGTGTCAGTGAGTGTGATGTGGTTTTTGTGTAATTGTGTCAGTGATTATGATGTGGTGTTTGTGAAAGTATGTCAGTGAATGTAATGTAGTGGTTGTGTAAGTGTGTCAGTGAGTGTGATGCAGTGTTTGTGTAAGTGTGTCCGTGAGTGTCATGTGGTGTTTGTATAAGTGTGTCAGTGAGTGTGATGCAGTGTTTGTGGACGTGTGTCAGTACGTAATGATGTAGTGTTTGTGTAAGTGTGTCAGCGTGTGTAATGAGTGTTTGTGTAAGTGTGTCAGCGAGTGTAATGTAGTGTTTGTGTGCAAGTGTATCAGTGAGTGTGATAGGAGGTTTGTGTAAGTCTGTCAGTGAGTTGATTTGGTGTTTGTGTAAGTGTGTCAGTGAGTGTGATGCAGTGTTTGTGTAAGTGTGTCCGTGAGTGTCATGTGGTGTTTGTATAAGTGTGTCAGTGAGTGTGATGCAGTGTTTGTGGACGTGTGTCAGTACGTAATGATGTGGTGTTTGTGTAAGTGTGTCAGCGTGTGTAATGAGTGTTTGTGTAAGTGTGTCAGCGAGTGTAATGTAGTGTTTGTGTGCAAGTGTATCAGTGAGTGTGATAGGAGGTTTGTGTAAGTCTGTCAGTGAGTTGATTTGGTGTTTGTGTAAGTGTGTCAGTCAGTGTGATGCAGTGTTCGTGGAATTGTGTCAGTGAGTGTGATGTGGTGTTTGTGTAAGTGTGTCAGTGAGTGTGATGAGGTGTTTGAGGAAGTGTGACAATGAGTGTGATGTGGTGTTTGTATAAGTTTGTCAGTGAGTGTGATGCGGTGTTTGTGCAAGTGTGTTAGTGAGTGCGATGTGGTGTTTGTATAAGTGTGTCAGTGAGAGGAATGCGGTTTTTGTGTAAGCGTGTCAGTGAGTGTGATGTGATGTTTGTGTAAGCGTGTCAGTGAGTGTGATGTGATGTTTGTGTAAGTGTGGCATTGAATGTAGTGTAGCATTTGTGTAAATGTGTCAGTGAGTGTGATGCAGTGTTTGTGGATGTGTGTCAGGGAGTGAGATGCGGTGTTTGTGTAAGTGTGTCAGTGAGAGGAATGCGGTGTTTGTGTAAGCGTGTCAGTGAGTGTGATGTGATGTTTGTGTAAGTGTGGCAGTGAGTGTGATGTAGCATTTGTGTAAATGTGTTAGTGAGTGTGATGCAGTGTTTGTGGATGTGTGTCAGGGAGTGTGATGCAGTGTTTGTGGATGTGTGTCAGGGAGTGTGATGTGGTGTTTGTGAAAGTGTTGTCAGTGAATGTAATGTAGAGTTTGTGTAAGTGTGTCAGTGAGTGCGTTGCGGAGTTTGTGGAAGTGTGTCAGTGAGTGTGATGTGGTGTTTGTATAAGTGTGTCAGTGAGTGTGATGCTGTGTTTGTGGACATGTGTCAGTACATCTGATGTAGTGTTTGTGTAAGTGTGTCAGTGAGTGTAATGTAGTGTTTGTGTAAGTGTGTCAGTGATTGTGATGTAGTGATTGTAGACGTGTGTCAGTATGTATGATGCAGTGTTTGTGGATGTGTGTCAGTGAGTATGATGTGGTATTTGCTTAAGTGTGTCAGTGAGTGTGATGTGATGTTTGTGTAAGTGTGGCAGTGTGTGTGATGAGGTGTTTGTGGAAGTATTTCAGTCAGTGTGATGCAATGTTTGTGTCAGTGTGTCAGTGAGTGTGATGCGGTGTTTGTGCAAGTATGTCAGTGAGTGAGATGTGGTGTTTGTATAAGTGTGTCAGTGAGTATGATGTGGGGATTGTGGAAATGTGTCAGTGAGTATGATGTGGTGTTTGTGGAAGTGTGTCAGTGAGTGTGATGTGGTGTTTCCTTAAGTGTTTCAGTCAGCGTGATGCAGTGTTTATGTAAGTGTGTCAGTGAGTGTGATGTAGCGTTTGTGTAAATGTGTCAGTGAGTGTGATGCAGTGTTTGTGGATGTGTGTCAGTGAGTGTGATGTGGTGTTTGTGTAAGTGAGTCAATGAGTGTTGTGTAATGTTTGTGTAATTGTTTCAGTGAGTGTGATGCGGAGTTTGTGCAAGTGTGTCAGTGAGTGTGATATAGTGATTGTGGACGTGTGTCAGTACGTATGATGTAGTGTTTGTGTAAGTGTGTCAGTTAGTATGATGCGGTGTTAGTGTAAGTGTATCAGTGAGTGAGATGCGGTGTTTGTGGAAGTGTGTCAGTGAGTGTGATGTGGTGTTTGCTTAAGTGTGTCAGTGAGTGTGATGTGATGTTTGTGTAAGTGTGGCAGTGAGTGTGATGTAGTGTTTGTGGAAGTGTGTCAGTCAGAGTGATGCAGTTTTTGTGTTAGTGCGTCAGTGAGTGTGATGTGGTGTTTGTGTAGATGTGCCAATGAGTGTGATGCAGTGTTTGTGGATGTGTATCAGTGAGTGTGATCTGGTGTTTGTGTAAGTGAGTCAATGAGTGTTATGTAATGTTTGTGGAATTGTTTCAGTGAGTGTGATGCAGTGTTTGTGGAAATGTGTCAGTGAGTGTGATGCGGAGATTGTGTAGATGTGCCAATGAGTGTGATGCAGTGTTTGTGGATGTGTATCAGTGAGTGTGATTCAGTGTTTGTGTGAGTGTGTCTGTGAAAGTGATGTTGTGTTTGTGTAAGTGTGTCAGTGAGTGTGATGTGGTATTTGTGTAAGAGTGTCAGAAAGTGCGATGCGGTGTTTGTGGAAGTGTGTCAGTGAGTGCAATGTGGTGTTTGCATAGTTGTGTCAGTGCTTATGATGCGGTGTTTGTGGAAGTGTAATCAGTGGGTGTGATGCTGTGTTTGTGTAAGTGTGTCAGTGAGTGTGATGTGGTGTTGGTGTAAGTGTGGCAGTAAGTGTGATGTGGTGTTTGTGTAAGAGTGTCAGTGAGGGTGATGTGGTGGTTGTATAAGTGTGTCAGTGAGTGAGATGCGGTGTTTGCGGAAGTTTGTCAGTGAGTGTGATATGGTGTTTTTGTAAGTGTGTTATTAGGTTTGATGTGGTGTTTGTGTTAGTGTGTCAGTGAGGGTGACATGGTGGTTGTGTAAGTGTGTTGGTGAGCGTGATGCATTGTTTGTGCAAGTGTGTCAGTGAGTGTGATGTTGTGATTGTGTAAGTGTGTCAGTGAGTGTAATGTCGTGGTTGTGTGTGCCAGTGAGTGTGATGCGTTGTTTATGTAAGTGTGTCATTGAATGTGATGCACAGTTTGTGTAAGTGCGTTGGTGAGTATGATGTGGTGTTTATGTAAGTGTGCAAGTAAGTGTGATGCAGTGTTTGTGTAGGTGTGTCAGTCAGTGTGGTGTAGTGTTTGTGTAAGTGTGTAGGTGAGTATGATGTGGTGTTGGTGAAAGTGTGTCAATGAATGTAATGTAGTGGTTGTGTAAGTGTGCTGCGGTGTTTGTGGACGTATGTCAGTGAGTGTGATGTGGTGTTAGTATAAGTGTATCAGTGAGTGTGATGCAGTACGTATCATGTAGTGTTTGTGTAAGTGTGTCGGTGAGTGTAATGTAGTGTTTGTGGAAGTGTGTCAGTGAGTGTGATGCGGAGTTTGTGCAAGTGTGTCAGTGTGTGTGTTGCAGTGTTTGTGGACGTGTGTCAGTACGTATGATGTAGTGTTTGTGTAAGTGTGTCAGTGAATGTAATGCAGTGTTTATGTAAGTGTGTCAGTGAGTGTGATGTAGTGTTTGTAGACGTGGGTCAGTACGTATGATGTAGTGTTTGTGTAAGTGTATTAGTGAGTGTGATGCGGAGTTTGTGCACGTGTGTCAGTGAGTGTGTTGCAGTGTTTGTGGACGTGTGTCAGTTAGTATGATGCGGTGTTTGTGTAATTGTGTCAGTGAGTGTGATGTGGTGTTTGTGGAGGTGGGTCTGTGAGTGAGATGCGGTGTTTGTGTAAGTGTGTCAGTGAATGTGATGTGGTGTTTGTGTAAGTGTGTCAGTGAGTATGATGTGGTGATTTTGTAAGTGTGTCAGTGAGTGTGATGTGGTGTTTGTTGGAGGTGGGTCTGTGAGTGAGATGCGGTAGTTGTTTAAGTGTCAGTGAGTGTGATGCGGTGTGTGTGGAGGTGGGTCTGTGAGTGTGATTTGGGGTTGTGTAAATGTGTCAGTGAGTGTGATGCAGTGTTTGTGGAGGTGTGTCTGTGAGTGAGATGCAGTGTTTGTGGAAGTGTGGCAGTTAGTGTGATGTAGTGTTTGTGGAGGTGTGTCAGTGAGTGTGATGATGTGTTTGTATAAGCGTGTCATTGAGTGTTATTCAGTGTTTGTGGAAGTGTGTCAGTATGTATGATGTAGTGTTTGTGTAAGTGTGTCAGTGAGTGTCATGCATTGTTTGTGTAAGAGTGTCAGTGAGTGAGATGCAGTGTTTGTGGACATGTGTCAGTACATCTGATGTAGTGTTTGTGTAAGTGTGTCAGTGAGTGTAATGTAGTGTTTGTGTAAGTGTGTCAGTGATTGTGATGTAGTGATTGTAGACGTGTGTCAGTATGTATGATGCAGTGTTTGTGGATGTGTGTCAGTGAGTATGATGTGGTATTTGCTTAAGTGTGTCAGTGAGTGTGATGTGATGTTTGTGTAAGTGTGGCAGTGTGTGTGATGAGGTGTTTGTGGAAGTATTTCAGTCAGTGTGATGCAGTGTTTGTGTAAGTGTGTCAGTGAGTGTGATGTGGTGTTTGTGTAAATATGTCAATGTGTGTGATGCAGTGTTTGTGGATGTGTGTCAGTGAGTGCGATGTGGTGTTTGTGTCAGTGTGTCAGTGAGTGCGATGCGGTGTTTGCGCAAGTATGTCAGTGAGTGTGATGTGGTGTTTGTATAAGTGTGTCAGTGAGTATGATGTGGGGATTGTGGAAATGTGTCAGTGAGTATGATGTGGTGTTTGTGGAAGTGTGTCAGTGAGTGTGATGTGGTGTTTCCTTAAGTGTTTCAGTCAGCGTGATGCAGTGTTTATGTAAGTGTGTCAGTGAGTGTGATGTAGCGTTTGTGTAAATGTGTCAGTGAGTGTGATGCAGTGTTTGTGGATGTGTGTCAGTGAGTGTGATGTGGTGTTTGTGTAAGTGAGTCAATGAGTGTTGTGTAATGTTTGTGTAATTGTTTCAGTGAGTGTGATGCGGAGTTTGTGCAAGTGTGTCAGTGAGTGTGATATAGTGATTGTGGACGTGTGTCAGTACGTATGATGTAGTGTTTGTGTAAGTGTGTCAGTTAGTATGATGCGGTGTTTGTGTAAGTGTATCAGTGAGTGAGATGCGGTGTTTGTGGAAGTGTGTCAGTGAGTGTGATGTGGTGTTTGCTTAAGTGTGTCAGTGAGTGTGATGTGATGTTTGTGTAAGTGTGGCAGTGAGTGTGATGTAGTGTTTGTGGAAGTTTTTCAGTCAGAGTGATGCAGTTTTTGTGTTAGTGCGTCAGTGAGTGTGATGCGGTGTTTGTGCAAGTATGTCAGTGAGTGAGATGTGGTGTTTGTATAAGTGTGTCAGTGAGTGTGATGTGGTGTTTGTGTAGAAGTGCCAATGAGTGTGATGCAGTGTTTGTGGATGTGTATCAGTGAGTGTGATGTGGTGTTTGTGTAAGTGAGTCAATGAGTGTTATGTAATGTTTGTGGAATTGTTTCAGTGAGTGTGATGCAGAGTTTGTGCAAGTGTGTCTGTGAGTGTGATGCAGTGTTTGTGGATTTGTGTCAGTACGTATGATGTAGTGTTTGTGTAACTGTGTCTATGAGTATGATTCAATGTTTGTGTGAGTGTGTCAGTGAGTGTGATGTGGTGTTTGTGTAAGTGTGTCAGTGAGTGTGATGAGGTGTTTGAGGAAGTGTGACAATGAGTGTGATGTGGTGTTTGTATAAGTTTGTCAGTGAGTGTGATGCGGTGTTTGTGCAAGTGTGTTAGTGAGTGCGATGTGGTGTTTGTATAAGTGTGTCAGTGAGAGGAATGCGGTTTTTGTGTAAGCGTGTCAGTGAGTGTGATGTGATGTTTGTGTAAGTGTGGCATTGAATGTAGTGTAGCATTTGTGTAAATGTGTCAGTGAGTGTGATGCAGTGTTTGTGGATGTGTGTCAGGGAGTGAGATGCGGTGTTTGTGTAAGTGTGTCAGTGAGAGGAATGCGGTGTTTGTGTAAGCGTGTCAGTGAGTGTGATGTGATGTTTGTGTAAGTGTGGCAGTGAGTGTGATGTAGCATTTGTGTAAATGTGTTAGTGAGTGTGATGCAGTGTTTGTGGATGTGTGTCAGGGAGTGTGATGCAGTGTTTGTGGATGTGTGTCAGGGAGTGTGATGTGGTGTTTGTGAAAGTGTTGTCAGTGAATGTAATGTAGAGTTTGTGTAAGTGTGTCAGTGAGTGCGTTGCGGAGTTTGTGGAAGTGTGTCAGTGAGTGTGATGTGGTGTTTGTATAAGTGTGTCAGTGAGTGTGATGCTGTGTTTGTGGACATGTGTCAGTACATCTGATGTAGTGTTTGTGTAAGTGTGTCAGTGAGTGTAATGTAGTGTTTGTGTAAGTGTGTCAGTGATTGTGATGTAGTGATTGTAGACGTGTGTCAGTATGTATGATGCAGTGTTTGTGGATGTGTGTCAGTGAGTATGATGTGGTATTTGCTTAAGTGTGTCAGTGAGTGTGATGTGATGTTTGTGTAAGTGTGGCAGTGTGTGTGATGAGGTGTTTGTGGAAGTATTTCAGTCAGTGTGATGCAATGTTTGTGTCAGTGTGTCAGTGAGTGTGATGCGGTGTTTGTGCAAGTATGTCAGTGAGTGAGATGTGGTGTTTGTATAAGTGTGTCAGTGAGTATGATGTGGGGATTGTGGAAATGTGTCAGTGAGTATGATGTGGTGTTTGTGGAAGTGTGTCAGTGAGTGTGATGTGGTGTTTCCTTAAGTGTTTCAGTCAGCGTGATGCAGTGTTTATGTAAGTGTGTCAGTGAGTGTGATGTAGCGTTTGTGTAAATGTGTCAGTGAGTGTGATGCAGTGTTTGTGGATGTGTGTCAGTGAGTGTGATGTGGTGTTTGTGTAAGTGAGTCAATGAGTGTTGTGTAATGTTTGTGTAATTGTTTCAGTGAGTGTGATGCGGAGTTTGTGCAAGTGTGTCAGTGAGTGTGATATAGTGATTGTGGACGTGTGTCAGTACGTATGATGTAGTGTTTGTGTAAGTGTGTCAGTTAGTATGATGCGGTGTTAGTGTAAGTGTATCAGTGAGTGAGATGCGGTGTTTGTGGAAGTGTGTCAGTGAGTGTGATGTGGTGTTTGCTTAAGTGTGTCAGTGAGTGTGATGTGATGTTTGTGTAAGTGTGGCAGTGAGTGTGATGTAGTGTTTGTGGAAGTGTGTCAGTCAGAGTGATGCAGTTTTTGTGTTAGTGCGTCAGTGAGTGTGATGTGGTGTTTGTGTAGATGTGCCAATGAGTGTGATGCAGTGTTTGTGGATGTGTATCAGTGAGTGTGATCTGGTGTTTGTGTAAGTGAGTCAATGAGTGTTATGTAATGTTTGTGGAATTGTTTCAGTGAGTGTGATGCAGTGTTTGTGGAAATGTGTCAGTGAGTGTGATGCGGAGATTGTGTAGATGTGCCAATGAGTGTGATGCAGTGTTTGTGGATGTGTATCAGTGAGTGTGATTCAGTGTTTGTGTGAGTGTGTCTGTGAAAGTGATGTTGTGTTTGTGTAAGTGTGTCAGTGAGTGTGATGTGGTATTTGTGTAAGAGTGTCAGAAAGTGCGATGCGGTGTTTGTGGAAGTGTGTCAGTGAGTGCAATGTGGTGTTTGCATAGTTGTGTCAGTGCTTATGATGCGGTGTTTGTGGAAGTGTAATCAGTGGGTGTGATGCTGTGTTTGTGTAAGTGTGTCAGTGAGTGTGATGTGGTGTTGGTGTAAGTGTGGCAGTAAGTGTGATGTGGTGTTTGTGTAAGAGTGTCAGTGAGGGTGATGTGGTGGTTGTATAAGTGTGTCAGTGAGTGAGATGCGGTGTTTGCGGAAGTTTGTCAGTGAGTGTGATATGGTGTTTTTGTAAGTGTGTTATTAGGTTTGATGTGGTGTTTGTGTTAGTGTGTCAGTGAGGGTGACATGGTGGTTGTGTAAGTGTGTTGGTGAGCGTGATGCATTGTTTGTGCAAGTGTGTCAGTGAGTGTGATGTTGTGATTGTGTAAGTGTGTCAGTGAGTGTAATGTCGTGGTTGTGTGTGCCAGTGAGTGTGATGCGTTGTTTATGTAAGTGTGTCATTGAATGTGATGCACAGTTTGTGTAAGTGCGTTGGTGAGTATGATGTGGTGTTTATGTAAGTGTGCAAGTAAGTGTGATGCAGTGTTTGTGTAGGTGTGTCAGTCAGTGTGGTGTAGTGTTTGTGTAAGTGTGTAGGTGAGTATGATGTGGTGTTGGTGAAAGTGTGTCAATGAATGTAATGTAGTGGTTGTGTAAGTGTGCTGCGGTGTTTGTGGACGTATGTCAGTGAGTGTGATGTGGTGTTAGTATAAGTGTATCAGTGAGTGTGATGCAGTACGTATCATGTAGTGTTTGTGTAAGTGTGTCGGTGAGTGTAATGTAGTGTTTGTGGAAGTGTGTCAGTGAGTGTGATGCGGAGTTTGTGCAAGTGTGTCAGTGTGTGTGTTGCAGTGTTTGTGGACGTGTGTCAGTACGTATGATGTAGTGTTTGTGTAAGTGTGTCAGTGAATGTAATGCAGTGTTTATGTAAGTGTGTCAGTGAGTGTGATGTAGTGTTTGTAGACGTGGGTCAGTACGTATGATGTAGTGTTTGTGTAAGTGTATTAGTGAGTGTGATGCGGAGTTTGTGCACGTGTGTCAGTGAGTGTGTTGCAGTGTTTGTGGACGTGTGTCAGTTAGTATGATGCGGTGTTTGTGTAATTGTGTCAGTGAGTGTGATGTGGTGTTTGTGGAGGTGGGTCTGTGAGTGAGATGCGGTGTTTGTGTAAGTGTGTCAGTGAATGTGATGTGGTGTTTGTGTAAGTGTGTCAGTGAGTATGATGTGGTGATTTTGTAAGTGTGTCAGTGAGTGTGATGTGGTGTTTGTTGGAGGTGGGTCTGTGAGTGAGATGCGGTAGTTGTTTAAGTGTCAGTGAGTGTGATGCGGTGTGTGTGGAGGTGGGTCTGTGAGTGTGATTTGGGGTTGTGTAAATGTGTCAGTGAGTGTGATGCAGTGTTTGTGGAGGTGTGTCTGTGAGTGAGATGCAGTGTTTGTGGAAGTGTGGCAGTTAGTGTGATGTAGTGTTTGTGGAGGTGTGTCAGTGAGTGTGATGATGTGTTTGTATAAGCGTGTCATTGAGTGTTATTCAGTGTTTGTGGAAGTGTGTCAGTATGTATGATGTAGTGTTTGTGTAAGTGTGTCAGTGAGTGTCATGCATTGTTTGTGTAAGAGTGTCAGTGAGTGAGATGCAGTGTTTGTGGACATGTGTCAGTACATCTGATGTAGTGTTTGTGTAAGTGTGTCAGTGAGTGTAATGTAGTGTTTGTGTAAGTGTGTCAGTGATTGTGATGTAGTGATTGTAGACGTGTGTCAGTATGTATGATGCAGTGTTTGTGGATGTGTGTCAGTGAGTATGATGTGGTATTTGCTTAAGTGTGTCAGTGAGTGTGATGTGATGTTTGTGTAAGTGTGGCAGTGTGTGTGATGAGGTGTTTGTGGAAGTATTTCAGTCAGTGTGATGCAGTGTTTGTGTAAGTGTGTCAGTGAGTGTGATGTGGTGTTTGTGTAAATATGTCAATGTGTGTGATGCAGTGTTTGTGGATGTGTGTCAGTGAGTGCGATGTGGTGTTTGTGTCAGTGTGTCAGTGAGTGCGATGCGGTGTTTGCGCAAGTATGTCAGTGAGTGTGATGTGGTGTTTGTATAAGTGTGTCAGTGAGTATGATGTGGGGATTGTGGAAATGTGTCAGTGAGTATGATGTGGTGTTTGTGGAAGTGTGTCAGTGAGTGTGATGTGGTGTTTCCTTAAGTGTTTCAGTCAGCGTGATGCAGTGTTTATGTAAGTGTGTCAGTGAGTGTGATGTAGCGTTTGTGTAAATGTGTCAGTGAGTGTGATGCAGTGTTTGTGGATGTGTGTCAGTGAGTGTGATGTGGTGTTTGTGTAAGTGAGTCAATGAGTGTTGTGTAATGTTTGTGTAATTGTTTCAGTGAGTGTGATGCGGAGTTTGTGCAAGTGTGTCAGTGAGTGTGATATAGTGATTGTGGACGTGTGTCAGTACGTATGATGTAGTGTTTGTGTAAGTGTGTCAGTTAGTATGATGCGGTGTTTGTGTAAGTGTATCAGTGAGTGAGATGCGGTGTTTGTGGAAGTGTGTCAGTGAGTGTGATGTGGTGTTTGCTTAAGTGTGTCAGTGAGTGTGATGTGATGTTTGTGTAAGTGTGGCAGTGAGTGTGATGTAGTGTTTGTGGAAGTTTTTCAGTCAGAGTGATGCAGTTTTTGTGTTAGTGCGTCAGTGAGTGTGATGCGGTGTTTGTGCAAGTATGTCAGTGAGTGAGATGTGGTGTTTGTATAAGTGTGTCAGTGAGTGTGATGTGGTGTTTGTGTAGAAGTGCCAATGAGTGTGATGCAGTGTTTGTGGATGTGTATCAGTGAGTGTGATGTGGTGTTTGTGTAAGTGAGTCAATGAGTGTTATGTAATGTTTGTGGAATTGTTTCAGTGAGTGTGATGCAGAGTTTGTGCAAGTGTGTCTGTGAGTGTGATGCAGTGTTTGTGGATTTGTGTCAGTACGTATGATGTAGTGTTTGTGTAACTGTGTCTATGAGTATGATTCAATGTTTGTGTGAGTGTGTCAGTGAGTGTGATGTGGTGGTTGTGCAATTGTGTCAGTGAGTGTGATGTGGTGTTTGTAGACATGGGTCTGTGAGTGAGATGCGGTGTTTGTGTAAGTGTGTCAGTGAGTGTGATGCGGTGTTTGTATAAGTGTGTCAGTGAGTATGATGCGGTGTTTGTGCATGTGTGTCAGTGAGTGCGATGTGATGTTTGTATAAGTGTGTCAGTGAGTGTGATGTGGTATTTGTGTAAGCGAGTGTAACGTGGTGTTTGTGTAAGTGTGTCAGTCAGTGTGATGTAGTGTTCTTGGAGGTGTGTCAGTGAGTATGATGAGGTGTTTGTGGAAGTGTGACAATGAGTGTGATGCGGTGTTTGTGCAAGTGTGTCAGTCAGTGTGATGCAGTGTTTGTGGAATTGTGTCAGTGAGTGTGATGTGGTGTTTGTGCAAGTGTGTCAGTGAGTGTGATGAGATGTTTGTGGAAGTGTGACAATGAGTGTGATGTGGTGTTTGTATAAGTTTGGCAGTGAGCGTGATGCGGTGTTTGTGTAAGTGAGTCAATGAGTGTTATGTAATGTTTGTGGAATTGTTTCAGTGAGTGTGATGCAGAGTTTGTGCAAGTGTGCCTGTGAGTGTGATGCAGTGTTTGTGGATTTGTGTCAGTACGTATGATGTAGTGTTTGTGTAACTGTGTCTGTGAGTATGATTCAGTGTTTGTGTGAGTGTGTCAGTGAGTGTGATGTGGTGGTTGTGCAATTGTGTCAGTGAGTGTGATGTGGTGTTTGTAGACATGGGTCTGTGAGTGAGATGCGGTGTTTGTGTAAGTGTGTCAGTGAGTGTGATGCGGTGTTTGTATAAGTGTGTCAGTGAGTATGATGCGGTGTTTGTGCAAGTGTGTCAGTGAGTGCGATGTGATGTTTGTATAAGTGTGTCAGTGAGTGTGATGTGGTATTTGTGTAAGCGGGTGTAACGTGGTGTTTGTGTAAGTGTGTCAGTCAGTGTGATGTAGTGTTCTTGGAGGTGTGTCAGTGAGTATGATGAGGTGTTTGTGGAAGTGTGACAATGAGTGTGATGCGGTGTTTGTATAAGTGTGTCAGTGAGTGTGATGCGGTGTTTGTGCAAGTGTGACAATGAGTGTGATGTGGTGTTTGTATAAGTGTGACAATGAGTGTGATGTGGTGTTTGTATAAGTGTGTCAGTGAGTGTGATGCGGTGTTTGTGCAAGTGTGACAATGAGTGTGATGTGGTGTTTGTATAAGTGTGTCAGTGAGAGTGACGTGTTGGTTGTGTAAGTGTGTTAGTGAGAGTAATGCGATGTTTGTGTAAGCGTGTCAGTGAGTGTGATGAGGTGTTTGTGGAAGTGTGACAATGAGTGTGATGTGGTGTTTGTATAAGTTTGGCAGTCAGTGTGATGCAGTGTTCGTGGAATTGTGTCAGTGAGTGTGATGTGGTGTTTGTGTAAGTGTGTCAGTGAGTGTGATGAGGTGTTTGAGGAAGTGTGACAATGAGTGTGATGTGGTGTTTGTATAAGTTTGTCAGTGAGTGTGATGCGGTGTTTGTGCAAGTGTGTTAGTGAGTGCGATGTGGTGTTTGTATAAGTGTGTCAGTGAGAGGAATGCGGTTTTTGTGTAAGCGTGTCAGTGAGTGTGCTGTGATGTTTGTGTAAGCGTGTCAGTGAGTGTGATGTGATGTTTGTGTAAGTGTGGCATTGAATGTAATGTAGCATTTGTGTAAATGTGTCAGTGAGTGTGATGCAGTGTTTGTGGATGTGTGTCAGGGAGTGAGATGCGGTGTTTGTGTAAGTGTGTCAGTGAGAGGAATGCGGTGTTGGTGTAAGCGTGTCAGTGAGTGTGATGTGATGTTTGTGTAAGTGTGGCAGTGAGTGTGATGTAGCATTTGTGTAAATGTGTTAGTGAGTGTGATGCAGTGTTTGTGGATGTGTGTCAGGGAGTGTGATGCAGTGTTTGTGGATGTGTGTCAGGGAGTGTGATGTGGTGTTTGTGAAAGTGTTGTCAGTGAATGTAATGTAGTGTTTGTGTAAGTGTGTCAGTGAGTGCGTTGCGGAGTTTGTGGAAGTATGTCAGTGAGTGTGATGTGGTGTTTGAATAAGTGTGTCAGTGAGTGTGATGCTGTGTTTGTGGACATGTGTCAGTACATCTGATGTAGTGTTTGTGTAAGTGTGTCAGTGAGTGTAATGTAGTGTTTGTGTAAGTGTGTCAGTGATTGTGATGTAGTGATTGTAGACGTGTGTCAGTATGTATGATGCAGTGTTTGTGGATGTGTGTCAGTGAGTATGATGTGGTATTTGCTTAAGTGTGTCAGTGAGTGTGATGTGATGTTTGTGTAAGTGTGGCAGTGTGTGTGATGAGGTGTTTGTGGAAGTATTTTAGTCAGTGTGATGCAATGTTTGTGTCAGTGTGTCAGTGAGTGTGATGCGGTGTTTGTGCAAGTATGTCAGTGAGTGAGATGTGGTGTTTGTATAAGTGTGTCAGTGAGTATGATGTGGGGATTGTGGAAATGTGTCAGTGAGTATGATGTGGTGTTTGTGGAAGTGTGTCAGTGAGTGTGATGTGGTGTTTCCTTAAGTATTTCAGTCAGCGTGATGCAGTGTTTATGTAAGTGTGTCAGTGAGTGTGATGTAGCGTTTGTGTAAATGTGTCAGTGACTGTGATGCAGTGTTTGTGGATGTGTGTCAGTGAGTGTGATGTGGTGTTTGTGTAAGTGAGTCAATGAGTGTTGTGTAATGTTTGTGTAATTGTTTCAGTGAGTGTGATGCGGAGTTTGTGCAAGTGTGTCAGTGAGTGTGATATAGTGATTGTGGACGTGTGTCAGTACGTATGATGTAGTGTTTGTGTAAGTGTGTCAGTTAGTATGATGCGGTGTTAGTGTAAGTGTATCAGTGAGTGAGATGCGGTGTTTGTGGAAGTGTGTCAGTGAGTGTGATGTGGTGTTTGTATAAGTGTGTCAGTGAGTGTGATGCGGTGTTTGTGCAAGTGTGACAGTGAGTGTGATGTGGTGTTTGTATAAGTGTGTCAGTGAGAGTGACGTGTTGGTTGTGTAAGTGTGTCAGTGAGAGTAATGCGATGTTTGTGTAAGCGTGTCAGTGACTGTGATGAGGTGTTTGTGGAAGTGTGACAATGAGTGTGATGTGGTGTTTGTATAAGTTTGGCAGTGAGCGTGATGCGGTGTTTGTGTAAGTGAGTCAATGAG
Source organism: Chiloscyllium punctatum (assembly GCF_047496795.1). Classification (NCBI taxonomy): domain Eukaryota; kingdom Metazoa; phylum Chordata; class Chondrichthyes; order Orectolobiformes; family Hemiscylliidae; genus Chiloscyllium; species Chiloscyllium punctatum. Next base: position 52,508,436 of record NC_092757.1, read on the forward strand.
TGTTATGTAATGTTTGTGGAATTGTTTCAGTGAGTGTGATGCAGAGTTTGTGCAAGTGTGCCTGTGAGTGTGATGCAGTGTTTGTGGATTTGTGTCAGTACGTATGATGTAGTGTTTGTGTAACTGTGTCTGTGAGTATGATTCAGTGTTTGTGTGAGTGAGTCAGTGAGTGTGATGTGGTGGTTGTGCAATTGTGTCAGTGAGTGTGATGTGGTGTTTGTAGACATGGGTCTGTGAGTGAGATGCGGTGTTTGTGTAAGTGTGTCAGTGAGTGTGATGCGGTGTTTGTATAAGTGTGTCAGTGAGTATGATGCGGTGTTTGTGCATGTGTGTCAGTGAGTGCGATGTGATGTTTGTATAAGTGTGTCAGTGAGTGTGATGTGGTATTTGTGTAAGCGAGTGTAACGTGGTGTTTGTGTAAGTGTGTCAGTCAGTGTGATGTAGTGTTCTTGGAGGTGTGTCAGTGAGTATGATGAGGTGTTTGTGGAAGTGTGACAACGAGTGTGATGCGGTGTTTGTGCAAGTGTGTCAGTCAGTGTGATGCAGTGTTTGTGGAATTGTGTCAGTGAGTGTGATGTGGTGTTTGTGCAAGTGTGTCAGTGAGTGTGATGAGATGTTTGTGGAAGTGTGACAATGAGTGTGATGTGGTGTTTGTATAAGTGTGTCAGTGAGTGTGATGCGGTGTTTGTGCAAGTGTGACAATGAGTGTGATGTGGTGTTTGTATAAGTGTGTCAGTGAGAGTGACGTGTTGGTTGTGTAAGTGTGTCAGTGAGAGTAATGCGATGTTTGTGTAAGCGTGTCAGTGAGTGTGATGAGGTGTTTGTGGAAGTGTGGCAATGAGTGTGATGTGGTGTTTGTATAAGTTTGGCAGTGAGCGTGATGCGGTGTTTGTGTAAGTGAGTCAATGAGTGTTATGTAATGTTTGTGGAATTGTTTCAGTGAGTGTGATGCAGAGTTTGTGCAAGTGTGCCTGTGAGTGTGATGCAGTGTTTGTGGATTTGTGTCAGTACGTATGATGTAGTGTTTGTGTAACTGTGTCTGTGAGTATGATTCAGTGTTTGTGTGAGTGTGTCAGTGAGTGTGATGTGGTGGTTGTGCAATTGTGTCAGTGAGTGTGATGTGGTGTTTGTAGACATGGGTCTGTGAGTGAGATGCGGTGTTTGTGTAAGTGTGTCAGTGAGTGTGATGCGGTGTTTGTATAAGTGTGTCAGTGAGTATGATGCGGTGTTTGTGCAAGTGAGTCAGTGAGTGCGATGTGATGTTTGTATAAGTGTGTCAGTGAGTGTGATGTGGTATTTGTGTAAGCGGGTGTAACGTGGTGTTTGTGTAAGTGTGTCAGTCAGTGTGATGTAGTGTTCTTGGAGGTGTGTCAGTGAGTATGATGAGGTTTTTTTTTGGAAGTGTGACAATGAGTGTGATGCGGTGTTTGTGCAAGTGTGTCAGTCAGTGTGATGCAGTGTTTGTGGAATGGTGTCAGTGAGTGTGATGTGGTGTTTGTGCAAGTGTGTCAGTGAGTGTGATGAGATGTTTGTGGAAGTGTGACAATGAGTGTGATGTGGTGTTTGTATAAGTGTGTCAGTGAGTGTGATGCGGTGATTGTGCAAGTGTGACAATGAGTGTGATGTGGTGTTTGTATAAGTGTGTCAGTGAGAGTGACGTGTTGGTTGTGTAAGTGTGTCAGTGAGAGTAATGCGATGTTTGTGTAAGCGTGTCAGTGAGTGTGATGAGGTGTTTGTGGAAGTGTGACAATGAGTGTGATGTGGTGTTTGTATAAGTTTGGCAGTCAGTGTGATGCAGTGTTCGTGGAATTGTGTCAGTGAGTGTGATGTGGTGTTTGTGTAAGTGTGTCAGTGAGTGTGATGAGGTGTTTGAGGAAGTGTGACAATGAGTGTGATGTGGTGTTTGTATAAGTTTGTCAGTGAGTGTGATGCGGTGTTTGTGCAAGTGTGTTAGTGAGTGCGATGTGTTTGTATAAGTGTGTCAGTGAGAGGAATGCGGTTTTTGTGTAAGCGTGTCAGTGAGTGTGATGTGATGTTTGTGTAAGCGTGTCAATGAGTGTGATGTGATGTTTGTGTAAGTGTGGCATTGAATGTAATGTAGCATTTGTGTAAATGTGTTAGTGAGTGTGATGCAGTGTTTGTGGATGTGTGTCAGGGAGTGTGATGCAGTGTTTGTGGATGTGTGTCAGGTAGTGTGATGTGGTGTTTGTGAAAGTGTTGTCAGTGAATGTAATGTAGTGTTTGTGTAAGTGTGTCAGTGAGTGCGTTGCGGAGTTTGTGGAAGTGTGTCAGTGAGTGTGATGTGGTGTTTGTATAAGTGTGTCAGTGAGTGTGATGCTGTGTTTGTGGACATGTGTCAGTACATCTGATGTAGTGTTTGTGTAAGTGTGTCAGTGAGTGTAATGTAGTGTTTGTGTAAGTGTGTCAGTGATTGTGATGTAGTGATTGTAGACGTGTGTCAGTATGTATGATGCAGTGTTTGTGGATGTGTGTCAGTGAGTATGATGTGGTATTTGCTTAAGTGTGTCAGTGAGTGTGATGTGATGTTTGTGTAAGTGTGGCAGTGTGTGTGATGAGGTGTTTGTGGAAGTATTTCAGTCAGTGTGATGCAATGTTTGTGTCAGTGTGTCAGTGAGTGTGATGCGGTGTTTGTGCAAGTATGTCAGTGAGTGAGATGTGGTGTTTGTATAAGCGTGTCAGTGAGTATGATGTGGGGATTGTGGAAATGTGTCAGTGAGTATGATGTGGTGTTTGTGGAAGTGTGTCAGTGAGTGTGATGTGGTGTTTCCTTAAGTGTTTCAGTCAGCGTGATGCAGTGTTTATGTAAGTGTGTCAGTGAGTGTGATGTAGCGTTTGTGTAAATGTGTCAGTGAGTGTGATGCAGTGTTTGTGGATGTGTGTCAGTGAGTGTGATGTGGTGTTTGTGTAAGTGAGTCAATGAGTGTTGTGTAATGTTTGTGTAATTGTTTCAGTGAGTGTGATGCGGAGTTTGTGCAAGTGTGTCAGTGAGTGTGATATAGTGATTGTGGACGTGTGTCAGTACGTATGATGTAGTGTTTGTGTAAGTGTGTCAGTTAGTATGATGCGGTGTTAGTGTAAGTGTATCAGTGAGTGAGATGCGGTGTTTGTGGAAGTGTGTCAGTGAGTGTGATGTGGTGTTTGCTTAAGTGTGTCAGTGAGTGTGATGTGATGTTTGTGTAAGTGTGGCAGTGAGTGTGATGTAGTGTTTGTGGAAGTGTGTCAGTCAGAGTGATGCAGTTTTTGTGTTAGTGCGTCAGTGAGTGTGATGTGGTGTTTGTGTAGATGTGCCAATGAGTGTGATGCAGTGTTTGTGGATGTGTATCAGTGAGTGTTATCTGGTGTTTGTGTAAGTGAGTCAATGAGTGTTATGTAATGTTTGTGGAATTGTTTCAGTGAGTGTGATGCAGTGTTTGTGGAAATGTGTCAGTGAGTGTGATGCGGAGATTGTGCAAGTGTGTCAGTGAGTATGATGTAGTGTTTGTGTACGATTATCAGTGAGTGTGATTCAGTGTTTTTGTGAGTGTGTCTGTGAAAGTGATGTTGTGTTTGTGTAAGTGTGTCAGTGAGTGTGATGTGGTATTTGTGTAAGAGTGTCAGAAAGTGCGATGCGGTGTTTGTGGAAGTGTGTCAGTGAGTGCAATGTGGTGTTTGCATAGGTGTGTCAGTGCTTATGATGCGGTGTTTGTGGAAGTGTAATCAGTGGGTGTGATGCTGTGTTTGTGTAAGTGTGTCAGTGAGTGTGATGTGGTGTTGGTGTAAGTGTGGCAGTAAGTGTGATGTGGTGTTTGTGTAAGAGTGTCAGTGAGGGTGATGTGGTGGTTGTATAAGTGTGTCAGTGAGTGAGATGCGGTGTTTGCGGAAGTTTGTCAGTGAGTGTGATATGGTGTTTTTGTAAGTGTGTCATTAGGTTTGATGTGGTGTTTGTGTTAGTGTGTCAGTGAGGGTGACATGGTGGTTGTGTAAGTGTGTTGGTGAGCGTAATGCATTGTTTGTGCAAGTGTGTCAGTGAGTGTGATGTTGTGATTGTGTAAGTGTGTCAGTGAGTGTAATGTCGTGGTTGTGTGTGCCAGTGAGTGTGATGCGTTGTTTATGTAAGTGTGTCATTGAATGTGATGCGCAGTTTGTGTAAGTGCGTTGGTGAGTATGATGTGGTGTTTATGTAAGTGTGCAAGTAAGTGTGATGCAGTGTTTGTGTAGGTGTGTCAGTCAGTGTGGTGTAGTGTTTGTGTAAGTGTGTAGGTGAGTATGATGTGGTGTTGGTGAAAGTGTGTCAATGAATGTAATGTAGTGGTTGTGTAAGTGTGCTGCGGTGTTTGTGGACGTATGTCAGTGAGTGTGATGTGGTGTTAGTATAAGTGTGTCAGTGAGTGTGATGCAGTACGTATCATGTAGTGTTTGTGTAAGTGTGTCAGTGAGTGTAATGTAGTGTTTGTGGAAGTGTGTCAGTGAGTGTGATGCGGAGTTTGTGCAAGTGTGTCAGTGTGTGTGTTGCAGTGTTTGTGGACGTGTGTCAGTACGTATGATGTAGTGTTTGTGTAAGTGTGTCAGTGAATGTAATGCAGTGTTTATGTAAGTGTGTCAGTGAGTGCGATGTAGTGTTTGTAGACGTGGGTCAGTACGTATGATGTAGTGTTTGTGTAAGTGTATTAGTGAGTGTGATGCGGAGTTTGTGCACGTGTGTCAGTGAGTGTGTTGCAGTGTTTGTGGACGTGTGTCAGTTAGTATGATGCGGTGTTTGTGTAATTGTGTCAGTGAGTGTGATGTGGTGTTTGTGGAGGTGGGTCTGTGAGTGAGATGCGGTGTTTGTGTAAGTGTGTCAGTGAATGTGATGTGGTGTTTGTGTAAGTGTGTCAGTGAGTATGATGTGGTGATTTTGTAAGTGTGTCAGTGAGTGTGATGTGGTGTTTGTTGGAGGTGGGTCTGTGAGTGAGATGCGGTAGTTGTTTAAGTGTCAGTGAGTGTGATGCGGTGTGTGTGGAGGTGGGTCTGTGAGTGTGATTTGGGGTTGTGTAATTGTGTCAGTGAGTGTGATGCAGTGTTTGTGGAGGTGTGTCTGTGAGTGAGATGCAGTGTTTGTGGAGGTGTGGCAGTTAGTGTGATGTAGTGTTTGTGGAGGTGTGTCAGTGAGTGCGATGTGGTGTTTGTGTCAGTGTGTCAGTGAGTGCGATGCGGTGTTTGCGCAAGTATGTCAGTGAGTGTGATGTGGTGTTTGTATAAGTGTGTCAGTGAGTATGATGTGGGGATTGTGGAAATGTGTCAGTGAGTATGATGTGGTGTTTGTGGAAGTGTGTCAGTGAGTGTGATGTGGTGTTTCCTTAAGTGTTTCAGTCAGCGTGATGCAGTGTTTATGTAAGTGTGTCAGTGAGTGTGATGTAGCGTTTGTGTAAATGTGTCAGTGAGTGTGATGCAGTGTTTGTGGATGTGTGTCAGTGAGTGTGATGTGGTGTTTGTGTAAGTGAGTCAATGAGTGTTGTGTAATGTTTGTGTAATTGTTTCAGTGAGTGTGATGCGGAGTTTGTGCAAGTGTGTCAGTGAGTGTGATATAGTGATTGTGGACGTGTGTCAGTACGTATGATGTAGTGTTTGTGTAAGTGTGTCAGTTAGTATGATGCGGTGTTTGTGTAAGTGTATCAGTGAGTGAGATGCGGTGTTTGTGGAAGTGTGTCAGTGAGTGTGATGTGGTGTTTGCTTAAGTGTGTCAGTGAGTGTGATGTGATGTTTGTGTAAGTGTGGCAGTGTGTGTGATGAGGTGTTTGTGGAAGTATTTCAGTCAGTGTGATGCAATGTTTGTGTCAGTGTGTCAGTGAGTGTGATGCGGTGTTTGTGCAAGTATGTCAGTGAGTGAGATGTGGTGTTTGTATAAGCGTGTCAGTGAGTATGGTGTGGGGATTGTGGAAATGTGTCAGTGAGTATGATGTGGTGTTTGTGGAAGTGTGTCAGTGAGTGTGATGTGGTGTTTCCTTAAGTGTTTCAGTCAGCGTGATGCAGTGTTTATGTAAGTGTGTCAGTGAGTGTGATGTAGCGTTTGTGTAAATGTGTCAGTGAGTGTGATGCAGTGTTTGTGGATGTGTGTCAGTGAGTGTGATGTGGTGTTTGTGTAAGCGTGTCAGTGAGTGTGATGAGGTGATGGTGGAAGTGTGACAATGAGTGTGATGTGGTGTTTGTATAAGTTTGGCAGTGAGCGTGATGCGGTGTTTGTGTATTTGTGTCAGTGATTATGATGTGGTGTTTGTGAAAGTATGTCAGTGAATGTAATGTAGTGGTTGTGTAAGTGTGTCAGTGAGTGTGATGCAGTGTTTGTGTAAGTGTGTCCGTGAGTGTCATGTGGTGTTTGTATAAGTGTGTCAGTGAGTGTGATGCAGTGTTTGTGGACGTGTGTCAGTACGTAATGATGTAGTGTTTGTGTAAGTGTGTCAGCGTGTGTAATGAGTGTTTGTGTAAGTGTGTCAGCGAGTGTAATGTAGTGTTTGTGTGCAAGTGTATCAGTGAGTGTGATAGGAGGTTTGTGTAAGTCTGTCAGTGAGTTGATTTGGTGTTTGTGTAAGTGTGTCAGTCAGTGTGATGCAGTGTTCGTGGAATTGTGTCAGTGAGTGTGATGTGGTGTTTGTGTAAGTGTGTCAGTGAGTGTGATGAGGTGTTTGAGGAAGTGTGACAATGAGTGTGATGTGGTGTTTGTATAAGTTTGTCAGTGAGTGTGATGCGGTGTTTGTGCAAGTGTGTTAGTGAGTGCAATGTGGTGTTTGTATAAGTGTGTCAGTGAGAGGAATGTGGTTTTTGTGTAAGCGTGTCAGTGAGTGTGATGTGATGTTTGTGTAAGCGTGTCAGTGAGTGTGATGTGATGTTTGTGTAAGTGTGGCATTGAATGTAATGTAGCATTTGTGTAAATGTGTCAGTGAGTGTGATGCAGTGTTTGTGGATGTGTCTCAGGGAGTGAGATGCGGTGTTTGTGTAAGTGTGTCAGTGAGAGGAATGCGGTGTTTGTGTAAGCGTGTCAGTGAGTGTGATGTGATGTTTGTGTAAGTGTGGCAGTGAGTGTGATGTAGCATTTGTGTAAATGTGTTAGTGCGTGTGATGCAGTGTTTGTGGATGTGTGTCAGGGAGTGTGATGCAGTGTTTGTGGATGTGTGTCAGGGAGTGTGATGTGGTGTTTGTGAAAGTGTTGTCAGTGAATGTAATGTAGTGTTTGTGTAAGTGTGTCAGTGAGTGCGTTGCGGAGTTTGTGGAAGTATGTCAGTGAGTGTGATGTGGTGTTTGTATAAGTGTGTCAGTGAGTGTGATGCTGTGTTTGTGGACATGTGTCAGTACATCTGATGTAGTGTTTGTGTAAGTGTGTCAGTGAGTGTAATGTAGTGTTTGTGTAAGTGTGTCAGTGATTGTGATGTAGTGATTGTAGACGTGTGTCAGTATGTATGATGCAGTGTTTGTGGATGTGTGTCAGTGAGTATGATGTGGTATTTGCTTAAGTGTGTCAGTGAGTGTGATGTGATGTTTGTGTAAGTGTGGCAGTGTGTGTGATGAGGTGTTTGTGGAAGTATTTCAGTCAGTGTGATGCAATGTTTGTGTCAGTGTGTCAGTGAGTGTGATGCGGTGTTTGTGCAAGTATGTCAGTGAGTGAGATGTGGTGTTTGTATAAGCGTGTCAGTGAGTATGATGTGGGGATTGTGGAAATGTGTCAGTGAGTATGATGTGGTGTTTGTGGAAGTGTGTCAGTGAGTGTGATGTGGTGTTTCCTTAAGTGTTTCAGTCAGCGTGATGCAGTGTTTATGTAAGTGTGTCAGTGAGTGTGATGTAGCGTTTGTGTAAATGTGTCAGTGAGTGTGATGCAGTGTTTGTGGATGTGTGTCAGTGAGTGTGATGTGGTGTTTGTGTAAGTGAGTCAATGAGTGTTGTGTAATGTTTGTGTAATTGTTTCAGTGAGTGTGATGCGGAGTTTGTGCAAGTGTGTCAGTGAGTGTGATATAGTGATTGTGGACGTGTGTCAGTACGTATGATGTAGTGTTTGTGTAAGTGTGTCAGTTAGTATGATGCGGTGTTAGTGTAAGTGTATCAGTGAGTGAGATGCGGTGTTTGTGGAAGTGTGTCAGTGAGTGTGATGTGGTGTTTGCTTAAGTGTGTCAGTGAGTGTGATGTGATGTTTGTGTAAGTGTGGCAGTGAGTGTGATGTAGTGTTTGTGGAAGTGTGTCAGTCAGAGTGATGCAGTTTTTGTGTTAGTGCGTCAGTGAGTGTGATGTGGTGTTTGTGTAGATGTGCCAATGAGTGTGATGCAGTGTTTGTGGATGTGTATCAGTGAGTGTGATCTGGTGTTTGTGTAAGTGAGTCAATGAGTGTTATGTAATGTTTGTGGAATTGTTTCAGTGAGTGTGATGCAGTGTTTGTGGAAATGTGTCAGTGAGTGTGATGCGGAGATTGTGCAAGTGTGTCAGTGAGTATGATGTCGTGTTTGTGTACGATTATCAGTGAGTGTGATTCAGTGTTTGTGTGAGTGTGTCTGTGAAAGTGATGTTGTGTTTGTGTAAGTGTGTCAGTGAGTGTGATGTGGTATTTGTGTAAGAGTGTCAGAAAGTGCGATGCGGTGTTTGTGGAAGTGTGTCAGTGAGTGCAATGTGGTGTTTGCATAGGTGTGTCAGTGCTTATGATGCGGTGTTTGTGGAAGTGTAATCAGTGGGTGTGATGCTGTGTTTGTGTAAGTGTGTCAGTGAGTGTGATGTGGTGTTGGTGTAAGTGTGGCAGTAAGTGTGATGTGGTGTTTGTGTAAGAGTGTCAGTGAGGGTGATGTGGTGGTTGTATAAGTGTGTCAGTGAGTGAGATGCGGTGTTTGCGGAAGTTTGTCAGTGAGTGTGATATGGTGTTTTTGTAAGTGTGTCATTAGGTTTGATGTGGTGTTTGTGTTAGTGTGTCAGTGAGGGTGACATGGTTGTGTAAGTGTGTTGGTGAGCGTAATGCATTGTTTGTGCAAGTGTGTCAGTGAGTGTGATGTTGTGATTGTGTAAGTGTGTCAGTGAGTATGATGTGGTGTTTGTGTAAGCGTGTCAGTGAGTGTGATGAGGTGATGGTGGAAGTGTGACAATGAGTGTGATGTGGTGTTTGTATAAGTTTGGCAGTGAGCGTGATGCGGTGTTTGTGTATTTGTGTCAGTGATTATGATGTGGTGTTTGTGAAAGTATGTCAGTGAATGTAATGTAGTGGTTGTGTAAGTTTGTCAGTGAGTGTGATGCAGTGTTTGTGTAAGTGTGTCCGTGAGTGTCATGTGGTGTTTGTATAAGTGTGTCAGTGAGTGTGACGCAGTGTTTGTGGACGTGTGTCAGTACGTAATGATGTAGTGTTTGTGTAAGTGTGTCAGCGTGTGTAATGAGTGTTTGTGTAAGTGTGTCAGCGAGTGTAATGTAGTGTTTGTGTGCAAGTGTATCAGTGAGTGTGATAGGAGGTTTGTGTAAGTCTGTCAGTGAGTTGATTTGGTGTTTGTGTAAGTGTGTCAGTCAGTGTGATGCAGTGTTCGTGGAATTGTGTCAGTGAGTGTGATGTGGTGTTTGTGTAAGTGTGTCAGTGAGTGTGATGAGGTGTTTGAGGAAGTGTGACAATGAGTGTGATGTGGTGTTTGTATAAGTTTGTCAGTGAGTGTGATGCGGTGTTTGTGCAAGTGTGTTAGTGAGTGCAATGTGGTGTTTGTATAAGTGTGTCAGTGAGAGGAATGCGGTTTTTGTGTAAGCGTGTCAGTGAGTGTGATGTGATGTTTGTGTAAGCGTGTCAGTGAGTGTGATGTGATGTTTGTGTAAGTGTGGCATTGAATGTAATGTAGCATTTGTGTAAATGTGTCAGTGAGTGTGATGCAGTGTTTGTGGATGTGTGTCAGGGAGTGAGATGCGGTGTTTGTGTAAGTGTGTCAGTGAGAGGAATGCGGTGTTTGTGTAAGCGTGTCAGTGAGTGTGATGTGATGTTTGTGTAAGTGTGGCAGTGAGTGTGATGTAGCATTTGTGTAAATGTGTTAGTGCGTGTGATGCAGTGTTTGTGGATGTGTGTCAGGGAGTGTGATGCAGTGTTTGTGGATGTGTGTCAGGGAGTGTGATGTGGTGTTTGTGAAAGTGTTGTCAGTGAATGTAATGTAGTGTTTGTGTAAGTGTGTCAGTGAGTGCGTTGCGGAGTTTGTGGAAGTATGTCAGTGAGTGTGATGTGGTGTTTGTATAAGTGTGTCAGTGAGTGTGATGCTGTGTTTGTGGACATGTGTCAGTACATCTGATGTAGTGTTTGTGTAAGTGTGTCAGTGAGTGTAATGTAGTGTTTGTGTAAGTGTGTCAGTGATTGTGATGTAGTGATTGTAGACGTGTGTCAGTATGTATGATGCAGTGTTTGTGGATGTGTGTCAGTGAGTATGATGTGGTATTTGCTTAAGTGTGTCAGTGAGTGTGATGTGATGTTTGTGTAAGTGTGGCAGTGTGTGTGATGAGGTGTTTGTGGAAGTATTTCAGTCAGTGTGATGCAATGTTTGTGTCAGTGTGTCAGTGAGTGTGATGCGGTGTTTGTGCAAGTATGTCAGTGAGTGAGATGTGGTGTTTGTATAAGCGTGTCAGTGAGTATGATGTGGGGATTGTGGAAATGTGTCAGTGAGTATGATGTGGTGTTTGTGGAAGTGTGTCAGTGAGTGTGATGTGGTGTTTCCTTATGTGTTTCAGTCAGCGTGATGCAGTGTTTATGTAAGTGTGTCAGTGAGTGTGATGTAGCGTTTGTGTAAATGTGTCAGTGAGTGTGATGCAGTGTTTGTGGATGTGTGTCAGTGAGTGTGATGTGGTGTTTGTGTAAGTGAGTCAATGAGTGTTGTGTAATGTTTGTGTAATTGTTTCAGTGAGTGTGATGCGGAGTTTGTGCAAGTGTGTCAGTGAGTGTGATATAGTGATTGTGGACGTGTGTCAGTACGTATAATGTAGTGTTTGTGTAAGTGTGTCAGTTAGTATGATGCGGTGTTAGTGTAAGTGTATCAGTGAGTGAGATGCGGTGTTTGTGGAAGTGTGTCAGTGAGTGTGATGTGGTGTTTGCTTAAGTGTGTCAGTGAGTGTGATGTGATGTTTGTGTAAGTGTGGCAGTGAGTGTGATGTAGTGTTTGTGGAAGTGTGTCAGTCAGAGTGATGCAGTTTTTGTGTTAGTGCGTCAGTGAGTGTGATGTGGTGTTTGTGTAGATGTGCCAATGAGTGTGATGCAGTGTTTGTGGATGTGTATCAGTGAGTGTTATCTGGTGTTTGTGTAAGTGAGTCAATGAGTGTTATGTAATGTTTGTGGAATTGTTTCAGTGAGTGTGATGCAGTGTTTGTGGAAATGTGTCAGTGAGTGTGATGCGGAGATTGTGCAAGTGTGTCAGTGAGTATGATGTAGTGTTTGTGTACGATTATCAGTGAGTGTGATTCAGTGTTTGTGTGAGTGTGTCTGTGAAAGTGATGTTGTGTTTGTGTAAGTGTGTCAGTGAGTGTGATGTGGTATTTGTGTAAGAGTGTCAGAAAGTGCGATGCGGTGTTTGTGGAAGTGTGTCAGTGAGTGCAATGTGGTGTTTGCATAGGTGTGTCAGTGCTTATGATGCGGTGTTTGTGGAAGTGTAATCAGTGGGTGTGATGCTGTGTTTGTGTAAGTGTGTCAGTGAGTGTGATGTGGTGTTGGTGTAAGTGTGGCAGTAAGTGTGATGTGGTGTTTGTGTAAGAGTGTCAGTGAGGGTGATGTGGTGGTTGTATAAGTGTGTCAGTGAGTGAGATGCGGTGTTTGCGGAAGTTTGTCAGTGAGTGTGATATGGTGTTTTTGTAAGTGTGTCATTAGGTTTGATGTGGTGTTTGTGTTAGTGTGTCAGTGAGGGTGACATGGTGGTTGTGTAAGTGTGTTGGTGAGCGTAATGCATTGTTTGTGCAAGTGTGTCAGTGAGTGTGATGTTGTGATTGTGTAAGTGTGTCAGTGAGTGTAATGTCGTGGTTGTGTGTGCCAGTGAGTGTGATGCGTTGTTTATGTAAGTGTGTCATTGAATGTGATGCGCAGTTTGTGTAAGTGCGTTGGTGAGTATGATGTGGTGTTTATGTAAGTGTGCAAGTAAGTGTGATGCAGTGTTTGTGTAGGTGTGTCAGTCAGTGTGGTGTAGTGTTTGTGTAAGTGTGTAGGTGAGTATGATGTGGTGTTGGTGAAAGTGTGTCAATGAATGTAATGTAGTGGTTGTGTAAGTGTGCTGCGGTGTTTGTGGACGTATGTCAGTGAGTGTGATGTGGTGTTAGTATAAGTGTGTCAGTGAGTGTGATGCAGTACGTATCATGTAGTGTTTGTGTAAGTGTGTCAGTGAGTGTAATGTAGTGTTTGTGGAAGTGTGTCAGTGAGTGTGATGCGGAGTTTGTGCAAGTGTGTCAGTGTGTGTGTTGCAGTGTTTGTGGACGTGTGTCAGTACGTATGATGTAGTGTTTGTGTAAGTGTGTCAGTGAATGTAATGCAGTGTTTATGTAAGTGTGTCAGTGAGTGCGATGTAGTGTTTGTAGACGTGGGTCAGTACGTATGATGTAGTGTTTGTGTAAGTGTATTAGTGAGTGTGATGCGGAGTTTGTGCACGTGTGTCAGTGAGTGTGTTGCAGTGTTTGTGGACGTGTGTCAGTTAGTATGATGCGGTGTTTGTGTAATTGTGTCAGTGAGTGTGATGTGGTGTTTGTGGAGGTGGGTCTGTGAGTGAGATGCGGTGTTTGTGTAAGTGTGTCAGTGAATGTGATGTGGTGTTTGTGTAAGTGTGTCAGTGAGTATGATGTGGTGATTTTGTAAGTGTGTCAGTGAGTGTGATGTGGTGTTTGTTGGAGGTGGGTCTGTGAGTGAGATGCGGTAGTTGTTTAAGTGTCAGTGAGTGTGATGCGGTGTGTGTGGAGATGGGTCTGTGAGTGTGATTTGGGGTTGTGTAATTGTGTCAGTGAGTGTGATGCAGTGTTTGTGGAGGTGTGTCTGTGAGTGAGATGCAGTGTTTGTGGAGGTGTGGCAGTTAGTGTGATGTAGTGTTTGTGGAGGTGTGTCAGTGAGTGCGATGTGGTGTTTGTGTCAGTGTGTCAGTGAGTGCGATGCGGTGTTTGCGCAAGTATGTCAGTGAGTGTGATGTGGTGTTTGTATAAGTGTGTCAGTGAGTATGATGTGGGGATTGTGGAAATGTGTCAGTGAGTATGATGTGGTGTTTGTGGAAGTGTGTCAGTGAGTGTGATGTGGTGTTTCCTTAAGTGTTTCAGTCAGCGTGATGCAGTGTTTATGTAAGTGTGTCAGTGAGTGTGATGTAGCGTTTGTGTAAATGTGTCAGTGAGTGTGATGCAGTGTTTGTGGATGTGTGTCAGTGAGTGTGATGTGGTGTTTGTGTAAGTGAGTCAATGAGTGTTGTGTAATGTTTGTGTAATTGTTTCAGTGAGTGTGATGCGGAGTTTGTGCAAGTGTGTCAGTGAGTGTGATATAGTGATTGTGGACGTGTGTCAGTACGTATGATGTAGTGTTTGTGTAAGTGTGTCAGTTAGTATGATGCGGTGTTTGTGTAAGTGTATCAGTGAGTGAGATGCGGTGTTTGTGGAAGTGTGTCAGTGAGTGTGATGTGGTGTTTGCTTAAGTGTGTCAGTGAGTGTGATGTGATGTTTGTGTAAGTGTGGCAGTGTGTGTGATGAGGTGTTTGTGGAAGTATTTCAGTCAGTGTGATGCAATGTTTGTGTCAGTGTGTCAGTGAGTGTGATGCGGTGTTTGTGCAAGTATGTCAGTGAGTGAGATGTGGTGTTTGTATAAGCGTGTCAGTGAGTATGGTGTGGGGATTGTGGAAATGTGTCAGTGAGTATGATGTGGTGTTTGTGGAAGTGTGTCAGTGAGTGTGATGTGGTGTTTCCTTAAGTGTTTCAGTCAGCGTGATGCAGTGTTTATGTAAGTGTGTCAGTGAGTGTGATGTAGCGTTTGTGTAAATGTGTCAGTGAGTGTGATGCAGTGTTTGTGGATGTGTGTCAGTGAGTGTGATGTGGTGTTTGTGTAAGCGTGTCAGTGAGTGTGATGAGGTGATGGTGGAAGTGTGACAATGAGTGTGATGTGGTGTTTGTATAAGTTTGGCAGTGAGCGTGATGCGGTGTTTGTGTATTTGTGTCAGTGATTATGATGTGGTGTTTGTGAAAGTATGTCAGTGAATGTAATGTAGTGGTTGTGTAAGTGTGTCAGTGAGTGTGATGCAGTGTTTGTGTAAGTGTGTCCGTGAGTGTCATGTGGTGTTTGTATAAGTGTGTCAGTGAGTGTGATGCAGTGTTTGTGGACGTGTGTCAGTACGTAATGATGTAGTGTTTGTGTAAGTGTGTCAGCGTGTGTAATGAGTGTTTGTGTAAGTGTGTCAGCGAGTGTAATGTAGTGTTTGTGTGCAAGTGTATCAGTGAGTGTGATAGGAGGTTTGTGTAAGTCTGTCAGTGAGTTGATTTGGTGTTTGTGTAAGTGTGTCAGTCAGTGTGATGCAGTGTTCGTGGAATTGTGTCAGTGAGTGTGATGTGGTGTTTGTGTAAGTGTGTCAGTGAGTGTGATGAGGTGTTTGAGGAAGTGTGACAATGAGTGTGATGTGGTGTTTGTATAAGTTTGTCAGTGAGTGTGATGCGGTGTTTGTGCAAGTGTGTTAGTGAGTGCAATGTGGTGTTTGTATAAGTGTGTCAGTGAGAGGAATGTGGTTTTTGTGTAAGCGTGTCAGTGAGTGTGATGTGATGTTTGTGTAAGCGTGTCAGTGAGTGTGATGTGATGTTTGTGTAAGTGTGGCATTGAATGTAATGTAGCATTTGTGTAAATGTGTCAGTGAGTGTGATGCAGTGTTTGTGGATGTGTGTCAGGGAGTGAGATGCGGTGTTTGTGTAAGTGTGTCAGTGAGAGGAATGCGGTGTTTGTGTAAGCGTGTCAGTGAGTGTGATGTGATGTTTGTGTAAGTGTGGCAGTGAGTGTGATGTAGCATTTGTGTAAATGTGTTAGTGCGTGTGATGCAGTGTTTGTGGATGTGTGTCAGGGAGTGTGATGCAGTGTTTGTGGATGTGTGTCAGGGAGTGTGATGTGGTGTTTGTGAAAGTGTCAGTGAATGTAATGTAGTGTTTGTGTAAGTGTGTCAGTGAGTGCGTTGCGGAGTTTGTGGAAGTATGTCAGTGAGTGTGATGTGGTGTTTGTATAAGTGTGTCAGTGAGTGTGATGCTGTGTTTGTGGACATGTGTCAGTACATCTGATGTAGTGTTTGTGTAAGTGTGTCAGTGAGTGTAATGTAGTGTTTGTGTAAGTGTGTCAGTGATTGTGATGTAGTGATTGTAGACGTGTGTCAGTATGTATGATGCAGTGTTTGTGGATGTGTGTCAGTGAGTATGATGTGGTATTTGCTTAAGTGTGTCAGTGAGTGTGATGTGATGTTTGTGTAAGTGTGGCAGTGTGTGTGATGAGGTGTTTGTGGAAGTATTTCAGTCAGTGTGATGCAATGTTTGTGTCAGTGTGTCAGTGAGTGTGATGCGGTGTTTGTGCAAGTATGTCAGTGAGTGAGATGTGGTGTTTGTATAAGCGTGTCAGTGAGTATGATGTGGGGATTGTGGAAATGTGTCAGTGAGTATGATGTGGTGTTTGTGGAAGTGTGTCAGTGAGTGTGATGTGGTGTTTCCTTAAGTGTTTCAGTCAGCGTGATGCAGTGTTTATGTAAGTGTGTCAGTGAGTGTGATGTAGCGTTTGTGTAAATGTGTCAGTGAGTGTGATGCAGTGTTTGTGGATGTGTGTCAGTGAGTGTGATGTGGTGTTTGTGTAAGTGAGTCAATGAGTGTTGTGTAATGTTTGTGTAATTGTTTCAGTGAGTGTGATGCGGAGTTTGTGCAAGTGTGTCAGTGAGTGTGATATAGTGATTGTGGACGTGTGTCAGTACGTATGATGTAGTGTTTGTGTAAGTGTGTCAGTTAGTATGATGCGGTGTTAGTGTAAGTGTATCAGTGAGTGAGATGCGGTGTTTGTGGAAGTGTGTCAGTGAGTGTGATGTGGTGTTTGCTTAAGTGTGTCAGTGAGTGTGATGTGATGTTTGTGTAAGTGTGGCAGTGAGTGTGATGTAGTGTTTGTGGAAGTGTGTCAGTCAGAGTGATGCAGTTTTTGTGTTAGTGCGTCAGTGAGTGTGATGTGGTGTTTGTGTAGATGTGCCAATGAGTGTGATGCAGTGTTTGTGGATGTGTATCAGTGAGTGTGATCTGGTGTTTGTGTAAGTGAGTCAATGAGTGTTATGTAATGTTTGTGGAATTGTTTCAGTGAGTGTGATGCAGTGTTTGTGGAAATGTGTCAGTGAGTGTGATGCGGAGATTGTGCAAGTGTGTCAGTGAGTATGATGTCGTGTTTGTGTACGATTATCAGTGAGTGTGATTCAGTGTTTGTGTGAGTGTGTCTGTGAAAGTGATGTTGTGTTTGTGTAAGTGTGTCAGTGAGTGTGATGTGGTATTTGTGTAAGAGTGTCAGAAAGTGCGATGCGGTGTTTGTGGAAGTGTGTCAGTGAGTGCAATGTGGTGTTTGCATAGGTGTGTCAGTGCTTATGATGCGGTGTTTGTGGAAGTGTAATCAGTGGGTGTGATGCTGTGTTTGTGTAAGTGTGTCAGTGAGTGTGATGTGGTGTTGGTGTAAGTGTGGCAGTAAGTGTGATGTGGTGTTTGTGTAAGAGTGTCAGTGAGGGTGATGTGGTGGTTGTATAAGTGTGTCAGTGAGTGAGATGCGGTGTTTGCGGAAGTTTGTCAGTGAGTGTGATATGGTGTTTTTGTAAGTGTGTCATTAGGTTTGATGTGGTGTTTGTGTTAGTGTGTCAGTGAGGGTGACATGGTTGTGTAAGTGTGTTGGTGAGCGTAATGCATTGTTTGTGCAAGTGTGTCAGTGAGTGTGATGTTGTGATTGTGTAAGTGTGTCAGTGAGTATGATGTGGTGTTTGTGTAAGCGTGTCAGTGAGTGTGATGAGGTGATGGTGGAAGTGTGACAATGAGTGTGATGTGGTGTTTGTATAAGTTTGGCAGTGAGCGTGATGCGGTGTTTGTGTATTTGTGTCAGTGAGTGTGATGCGGTGTTTGTGCAAGTGTGTTAGTGAGTGCAATGTGGTGTTTGTATAAGTGTGTCAGTGAGAGGAATGCGGTTTTTGTGTAAGCGTGTCAGTGAGTGTGATGTGATGTTTGTGTAAGCGTGTCAGTGAGTGTGATGTGATGTTTGTGTAAGTGTGGCATTGAATGTAATGTAGCATTTGTGTAAATGTGTCAGTGAGTGTGATGCAGTGTTTGTGGATGTGTGTCAGGGAGTGAGATGCGGTGTTTGTGTAAGTGTGTCAGTGAGAGGAATGCGGTGTTTGTGTAAGCGTGTCAGTGAGTGTGATGTGATGTTTGTGTAAGTGTGGCAGTGAGTGTGATGTAGCATTTGTGTAAATGTGTTAGTGCGTGTGATGCAGTGTTTGTGGATGTGTGTCAGGGAGTGTGATGCAGTGTTTGTGGATGTGTGTCAGGGAGTGTGATGTGGTGTTTGTGAAAGTGTTGTCAGTGAATGTAATGTAGTGTTTGTGTAAGTGTGTCAGTGAGTGCGTTGCGGAGTTTGTGGAAGTATGTCAGTGAGTGTGATGTGGTGTTTGTATAAGTGTGTCAGTGAGTGTGATGCTGTGTTTGTGGACATGTGTCAGTACATCTGATGTAGTGTTTGTGTAAGTGTGTCAGTGAGTGTAATGTAGTGTTTGTGTAAGTGTGTCAGTGATTGTGATGTAGTGATTGTAGACGTGTGTCAGTATGTATGATGCAGTGTTTGTGGATGTGTGTCAGTGAGTATGATGTGGTATTTGCTTAAGTGTGTCAGTGAGTGTGATGTGATGTTTGTGTAAGTGTGGCAGTGTGTGTGATGAGGTGTTTGTGGAAGTATTTCAGTCAGTGTGATGCAATGTTTGTGTCAGTGTGTCAGTGAGTGTGATGCGGTGTTTGTGCAAGTATGTCAGTGAGTATGATGTGGTGTTTGTGGAAGTGTGTCAGTGAGTGTGATGTGGTGTTTCCTTAAGTGTTTCAGTCAGCGTGATGCAGTGTTTATGTAAGTGTGTCAGTGAGTGTGATGTAGCGTTTGTGTAAATGTGTCAGTGAGTGTGATGCAGTGTTTGTGGATGTGTGTCAGTGAGTGTGATGTGGTGTTTGTGTAAGTGAGTCAATGAGTGTTGTGTAATGTTTGTGTAATTGTTTCAGTGAGTGTGATGCGGAGTTTGTGCAAGTGTGTCAGTGAGTGTGATATAGTGATTGTGGACGTGTGTCAGTACGTATGATGTAGTGTTTGTGTAAGTGTGTCAGTTAGTATGATGCGGTGTTAGTGTAAGTGTATCAGTGAGTGAGATGCGGTGTTTGTGGAAGTGTGTCAGTGAGTGTGATGTGGTGTTTGCTTAAGTGTGTCAGTGAGTGTGATGTGATGTTTGTGTAAGTGTGGCAGTGAGTGTGATGTAGTGTTTGTGGAAGTTTTTCAGTCAGAGTGATGCAGTTTTTGTGTTAGTGCGTCAATGAGTGTGATGTGGTGTTTGTGTAGAAGTGCCAATGAGTGTGGTGCAGTGTTTGTGGATGTGTATCAGTGAGTGTGATGTGGTGTTTGTGTAAGTGAGTCAATGAGTGTTATGTAATGTTTGTGGAATTGTTTCAGTGAGTGTGATGCAGAGTTTGTGCAAGTGTGTCTGTGAGTGTGATGCAGTGTTTGTGGATTTGTGTCAGTACGTATGATGTAGTGTTTGTGTAACTGTGTCTGTGAGTATGATTCAATGTTTGTGTGAGTGTGTCAGTGAGTGTGATGTGGTGGTTGTGCAATTGTGTCAGTGAGTGTGATGTGGTGTTTGTAGACATGGGTCTGTGAATGAGATGCGGTGTTCGTGTAAGTGTGTCAGTGAGTATGATGCGGTGTTTGTGCATGTGTGTCAGTGAGTGCGATGTGATGTTTGTATAATTGTGTCAGTGAGTGTGATGTGGTATTTGTGTAAGCGAGTGTAACGTGGTGTTTGTGTAAGTGTGTCAGTCAGTGTGATGTAGTGTTCTTGGAGGTGTGTCAGTGAGTATGATGAGGTGTTTGTGGAAGTGTGACAATGAGTGTGATGCGGTGTTTGTGCAAGTGTGTCAGTCAGTGTGATGCAGTGTTTGTGGAATTGTGTCAGTGAGTGTGATGTGGTGTTTGTGCAAGTGTGTCAGTGAGTGTGATGAGATGTTTGTGGAAGTGTGACAATGAGTGTGATGTGGTGTTTGTATAAGTGTGTCAGTGAGTGTGATGCGGTGTTTGTGCAAGTGTGACAATGAGTGTGATGTGGTGTTTGTATAAGTGTGTCAGTGAGAGTGACGTGTTGGTTGTGTAAGTGTGTCAGTGAGAGTAATGCGATGTTTGTGTAAGCGTGTCAGTGAGTGTGATGAGGTGTTTGTGGAAGTGTGACAATGAGTGTGATGTGGTGTTTGTATAAGTTTGGCAGTGAGCGTGATGCGGTGTTTGTGTAAGTGAGTCAATGAGTGTTATGTAATGTTTGTGGAATTGTTTCAGTGAGTGTGATGCAGAGTTTGTGCAAGTGTGCCTGTGAGTGTGATGCAGTGTTTGTGGATTTGTGTCAGTACGTATGATGTAGTGTTTGTGTAACTGTGTCTGTGAGTATGATTCAGTGTTTGTGTGAGTGTGTCAGTGAGTGTGATGTGGTGGTTGTGCAATTGTGTCAGTGAGTGTGATGTGGTGTTTGTAGACATGGGTCTGTGAGTGAGATGCGGTGTTTGTGTAAGTGTGTCAGTGAGTGTGTTGCGGTGTTTGTATAAGTGTGTCAGTGAGTATGATGCGGTGTTTGTGCAAGTGTGTCAGTGAGTGCGATGTGATGTTTGAATAAGTGTGTCAGTGAGTGTGATGTGGTATTTGTGTAAGCGGGTGTAACGTGGTGTTTGTGTAAGTGTGTCAGTCAGTGTGATGTAGTGTTCTTGGAGGTGTGTCAGTGAGTATGATGAGGTTTTTTTTTGGAAGTGTGACAATGAGTGTGATGCGGTGTTTGTGCAAGTGTGTCAGTCAGTGTGATGCAGTGTTTGTGGAATTGTGTCAGTGAGTGTGATGTGGTGTTTGTGCAAGTGTGTCAGTGAGTGTGATGAGATGTTTGTGGAAGTGTGACAATGAGTGTGATGTGGTGTTTGTATAAGTGTGTCAGTGAGTGTGATGCGGTGTTTGTGCAAGTGTGACAATGAGTGTGATGTGGTGTTTGTATAAGTGTGTCAGTGAGAGTGACGTGTTGGTTGTGTAAGTGTGTCAGTGAGAGTAATGCGATGTTTGTGTAAGCGTGTCAGTGAGTGTGATGAGGTGATGGTGGAAGTGTGACAATGAGTGTGATGTGGTGTTTGTATAAGTTTGGCAGTGAGCGTGATGCGGTGTTTGTGTATTTGTGTCAGTGATTATGATGTGGTGTTTGTGAAAGTATGTCAGTGAATGTAATGTAGTGGTTGTGTAAGTGTGTCAGTGAGTGTGATGCAGTGTTTGTGTAAGTGTGTCCGTGAGTGTCATGTGGTGTTTGTATAAGTGTGTCAGTGAGTGTGATGCAGTGTTTGTGGACGTGTGTCAGTACATAATGATGTAGTGTTTGTGTAAGTGTGTCAGCGTGTGTAATGAGTGTTTGTGTAAGTGTGTCAGCGAGTGTAATGTAGTGTTTGTGTGCAAGTGTATCAGTGAGTGTGATAGGAGGTTTGTGTAAGTCTGTCAGTGAGTTGATTTGGTGTTTGTGTAAGTGTGTCAGTCAGTGTGATGCAGTGTTCGTGGAATTGTGTCAGTGAGTGTGATGTGGTGTTTGTGTAAGTGTGTCAGTGAGTGTGATGAGGTGTTTGAGGAAGTGTGACAATGAGTGTGATGTGGTGTTTGTATAAGTTTGTCAGTGAGTGTGATGCGGTGTTTGTGCAAGTGTGTTAGTGAGTGCAATGTGGTGTTTGTATAAGTGTGTCAGTGAGAGGAATGCGGTTTTTGTGTAAGCGTGTCAGTGAGTGTGATGTGATGTTTGTGTAAGCGTGTCAGTGAGTGTGATGTGATGTTTGTGTAAGTGTGGCATTGAATGTAATGTAGCATTTGTGTAAATGTGTCAGTGAGTGTGATGCAGTGTTTGTGGATGTGTGTCAGGGAGTGAGATGCGGTGTTTGTGTAAGTGTGTCAGTGAGAGGAATGCGGTGTTTGTGTAAGCGTGTCAGTGAGTGTGATGTGATGTTTGTGTAAGTGTGGCAGTGAGTGTGATGTAGCATTTGTGTAAATGTGTTAGTGCGTGTGATGCAGTGTTTGTGGATGTGTGTCAGGGAGTGTGATGCAGTGTTTGTGGATGTGTGTCAGGGAGTGTGATGTGGTGTTTGTGAAAGTGTTGTCAGTGAATGTAATGTAGTGTTTGTGTAAGTGTGTCAGTGAGTGCGTTGCGGAGTTTGTGGAAGTATGTCAGTGAGTGTGATGTGGTGTTTGTATAAGTGTGTCAGTGAGTGTGATGCTGTGTTTGTGGACATGTGTCAGTACATCTGATGTAGTGTTTGTGTAAGTGTGTCAGTGAGTGTAATGTAGTGTTTGTGTAAGTGTGTCAGTGATTGTGATGTAGTGATTGTAGACGTGTGTCAGTATGTATGATGCAGTGTTTGTGGATGTGTGTCAGTGAGTATGATGTGGTATTTGCTTAAGTGTGTCAGTGAGTGTGATGTGATGTTTGTGTAAGTGTGGCAGTGTGTGTGATGAGGTGTTTGTGGAAGTATTTCAGTCAGTGTGATGCAATGTTTGTGTCAGTGTGTCAGTGAGTGTGATGCGGTGTTTGTGCAAGTATGTCAGTGAGTGAGATGTGGTGTTTGTATAAGCGTGTCAGTGAGTATGATGTGGGGATTGTGGAAATGTGTCAGTGAGTATGATGTGGTGTTTGTGGAAGTGTGTCAGTGAGTGTGATGTGGTGTTTCCTTAAGTGTTTCAGTCAGCGTGATGCAGTGTTTATGTAAGTGTGTCAGTGAGTGTGATGTAGCGTTTGTGTAAATGTGTCAGTGAGTGTGATGCAGTGTTTGTGGATGTGTGTCAGTGAGTGTGATGTGGTGTTTGTGTAAGTGAGTCAATGAGTGTTGTGTAATGTTTGTGTAATTGTTTCAGTGAGTGTGATGCGGAGTTTGTGCAAGTGTGTCAGTGAGTGTGATATAGTGATTGTGGACGTGTGTCAGTACGTATGATGTAGTGTTTGTGTAAGTGTGTCAGTTAGTATGATGCGGTGTTAGTGTAAGTGTATCAGTGAGTGAGATGCGGTGTTTGTGGAAGTGTGTCAGTGAGTGTGATGTGGTGTTTGCTTAAGTGTGTCAGTGAGTGTGATGTGATGTTTGTGTAAGTGTGGCAGTGAGTGTGATGTAGTGTTTGTGGAAGTGTGTCAGTCAGAGTGATGCAGTTTTTGTGTTAGTGCGTCAGTGAGTGTGATGTGGTGTTTGTGTAGATGTGCCAATGAGTGTGATGCAGTGTTTGTGGATGTGTATCAGTGAGTGTGATCTGGTGTTTGTGTAAGTGAGTCAATGAGTGTTATGTAATGTTTGTGGAATTGTTTCAGTGAGTGTGATGCAGTGTTTGTGGAAATGTGTCAGTGAGTGTGATGCGGAGATTGTGCAAGTGTGTCAGTGAGTATGATGTCGTGTTTGTGTACGATTATCAGTGAGTGTGATTCAGTGTTTGTGTGAGTGTGTCTGTGAAAGTGATGTTGTGTTTGTGTAAGTGTGTCAGTGAGTGTGATGTGGTATTTGTGTAAGAGTGTCAGAAAGTGCGATGCGGTGTTTGTGGAAGTGTGTCAGTGAGTGCAATGTGGTGTTTGCATAGGTGTGTCAGTGCTTATGATGCGGTGTTTGTGGAAGTGTAATCAGTGGGTGTGATGCTGTGTTTGTGTAAGTGTGTCAGTGAGTGTGATGTGGTGTTGGTGTAAGTGTGGCAGTAAGTGTGATGTGGTGTTTGTGTAAGAGTGTCAGTGAGGGTGATGTGGTGGTTGTATAAGTGTGTCAGTGAGTGAGATGCGGTGTTTGCGGAAGTTTGTCAGTGAGTGTGATATGGTGTTTTTGTAAGTGTGTCATTAGGTTTGATGTGGTGTTTGTGTTAGTGTGTCAGTGAGGGTGACATGGTGGTTGTGTAAGTGTGTTGGTGAGCGTAATGCATTGTTTGTGCAAGTGTGTCAGTGAGTGTGATGTTGTGATTGTGTAAGTGTGTCAGTGAGTGTAATGTCGTGGTTGTGTGTGCCAGTGAGTGTGATGCGTTGTTTATGTAAGTGTGTCATTGAATGTGATGCGCAGTTTGTGTAAGTGCGTTGGTGAGTATGATGTGGTGTTTATGTAAGTGTGCAAGTAAGTGTGATGCAGTGTTTGTGTAGGTGTGTCAGTCAGTGTGGTGTAGTGTTTGTGTAAGTGTGTAGGTGAGTATGATGTGGTGTTGGTGAAAGTGTGTCAATGAATGTAATGTAGTGGTTGTGTAAGTGTGCTGCGGTGTTTGTGGACGTATGTCAGTGAGTGTGATGTGGTGTTAGTATAAGTGTGTCAGTGAGTGTGATGCAGTACGTATCATGTAGTGTTTGTGTAAGTGTGTCGGTGAGTGTAATGTAGTGTTTGTGGAAGTGTGTCAGTGAGTGTGATGCGGAGTTTGTGCAAGTGTGTCAGTGTGTGTGTTGCAGTGTTTGTGGACGTGTGTCAGTACGTATGATGTAGTGTTTGTGTAAGTGTGTCAGTGAATGTAATGCAGTGTTTATGTAAGTGTGTCAGTGAGTGTGATGTAGTGTTTGTAGACGTGGGTCAGTACGTATGATGTAGTGTTTGTGTAAGTGTATTAGTGAGTGTGATGCGGAGTTTGTGCACGTGTGTCAGTGAGTGTGTTGCAGTGTTTGTGGACGTGTGTCAGTTAGTATGATGCGGTGTTTGTGTAATTGTGTCAGTGAGTGTGATGTGGTGTTTGTGGAGGTGGGTCTGTGAGTGAGATGCGGTGTTTGTGTAAGTGTGTCAGTGAATGTGATGTGGTGTTTGTGTAAGAGTGTCAGTGAGGGTGATGTGGTGGTTGTATAAGTGTGTCAGTGAGTGAGATGCGGTGTTTGCGGAAGTTTGTCAGTGAGTGTGATATGGTGTTTTTGTAAGTGTGTCATTAGGTTTGATGTGGTGTTTGTGTTAGTGTGTCAGTGAGGGTGACATGGTGGTTGTGTAAGTGTGTTGGTGAGCGTAATGCATTGTTTGTGCAAGTGTGTCAGTGAGTGTGATGTTGTGATTGTGTAAGTGTGTCAGTGAGTGTAATGTCGTGGTTGTGTGTGCCAGTGAGTGTGATGCGTTGTTTATGTAAGTGTGTCATTGAATGTGATGCGCAGTTTGTGTAAGTGCGTTGGTGAGTATGATGTGGTGTTTATGTAAGTGTGCAAGTAAGTGTGATGCAGTGTTTGTGTAGGTGTGTCAGTCAGTGTGGTGTAGTGTTTGTGTAAGTGTGTAGGTGAGTATGATGTGGTGTTGGTGAAAGTGTGTCAATGAATGTAATGTAGTGGTTGTGTA
The DNA here is from genome assembly GCF_047496795.1 of Chiloscyllium punctatum. NCBI lineage: Eukaryota > Metazoa > Chordata > Chondrichthyes > Orectolobiformes > Hemiscylliidae > Chiloscyllium > Chiloscyllium punctatum. The sequence goes on from NC_092757.1 coordinate 52,532,931, forward strand.
AGTGTGCTGCGGTGTTTGTGGACGTATGTCAGTGAGTGTGATGTGGTGTTAGTATAAGTGTGTCAGTGAGTGTGATGCAGTACGTATCATGTAGTGTTTGTGCAAGTGTGTCGGTGAGTATAATGTAGTGTTTGTGGAAGTGTGTCAGTGAGTGTGATGCGGAGTTTGTGCAAGTGTGTCAGTGTGTGTGTTGCAGTGTTTGTGGACGTGTGTCAGTACGTATGATGTAGTGTTTGTGTAAGTGTGTCAGTGAATGTAATGCAGTGTTTATGTAAGTGTGTCAGTGAGTGCGATGTAGTGTTTGTAGACGTGGGTCAGTACGTATGATGTAGTGTTTGTGTAAGTGTATTAGTGAGTGTGATGCGGAGTTTGTGCACGTGTGTCAGTGAGTGTGTTGCAGTGTTTGTGGACGTGTGTCAGTTAGTATGATGCGGTGTTTGTGTAATTGTGTCAGTGAGTGTGATGTGGTGTTTGTGGAGGTGGGTCTGTGAGTGAGATGCGGTGTTTGTGTAAGTGTGTCAGTGAATGTGATGTGGTGTTTGTGTAAGTGTGTCAGTGAGTATGATGTGGTGATTTTGTAAGTGTGTCAGTGAGTGTGATGTGGTGTTTGTTGGAGGTGGGTCTGTGAGTGAGATGCGGTAGTTGTTTAAGTGTCAGTGAGTGTGATGCGGTGTGTGTGGAGGTGGGTCTGTGAGTGTGATTTGGGGTTGTGTAAATGTGTCAGTGAGTGTGATGCAGTGTTTGTGGAGGTGTGTCTGTGAGTGAGATGCAGTGTTTGTGGAGGTGTGGCAGTTCGTGTGATGTAGTGTTTGTGGAGGTGTGTCAGTGAGTGCGATGTGGTGTTTGTGTCAGTGTGTCAGTGAGTGCGATGCGGTGTTTGCGCAAGTATGTCAGTGAGTGTGATGTGGTGTTTGTATAAGTGTGTCAGTGAGTATGATGTGGGGATTGTGGAAATGTGTCAGTGAGTATGATGTGGTGTTTGTGGAAGTGTGTCAGTGAGTGTGATGTGGTGTTTCCTTAAGTGTTTCAGTCAGCGTGATGCAGTGTTTATGTAAGTGTGTCAGTGAGTGTGATGTAGCGTTTGTGTAAATGTGTCAGTGAGTGTGATGCAGTGTTTGTGGATGTGTGTCAGTGAGTGTGATGTGGTGTTTGTGTAAGTGAGTCAATGAGTGTTGTGTAATGTTTGTGTAATTGTTTCAGTGAGTGTGATGCGGAGTTTGTGCAAGTGTGTCAGTGAGTGTGATATAGTGATTGTGGACGTGTGTCAGTACGTATGATGTAGTGTTTGTGTAAGTGTGTCAGTTAGTATGATGCGGTGTTTGTGTAAGTGTATCAGTGAGTGAGATGCGGTGTTTGTGGAAGTGTGTCAGTGAGTGTGATGTGGTGTTTGCTTAAGTGTGTCAGTGAGTGTGATGTGATGTTTGTGTAAGTGTGGCAGTGAGTGTGATGTAGTGTTTGTGGAAGTTTTTCAGTCAGAGTGATGCAGTTTTTGTGTTAGTGCGTCAATGAGTGTGATGTGGTGTTTGTGTAGAAGTGCCAATGAGTGTGATGCAGTGTTTGTGGATGTGTATCAGTGAGTGTGATGTGGTGTTTGTGTAAGTGAGTCAATGAGTGTTATGTAATGTTTGTGGAATTGTTTCAGTGAGTGTGATGCAGAGTTTGTGCAAGTGTGTCTGTGAGTGTGATGCAGTGTTTGTGGATTGGTGTCAGTACGTATGATGTAGTGTTTGTGTAACTGTGTCTGTGAGTATGATTCAATGTTTGTGTGAGTGTGTCAGTGAGTGTGATGTGGTGGTTGTGCAATTGTGTCAGTGAGTGTGATATGGTGTTTGTAGACATGGGTCTGTGAATGAGATGCGGTGTTCGTGTAAGTGTGTCAGTGAGTGTGATGCGGTGTTTGTATAAGTGTGTCAGTGAGTATGATGCGGTGTTTGTGCATGTGTGTCAGTGAGTGCGATGTGATGTTTGTATAAGTGTGTCAGTGAGTGTGATGTGGTATTTGTGTAAGCGAGTGTAACGTGGTGTTTGTGTAAGTGTGTCAGTCAGTGTGATGTAGTGTTCTTGGAGGTGTGTCAGTGAGTATGATGAGGTGTTTGTGGAAGTGTGACAATGAGTGTGATGCGGTGTTTGTGCAAGTGTGTCAGTCAGTGTGATGCAGTGTTTGTGGAATTGTGTCAGTGAGTGTGATGTGGTGTTTGTGCAAGTGTGTCAGTGAGTGTGATGAGATGTTTGTGGAAGTGTGACAATGAGTGTGATGTGGTGTTTGTATAAGTGTGTCAGTGAGAGTGACGTGTTGGTTGTGTAAGTGTGTCAGTCAGTGTGATGCAGTGTTCGTGGAATTGTGTCAGTGAGTGTGATGTGGTGTTTGTGTAAGTGTGTCAGTGAGTGTGATGAGGTGTTTGAGGAAGTGTGACAATGAGTGTGATGTGGTGTTTGTATAAGTTTGTCAGTGAGTGTGATGCGGTGTTTGTGCAAGTGTGTTAGTGAGTGCAATGTGGTGTTTGTATAAGTGTGTCAGTGAGAGGAATGCGGTTTTTGTGTAAGCGTGTCAGTGAGTGTGATGTGATGTTTGTGTAAGCGTGTCAGTGAGTGTGATGTGATGTTTGTGTAAGTGTGGCATTGAATGTAATGTAGCATTTGTGTAAATGTGTCAGTGAGTGTGATGCAGTGTTTGTGGATGTGTGTCAGGGAGTGAGATGCGGTGTTTGTGTAAGTGTGTCAGTGAGAGGAATGCGGTGTTTGTGTAAGCGTGTCAGTGAGTGTGATGTGATGTTTGTGTAAGTGTGGCAGTGAGTGTGATGTAGCATTTGTGTAAATGTGTTAGTGCGTGTGATGCAGTGTTTGTGGATGTGTGTCAGGGAGTGTGATGCAGTGTTTGTGGATGTGTGTCAGGGAGTGTGATGTGGTGTTTGTGAAAGTGTTGTCAGTGAATGTAATGTAGTGTTTGTGTAAGTGTGTCAGTGAGTGCGTTGCGGAGTTTGTGGAAGTATGTCAGTGAGTGTGATGTGGTGTTTGTATAAGTGTGTCAGTGAGTGTGATGCTGTGTTTGTGGACATGTGTCAGTACATCTGATGTAGTGTTTGTGTAAGTGTGTCAGTGAGTGTAATGTAGTGTTTGTGTAAGTGTGTCAGTGATTGTGATGTAGTGATTGTAGACGTGTGTCAGTATGTATGATGCAGTGTTTGTGGATGTGTGTCAGTGAGTATGATGTGGTATTTGCTTAAGTGTGTCAGTGAGTGTGATGTGATGTTTGTGTAAGTGTGGCAGTGTGTGTGATGAGGTGTTTGTGGAAGTATTTCAGTCAGTGTGATGCAATGTTTGTGTCAGTGTGTCAGTGAGTGTGATGCGGTGTTTGTGCAAGTATGTCAGTGAGTGAGATGTGGTGTTTGTATAGGTGTGTCAGTGAGTATGATGTGGGGATTGTGGAAATGTGTCAGTGAGTATGATGTGGTGTTTGTGGAAGTGTGTCAGTGAGTGTGATGTGGTGTTTCCTTAAGTGTTTCAGTCAGCGTGATGCAGTGTTTATGTAAGTGTGTCAGTGAGTGTGATGTAGCGTTTGTGTAAATGTGTCAGTGAGTGTGATGCAGTGTTTGTGGATGTGTGTCAGTGAGTGTGATGTGGTGTTTGTGTAAGTGAGTCAATGAGTGTTGTGTAATGTTTGTGTAATTGTTTCAGTGAGTGTGATGCGGAGTTTGTGCAAGTGTGTCAGTGAGTGTGATATAGTGATTGTGGACGTGTGTCAGTACGTATGATGTAGTGTTTGTGTAAGTGTGTCAGTTAGTATGATGCGGTGTTAGTGTAAGTGTATCAGTGAGTGAGATGCGGTGTTTGTGGAAGTGTGTCAGTGAGTGTGATGTGGTGTTTGCTTAAGTGTGTCAGTGAGTGTGATGTGATGTTTGTGTAAGTGTGGCAGTGAGTGTGATGTAGTGTTTGTGGAAGTGTGTCAGTCAGAGTGATGCAGTTTTTGTGTTAGTGCGTCAGTGAGTGTGATGTGGTGTTTGTGTAGATGTGCCAATGAGTGTGATGCAGTGTTTGTGGATGTGTATCAGTGAGTGTGATCTGGTGTTTGTGTAAGTGAGTCAATGAGTGTTATGTAATGTTTGTGGAATTGTTTCAGTGAGTGTTATGCAGTGTTTGTGGAAATGTGTCAGTGAGTGTGATGCGGAGATTGTGCAAGTGTGTCAGTGAGTATGATGTAGTGTTTGTGTACGATTATCAGTGAGTGTGATTCAATGTTTGTGTGAGTGTGTCTGTGAAAGTGATGTTGTGTTTGTGTAAGTGTGTCAGTGAGTGTGATGTGGTATTTGTGTAAGAGTGTCAGAAAGTGCGATGCGGTGTTTGTGGAAGTGTGTCAGTGAGTGCAATGTGGTGTTTGCATAGGTGTGTCAGTGCTTATGATGCGGTGTTTGTGGAAGTGTAATCAGTGGGTGTGATGCTGTGTTTGTGTAAGTGTGTCAGTGAGTGTGATGTGGTGTTGGTGTAAGTGTGGCAGTAAGTGTGATGTGGTGTTTGTGTAAGAGTGTCAGTGAGGGTGATGTGGTGGTTGTATAAGTGTGTCAGTGAGTGAGATGCGGTGTTTGCGGAAGTTTGTCAGTGAGTGTGATATGGTGTTTTTGTAAGTGTGTCATTAGGTTTGATGTGGTGTTTGTGTTAGTGTGTCAGTGAGGGTGACATGGTGGTTGTGTAAGTGTGTTGGTGAGCGTAATGCATTGTTTGTGCAAGTGTGTCAGTGAGTGTGATGTTGTGATTGTGTAAGTGTGTCAGTGAGTGTAATGTCGTGGTTGTGTGTGCCAGTGAGTGTGATGCGTTGTTTATGTAAGTGTGTCATTGAATGTGATGCGCAGTTTGTGTAAGTGCGTTGGTGAGTATGATGTGGTGTTTATGTAAGTGTGCAAGTAAGTGTGATGCAGTGTTTGTGTAGGTGTGTCAGTCAGTGTGGTGTAGTGTTTGTGTAAGTGTGTAGGTGAGTATGATGTGGTGTTGGTGAAAGTGTGTCAATGAATGTAATGTAGTGGTTGTGTAAGTGTGCTGCGGTGTTTGTGGACGTATGTCAGTGAGTGTGATGTGGTGTTAGTATAAGTGTGTCAGTGAGTGTGATGCAGTACGTATCATGTAGTGTTTGTGTAAGTGTGTCGGTGAGTGTAATGTAGTGTTTGTGGAAGTGTGTCAGTGAGTGTGATGCGGAGTTTGTGCAACTGTGTCAGTGTGTGTGTTGCAGTGTTTGTGGACGTGTGTCAGTACGTATGATGTAGTGTTTGTGTAAGTGTGTCAGTGAATGTAATGCAGTGTTTATGTAAGTGTGTCAGTGAGTGTGATGTAGTGTTTGTAGACGTGGGTCAGTACGTATGATGTAGTGTTTGTGTAAGTGTATTAGTGAGTGTGATGCGGAGTTTGTGCACGTGTGTCAGTGAGTGTGTTGCAGTGTTTGTGGACGTGTGTCAGTTAGTATGATGCGGTGTTTGTGTAATTGTGTCAGTGAGTGTGATGTGGTGTTTGTGGAGGTGGGTCTGTGAGTGAGATGCGGTGTTTGTGTAAGTGTGTCAGTGAATGTGATGTGGTGTTTGTGTAAGTGTGTCAGTGAGTATGATGTGGTGATTTTGTAAGTGTGTCAGTGAGTGTGATGTGGTGTTTGTTGGAGGTGGGTCTGTGAGTGAGATGCGGTAGTTGTTTAAGTGTCAGTGAGTGTGATGCGGTGTGTGTGGAGGTGGGTCTGTGAGTGTGATTTGGGGTTGTGTAAATGTGTCAGTGAGTGTGATGCAGTGTTTGTGGAGGTGTGTCTGTGAGTGAGATGCAGTGTTTGTGGAAGTGTGGCAGTTAGTGTGATGTAGTGTTTGTGGAGGTGTGTCAGTGAGTGTGATGATGTGTTTGTATAAGCGTGTCATTGAGTGTTATTCAGTGTTTGTGGAAGTGTGTCAGTATGTATGATGTAGTGTTTGTGTAAGTGTGTCAGTGAGTGTCATGCATTGTTTGTGTAAGAGTGTCAGTGAGTGAGATGCAGTGTTTGTGGAAGTGTGGCAGTGAGTGTGATGTGGTGTTTGTGGAAGTGTGTCAGTGAGTGTGATGTGGTGTTTGTATAAGTGTGTCAGTGAGTGTGATGCTGTGTTTGTGGACATGTGTCAGTACATCTGATGTAGTGTTTGTGTAAGTGTGTCAGTGAGTGTAATGTAGTGTTTGTGTAAGTGTGTCAGTGATTGTGATGTAGTGATTGTAGACGTGTGTCAGTATGTATGATGCAGTGTTTGTGGATGTGTGTCAGTGAGTATGATGTGGTATTTGCTTAAGTGTGTCAGTGAGTGTGATGTGATGTTTGTGTAAGTGTGGCAGTGTGTGTGATGAGGTGTTTGTGGAAGTATTTCAGTCAGTGTGATGCAGTGTTTGTGTAAGTGTGTAAGTGAGTGTGATGTGGTGTTTGTGTAAATATGTCAATGTGTGTGATGCAGTGTTTGTGGATGTGTGTCAGTGAGTGCGATGTGGTGTTTGTGTCAGTGTGTCAGTGAGTGCGATGCGGTGTTTGCGCAAGTATGTCAGTGAGTGTGATGTGGTGTTTGTATAAGTGTGTCAGTGAGTATGATGTGGGGATTGTGGAAATGTGTCAGTGAGTATGATGTGGTGTTTGTGGAAGTGTGTCAGTGAGTGTGATGTGGTGTTTCCTTAAGTGTTTCAGTCAGCGTGATGCAGTGTTTATGTAAGTGTGTCAGTGAGTGTGATGTAGCGTTTGTGTAAATGTGTCAGTGAGTGTGATGCAGTGTTTGTGGATGTGTGTCAGTGAGTGTGATGTGGTGTTTGTGTAAGTGAGTCAATGAGTGTTGTGTAATGTTTGTGTAATTGTTTCAGTGAGTGTGATGCGGAGTTTGTGCAAGTGTGTCAGTGAGTGTGATATAGTGATTGTGGACGTGTGTCAGTACGTATGATGTAGTGTTTGTGTAAGTGTGTCAGTTAGTATGATGCGGTGTTTGTGTAAGTGTATCAGTGAGTGAGATGCGGTGTTTGTGGAAGTGTGTCAGTGAGTGTGATGTGGTGTTTGCTTAAGTGTGTCAGTGAGTGTGATGTGATGTTTGTGTAAGTGTGGCAGTGAGTGTGATGTAGTGTTTGTGGAAGTTTTTCAGTCAGAGTGATGCAGTTTTTGTGTTAGTGCATCAGTGAGTGTGATGTGGTGTTTGTGTAGAAGTGCCAATGAGTGTGATGCAGTGTTTGTGGATGTGTATCAGTGAGTGTGATGTGGTGTTTGTGTAAGTGAGTCAATGAGTGTTATGTAATGTTTGTGGAATTATTTCAGTGAGTGTGATGCAGAGTTTGTGCAAGTGTGTCTGTGAGTGTGATGCAGTGTTTGTGGATTTGTGTCAGTACGTATGATGTAGTGTTTGTGTAACTGTGTCTGTGAGTATGATTCAATGTTTGTGTGAGTGTGTCAGTGAGTGTGATGTGGTGGTTGTGCAATTGTGTCAGTGAGTGTGATGTGGTGTTTGTAGACATGGGTCTGTGAGTGAGATGCGGTGTTTGTGTAAGTGTGTCAGTGAGTGTGATGCGGTGTTTGTATAAGTGTGTCAGTGAGTATGATGCGGTGTTTGTGCATGTGTGTCAGTGAGTGCGATGTGATGTTTGTATAAGTGTGTCAGTGAGTGTGATGTGGTATTTGTGTAAGCGAGTGTAACGTGGTGTTTGTGTAAGTGTGTCAGTCAGTGTGATGTAGTGTTCTTGGAGGTGTGTCAGTGAGTATGATGAGGTGTTTGTGGAAGTGTGACAATGAGTGTGATGCGGTGTTTGTGCAAGTGTGTCAGCTAGTGTGCTGCAGTGTTTGTGGAATTGTGTCAGTGAGTGTGATGTGGTGTTTGTGCTAGTGTGTCAGTGAGTGTGATGAGATGTTTGTGGAAGTGTGACAATGCGAGTGTGATGTGGTGTTTGTATAAGTGTGTCAGTGAGTGTGATGCGGTGTTTGTGCAAGTGTGACAATGAGTGTGATGTGGTGTTTGTATAAGTGTGTCAGTGAGAGTGACGTGTTGGTTGTGTAAGTGTGTCAGTGAGAGTAATGCGATGTTTGTGTAAGCGTGTCAGTGAGTGTGATGAGGTGTTTGTGGAAGTGTGACAATGAGTGTGATGTGGTGTTTGTATAAGTTTGGCAGTGAGCGTGATGCGGTGTTTGTGTAAGTGAGTCAATGAGTGTTATGTAATGTTTGTGGAATTGTTTCAGTGAGTGTGATGCAGAGTTTGTGCAAGTGTGCCTGTGAGTGTGATGCAGTGTTTGTGGATTTGTGTCAGTACGTATGATGTAGTGTTTGTGTAACTGTGTCTGTGAGTATGATTCAGTGTTTGTGTGAGTGTGTCAGTGAGTGTGATGTGGTGGTTGTGCAATTGTGTCAGTGAGTGTGATGTGGTGTTTGTAGACATGGGTCTGTGAGTGAGATGCGGTGTTTGTGTAAGTGTGTCAGTGAGTGTGATGCGGTGTTTGTATAAGTGTGTCAGTGAGTATGATGCGGTGTTTGTGCAAGTGTGTCAGTGAGTGCGATGTGATGTTTGAATAAGTGTGTCAGTGAGTGTGATGTGGTATTTGTGTAAGCGGGTGTAACGTGGTGTTTGTGTAAGTGTGTCAGTCAGTGTGATGTAGTGTTCTTGGAGGTGTGTCAGTGAGTATGATGAGGTGTTTGTGGAAGTGTGACAATGAGTGTGATGCGGTGTTTGTGCAAGTGTGTCAGTCAGTGTGATGCAGTGTTTGTGGAATTGTGTCAGTGAGTGTGATGTGGTGTTTGTGGAAGTGTGTCAGTGAGTGTGATGAGGTGTTTGTGGAAGTGTGACAGTGAGTGTGATGTGGTGTTTGTGTATGTGTGGCAGTAAGTGTGAATTGGTGTTTGTATAAGAGTGTCAGTGAGTGTGATGTGGTCTTTGTGGAAGTTTGTCAGTGAGTGTGATATGGTGTTTTTGTAAGTGTGTCATTAGGTTTGATGTGGTGTTTGTGTAAGTGTGTCAGTGAGTGTGATGGGTGGTTGTGTAAGTGTGTTAGTGAGTGCAATGCATTGTTTGTGCAAATGTGTCAGTGAGTGTGATGTAGTGTTTGTATAAATGTGTCAGCGAGTGTGATGTGGTGATTGTGAAAGTGTGTCAGTAAGTGTAATGTCGCGGTTGTGTGTGTCAGTGAGTGTGATGTGGTGTTTGTGTAAGTGCGTCGATGAGTATGGTGTTGTGTTTGTGTAGGTGTGCAAGTAAGTGTGATGCAGTGTTTGTGTAGGTGTGTCAGTCAGTGTGGGGTGGTGTTCGTGTAAGTGTGTCAGTAAGTATGATGTGGTGTTTGTGAAAGTGTGTCAGTGAATGTAATGTAGTGTTTGTGTAAATGTGTCAATGAGTGTGTTGTGGAGTTTGTGGAAGTGTGTCAGTGAGTGTGATGTGGTGTTTGTATAAGTGTGTCAATGATTGTGATGCAGTGTTTGTGGACGTGTGTCAGTACATATGATGTAGTGTTTGTGTAAGTGTGTCAGTGAGTGTGATGCGGAGTTTTGCAAGCGTGTCAGTGAGTGTGATGTAGTGATTGTGTAGGTGTGTCAGTCAGTGTGGTGTAGTGTTTGTGTAAGTGTGTCAGTGAGTATGATGTGGTGTTTGTGTAAGTGTGTCAGTGATTGTGATGCAGTGTTTGTGGACGTGTGTCAGTGAGTATGATGTGGTGTTTGTGTAAGTGTGTCAGTGATTGTGATGCAGTGTTTGTGGACGTGTGTCAGTACATATGATGTAGTGTTTGTGTAAGTGTGTCAGTGAGTGTGATGTGGTGTTTGTGTAAGTGTGTCAGTGAGTATGATGTGGTGATTTTGTAAGTGTGTCAGTGAGTGTGATGTGGTGTTTGTTGGAGGTGGGTCTGTGAGTGAGATGCGGTAGTTGTTTAAGTGTCAGTGAGTGTGATGCGGTGTGTGTGGAGGTGGGTCTGTGAGTGTGATTTGGGGTTGTGTAAATGTGTCAGTGAGTGTGATGCAGTGTTTGTGGAGGTGTGTCTGTGAGTGAGATGCAGTGTTTGTGGAAGTGTGGCAGTTAGTGTGATGTAGTGTTTGTGGAGGTGTGTCAGTGAGTGTGATGATGTGTTTGTATAAGCGTGTCATTGAGTGTTATTCAGTGTTTGTGGAAGTGTGTCAGTATGTATGATGTAGTGTTTGTGTAAGTGTGTCAGTGAGTGTCATGCATTGTTTGTGTAAGAGTGTCAGTGAGTGAGATGCAGTGTTTGTGGAAGTGTGGCAGTGAGTGTGATGTGGTGTTTGTGGAAGTGTGTCAGTGAGTGTGATGTGGTGTTTGTATAAGTGTGTCAGTGAGTGTGATGCTGTGTTTGTGGACATGTGTCAGTACATCTGATGTAGTGTTTGTGTAAGTGTGTCAGTGAGTGTAATGTAGTGTTTGTGTAAGTGTGTCAGTGATTGTGATGTAGTGATTGTAGACGTGTGTCAGTATGTATGATGCAGTGTTTGTGGATGTGTGTCAGTGAGTATGATGTGGTATTTGCTTAAGTGTGTCAGTGAGTGTGATGTGATGTTTGTGTAAGTGTGGCAGTGTGTGTGATGAGGTGTTTGTGGAAGTATTTCAGTCAGTGTGATGCAGTGTTTGTGTAAGTGTGTCAGTGAGTGTGATGTGGTGTTTGTGTAAATATGTCAATGTGTGTGATGCAGTGTTTGTGGATGTGTGTCAGTGAGTGCGATGTGGTGTTTGTGTCAGTGTGTCAGTGAGTGCGATGCGGTGTTTGCGCAAGTGTGTCAGTGAGTATGATGTGGGGATTGTGGAAATGTGTCAGTGAGTATGATGTGGTGTTTGTGGAAGTGTGTCAGTGAGTGTGATGTGGTGTTTCCTTAAGTGTTTCAGTCAGCGTGATGCAGTGTTTATGTAAGTGTGTCAGTGAGTGTGATGTAGCGTTTGTGTAAATGTGTCAGTGAGTGTGATGCAGTGTTTGTGGATGTGTGTCAGTGAGTGTGATGTGGTGTTTGTGTAAGTGAGTCAATGAGTGTTGTGTAATGTTTGTGTAATTGTTTCAGTGAGTGTGATGCGGAGTTTGTGCAAGTGTGTCAGTGAGTGTGATATAGTGATTGTGGACGTGTGTCAGTACGTATGATGTAGTGTTTGTGTAAGTGTGTCAGTTAGTATGATGCGGTGTTTGTGTAAGTGTATCAGTGAGTGAGATGCGGTGTTTGTGGAAGTGTGTCAGTGAGTGTGATGTGGTGTTTGCTTAAGTGTGTCAGTGAGTGTGATGTGATGTTTGTGTAAGTGTGGCAGTGAGTGTGATGTAGTGTTTGTGGAAGTTTTTCAGTCAGAGTGATGCAGTTTTTGTGTTAGTGCGTCAGTGAGTGTGATGTGGTGTTTGTGTAGAAGTGCCAATGAGTGTGATGCAGTGTTTGTGGATGTGTATCAGTGAGTGTGATGTGGTGTTTGTGTAAGTGAGTCAATGAGTGTTATGTAATGTTTGTGGAATTATTTCAGTGAGTGTGATGCAGAGTTTGTGCAAGTGTGTCTGTGAGTGTGATGCAGTGTTTGTGGATTTGTGTCAGTACGTATGATGTAGTGTTTGTGTAACTGTGTCTGTGAGTATGATTCAATGTTTGTGTGAGTGTGTCAGTGAGTGTGATGTGGTGGTTGTGCAATTGTGTCAGTGAGTGTGATGTGGTGTTTGTAGACATGGGTCTGTGAGTGAGATGCGGTGTTTGTGTAAGTGTGTCAGTGAGTGTGATGCGGTGTTTGTATAAGTGTGTCAGTGAGTATGATGCGGTGTTTGTGCATGTGTGTCAGTGAGTGCGATGTGATGTTTGTATAAGTGTGTCAGTGAGTGTGATGTGGTATTTGTGTAAGCGAGTGTAACGTGGTGTTTGTGTAAGTGTGTCAGTCAGTGTGATGTAGTGTTCTTGGAGGTGTGTCAGTGAGTATGATGAGGTGTTTGTGGAAGTGTGACAATGAGTGTGATGCGGTGTTTGTGCAAGTGTGTCAGCTAGTGTGATGCAGTGTTTGTGGAATTGTGTCAGTGAGTGTGATGTGGTGTTTGTGCAAGTGTGTCAGTGAGTGTGATGAGATGTTTGTGGAAGTGTGACAATGCGAGTGTGATGTGGTGTTTGTATAAGTGTGTCAGTGAGTGTGATGCGGTGTTTGTGCAAGTGTGACAATGAGTGTGATGTGGTGTTTGTATAAGTGTGTCAGTGAGAGTGACGTGTTGGTTGTGTAAGTGTGTCAGTGAGAGTAATGCGATGTTTGTGTAAGCGTGTCAGTGAGTGTGATGAGGTGTTTGTGGAAGTGTGACAATGAGTGTGATGTGGTGTTTGTATAAGTTTGGCAGTGAGCGTGATGCGGTGTTTGTGTAAGTGAGTCAATGAGTGTTATGTAATGTTTGTGGAATTGTTTCAGTGAGTGTGATGCAGAGTTTGTGCAAGTGTGCCTGTGAGTGTGATGCAGTGTTTGTGGATTTGTGTCAGTACGTATGATGTAGTGTTTGTGTAACTGTGTCTGTGAGTATGATTCAGTGTTTGTGTGAGTGTGTCAGTGAGTGTGATGTGGTGGTTGTGCAATTGTGTCAGTGAGTGTGATGTGGTGTTTGTAGACATGGGTCTGTGAGTGAGATGCGGTGTTTGTGTAAGTGTGTCAGTGAGTGTGATGCGGTGTTTGTATAAGTGTGTCAGTGAGTATGATGCGGTGTTTGTGCAAGTGTGTCAGTGAGTGCGATGTGATGTTTGAATAAGTGTGTCAGTGAGTGTGATGTGGTATTTGTGTAAGCGGGTGTAACGTGGTGTTTGTGTAAGTGTGTCAGTCAGTGTGATGTAGTGTTCTTGGAGGTGTGTCAGTGAGTATGATGAGGTGTTTGTGGAAGTGTGACAATGAGTGTGATGCGGTGTTTGTGCAAGTGTGTCAGTCAGTGTGATGCAGTGTTTGTGGAATTGTGTCAGTGAGTGTGATGTGGTGTTTGTGGAAGTGTGTCAGTGAGTGTGATGAGGTGTTTGTGGAAGTGTGACAGTGAGTGTGATGTGGTGTTTGTGTATGTGTGGCAGTAAGTGTGAATTGGTGTTTGTATAAGAGTGTCAGTGAGTGTGATGTGGTCTTTGTGGAAGTTTGTCAGTGAGTGTGATATGGTGTTTTTGTAAGTGTGTCATTAGGTTTGATGTGGTGTTTGTGTAAGTGTGTCAGTGAGTGTGATGGGTGGTTGTGTAAGTGTGTTAGTGAGTGCAATGCATTGTTTGTGCAAATGTGTCAGTGAGTGTGATGTAGTGTTTGTATAAATGTGTCAGCGAGTGTGATGTGGTGATTGTGAAAGTGTGTCAGTAAGTGTAATGTCGCGGTTGTGTGTGTCAGTGAGTGTGATGTGGTGTTTGTGTAAGTGCGTCGATGAGTATGGTGTTGTGTTTGTGTAGGTGTGCAAGTAAGTGTGATGCAGTGTTTGTGTAGGTGTGTCAGTCAGTGTGGGGTGGTGTTCGTGTAAGTGTGTCAGTAAGTATGATGTGGTGTTTGTGAAAGTGTGTCAGTGAATGTAATGTAGTGTTTGTGTAAATGTGTCAATGAGTGTGTTGTGGAGTTTGTGGAAGTGTGTCAGTGAGTGTGATGTGGTGTTTGTATAAGTGTGTCAATGATTGTGATGCAGTGTTTGTGGACGTGTGTCAGTACATATGATGTAGTGTTTGTGTAAGTGTGTCAGTGAGTGTGATGCGGAGTTTTGCAAGCGTGTCAGTGAGTGTGATGTAGTGATTGTGTAGGTGTGTCAGTCAGTGTGGTGTAGTGTTTGTGTAAGTGTGTCAGTGAGTATGATGTGGTGTTTGTGTAAGTGTGTCAGTGATTGTGATGCAGTGTTTGTGGACGTGTGTCAGTGAGTATGATGTGGTGTTTGTGTAAGTGTGTCAGTCATTGTGATGCAGTGTTTGTGGACGTGTGTCAGTACATATGATGTAGTGTTTGTGTAAGTGTGTCAGTGAGTGTGATGTAGTGTTCGTGTAAGTGTGTCAGTGTGTATGATGTGGTGTTTGTGTAAGGGTGCAAGTAAGTGTGATGCAGTATTTGTGGATGTGTGTCAGTACGTATGATGTAGTGTTTGTGTAAGTGTGTCAGTGAGTGTGATGCAGTTTTTGTGGACGAGTGTCAGTACGTATGATGTAGTGTTTGTGGAAATGTGTCAGTTAGTATGATGCGGTGTTTGTGGAAGTGTGTCAGTAAGTGTGATGCGGTGTTTGTGGAGGTGGGTCTGTGAGTGAGATGCGGTGTTTGTGGAAGTTTGTCAGTGAGTGTGATGTGATGTTTGTGTAAGTGTATCAGTGAGTGTGATGTGGTGTTTGCGGAAGTATATCAGAGAGTGTGATGCAGTGCTTGTGTAAGTGTGTCAATGAGTGCGATGCAGTGTTTGTGGATGTGTGTCAGTGAGTATGATGTGGTGTTTGTGTAAGTGTGTCTGTGAAAGTGATGTGTTTGTGGAAGTGTATCTTTGCATATCATGTGGTGTTTGTGGAAGTGTGTCAGTGAGTGCGATGCAATGTTTTTATAACTGTGTTAGTGAGTGTGATGCGGTGTTTGTGTAAGTGTGTCAGTGAGTGCGATGTGGTGTTTGTATAAGTGTGTCAGTGAGTGCGATGTGGTGTTTGTGGAAGTTTGTCAGTGAGTGTGATGTGGTGTTTGTGGAGTTGGGTCTGTCAGTGAGATGCAGTGTTTGTGGAAATGTGTCAGTGAGTGAGATGTGGTGTTCGTGTAGGTGTGGCAGTGAGTGTGATGTGGTGTTTGTGTAAGTGTCAGTGAGTATGATGCGGTGTTTGTGGAACCGTGTCAGTGAATATGATGTGGTGTTTGTGTAAGTGTGTAAGTGAGTGTGATATGGTGTTTGTGGAAGTGTGTCAGTCAGTGTGATGTAGTATTTGTGTAAGTGTGTCAGTGTGTATGATGCGGTGTTTGTGGAACCGTGTGTCAGTGAGTGTGATGTAGTGTTTGTGTAAGTGTATCAGTGAGTGTGATGTGGTGGTTGTGGAAGTGTGTCTGTGAGTGTGATGTGGTGTTTGTGAATGTGCGTCAGTGAATCTGATGTAGTGTTTGTGTAAGTGTGTGTAAGTGTGTCAGTGTGTGTGATGTATTGTTTGTGTAAATGTGTTAATGAGTTTGACAAGGTGTTTTCTTCTGATAATGTGACTGTCAATAACTGCTATCGAGTCCCAGCTGGAAAAGGACATGGTGAGTCTTGTGAGAGGGTGGGGTGTTGTTCTAATGTAGCATTAGCTTCAGTTCTGCTGTGACTATTGGTGTGTGAGAGGTGGAGTGTTGCTGCATGTCGCAGTGTGTTGAGTTACTGGTGAGATTTGTGGGAAATGGCATTTATCAATTAAACTCACTAACTTTCACCACCGCTGAGATTATTGACCTAGATGCAGTATTACACCCAGATCCTTTGCTCTTAACGCGTGGGCTGAGTCTCAGGGCTGTCTGGATCCACTACCTTCACAATGTTTGTCCTGTCTCCTGATCCTTTGAGCATTACTGATGTCTCTCCTCCTCTGCTTCTTCTGGATCAAACTGTTTAGTGCAGTGTCAGATGTCTTACTTAAGGGGTGGCACAGTGGCTCAGTGGTTAGCACTGCCGCCTCACAGCGCCAGGGACTCAGGTTCGATTCTATCCTTGGGTGATTGTCTATGTCGATTTTGCACATTCTCCCCGTGTCTGCGTGGGTTTCCTCCGGGTGCTCCGGTTTCCTCCCACAGTCCAAAGATGTGCAGGTCAGGTGAATTGGCCATGCTAAATTGCCCGTAGTGTTAGGTGCATTAGTCAGAGGGAAATGGGTCAGGGTGAGTTGCTCTTCGGAGGGTTGGTGTGGACTAGATGGGCTGAAAGGCCTGTTGCCCCGCTGTCAGTAATCTAATCTAAAATACCACCCTCTGCCAAATTTCCAGGTTGGACCAATTAACGATTCATTCTATCTCTGTTGCAGCCACAGAACAGCTTCTCTTTAAGATATGCTGCCACATTGGAAGCAATAATTGCACTCTCAGATCCCAGTACCTGTTGACAGCAATTATCACATTTTGGGATCACAACATTTGGCACATTCTATACACTCTTAACCAACTGTAAGAATTCTGCTGACAGTGTTTCTGGCAATAGCTCTATATTTTGAAATAAGAAACTTATTACCTGATATAATATAAGGATTGGTTAAAGCATTCTTATGATAGACTAATGCTTTATTAACTCCTCTCCCTTGCTTTAGTTTTTGGGTTAACCTGTTGTTTTTGCCACATCATTTGCCTCTGGCACAGGGAGCCAATTGAGCTCTCTGATCAGTCACCTTTTCTGTCAAGTATCTCCTGGTATTTGCTGAGCAAGACATGAGCTGCTGTAGGGTGTGAGTAGTTTGGGCGATTCCTCTGTGCCACACAGCCATCCAAAATTGTCAAGGCCTTGCCCAATGAGGGCAAGGGCTGTGTGGATTTGAACTTGTGACCTCTTGGTTTTGTAGGCATTTTTTTTTTATTAGAGTAGATTCCCTACAGTGTGGAAACAGGTCCTTCAGCCCAACCAGTCCACACCGACCCTCCGAAGAGCAACCCACCCAGATCCATTTCCCCCTCTGACTAATGCACCTAACACTACGGGCAATTCAGCATGGCCAATTCACCTAACCTGCACATCTTTGGACTGTGGGAGGAAACCGGAGCACCCGGAGGAAACCCACACAGACACGGGGAGAATGTGCAAACTCCACACAGACAGTCACCCCAGGTTGGAATCGAACCTGGGACCCTGGTGCTGTGAGTCATCAATGCTAACCACTGAGCCACTGTGCCACCCAGAGCATGTTTAATTCATTCATGGGACATGAACTTCATTGGCATTTCCTGTCCATCCCTATTTGGCCTTGAGAGGGGCATGGAGTGTAAACATTGGCACATCATGATGCAGCTGTATAAAACTTTAGTGAGGCCACATTTGGAATATTGTGCACAGTTCTGGTCACTGCACTATCAGAAGGCTTTGGAAAGGGTACAAAATAGTTTACAAGGAGGTTGCCTGGTTTGGAGGGTATTAGCCATGTTTGGCGAGATTGGACAAAGTTGGTTTATTTCCACTTGAACATTGGAGGCTGATCGAAGTTTACAAAATTGATAGGCCTGGTTGGAATGGATAGTCAAAGTCACTTTTCAAGGGTAGACATGTCAATTAATGGGGACATAGGTTTAAGGTAAAAGGAGGAAGGTTTATGTGAAAGGCAAGTTTTTTTTACACAGACAGTGGTCAGTGCCTGGAATGCGCTCCCAGAGAAGGTGGTAGAAGCAGATACAATAGCAACATTTGAAACATCTTGACAGATACATGAATAGGAGAAAGTAGGGACAGCAGATGCTTTAGATCATAGTTGAAGAGTGTGGTGCTGGAAAAGCAGAGCCAGTCAGGCAGCATCGAGGAGCGGGAGAGTCGATATTTCAGGCATAAGGCCTTTTTCAGGGATCATCAGGGAATGGAGGGATATGAACCACGTGGAGACAAAATGTTTTTAGTTCAGGAAGGCGCCATGTGTCAGTACAGTCTTGGTAGACCAAAAGGTCTGTCCTATGCTGCACTATCATTTGAGTGGGTGCTGGTGAGCAGCCAATTTGACCCACTAAAATCCATATGATGTCAGGTGACCCACAAGGCTATTAGAGAGGAAGTTCCAGGATGTTGATGCAGTACAAGTACCAGAACATGATATAAGACATTTCCCAATGCAGGATGGTGTGTGACTTGAAGGGGACCTTACAGGGGATTGGGTTGTTGTGCAAATGGGTTTGGAAGTTACTGTCAGAGGATATGTGGCAAGTTTCAGCAGCGCATCTTGTAAATGGTGCACATTGCTGTCACTGTGTATCGGTGGTGAAGGGAATGAGTGTTAACAGTGGTGATTAGGATGGCAGTCAGCCAGGTTGGTTTGTCCTAGATAGTGTCAAAGTTCTTTGAGTGTTGTTGGAGCTGCACCCATCCAGGAAAATAGGGAGTATTGCAATGCACTCTTGACTTGTGCCTTGTAGATGATGGACAGATTTTGGGGAGTCAAAAGGTGAGTTGTTTGCCACAGTATTCTTAGCCTCTGACCTGCTCTTGTAGCCAGTGTTTACGTGATGAGTCCAGTTCAGTTTCTGGTCAACAAAACAGAGCTGGTTTGAAGGATGGAGCTGGTTAAGCAGGCTGATTGGAAGTGAGTGAATATCAAAATGGTATTGCTAGTCATGGCAACAGAGCTGACTGCGTGGGTAGGTAATAGTTGGCTGTTGGCTCACTGGAGGGACACTGGTTGTGGCTAGAATCAAATGGATGGGTTTGTGGATTGAAGCTGATGGAGGTAGCCAATGATTCAGTTCATTTGCCTGACGGGAGCTGTCAATTGACATCACTGGGTTTTGCCTCATCCTTTGCATCAAAGTCCTAATGGTTGTGGCAATGAATTCTTTGCTCATTAGTCTTGAGAACAGAAAGATTTGATTTTTGGAAATGGCTGAAGGTATAGTGACGTGGTAGTGGCTTTGGGTGACACCTACACTTTGAGTAAGAACGCAAAGAGAAAAGGAAAACATAGTTAGGGCGGGACAGGGAAATATCTCACTTAGCAGCACAAGGAGCCCAAATATCTGCAGAGGCTGTCAGGCCACTCCCACTAGCTACTGAAAGCAAATAATACAATTGTACGTTTCTCTGCAATTGGTGCCAAGTAATTCACACATCATGAGCTACCGAATAGCATTTTGACTTCAATAAACAGTGGCTCAGTGGTTAGCACTGCTACCTCACAGCACCTGGGTCCCAGGTTCGATTCCAGCCTCGGGCAACTGTCTGTGTGGAGTTTGCGCATTTTCCCCGTGTCTGCATGGGTTTCATCCAAATACTCCGGTTTCTTCCCACAGTCCAAAGGTGTGCAGGTTAGGTGAATTGGCCATGCTAAATTGCCAATAGTGTCAGGTGCATTAGTCAGAGGGAAGTGGGTCTGGGTGGGTTACTCTTCGGAGGGTCGGTGTGGACTGGTTGGGCCGAATGGCCTGTTTCCACACTGTATGGAATCTATTCTAATCTAAAACTCAATTCATAATTGGCCATAAACATGGATGCAAGCTGCATATGTGACAATGCACAAAGTAAAGATTTGTAGCAGAAGGATTTTCATCTACTCAAACCTGCAATGTGCTTATGGCTGGCCTTGGTATTTATCAAAGGTACAATCCTCTGTAAATATATTGTGTCATGGTGAGCATTGGCACCAACAGCCCAAGCTACAGTCTTGAGCTCTCCTGTAGCCTTACACCAGAGCAAACCAGTAAAAGGTACAAACACTGGGCAATGAATCACAGACAATCGGTGCAGATCTGAAATATCACAACGTAGGACTAGGAGGAGGGTATTGTTTGTAATGTGACATGATGTGACTCATTTGGCCATGATAGGGCCGACCATCATGTGCTATGATTAGGACGAGAGGCAACTCTGAAGAAACGTGGTACCAGTCTCAAAATGTTAACTCTCATTTTCTCTCCATAGATGCTGAGTTTCTCCAGCATTCTCAGTGTCTGTTTCAGATTTCCAGCATCTGCAGATTGTTAGCAGTGCTGCTCTGTTGAATGGTAATAATTATTAGAATTACTGGAGATTTTTCCCAGTCAGTGGGAGATGTGTTGGTTTCATATTGTCTGACTCCTAATAGCTCCCGTACCTCAAAAGCTAATGGATGAAGAAGCAACATGCAGAGCTGGCCTCATCATTAAACAGAAAAGATATCTGTGAACATGTACTGAAGCAACATATCCATTCTCTTTTATTTATAGCCCCTGAATCAGCAGCCTCAGGACTGGGCCTTGGGCAAATGAGGGCATTTGTGGACAATGGGAGGTCATGTGTCAGGGTTTGCTTGTGCATTTTAAACTATTTATTTACTGCCTGTCCCTGTACTCAGTTTTTAAATCATCCCTTTTCTCTCAATTATTGTGAAGGTGTTGGCACATTCAAAGACATCTCCCCTTTTGTGTACGACTGGTGGTGACCCTTGATGGACTATTCAACTGTGGAGTTATCACACTTGGCTGGACACCTGTGGAACGTTCTTGAGATTAGATTCCATACAGTGTGGAAACAGGCCCTTTGGCCCAACAAGTCCATCCCGACCCTCCGAAGAACGACCCATTTACCCCTGACTAACGTACCTAACACCACGGGCAATTTAGCTTGGTCAATTCACCTGGCCTGCACATTTTTGGATTGTGGGAGGAAACCAGAGCAAACCCACACAGACACGAGGAGAATGTGCAAACTCCACACAGACAGTCACCCGAAGTGGGAATCGAACCCGGGTACCCGGTGCTGTGAGGCAGCAGTGCTAACCACTGAGCCACCGTGCCGCCTTGATCACTCTCCGCATCTATCTTCTGCAGACAGTTTTGC
Organism: Chiloscyllium punctatum; assembly: GCF_047496795.1. NCBI lineage: Eukaryota > Metazoa > Chordata > Chondrichthyes > Orectolobiformes > Hemiscylliidae > Chiloscyllium > Chiloscyllium punctatum. The sequence goes on from NC_092757.1 coordinate 52,553,293, forward strand.
AACGTGTTGTGTCCTGTATGTCTTTGGTCTTTCTGAGATGCATTTCTCTTGTACTGTTGCTCTTGCTCTGAAATGCACCCTCTTGGTTCCAATCCAACTGTCAGCTCTGTGGCCGACTGATTGCATTGATTCTCGCTGCAACTTCTTCATTGTATCATCTTCAACATCACTGGCTTCTCCTCTTGTACCTGCGCCCCGCAATGCCATTTGCGCAATCTCTTCCTCAGCCAGAGGATTTACATCTTTGTCAACGTCCGTTTGATCCTGTAAATCTTCCTCTCAAGCAGTTGTAGGGCTGGACATACAGTTGGCAAACTCCAACCACTTGAGAATGATTTGTTCGTCTTGAGAAAATCTGAATCCAATGAAGTCAGTCCCCTGGAGCCAGATCAGGTATGTCCTCAAACATCAAGGCTGGCCACAGACATGGAAACAGTCATCTTTTTTTCCCCAGTTGTAAGGTAACGCCCAAATCATATAATTGTGGTTAATTCTTTTGGAAATGCAATTACACACCTCCCAGCTTTAACAGCTGAAGGCAATCTGTGCACAAACACAGACCAAGACTTAGGGTGGAAGATAATTTGATCACAAGGCAGTTTAAGGCTATTTACACTTCGATCACATTGTCTCTCACAAGCGGGTCAGTTTTGGGCTGAGCAGAACAATCGCCAAGAACTAGCATCGTTTTCTAAGTCAGCTGCTGCTGACCTTGCTGCAGCAGGTTTTGCCTTTGATACAGTTTTTTTTCTTGTAATACTCAAGGCCTAACTTAGTGGTTATTCACAACTTTTCTTGTTGCCATAGTATATAACTGGGAATATTCTCACCTGTTTGAATGGCCTTGGGCTCACACTTTTGCCAATGTCCATGAGTTGTACACCCCCATATCATTGCAACAAACAGTCACCCTTGTCCTTACGCTCCTTCACTCCAGCTGGCACTTGTTGAGCCTCTGCTGCTAAAATTCTGCACACAATGTGAATAGACAACACTGTATACCTGCTCTGGGAATAACTTCTCAGTACTAACTAATTGTGTAAACTCTTCAACATTCTTGGCAGCAGCTTCATTATTTGCACTTCTGCCTTCACCATGTACAAAACATCGATAACTGCCAGACCTGTTCTTACACTGATGCAGCAAATATTCACAGGCTCAGTTCTTTCTGGAATATGTTTGCTCAGGCAATTAATATCAGAAATGTTCACTCCAGTATTTCAGTAAACCTGAATCACTGAATGAAGGCACTGTCTAAAATCACTGCTCCTTCCTTCCTTTATTGACTTACAGTCTACCGTGTCTTTCTTACTCTCACCTTCAGTTAAAAATAAAATTCAAGAAAAGATTCTTCTGCTTCTGAGATAGGTATATTTTAAAATCAGTCACGGATCAGACTTGTGGGGATAAAGCAGGAACGTGGAGTTGAGGATTATCAGATCAGCCATGGTCTCTGAATGGTGGTGTGGACTCAGTGGGGTGGCACGGTGGCTCAGTGGTTAACACTACTGCCTCACAGTGCCAGGTACCAGGGTTCAATTCCAGCCTAGGGTGACAGTCTGTGTGGAGTTTGCACATTCTCCCTGTTTCTGGGTGGGTTTCCTCCCAGGGTCTGATGATGTGTATGTTAGGTGGATTGGCTGTGGTATGGGCAGGAGTTTGGGTCTGGGTAGGATGCTCTTCAGAGGGTTGGTGTGGGCTCAGTGGCCTGCAACCACACTGTAGGGATTCTATTCTCTGATTAAATGGCCTACCTCAGCTTCTCTGACTAATGGTCTCTAAATCATACCACCCTGGGACTATCAAACAACTATGCCCATGTTTAATTGTCTCCTATATTTCAACAGTTCACTGATCTCTTTGATGCCATTTCAAGCTGTTCAATGGTTAAATGCCAGGAACGGGCTACAGGCCCAAAGCTCTTAAATGCTGCGAGCTGCCTTTACACCGATTGGCTGCCTGGACAGCCTCAGTGCTGCTCTGTAAAATGCTGCACTCCCTCAGAAACCAAAACACAGTGGATTCTTCAGAAAACTGCAAGGACTGAGGTGCCAGACGGTCGAGATTGTGGGACCAGAGTGTGTCGGATTAGAGAGGTACAGCTAATACCAAAGCTTCTCTTAAACGTGAAGAGACTATTTTTAACTTTGGATGCGGTTAACTCCCAAATCATTTATACACAAGAGCCCCAAGACTTGTTAAGGGCTCCTTGCAGATTTCTCAAGGGCCACTTTCTGATTTTCAGGGACTATGTTTGGTTTTCAGGTGCTCCTTTCTCATTCTCACAGGGTCTTTGATTGGATGATGCAGGTGCATAGTTGCATAACCTTCTGCACTTGTGCTGAAAATGTGTTGCTGGAAAAGCGCAGCAGGTCAGGCAGCATCCAAGGAGCAGGAGAATCGATGTTTCGGGCATCAGCCCTTCCTGAAGAAGGGCTGATGCCCGAAATGTCGATTCTCCTGCTCCTTAGATGCTGCCTGACCTGCTGCGCTTTTCCAGCAACACATTTTCAGCTCTGATCTCCAGCATCTGCAGTCCTCACTTTCTCCTTCTGCACTTGTGGTAGTGCATGGGGCTTTGGACTCATGCAGAATCCGGGTTAGAAGAATTCAACCAAACATTGAATACTCAACGCTGAACATAAAAAAAACCCACAACACACAGGAACTGACTTCCTAGACACCACTGTACTTAACTCTTCACAAAAGAACAGTATAAGTTAGCATTTAAAAATAAATAACTAATGCACAGTGTGTATTTGCCACTAACAAAATCCAACAGCCAGTTATTATATCTAACTATTGTTTACAGGCATCATTTCCTCAGACACATATGTGTCTTGCCTAATACAAGCTATTTGGTTACAACATGATTCCAGTATTGTTGCACGCTTCAAATGATTCCTGATTCCTGATTGGATAGACATTTATACCATCAGGAAGCATGCTATGATACATTTTGTGGAGGTGCACGTTGTGGACTGGGGCGGACAAGGTCAAAAGTCACATGATACCAGGTTCTTGTCCAACACGCTTATTTGAAATCACAAGTTTTTGGAGTGTAGTCCCTTCATCAGGTGAGGTCAAGACTTCACCTGTCATGTGACTTCTGACCATGCTATGGTACAGTGATAGTTTAAAAGGCCTTGAAGTGTTCCACCAGTGAAGATCATATTAAATGACAAAGAGGACTCAATGGGCTGAATGGCCTACTCCTGTTGCTTTGTTCCAAATGACTAGGTTTCAATGAAGGCATAGTTTAGCCTTTATTCATGTCTTACATCACTGGAGGATATTTATGTCTGATACAACAGCATAAGGGATACGCCATTGCACAGCCAACCCAGGGGGTCAGAGTTTAAATTCCTCTGTGAGCAACTTACGAAATTAAATTCTCTGAATCTGGCCATTTGTGGATTAGGGCCTGAATGAACCAAGAGCCAGGTGGAATATTATGAGGAAATCCAACTAATTTACCCATATTCTTTCACACCCGGAACCTGCCTCCCATTCTACTCTGGCTCATATGTGTCTACAGCCCAATGTTATGTAGTTGGATCCTGCTGCTTGGGGAGGAATTTACATCACCTTGCACAAGTTCCAGGAATGAATGTTTAATAACTTGGTAACCAAACCAATATAGATTGTTGAGTACAGATTTCAATAGATTTCTAGATATTGAAAATATTAAGGGCAGTGGGCACCTAACAGCAACCTGGCCTGAGGTAAATAACCAGCCATGATCTAGTTGAATGGCCAATGGCCACTCCTGTTTCCAATGTACCTATGCCCACTTCAGATGCAGTCAGGTAGAACCACCCCAAATTTATGGAGGGCATCTGAATGTTGTGCTGTTTAGCTACAAAAGAAAATGTTGTGGATTATCTCGGAGGAATTTGCTCACTGGAGAGCAGCCTGGTCTGCACTTCCAGCGGTCCCAGAATCGAGCAGCAGTGGTCCTTACTAGGATTACAGGTAGTTTTCAAATAGAAGGATGAATCCCATACTTCTAGGCAGTCTGGAATTTTAGGCAGACTGGCTGGCAGACTTACAACAGTGGAATACCATCACTGCAGATGATACAAATGAGATCTCAAAAATAATTGCAAATGAGGAGTTGAAAGAGAGGGAACAAGTTATTTCAGAAAGTAACAAGAAAAATGGATTAAGGGAAATGTGTAGGTGTAATGTATGTCAATTCATGGTGGATAGGGTAACCTATTAAAATAGATAGAAGACTTCGATTTACCAAATCCCTGTTTTTTTGGGGATATCCATTCTCCTTTTGACTTGTTCTTGGCATGCTTGTTTTCACTCATTCCTGTGACAACTTTCACTCGTTTTTGTCAGGTACCTAACATCTTAAAAACTGTTGCTCAGCAGCATTAGCAAGTTTTATGTTGAATTAAATTACAAATAAATCCACATTTAATTGTCCAACTCTTATGCAAAATCATACATGTTTTATCTAACAGGGTGGGGGGAAATTGGTGGAAGTTATATTGAATAAAAGATGGAGGACTCCAGGTCTCAACTAAGGGACAGGGCTCATCAAAAGGTATATTTATGAACAAAGTAAATTGCTGAAATAAAAAAAGGCAGCAATTCCCAGTCCCAGGCTAACTATTGCAGCTCTGCATTGAATAGTGTAGATCCCCATAGCGCCACCTTTTCATTGAAGAAAGTGAGTGGCGTTAAAGGAGACATTCAAAGTGAGGGTGGACTAACCCAGGTGGAGGAGGATGGGGACTGTTCAGGCCTAATTTTCAGGAAGAAGCAGAAAGCCCTGAGACCTTCCTGATGAGGATGGTCATGTTAAGAGATTGCATGCCCGTGGTGAAAAGGCGGCAGCTGATGCCTGCGAACTGGAAATTCTGAAACTGATGTAAAGTATCAGAAGAATTGTAGATGTACATCAAGTCAGAGGTAAGAAGAAATAAGTTCCTTGGGGCAGAAGCAGGCAGAAACAGTGGGTCTGCTCAAGGAGTACTGATTCTAGATTTCGGGAAGAAAGTAGAGGTGGGATGTGCAGGATTGGGTGACTGGGAGCTGGAGAATCCCAGATAAGATGTGATTAGCATCATGGACAGAATAACCTGATGTTCGATGGAGGGGTGATTGTCTGGGAGGGGTGGTAGAAGGAGGTATCTGAGAGCTGGCGCTCAGCCTCCATGTGGTTGGTAAACCTGATGGCAACAGCATTACCCACGTCGGAAGGGTTGATTTACAGAGTCAGGGTTGGAGCTGACAACACAGAGCACAGAGTACAGTGAGTTCAGAGGGAGAACAGGGTTTTTAAAATTAATTCATGATTGAGAGCATCACTGGCTCAGACAGCGTTTATTACCCATCCCAGAGGAAGTTAGGAATAGGCCCCATCACTGTGGGTCTGGAGTCACATATAGGCCAGACTGGGTAATGATGGCAGTTTCCTTCCCCAAAAGGGCATTACTGAACCAGATGGCATTTTCTGACAATTGACAATGGGTTCATGGTGATCATAAGAATCTTAATTCCGGATTATTCAATTGAATTCAAATTCCACCATAGCACGATTCAAACCCGGGTCCTTAGGACATTACCAGGATTAACAGTTTAACCATAATGCTATGGTCTCCCCTTCCCGTTTGAATGGGTGGGGAGTGTTGGGGGGTTGGGGCAATGTCACATGGACAGTCCTCAGTGCGGGTAAACAAGCCAGAGGGAAGAGGCCAGGTGGAGGGAGAATGGGCGAGTGGTTTGGCTGTTTTCCAGCATCCCCAATGGACTGGTTATCGATCCAAAAGCACGGAGAATTATTCAGGAGGCAAGGACAGAAGCTGCAACTTTTCCGAATGCCAAGTCTGTCAATATCACAAATCCCTTTTCATTGACAGGGATTATTTAAAATCACAGTCTAAAGCAGACTAGCTTCCTGTGGGAAAGGCCTGGGTTATTAATAACATCACACCTGACTTCTGCGACAGTAATGTTTATTTCTCTTTCACAGTCAGTGACCGGAGTCAACCTGAGATCACCCGCTGCAAATCGGTGGGATGGTAAAGTTTCAGGGAAAGAATTCCTGAAACTGCTCAGTGCAATAGGCCAGGGATAGTGCAGTTTAATTTAACAAAGATCAGATGCCTTGGGTTTGAGCAGCTTTGGGTTTGAGGTAGTCTGTGCCGCTTTTGTTATGGTTAATTGCGACGAAACCACACCTTTTAGAGAAGAGACAGTCTTTCTGAGCAGGTTCAACTTGTTTGACCACAATCAAGAGGGGAACTGGCACGTCAAAAGAATCTGATTGAACCACACTGCGTCAGAGGGGATTAGATCGAGTGGAGAGGTTGGAACAGTTTCACACCAGGAGTTCAGTTTGACCAGGATCAGGAGATGAACCGTTTGTTTCGTGTTGTGTTGCTGTGCGCTGTGTGTGGCGTTGGCAGTTCAGGTAAAAGCAGTCTCACTATTCTCTCTCACAAAGTCTGGGTAACCAGCCACACTTCTCCAACAGGCATTGGAGAAGACTCTGTCAGACCCTGGGCGATTCTGCACCGCCTCGTGTGAAATCTCCGGTTTGGTTGTTTTAGTGGAAAGAGTCTCTCGTTTTCTGTTTCTAAGGAGCGGTGCTGTTGGGTCCTTGTAACTTCTCGCTGAGTTCTCTCGGAAATGTTCTCGGGTGAGAGAACCTGTCGGAAATTCAGGTTAAGCTGGCGGAGAATGAAGTGTCTGTGAACCTTCCTTTTTTTTAAAATGTCTGTACCGTGCTGTATTGGAAGCCTCTTGGCTCCTGGTTTGTGTCAGGTTTTAGTCCTGGTGTTGCTGAGGGTGTACAGTGTATTGGAATTTGCGTGTGTGAGCTGAAGGGCAGAGTGGATTTAAACGTGTGCTTCACACAGTGAATATAGAAATTGTCTGTGAGCATACAGTGTTCCAGAGTCAGCACAGCTTTCAGCTAAATCTTTGCTCTGTAATGATTACAATAATAGCCAGAGTGACCAATAATAACTCGCTGTGAATGTAGTTTGTCCGGACAGAAATCCCGAATGGGTCCTGAAGGGGGGGAAAGCATTGAGATGACTACTTTCTGGTTTACAAATGGCGTGTGGCACTGTATTCGGGCAATGAGCAACTCCATTGATTCCTTTAACGAGTCCAGTTTCCCTCAGGGAGAGAGATAACAGGATGATCCCGAGAGAGTGAAACAGGGGACTGGAATTCCCTTCTCAAGGGTATTTGAAATTCACTTGATTACATCAACAGGAGATGAATTGTCCTTCTGGGGGAAACTGGTCATTTTTTTCTGGTCTGGTCTAACATTTCCAAACGCACAGCTTCGAACTGTGGCCTGGTAAACCCCTCAACTGCATCAAAGGAGGTGGCTCACTTTCAGCTTTTCAACAGCAATCTGGGATGGCCATTATTCCCTATCCTTGCCACAATAGCCACACAAATGAGAATAAGACTTGGACTGACTGAAGAGAGAGAGAGAGCTGGAGGGATCTACACTATTCAATGCAGAGCTGCAATAGTTAGCCTGGGACTGGGAATTGCTGCCTTTTTTATTTCAACAATTTACTTTATTCATAAATATACCTTTTGATGAGTCCTGTCCCTTAGTTGAGACCTGGAGTCCTCCATCTTTTATTCAATATAGCTTCCACCAATTTCCCCCCACCCTGTTGGACAAAACATGTATGATTTTGCATAAGAGTTGGACAATTAAATGTGGATTTATTTATAATTTAATTCAACATAAAACTTGCTAATGCTGCTGAGCAACAGTTTTTAAGATATTAGGTACCTGACAAAAACGAGTGAAAGTTGTCACAGGAATGAGTGAAAACAAGCATGCCAAGAACAAGTCAAAAGGAGAATGGATATCTCCAAAAAAACAGGGATTTGGTAAACCGAAGTATTAAAAAATGGTTTTATGTTATAAATTCATTAACTATAGTAGGAATATACCTGCAGTGTGGGTATCTGCTTGTGGATGCTTTCCTGAAACAAGGGAAAGATATAAACTTGGCTGAAAATGCTATTATTTTCTCTTTTTAGGGCCCACTAGTTGGTTTCTCGAGCTGAACTCCAGTAGATTTTCTTTTATATGGGGACTACAATCAGAGAATGTCACTGCATAAAAGATCATTCAGCCTATTGAGTCAGCACTAGCTTGAAATCAACTGTCCCTTCCCAACCTCTCCAATATCTGCTGTTTTTTCCCCTCAATTCTGATTTTATTTTACCCTTTTTTCAAGTATGAATCCAATTCCTTTTTTTTTGAAAGTTCTGGAATCTGCTTCCACTGTTCTTCCTCTGCATTTCAGTTCATAATTTGGGTAAAATCCCGTCTCACCCCTTATCAGTAGCATCAGTGTCCTCTGGTTTCTAACTCTTCTGGCACTGGAAACATTTTTCATTGTTTACTCATAACCTTGAACCTCCTGTTAACTCTTCCCAGACACCATCTCTGCTGTAAGGGGAAACAATCGCACACATTCTTATTTTCCACATAACTGAACTTGCTTGCCTTTAGTATCAGTCTGGTCCGAAACCACCTCCTACTTGGTATTGAGATTTTGGAAATATGATGTAAAAGGTTAATGAAAAGAGAAAGTATATCAAGCCCATTTTCTGTTTTTAAAAAGAAAACTCCCATCAGAATACCATGTGGAAGTCTGATTCCCTCTATTAGTAGGTCAGTATGTGTGTTGAGGATGTCGGTTTAGTTCGGTTGGCTGGATGGCTAGTTTGTGATGCAGAGTGACGCCAGTATATGGGTACAATTCCCACACCAGCTGAGGCTACCATGAAGGTAAATTTCTCAGCCTTGTCCTTTGCCAGAGGCATGGTGACCCTCATGTTAAACCACACCAGTTGCCACCCTCTATTGAGAGAAAGGAAGACAGTTGGTGTGATTTATACCCAAACAGATGCCTCTTAAATGTTGCAATTGTACCAGCCTCCACCACTTCCTCTGGCAGCTCATTCCATACACGTTCCACCCTCTGTGTTAAAAAGTTGTCCCTTAGGTGACTTTTATATCTTCACCTCTCACCCTAAATGTGGACTCTCCCACCCCAGGGAAAAGACTTTGTCTATTTACCCTATCTGTGCCCCTCATGATTTTATAAACCTCTGTAAGGTCACCCCTCAGCCTCTGACGCTCCAGGGAAAACAGCCCCAGCCTATTCAATCTCTCCCTATAGCTCAAATCCTCCAACCCTGGCAACATCCTTGTAAATCTTTTCTGAATCCTTTCACAACATCTTTCTGATAGGAAGGAGACCAGAATTGCATGCAATATTCCAAAAGTGGCCTAACTAACATCCTATACAGCCGCAACATGACCTCCCAACTCCTGTACTCAATGCTCTGACCAATAAAGGAAAGCACACCAAACGCCTTCTTCACTATCTACCTGCGGCTATACTTTCAAGGAGCTATGAACCTGCACTCCAAGGTTTCTTTGTTCAGCAACACTCCCTAGGGCCTTATCATTTAAGTGTATAAGTCCTGCTAAGATTTGCTTTCCCAAAATGCAGCACCTCATATTTATTTAAATTAAACTCTAACTGCCACTCTTCAGCCCATTGGCCCATCTGGTCCAGATCTTGTTATAATCTGAGGTAACCTTCTTTGCTGTCCACTACACCTCCAATTTTGGTGTCATCTGCAAACTTACTAACTATAATTCTTATGCTCACATCCAAATCACTTATATAAATGATGAAAAGTAGTGGACCCAGCACCGATCGTTGTGGCACTGCACTGGTCATAGGTCTTCAGTCTGAAAAGCAACTCTCTACCACCACCCTCTGTCTTCTACCTTTGAGCCAGTTAAAAGGCTCTTCATACTCTTCAGGCCAGGAGATCAGTCAGTCTCTATTCCTCAGCCCCCACTTCCCACTGGAGATGTCAGAGGCCAGGCAGCAAGCTTTCTCTCTGTCTCTGTCAGAAGGTTTCCCGGTCAGGGAAGAAAGGAAATTCTTTTCCCTGTGGGTGACAATGTGCAGCCAGCTCGATTTGATGAAGGGAGCCTGGGCACAGCCACCTGCAGCAGTTGGCATCCATGGATGGCTCAAGAGAAACTGTCTCCAATGTAGCCAGAGGGTGAATACTGTGCTGTGCCAGGCACTGGGCATCAGGCAATGTGACAGTGCTTCACTCCTGAGTATGAGTTAACATTGTGAATATGGACAGGAAGTTGGGTATCAGGCTATGTCCTACCTACAATCACTGTTCCTCAGTGGTGCCACCTCTCTCTCATCCAGCATTCACTTTTAAAGCATTGAAAGGAGCTACAACCCAGTGACTCACTGACCTTTCTTTCCTTTTCTACATTCAGAAATACTCTTCTGTACGACTGCACCTTTCCCCCCTCCCCATCCCAAATTGTTTTCACCTATTAACCATCGGCAGTTGATCACCCATGCTGTCCACTTGATTAACTAACATGGAAAGCTCCTTTAGGGCAATGCAAATCATCAAGGGAGAGGGGACTAAATGAGAGTGGAGTTGGAAGCAGGATACTAGCTTTTCAGAAGACCATAAGAGACAGGCTGAATGGCCTGATTCCACTCCTATCAAGGCCACTCCACCATGCTATCATGTCTGTGTTTCTCAGCCCCTTTCTGCCTTCTCCCTGTAACACTTGATCCCTTTACCAATCAAGAGCCCATCTATCCCTGTCTTAAATACACTCAATCACTTGGCCTCCACAACAATGAGTTCCACAGATACATCACCTTGTGGTGGAAGAAATTCTTCCTTATCTCTGTGTTCTAAAGGGTTGTCCCTTCACCACCTTTCTGAGGCTGTGTCCTCAGGTCCTAATCTCGTCTCCTAACGGAAATATCTTCTTCACATAGTGAAGAAGGCGTTTGGTGTGCTTCCCTTTATTGGTTAGAGTATTGAGTACAGGAGTTGGGAGGTCATGTTGCAGCTGTACGGGACATTGGTTAGGCCACTGTTGGAATATTGCGTGCAATTCTGGTCTCCTTCCTATCAGAAGGATGTTGTGAAACTTGAAAGGGTTCAGAAAAGATTTCCAAGGATGTTGCCAGGGTTGGAGGATTTGAGCTATAGGGAGAGGCTGAACAGGCTGGGGCTGTTTTCCCTGGAGCGTTGGAGGCTGAGGGGTGACCTTATAGAGGTTTACAAAATTATGAGGGGCATGGATAGGATAAATAGACAAGGTCTTTTCCCTGGAGTCCAGAACTGGAGAGCATACGTTTATGGTGAGAGGGGAAAAACATAAAAGAGACTTACGGGGCAACTTTTTCACACAGAGGGTGGTACGTGTATGGAATGAGCTGCCAGAGGAAGAGGTGGAGGTTGGTACAATTGCAACATTTAAGAGGCATTTGGATGGGTATATGAATAGGAAGGGTTTGGAAATATATGGGCCGGGCGCTGGCAGGTGGGACCAGATTGGGTTGGGATATCTGGTCAGCTTGGACGGATTGGACTGAAGGGTCTGTTTCCATACTGTACATCTCTATGACTCTATGACATCCATTCCACCACCCCCCCACCCATCCCAAACTGCTCCTCATATGACAAGCACTTCACCCCTAGGATTATTCTTGTAAGCCTCCTCTGAAACAGCAAGAGTGTTGTAGACTGGGCTGTCAAAGACTGTCAACTGAGGTTAGGCTTTGTTGTGGCTGTAGGCCCCAGGATGACTGGAAGGTTGGATCTCAGGAGGTTCCAGGTTTATTAAGGGTATCCATGGCAGGAACATGACATCTTTAATGTAACTGCAGGATGGGGAGGGGTGCAGATTACTGGACCCCTGAAGTGGCTGCTTTCTCTCTTTGGGGAGGGGATAAGGAGTTGGTCAGACTCAATATTAGTAGCCTCACCGGCTTTCTCCGAAGTCCCGATGTTTCCAGCAACAATTCAAGGTGTTTCAGGTCAGTGCCTTTCACCAGAGCTGCCTTAAAGATGTGAATGATTGAAGGTCTGCCGGCGTCCTGCAATTTTAAGACTCCTTTCCTACCAAGCATTGTGAAAGCATCAGTGGGCAAACCAGAAGCCTACAGCTCCTGAAGTTTTAAGTTCATGTGTTAATTACCAAACAGTAGTTAGGCTACAATATCACAATTTTATTACCTGTGTTGGTCAATGTAGAATGACTCCTACTGGATATAGCTGTTATAACAAAGTCCTGTCCCATTGTACTGCTGGCGTAAGTATTCATTTTCACATATCATTGGCAATCCATTTGGCTTTCAGTTTTCAGCAGACTGCCCTGCAGAATCACATTCTGCAAACAGTGGTAAAAGTCCTGGAATCCTTTTTAAAACCATTAAGAAAAGTTAATCTTATTTGGCCGATGTATATCAGTGATTATAGCTATAAGCCTCATTTGGAATCAATTGTTTTGAACAGCTGGATTTCTGGAGGAATGTGCATTCAGCACAAATGGGAATGTGCTGTGATTCACGTGGAGAAAAAGATGAAATTGGTTCCTTTACTGAAACAACATAGCCTGGTCAATGTGTTTTCATTCTTTGACATGAAGTGCCAATGTTACTTCTCTGCTTGGCAGCACGGTGGCTTAGTGATTAGCACTGTTGCCTCACAATGCCAGGGACCTGGGTTCGCTTCCCACAACTGTCCGTGTGGAGTTTGCACATTCTCCCTGTGTCTCCGTGGGTTTCCTCCAGTTTCCTCCCACAATCCAAAGATGTGCAGGTCAGGTGAATTGGCCATGCCAAATTGCCCAGAGTGTTAGGTGCATTAGTCAGGGGTAAATATAGGGTAGGGGTCTGGGTGGATTACTCTTCAGAGGGTCGGTGCGGACTTGTTTGGCTGAACGGCCTGTTTCCACACTGTAGGGAATCTAATCAAATTGTTTGTGTCCTGCCAAATAGCCAGTCAGCGTCTTCCATTTTATATCTCAGTAGTTACGTACTGGATCAAGAGGGATTTATTTGATTTTTAAAAATCATATCAATCCCATTTGGTTTGTGGGGAACATATGACTGCTAAATCTTATATTTGGGTTGTTTGTGCTTTGTTGTGTAATGATGGATATGTCACTTCAGTACAGGAACACTGCCCTGACTCTCTCTTTGCAACTTCCTCTTGGGATCCTCTGCTCCCTCCTGACACGAGTCAACTTTGACCCATGCTTTCTTCTAGCCACTGGAGTACCTGCCCTGGTCTATCACACCCTCCAGGCTTTGCTTTCTCCTGTCCTCTGTTAGATCGTGGTCTCTATGCTTAACTTTGAGATTTGGTTGCTAACTTTTTAAATTCCAGATTCCTTCATTTAATTTAAGTTCCACTAATTGCCATGATGGGATTCAAACCCATGTTCCCACACGTCTGGCTCTCTAGATTACTAGTCCAATGACATTACCGCTGTATCTCCCTAAATATTTCCCAACTAGGAACTGAACCTGAGCTAAGGTGACAAAACCATGATATCCCAATTGAATGGGCATTTGCAAGGCTGGGGAGAAGGCTGGGTTCAGTTGGATGAATGGAATGCCCAGCCTGCACTTCCTGGAACGCAAATCATTTCTTTGGTTCCCATATATTAGAGATATTTGAAAAATCTGAGGACCTAGCACAAAAGAGTTAACGTCTGGGGCACAATCTGCCATTATCTTATAGAATAATGGAACAGGCGTGAGGGGCTGAATGGCTCCCATTTTGTTGTGTTCTTGCAAGAGAAAGGAGGGAGACCTTTTGTAGAAAGGAGAGTAAGTAAGAGAGAGATGTTGATTTTTAAAATGTGTGGGAAGAATAGATACAGAGCACACAAGAACTGCAGATGCTGGAGTTACTCTGGTCTGGCAGTACCTCTGGGAGAGAAACAGTTAATGTAGATACAGAGCAGGACAGGCAGCTGTAGAGAAATGGTTCTGAAGTCGAGCCACATTGGACTTAGCGTAACTCTGCTTCTCTCTCTGGAGATGCTGCCAGACCTGCTCAGTTTCTCCAGCACTTTGTTTCGATGCAGGCATAGGGATGTTCATCAAAAGAGTGATAATGCAACAGAAATAGTGGCAGGGATACATTTCAATTTGAGATTTTTAGTGACACAGGACGCCAATCTGATGCCAGAAAGAAATCTGTTTAACAGCCAAATGACACCAGTTTTGGGGATGGGGGCGGGGGAAGGGATGGTGAAATATAGCTGCATAATCTACAGAAAAACATCTTGACGTCATGGTGATGGGAGTGCAGGGGATGCATTGACCAAAGAATGAAATGCTTTCCCACCATAAATAGGAGGAATTTTGTCACCCAGAACTTCATTTTAGTCTTGGGTGGAGTAAATTACAAAGGCTTACAGAAATACATTCTGGGAAGTTATTTGGGTGGAACTGAGAAATAAGAAAGGGATGATCATCTTATTGGGATTGTATTATAGACCCCCCAATAGACAGTGGGAAATTTTGAGAAACAAATTTAAGGAGATTTCAGTTTTCTGTGAGAATAATATGGTAGTTATGATAGGGGATTTAAACTTTCCAAACATATACTGGAACCGCCATCGGGTTAAGGGTTTAGATGGAGAGGACATTAAGTGTGTACAAGACAATTTTTTTGATTCAGTATGTGGATGTACCTACTAGAGAAGGTGCAAAACCTGACCTACTCTTGGGGAATAAGGCAGGGCAGGTGACTGAGGTGTCAGTGGGGGAGCACTTTGGGGCCAGCAACCACAATTCTATTAGATTTAAAATAGTGATGGAAAAGGATAGACCAGAGCTAATAGTTGAAGTTCTAAATTGGAGAAAGGCCAATTTTGGCGGTATTAGGCAAGAACTTCCAAAAGCTGATTGGGGGCAGATGTTCGCAGGTAAAGGGACGGCTGGAAAATGGGAAGCCTTCAGAAATAAGATAATGAGAGTCCAGAGAAAGTGTATTCCCGTCAGGGTGAAAGGGAAGGCTGGTAGTTGTAGGGATTGCTGAATAACTAGAGGTATTGAAGGTTTGGTTGAGAAGAAGAAGGAAGCATACGTCAGGTATATGCAGGAGAGATCGAGTGAATCCTGAGAGTATAAAGGCAGTAGGAGTATACTTAAGAGAGAAATCAGGAGGGCAAAAAGGGGACATGAGATAGCTTTGACAAATAGGGTTAAGGAGAATCCAAAAAGTTTTTACAAATACATTAAGGACAGAAGGGTAACTAGGGAGAGAATAGGGCCCCTCAAAGATCAGCAAGGTGGCCTTTGTGTGGAGCCACAGAAAATGGGGGAGCTACTAAATGAGTATTTTGCATCAGTGTTTACTGTGAAAAGGATATGGAAGATATAGAATGTAGGGAAATAGATGGTGACATCTTGAAAAATGTCCATTTTACAGAGGAGGAAGTGCTGGATGTCTTGAAATGCATAAAAGTGGATAAATCCCCAGGACCTGATCAGGTATAGACTAGAACTCTGTGGGAAGCAAGGGAAGTGATTTTTGAGCCCCTTGTTGAGATATTTGTATCATCGATAGTCACAGTTGAGGTGCCGGAAGACTGGAGGTTAGCTAACTTGGTAGTATTACTTAAGATAGTAAGGACAAGCCAGGGAACTATAGACCAGTGAACGTGATGTCACTGGTGGTAAGTTGTTGGAGGGAATCCTGAGGGACAGGATTTACATGCATTTGGAAAGGCAAGGACTGATTAGGAATAGTCAACATGGCTTTGTGCGTGAGAAATCATGTCTCACAAACTCGCCTGAGTTTTTTGAAGTAACCAAGAGGATTGACGAGGGCGGAGCAGTGGATGTGATCTATGTGAACTTCAGTAAGGCATTTGACAAGGTTCCCCATGGGAGACTGGTTAGCAAGGTTCAAAAAAGATTTTACAAGGATGCTGCCAGGGTTGGAGGATCTGAGCTAAAGGGAGAGGCTCCATAGGCTGGGGTTGTTTTCCCTGCAGTGCGAAAGGCTGAGGGGTGACCTTAGAGGTGTATAAAGTCATGAGGGGCATGGATAGGATAAGTAGACAAGGTCTTTTCCCTGGGGTGGGGGAGTCCAGAACTAGAGAGCATAGGTTTAGGGTGAGAGGGGAAAGATGATAAAAGGGACCTGAGGGTGGTACATGTATGGAATGAGCTGCCAGAGGATGTGGTGGAGGCTGGTACAATTGCAACATTTAAGAGGCATTTGGATGGGTATATGAATATGAAGGGTTTGGAGGGATATGGGCTGGGTGCTGGCAAATGGGACTGGATTGGGTTGGGATATCTGGTCGGCATGGATGGGTTGGACTGAAGGATTTATTTCCATGCTGTACATCTCTGACTTACAGAATGTGTTTATTTGACAGAAATTGCTGTGTATTCATTTATTTTTCTCTCTTTGCAGTTCCAACACCAATCTCTTATGTCCCTGAAGTTTTGTCAAGTACTGTACTAGGGCGAATCACACAAACAACTGTTGCACTTGAACAGCCACTCTGTGTGTTTAACAGTTCAGACACAGGTTGTGTGAACTGTGATGTTTGGCTGCTCGTGGCTAATTCGTCTGGTGAGTATCTTTTGTTATGTGTGAAGTGCTACTTCCTCTAAAGTGACCGTCCAACTTCCTGTCACGTTAAGGTGGCTGGTGAGACTAATGCATTGGTTCTGGAATTTATATACAGTACTTTATGGCTGATGAAAATTAAATTCTGGGCAGAATGGTGGCGCAGTAGTTAGCACTGCTGCCTCACAGTACCAAGGGACCTGGGTTCAATTCCACCCTCTGGTGAATGTCTATATGGTGTTTGCATGTTCTTCCAATGTTTGTGTGCATTTCCTGCGTGTGCTCTGGTTTCTTCCCTCAGTTATTAAAGTGGATGGGCAAGGTTTCCACTTAAGTGGTGATTTTGTTTGAAACTTTGACATTGCTGGCCAGCTATTGGGGGGGAGGGAAGAAGGATGAATTGTTCTGGGGAGAGTAAGGGCTAGTGTTATCAGTGATGCCAATGTTATTGGAAAATTGGACATAAATCAAATCAATACCTTGGGCCTATTGATAACACTGTTTAATGTTATCCCTCCCTCTACATACACTTGAGCAACTTCTCTAAATATCGTTCATCTCAACTATTCCCCCCGGTAAGATATATTTCTGTAAGTTATTTTCTGTCTTATTAACGACTTTTTGTAAAGACATTCCCAAGTTTTGAACTCTCATGTAGCAGCAGTATGAAGTATCTACAAGATGCATTGCACTAACTCCCCAAGGCTCCTTCAACCATACCTTTTCATCCTGTGGCCTTTTACCATCAGAAGGACAAATGCAGCACTTGTAGGTACCCCTCCGAGCCACTCACCATCCCGACTTGGAAACATTTTGGCTGTTCCTTCAGCGTTGCTGGGTCAAATTCCTGGAAATCCCTCCCTTCTAGCGCTATGGGTGTACCTAAACCACACCAACTGCAGTGCTTCAAGAAGGTAGCTCATCACCACCTCAAGGACAACTAGGGATGAGCAACCTTTTTTCTTTCACCTGACGACACTTTATTTGCAGAATTCATAAAATTGCATGTCTGGTCAAAATTGACATTGCACAAAATCTGTTTCTTCTAATATTGTATGTCATTCATCACATTTATAATTACAGTCAATGTTTACATGTGTAAAGTATAAACCAAGGGTTTGGATCTAGATGTATTGTTGGTTGAAAGGTTTTTGACAGTGATGTTGCCTTATTGCTCCATTGTTTGTGGCTGCCACAAGCTTTAGAACATCCACGAGTGCTGGAGAATAGGCAATACATACTGGCCCAGCCAACAGAGATCAAATCTTGAGAGAGAATTGGAAAAAGAAATGGAAAGATATCTTGTCTAACCTATCAAACCTCTTTAAGGACACCCTTCAACCTTCTCTTTAAAAGAAAATACCCTGTGCTTGTTTAGCCATTGCAGAGGGCATCATGGTGGCTCACTGGTTGGAACTGCGGCCACATGGCTCCCGGGACCCGGGCTGAATTCCAGCATTGGGCGACTGTGCAAACTCCACACAGACATTCTCCCTGTGTCTGCGTGGGTTTCCTCCTGGTGCTCTGGTTTTCTCCCAAAGTCCAAAGACGTGCAGGTTATGTGGATTAGCCATGCTAAACTGCACATAATGCCCAGGGATGTGTAGGTTAGCTGGATTAGTTATGAGAAATGTAAGGTTGTAGGGAGGTGGGTCTGCGTGGGATGCTGTTTGGAGGGTCAGTCTAGACTCAATGGACTGTAACGGCCTGATTCTGCACTGTAGGGGATTCTATGATGGTCTGACCTCTCAGTTCTTGTATCAGTTTTGTAAATCTTTAAACACTTTGTCAAAATTAATGCTTTTTACTTGACTTTTCTGTGAGCATCCCTGCAAATCTCTTTAGCAGTTGCTCCAGTGTTGCAGCATCTGTTTTGTGACTCCATAGATCAAAGCTGTTCAGTTTGGTATAATTGGGTATAGTTAAAGTGGCCTGCTTTTTAATTCTACTGCTCTAGAAGTAAATCTGTGATTGATCTGCATCACGGATTGATTTACAATTTTGTTCCTTTCCAATCCAGGAGTTGCAAGATTTAATAGTATCAAAAATGAGTTTGTGGATCCTTCAAGTTTGATGTACCAAGATGCTTTCTCTGGATCAAATGGTTTTTACCTCACTGTTAAAACAAAAAGAAATGTTTATTCTTGTCCAGCAACTGCTATACCTGGCCAGATCTTAACTTTGCGAGTTGGGGCAGAAGTACCCTGTACCACTCCAAATTGCAATGCACCTTTACCTACTGGTGGGACATTCCGGTAAGTCAAATCAGAAGTCACTTTTGTTTTATTTTTATTGACTGTAGTGAATGCCAATCAGTATGTTATATGTTAATCAAGATTTGGAGATGCTGGTGTTGGACTGGGGTGTACAAAGTTAAAAATTACACAACACCAGGTTATAGTCCAACAGGTTTAATTGGAAGCACACTAGCTTTCGGAGCGTCGCTCCTTCATCAGGTGATTGTGGAGGGCTCGATCGTAACACAGAATTTATAGCAAAAATTTACAGTGTGATGTAACTGAAATTATACATTGTCTATTGAGTCTGTTGTAACCAATTGCTACAGCTAACCTGAGAATGCAACTTTTAAAAAAAGGTTTTGTGATTTACACATGAAAGAAGTGAAACTATCATGGTATTCGAACAGATGAAAGACTCAACAGACAAGGTATTTTTCAATGTATAATTTCAGTTACATCACACTGTAAATTTTTGATTTAAATTCTGTGCCTTACAATTTTGTCCTCCACAATCACCTGATGAAGGAGCGTCACTCTGAAAGCTAGTGTGCTTTCAATAAACCTGTTGGACTATAACCTGGTGTTGTGTGATTTTTAACTGTGTTAATCAAGGTGGCGTCGAAGCACATTTAGACAGCATTTTCTTTACTCTTACTTGGGATGTGATGTTGTTGGCTGGGCCAGCATTTATTGACCATCCCTAAAATGGATACAGAAAGAAACCTTTTAATTATGGATTCTCATCACTGAGGATGTCCTGAACAATGCAGTCCTTCTGAAATATGGGCCAGAAGTTTCTGATCTGTTGGCGATAGAGTACCAGGAGGGAAAGCTGGCAAAATGGCCAGAAAAGACAATGGGAGGCTGCTTGAGTATTCCTGCTGCCTTGCCATCTTGTGCTATGTTTGACATGTAATGAGTCTACTAAATATTGACTAATTAAAACTAATGATTAGCATCCACTATTAGCAGAGACTGGATTTTTAGGCAATGCCAACTTTAAACAGTCATGTCATGTAATGTAGTTTAATAAATTCTGTGAATGAAGTGTTTTTGGAAAAATAGAAGTGTGATCCACCCTACCGCAGTGGAATTTGTTTCTGTGCACCAAAAGATTAGCCTCTGGATGACTAGTTCAGTAACATTACCATGATGGCATGCCTCCCCCAGGTAGTAGACGTTTTGAAACCAGTATTTTTGAGTTAAAAATCTCACAACACCAGGTTATAGTCCAACAGGTTTAATTGGAAGCACTAGCTCTTTCATCTGGTGGTTGTGTCACAGCTACCTGATGAAGGAGCAGTGCTTCCAAATAAACCCGTTGGACTATAACCTTGTGTTGTGATTTTTAACTTTGTACACCCCAGTCGAACACTGGCACCTCCACATCAGTATTTTTGAGAGATTGCACAAGGTGAGGGATATGGATTAAGTCACTGATATATTCAGTTAAAAGATTCCAATTTCTTTCAACAGCTTTTCTGATGAGAATAAAAGTTATCTTCTAAAGGCTCTGCTTTTTTTTTTGTTGTTGGTTTAGAATGAAGTACATTTTGATTAATCCTGATATCAAGACACCCAATATTGTTGCAGAAACTGAATTTACAGACGAGATCATGCTGAAAAGTGGTGAGTATTGCTGTTGTCGTAAAAGGCCAAGAATCATTCTCTTTGTAAACAAGAACATATACTTGTGGGGCAATGGAGGATAAAGTCAGTGGGATCATGCATCTACAGGCACCAAGATTGCCTCATCTGAGTAGAGACCGTTCCTGAGCCTGTACCACATGAAGTCTGGCTTTATACATAAGTTTCTTTAAGATTTAGATTTCCTGAGATATTGCAGGATATTAAGTGAGTCAAGAGAGGAAAATGAGAATTAGAGGTGGGGGGGGGTTTATTCATATGGGAGTGAGCAGGATTGAAGAGGTGGGATGAAATTTAATTCCACCAGTAACTAATAATAACAATATTGAACTGATAACTAAAAGTAACACTGCTATCCCTCGCAATCAACAGTAATACAATAACTTAGTCTATGTGAATTCATAGGCATAGCATAACCTTCCAAAATCATACATCCAATTTGTACTCACTTTGCAAAGCCAAACAGAATTTGTTTCCAGCACTTAAGGTGTTTCTAGCCTGCCTGGCTGTCCACTACTAACAATCCAGGTCTCGCTCCCTATCTCTGAGTTGATCTCTGTTCTGGTTCCATACAGCAACACTGACCAACAGAACTCGTGAGCCCCAGATTGTATCATAGTGAGGAAGCCTAGGATGGGTATCAAAAATAGGCCCGAGGAATCCTGGTCACCTATCAAGATTCTGAAGCAGTCCCTATGAACTGGAGGTTTGCTAAATACCCCAGTATTTTAAAAAAAGGAAATAGAGAAAAAAACAGGGAATTATAGACCAGTGAGTACCTCCTTCATCAGCAGTAGCAAGAACTTTTCTACAGTCCATTTATAGAATATTTTATAACAGAGCACTTGCAAAACCGTGTCCGAGTCAGCCTGGATTTGCAAAAGGGGGTTCATGCCTAATAGAATTTGAGGATGTAACATCCACTACCAAGACTCAGTTGCTTCAAGATGCAATGGGAAATTCACCAAGCACTTTCCAAACCCACAACCACTTCATTCTAGAAGGACAGGGGCAGCAGATACATAGGAGCACCACCATCTTCAAGATCCCCTCCAAGCCACTTACTATCCTGACTTAGTTGTTGTTCCTCCATTATTGCTAAGTCCAAAACCTGGAACTCCCTCCCTGAGGGGATTGTGGGTCATCCCACAGCAGGTGGACTGCAGCAGTACAAGAAGGCAGCTCACCACCACCTTCTCAAGGGGCAACTAGGGATGGACAAGAAATGCTGTACATTTGGACAGCTTTCGATAAGGTCCAACATAAGAGATTAGAATGATAAATGAAAGCACATAGGATTGAGGGGTGGTGTACTGAAATAGATAGAGAAAGGTAGGCAACGTTAAGAATAAGTGAGCCTGAGTTACAGGTGTGGCTAGTGGGGTGTAGCAGGGGTTGGTACCAGGACCCCAATTATGATTTAGATGAGGGAATTTAAATATAATATCTCCACATTTGCAGATGACCCAAACTTGGGTGGGAGGGTGAGCAGTGGGAGAATGCAGTGTGATTTGGAGATTTGAGTGTGCAGATACATGGCAGATGCAGTATAATGTGGGTAAAGGAAAGGTAATTAAAAAAAAACAGGAAGATAGATTATTATCCGAATGGTGATCGATTGCACCTTCCCCTTTCCCAATGAGATCTGGCTGTCCTTGTACACCAGTCCCTGAAAATAAATGGCTTAGCAAGTGGTAAACAGTATGTTGGCCTTCATGATGACAGGATTTGAGAAGAGGAGCAGGAATGTCCTGCTGTAGTTGTACAGTGGCTTGGTAAGACCACACCTGCAATATTGTGTGCAGTTTTGGGCTCCTTGACTGGAGAAAGATGTTCTGGCTACGGAGGGAGTACAACAAAGATTTATCAGAGCTTGGCCTTAATGAACAGTTTGCAAAACAAATAAAAGATAAACTGTAGCATAGGAGGAGGCCATTTGATCCGTTGTGCTGGTGACCTCCCCTCTAACCCTCTTCCTTCTCCAGAAATATTTCTACCTGTGTTCCTCCTTTCAAAAAAAATCATCCTGTTGTTTTTAATCTCCAACTCCATAGTCATTTGTTTGGTAGGCCATTTAAAAAATGGCCAAAAAGAAGCTTAATTTTCTGTGAAAGATACAAAAGGAACAATTTGGGAACATTTGAAAATCTGTAATAGAGAAAGAAAAGATCCGTTAGCATCTGGGAAAACTGCTGGAGGAAGACAGTTTTTGGTCTTAAACCTGTTTGCTGGGTGTTTCCCGAATTTCTTGGTGTTTGTTTGACTGCAGTTGGAATCCCAGTGGTGTGCGTTTTGAACGGTTTTCTTGTCCCGTTTTTCCTTCCAGCTACAGATCCCAATACTATCGTCCCGTTCTCACGTCGCACTGGTGGAATGGTTGTCATAACGACAATACTCTCCATTCTGCTCTTCCTGCTGTTGGCAATGTTTGTGGCCATGCTCGCTGTGGTCTGGTAAGTAACTTGCCTCTGGGGTTCTGGCCTTCTCTGGTGATGGGCAGGGTTGTCAGCTAAGGACTGCTGGATAATAGAATCATGTGTGGAAGCCCAGTTGTTTATTTTACCAGGAATAGGCCATTCAGCCCTTTGAGACTGCTCCTTCATTCATCACGATCACGGCTGATCATCAAGCTCAGTACCCTGATCCCGCCCTCTCCCCATATCCCTTGATCCCTTTAGCCATGAGCGCCATTTCAACCTTTCTCTTGAAAACCGATATTATGGCCTCAACCACTTTCTGTGGTGGTGAATTCCACAGGCTCACCACTCTATGGGAGACACTATTTCTCCTCATTTCAGTCCTAATAGATGTACACCCTTTATCTTAAAGTAGAACATCCTTCCTACATCTAACCTGTCCAGTTCTGTTAGAGTTTATAGATTTCTGAGGTTTTGTACTCTCCACACCCCCCACCCCAATTCTTCTGGGGGAGTCAATTGAAAAAACGTAGACACTGGAAGCAATAACTTTAACCATTTTCTTTCGATCCCATACAAAGCCAAACTGCGCACTGTATAGAACAGTTTTCATAATCTTTAGCCCATGGAGTCTGTTAACATGTGCAGTAGCAACAACAGAACTTTTAACCTACAGAGACCAGAAGATCTCAGCTCCATCCCACTGCTCTGAGTTAATAAACTAATGGATTCTGCTGTGAAATGCTTTCCTTCTTGCTGCTATGCAAGGGAGAGGGAAAACTAAATGAAGTATTCCGCTCATGGTTGCTATTTTGGTGGTCAATGTATAACTGTTAAAGAGGACATAGGTAACCATGGCTGCAATGACTCCCAATAGAACTCATGATTACTCTTGACCCCCATTCATAAGGTAATGAGATTGCCAACACTGAGCAGACCCTTCAGCATGCTTGGGAATATTAGTAAGAAGCTTTAACCACAAGTGTTTTCTGAAATGCTTGACTGGTTGTGTCAGTTATTTATTGATTTCTTGCAATAGATTTGTGGGGAATTCAATGTATCAATGTAAATTAATCCTCTTCCTTATCTTCCTTTTTCCTTGCAGTTGCAAAAAATCCATGTCGTCTGACTTCCCTGAACATATAACCAGGTTTGACTCCCTCCGACGGTACAACACTCACAGCTTGCAGAAAAACCCAGGCATCATTTCTCCAAAGGGCATGTGAAGCAGTCTCTATGGTACAACCACAGACTGTCTGTATGAACAGAAATCTAGCAGCCTCGTTCCTCCTTGTCAATCTCTCCAACTACCCAATTTCACAATTACAGTGGAACACTCATGTAACTATGATGGTGTTTGGAATGATGAAGTGTCTTTATGCTGATGATTCAAATGTTGAGTGTGAAATCCTTAAAGTTAATGCTTTCTCTTTTTTTTCATAGTGCCAGTGTTCATTCTGAATATCAGTGCAATATAAAATATTGTTAAAATCAAATAGATTTTGTTGAAGATTTTTGTCTTGCACTCAACAGAACATATGCAAGAATAACAACAAAGCCAAGACAATTTTATACTATCTGAGAAGACTCTGGTAGAAGCTTTAGCATGGAGAGTTACCGGTTAGATGATGACTGACAGTTAACTGCCAAGCTTTAAATTTAAATCATGCGTTGATTCTGATTGCCTTGGGAATGAACCAATTATGTTTTATGATTGCAAGACAATAAAATATCTTTTGGTAATACTTTACTGACCAGCAACAACTATTTGCAATATGAAGTATTTGAAAATCTTTATCTTTGCAGTGGAGGAGTAATTGTTTGAGCCCTTCTTCCAATCCCACTCCATGCCTAGCTGCTGTTTTGGCTCCCAGGGCACTGTTTGAATTATTACCCCAAAAGGAATACAAGGGTCTGATAGCAGATTCTGGTTCCTGCCATTGTTTCAATTAGAAGCTAAGACATTCACAAATTCAAAAGATTAGAGTTTGAAACTTTTCTTTCTGTTCTTCCCATAGCATTTTGCACTTTTCAATCAAGTAAGGGGGGAAGGGGTATTAAAGATGCTGTCCAAATTTTATCCTTCCAGCATATCGGAGATGCTGCTTTTCCTAGGAATAAGGCTGGTAACTGAGTCTATATGGCAGTTACTGACTTATGAGAAATACTTTCACTACTTTGAGAGCCTGGAGCCCAGGTAAAGGCCCCTTTGTGTCTGGGTCATTGTGCTATGGTGAGAATTTGATGCAGATGGTTTTACCTTGATGTCTTGTGGATTAAGAACACATTCTACCCCATGGGTCAACCATTTACTCCTCTGTTGCTGTCCTGGTTTCTCTGTCAGCATTCCATATTTTGCGTATTATGCTTCTTTTTCCATTTGAAATATCTCTTGCACAGTACTGTCTTTTAGCTTTTTTTAAAAAAAACATATGCTGCTAGATCAATTAAATGTTCCCAAAGCAGAACTTCACAGAACAGGAGTGCATGTATGAGTTTGAGATGGGAAATCCAGTTGGTTATGCTTGATCTCCACATCCCGTTCCAGTCTGTAGCTCTGCTGTAGAAAACTACTTAATAGTATTGAACACTGCTTTAAATTTAGTTGGAAAAGTTAGATGTTGAGAGTGTCCTCCTGTTTTCCAATACTTTGAAGCAGAGTTACCAGAGGAAGTGGTAGATGTGGTACAAGTGAGTAGGAAAAGTTTTCTAGAGGGATGTGGGAGTAGTTTAGTTTGGGAAATTTCGTCAGCATGGATGTGTTGGAACGCAGACTCTGTTTCCATGCTGTGTGAGTCTAAGTCTCGACCCGAAAGGCTTGGAACATAAACGTCTTTGCATCTGAAACCAAAATCGAAGATCCAATTAGTTTAGTAGAGATTTACTTTAAGATTCAAGGAGTTTGGCAGCGAATTGTATATGTTCTGTCGAAAGCAAAATTTTACTTCTCACTTCATCCTTCCATTTTAAACGTGACAAGTGATCTCTGACCCTTTGCTTTAATGCTCTCAACTGTGAATACATTTGATCTTCACATGTTTAGGGCATTGGCACAATATTAGCAGGATAACATAGGCACGGAATTTTGATGACATCAGGAGTTCTCATTATTGTAATTTTATGTATAAATTCAATTGAATAGCCAAAGAGTTCTGTATATAACACACCCAGCTTTACCCTCCTACTGTGTTTAAGAATTTCCCTGATACGTGAGAAGGGACCTTGGTGTTGGCCCACAAAATGCCACACTCAGACTTTCCCACAAGGTACGTTCAGTCAGAGATGCCTCCCAAAACAGGTAGCCAGCTCAGATAATCTCCACCCCAACAGCAAGGGAACAAGTGAAGGCTGTTGTGTCACTATTACTGATTTGACATGGAGGTCAAGGAGAAAACAGTCCCCCTACCCTAACTCTTGTCTCCAGAGTCAACAGACTGGAATACAGTGTGAGAGAAAATTCATTAAATATATGAAGCAAAATAATGCCTTTATAGTGAATGATCTTTGTGGGTTGATCCAACATATCTTTGGAAAAGGACTCCCTTTAGGAATGGTCATGAATAGCATTGATAAACTAACAGTATCCTTTACAATAAAGAACAAATAAAACCCTACCAACATTAGAAAACGGACCAAGTTTGCAACTGTTTACTGCCTTGTCATGATGAAGAATTATTATACATGAACAGCAATTAAAACAATAGGTGGGGTGAGTTGGGTGGGGTACACAAGAGTTGGGGTACCAACATTTTTGGTGTTTGGAGTTATCACATCAGTTCTAGAAAGCCCTTTGACCCCACTTTACTTTGAATCTCATTTGAAAGCAGAAACTGAGAAACTGTATCATAGGATTCAGTGACTCTTGCATCCACTTAAAATTAATGTGTCAGAGAAGCCCACACAATACACCCCCCCCCCCCCAGCAGAAAAGACTGATGTTGGATAGACTGAGCTGTCTGTAGAACTGCCTTGTTTTAAAATATCTTATTTCTTTATTATAATATTGTATCTATTACTTTTATATATTGTTATATTATTGAAAACCTTTTGACCAATCTGAATATTGTGGGGAATATGTAAGTTTGTTCTGAATACAAAATGATTAAACAAGAAAACTATTCACTTGTGAATTCATGTTGTAACTATAGCTCAGCAGGTGAGGGGTAAACTCTAACAATTTTGTTTTGTTTAACAAACTGTGCTCTCTCAAGAGAGGAGTAAGAATTTTTATCTCGTATCTTGGACGTTCCAGGCTCCAGTTCTTGTCTGGACCTGAAGGGGAAGAGCTATCTTTGTGGATAAGGCTGTCAATTCCAGATGGAACTATTCCTGGAGGTATTGGGAGGTATTTCCTGTCTCCAAGCACCCCTGTTCCCTACTCGTGTCATGAGTTACTTAATGTGCCTATTCTTATGGCTCATAGTGCCCTGTCAATCAGACAATGACCAGGCTGTTTATTATCTGACTAATCTTTGACACTCAGCAATTTTGGGGTTTGCCATGAAAGTCTTCAAAATAACTTTTTTTTAATATAGTCCCTCTGATTTTCTCTCCACGATTGTTCACTGCAGTATCCAAGGTAAGTAATTCCTAAAAGCTCTGGCAGGATGGTACCAAGGTAGGGTTTTGCTGTTGGGATTGGGAATTGCTTGTCTGTCATAGGTTTTTTTTTAAATTTCTGATTGTATTCATTGATTCGAATGGTCACAAAAGAGAACCAAGTTATTCCATTCTTTCAAGACCAGCATGAAGGGAAAATAATGCCTTAAAGGAATGTGACAATACATACCGCGAGTAAAATAATAACTCCATTGTGTGGGAGTTTTCAACTGGGTAAATAAAAATTCTTTGGTGTGGGAATGCAGAAGCAAAGGAAGTAATAACATTAGTGCTGAGCCATTGAGGACCGGAATCAGAAACTATTTTTTCACACAATATTTAAAAAGTGAGTAAACATGAAAGATATTCCTGATCTAATGAGTATTATGGGAGCAGGAATATGCTGCTTTTAAGCCCTGACCTCCGTTCCACCATTTAGATTTGTAGGTGATTTGAATCTTCATTCCAGCTACCAGCCTTGGTTTCTAAGCACTGGAAACCCCTCCCTAACAATGTACTTCCCTAACAAGAAGCTATGTCCTTTTGGAAATTTAAGGGGAGAGGACACCAAATTCCCACCACCCTGAATGGCTTCCCTCCAATTTAAGTTAGTACTTTTTTTTTTCTGGACTCTCCCTCTGAGGAAATAATTCAATTTTATGTACCTTACCAAATCCTTTTATTCATCTTAACTGACCAGTTTCACTTTTATAGCATCTTTTAAGCTATTAAAATCCCCCAAGAGGAGTTTCAAACTCAATTTAGTTTTGTACTGGGGTGGCACGGTGGCTCAGTGGATAGCAGCACTGCTGCCTCACAGCACCAGGGTCCCAGGTTCGTTTCTCAGCATTGGGTGACTGTGCAAACTCCACACATTCTCCCCGTGTCTGTGTGGGTTTCCTCCGGGTGCTCTGGTTTCCTCCCACAGTGCAAAGATGTGCAGGTTAGGTGAATTGGCCATGCTAAATTGCCCATAGTGTTAGGTAAGGGGCAAATGTAGGGGATTGGTGGGTTGTGCTTCGGTGGGTCAGTGTGGACTTGTTGGGCCGAAGGGCCTGTTTCTGCACTGTAGGGAATCTAATCTAATCTTAAGGAGATAGTGATCAAAGAGTTCAACTTTCAGGAGCTTCTTTAAATGCGATTTGAAGTGGAAAGAATTTGGGTGGGGTTTCCAGTGCTTCGGAGCTGGGCAGCTGAAGGAAAGCATGCCTACTTTTCAAGGAACAATCAAACTCCTAGATGCACGGGAGGGCAGAATGGGAGCACTGAGACTGGTACAATTACAACATCCAAAAGGCATCTGGACAGGTATATGAATAGGAAGGATTTACGGGGATATGGGCTAAGTGCTGGCAAATGGGATTAGATGAATTTGGTCAGCATGGATGAGTTGGACTGAAAGGTCTTTTTCAATGCTGTTCAGTGCTCTGACTCTATCATTGTAGAGTTTAATTGCTTGTAGCCAGGTAACTGAGTCTAGGTGAGGAGCTCTTACTGTCATCTATCAGTGACCACCAAATACAAATGACCTGGTTTTCCCAGACAAAAAGGGGATCTTTCTCACTTCACATGGCCTTTTAGCCTCTGGGAGAGGGATCACCCAGATAGTTGACCAGCTCTGCAGCTGTTCATTGACTCCATTACCACTTCCTAATTCCTGAGATACCACTGGTTGCTCCAACCTGTGACATTCGTAGCCCTGGCTCCTCGATATGACTTCTTACCAGACTGCAACTCTGCTCTGGCTCTTGACCATATTAGGATTGTGTGACTCTGATGTTACTAGGTACGTCACTTCCCTTCCTGGTTCTCTAGTCACCACCAGAGGATTCCAGCTGCCCTATTTTTAATGAAGTTGGTGGTTAACTGCATTCTTGAATTGCTGCAGGTGCATGTACTGTCGGTAGACCCACAATGCCCTTGGCGGGAATTTCAGAATTTTGACCCAGCAATAGTGAAGGAATGCTGATATATTCCCAAGTCAGGTTGGTGAGTGGCTTGGAGGGGAGCTTGCAAATGGTGGTGTTCCCTTGTATCTATTGCCCGTGTCTTTCTCCATTTGTAATAGTTTGGAAGGTGCTGTCAGAGGAACCACAGTGAGTTGCTGCAGATAATACACAGTGCTGCTCCTGGGCGTTGGCGGTGGAGGGAGTTGCTGTAACCAGGCTTGATTTGCCCTATTCATGAGTTCCACACTTCAACTCCTGCGCTGTTCCTTATCTCAGCCTCTGACTCTGTCAACCTCCTGTTGCCAAACAAAACTGGTTTCTACAGGAAGAGGAGCTCCCACAGAGCTCCCAGCTGCTCAGTGCTGTCTCTGTCCTATCACTGCCTCTTGCTGGAGGCCCCATGACAATAGAAACAGTAAATCACAGAAAGTGAGGACTCTCCAGCTATGACTCTTGAATTTGATAATTCTAAATAATGTAGGTTTTTCTCATACTATTTCCTGCTAGTTGGGTGATCATTGGCTGTGATTAATGTAATCACACACTCCAAAGTGAATAATAAAGTGAATTGAGACCAAAGCAATTGGAATCAAGATAATACCTTTTAAATGACATCCTGATGACATTCATTGGAGCTCACAGATAATGGAGGGATGATTTAATGTACAATAAGTTATAAATATAGTAATTAAATGGATTATATTTACGTATTTTTAAATGGCAAGTTGTCACACCCAAAGTCACCTTTTCTCTTGTGCTTCGCCAGTGTTGCAGGAATGTTGGGAGGAGTTATTTGTTGCAACTCTAACTTGCTGATATTATCTCAGTCCCAATCTTCTGATGCACTAGCCCGGAGAGTTACTCTAGTCAGGGAATTAATCCCTTTCTGTGAATGCTGATAGGGTTATGAACAGAGGATCTCCCAGCAGAGACCATCAGCCCATTTATATCTGTGCTAGCATTCGGAAGGAGACATTCTCCGTTGCCTCCTTGTTAAATATTTATTCAATCTCCTCAGGAAGTTGCTACAAACTGAATCTTTTTCCACTGTACTTTTATGCAGTATGCTCCAGATTATATCAAAGTATTGGATTTCAAAAAAATTCTCCTTATCTTTATGCTGGATCTTTGACAAATGGTCATTTGGTCCTCTGCTTTTCAATCCCCCCACTTGTGGGAAGAGTTTTGCCCCATCCAATCTCTCAGGTTGTATGGTTTCTCTCTTCAATGCTAAATTTTTGTCTTCCATTTCACAGCACCTGCCATCAGCACATCTTTAAGGGAAGTCAGTTTGTAAAGGTCACAGCTAATGTAGACAAGCAGGCCAGCAGCTGCCAGGTTTGAGTCTGTTCTGCTGTGATGGTCTCATTGCAGAATCAAGCTGGTTATAGAACAATACAGGCCCTTCGGCCCTCGATGTTGTGCCGACTTGTGAAGCCAATTTAAACACACTCATTTCACAGACGTGAGTGATACAGTGGTTAACACTGCTGCCTCACTCCTCAGGACCCAGGTTTGATGCCAGCCTTGGGTGTCTGTCTGTCTGTTATTTGCACATTCTCCCCATGTCTGTGTGGGTTTCTTTCAGGTGCTCCAGTTTCCTCCCACAGTGCAAAGATGTTCAGGCTAGGTGGATTGGCTGTGCTAAACACCACCCATCCCCATAAGTGTCCAGGGGTGTGTAGGTTAGGTTGGGTTTTTACCATGTGAGGTTACAGAGATGGGGTGGGTGGGATCTTCGGAGTGTTGGTGTGGACTCAATGGGCCGAATGGCCTCTTTCCACACTGTAGCGATTCTATGAGTTTGGTGATGAGTAAAATGTTTACTACTTTGAAAACATTTTACCATTTCAAACCAGCCCAGAAGTAAAAATGAATAAAATAATAAAACCACTGAAAATACAATGGTGGAGAGAGAAATACATTGTGTTTTAAGTTGAATAGACTTCTTCAGAACTATTTTGAATTAAGTGTTTGGTAGGACACAGGGAAGCCTTCCTTTTAATAGTGGCACAGAGTTTTAAATTACCATGCGATGGTAATTATTTCTGAGTTTCATGTTTTCTCTGAGAGACAGCAATCAGCAGTGGACCCTCCCTTTGTGCATTGGAGTGTTAGCTATCATTGTGTTCTTCAGTCTTTTGAAAAGGGTTAGGACCCACAACACATAGTGCTACCAGCTGAGCGATGGCCTATTCCTATTTAAACTTGTGCAGGAAGTCTTTCTGTTCTTATAGAGTCATACAGCATGGGAACAGACCTTTCAGGCCGACCAAAATCCCAAACTAAACTAGTCCCACCTGCCTGCTCCTGGCCCATATCCCTTCAAACATTTCTTATTCATTTACTTAAATGTTGTAACTGTACCCGCATCCACCTCTTTCTCTGGAAGTTCATTCCATACTCAAACCATTCTGTGTATTTTAAGAAAAGTTGCCCCAGACGTCATCTTTAAATCTTTCTCCCCTCACCTAAAAAATGTACCCTCTAGGGTAAAGACACCTACCATTAACCCTGTCTATATCCCTCATGATTTTATAAACCTCTGTGAGGTCACCCCTCAACGTCCTATACTCCAGTGAAAAACATCCCAGCCTATCTGGCTTCTCCTTATAACGCAAACCTTCCATTCCCAGCAATATCCTGGTAAATCTTTTCTGAAACCTCTCCAGCTTAATAATAACCTTCCTCTAACACGGTGATCAAAACTGGACACAGTACACCAGAAGAGGCCTTATCAATGTTTAGTACAACCTCAATATGACATCTCAACTCCTAACCTAAATGTTCTGAGCAATGAAGGCAAGCGTGTTAAATGCTTTCTCAACCACCCTGTCTGTATGCTCTGACCAGCAATTCTCCTTCACAAATAGTACCAAAAACAATAATCCCACCTGTTTGTGCAATGGTTTTAGTCAGTAATTACAGTATCAGATCTGCCAACTGTGGGTGTTCCATCACCCAAAGGTTCTAGAAAGAACTAGGTGAAAGAGAGTACTGCAGGTGCTAGAAATTGGAGTCAAGAGTGTGGTGCTGGGGAAGCATCCAAGGCCCCAAAAGAGCCTTCCACATCCATCGAAGTTTCACCTGCACTTCCACACGTTACTTACTGTATCAGTTGCTCCCGATGCGCTCTCCTCCACATTGGGGAGACGGCGCCTACTCGCAGACCGCTTCAGAGAACATCTCTGGGACACCCGCACCAACCAACCCCACCACCCCGTGGCTGAACATTTTGACTCCCCCTCTCACTCTGCCAAGGATAGGCAGGTCCTGGGCCTCCTCCACTACCACTCCCTCACCACCCGACGCCTGGAGGAAGAACGCCTCATCTTCTCCCTCGGGTCTCCTCAACCCCAGGGCATCAATGTGGACTTCACCAGTTTCCTCATTTCCCCTCCCCCCACCTTACCCCAGTTCCAAACTTCCAGCTCGCTACCATCCTCATGACCTGTCCCATCTGCCAATCTTCCTTCCCACCTACCCTTTCCACCCTCCTCTCTGACCTATCACCTTAACCCCACCTCCATCCATCCACTGCACTCCCAGCTACCTTTCCCCCCAACCCCACTGCCCTCCCATTTATCTCTCCACCCCCAAGGCTCCCAGCCTCATTCCTGATGAAGGGCTTTTGCCCGAAATGTTGATGTTCCTGCTCCTCGGATGCTGCCTGACCCTCTGTGCTTTTCCAGCACCACACTCTTGATTCTAGAAAGAGTCCAACGCTATTCCCTGACTGTAATGAGGGATGGGCAATAAAAGAACCATCCAATTAGCTTCGAAATTGATGAAGGGCTTTTGCCCGAAACGTCGATTTCGAAGCTCCTCGGTTGCTGCCTGAACTGCTGTGCTCTTCCAGCACCACTAATCCAGAATCTGGTTTCCAGCATCTGTAGTCATTGTTTTTACCTCAATAAAAGAACCTCGCAGTGTTCACCATCTCCCGTGAGCAAGTTTTTTTTAAAAAAGCTAATATAACATAAAAATCTGAGGGTGCTTATTAAGTGTTCAGTGGAGATGTGCCTATGTTGATTACTCAAGGGAGAACCATGCACCACTCCTGTTTTTGCAAGCAGTTGTCACAAATTCCATTCACATTGGGCAGAAAATACTGTCAGGGAGTGGCTGTAAAATCTTTCAAATGATTCCCCACGCCTTCGCAACTCCCATGTTTCCTCCATGACTTTGCAGTTGTCTGCTCACAGAGCAGAAGGTGTGCGTTCAGAAATTTCCAGCTGCCTCCACGCCCTTTCCAACTTTCAGGATTCTTACAGCAGGCCTGTAATTTGACTTGTGACTTGATCATGTGTTAATCCTATCTGGCCCGACCTGAGAATGTTTGACCCAGGAAACTCCTGAACATTGCCTGGTCAACGGGTACATAGCTCAGTTCTTATGGCCCCCCTGCTGCTGATATAACACCACCAAGGAGGACATTCTGGTCTGACTATCAAAATAGATAAATTAATTAAAATGCCTAATTCTTAATATTTGAGACAAACATATAATTTTCCTAATATTGTAGTTATCTGCATCTTTCATTGGAGACTAAAGTTATTGCCCTTGCATTATAAACTTGTACAAGGATCGAACTCAACAAACTCCTTAATGTGTTTAAAAATGAGTGGAAAGAGAGAGAAGGCAGAGTGCCCAGTCAAAGAGGCAGCTGTTAGGCTGCTATCTATTGTTAGATGCTGGAAAGCATCATACGAATAAGGCAATAACCCAAGATCATGTCCTCAGGCAAGATGGCAAAAGGGCAGTGGAGGTGGGTGTGGGGGATCAGTAGGGAAGGGAATGGAAAATATAAACCTGCAGGAGCAGGGAAGTTGAAATACTGACAGATAACACTGAAAGCACACAATAGCTCATCAAAAGTACAGAGAGAATCTAACCATCAGGACCATACAATGGGCATCACCATCACTGATTTCCCACACTATCAACATTCTGTGATTTACCATTGAAGAGCAGCCCAGAGGCTAGGGATGTTGCTATGAGTAACTCACCTCCTGAGCTCCCAGAACCTGTTCTCCATCTACAAGACAGAAGTCAGGAGTGTTCTGGAATACTCCCCACTTGCCTGGATGGGTGCAGCTTCAACTACACTCAAGAAGCTCGACACCATCCAGGACAAAGCAGCCTGCTTGATAGGCACCACATCTACAAACATCCACTCCCTCTAGGACCGGCGCTCAGTAGCAGCTGTGAGTATGATCTACAAGCTGGATTGCTGTTATGTTTTGTTCTGCCAGGTCATTACCGAGAAGCAGATTGACAGTGTCCACACTCCTCCCTCTGCTTTACCAGCTCTTTGGTGTTTACTGCACTCTGGGGGATGGTTGTGCCTTTTCCCAGGAGCAGAGTGAGGCTGGCCCTGGTATCCCTCACTATCACTGCAGGCCTTATTCACCTCACCCTGGGGAAATGTGGTAACTCTCCTTTTCAGGGATTAGTTTAACCTCACCTAAGGGGTGCCTTTGAAAGGTTTTAGCATTGCAGTCACAGCCATAGCCTGGTCTGCAATGCTACCTGAGTGACTCCCATTCTCTGCACAGTGTGTCCCCTGATAAATTGCATTGCTCTTTTTCTTGGGGCCTCCAGCAGCTGATCCAGACAAGAGTTTGTGGATCAGCTTATAATCAGGGTCAAGGCTTATCTGAACCCAGTCACTCTCTATTCCTCTACTGCATTCTTGTGGAGTTTATGAACTCCTCACAGAGAATTCGTGTGTGAAAGTTTTTATACGTGGCTTCTGTTTCAAGTGCCTGAACTCACTAGTCCAAACTAAACTGCTCCAGTTTTTCAGGCAGTATCCTGAGAGGGTGGAAGTTTTGACTGGATGTCTCCAGCACTAATAGTACTCACTTCAGGTAACCTTTCTTTTTAACTGCCGCATAATCAATGGCACTTCCCTCAGGTAAGAGAGAGCAAACCTCGTGTGCTTTCCCCGAAAGCTTTCTCTGCAGCTGTAAGGAACAGTATTGGAAGAGTTTACACTGCAGTATGAAATGCCGGGATGAGGTGAGAGCTCTCATGTCTGCTTCATCAGTTTGGGAAATCAGTAAACAAACCAAGTCCTTAAGCTTGAATCAGTGATGTCTTTAACAGACAGTTCCTGCTCCTCAGCTTGACCTGTCTCAGTTCAAATTCCTTTTCCTGCCTTTGTTCCTGAAA
Organism: Chiloscyllium punctatum; assembly: GCF_047496795.1. Classification (NCBI taxonomy): domain Eukaryota; kingdom Metazoa; phylum Chordata; class Chondrichthyes; order Orectolobiformes; family Hemiscylliidae; genus Chiloscyllium; species Chiloscyllium punctatum. The sequence goes on from NC_092757.1 coordinate 52,588,786, forward strand.
TATTGCCTCTTCCCCCACCCCTTGCTGTTTTCTCCCTCTTACATTTATCTCTCTCTCTCTCTGCCTTCTCTGTTTTTCTCTCTTCTTTCTCTCCTTTCCTTTCCAGTTTTTTGAAATTCTTATTTCTGTTGTTCCAATTTTAATCTCTCTACTTCCCTCCTATCTCCTCCACCGGCCTCAATTTCCACCAGCGAAACATCAGCCACTTTTTAAAATGTTGGGTTTTATGGCTTTTGGCTGAAATCCTAATCGCAGGCACCTTGCTGAGATTTTTAACTGTTCGAGGGTGTCCTCCTGTTTTCCAATCCTTTTGCAGCAGAGTTACCAGAGAAAGTGGTAGATGTGGGTACAAGCACAACATTTAAAAGACATTTGGACAGGTACATGAGTAGAAAAGGTTTTTCGAGGGATGTGGGAGTAGTTTAGTTTTGGGAAGCTTGGTCAGCATGGATGTGTTGGACTGAAGGGTCTGTTTCCATGCTGTGAGACTCTCCAAGTCAACCTGGAAGATTTTAAATCCTCAGAAGATACACGTCTGAACTCTGCCAGGAAGGTACGGGAATCGATTGTGGACATCTTTTGGCTATATGCTCTTTATTATAAAAAATGTCATATTGTAATTAAAATGTCCAGGAGCACTTTGGGATTCTTCTGTTGTCATGGCTCCTGCTCCTACCTAAGGTCCTCCTTCACGAGGGGAGCCATCTTGTCCCATTGGACCTGTGCTTGCCTGAGTGAGGGGGCAGATCAATGGCACCCTGGCCTGCTACTGCACTTAAATACCAGGTTCTAGCTTCTGGGGAGGGAGGAGGCAGGAGATGGGGAGACCCATGCACCACATTGGATGATTCTGGAGTACCCATTTCTCTTTCCAGTGAAAATTAGACCAATGAGTATAAATGAGAGCGGAATCTGAAAGATAAAAACCTAAATGAAACAGTAAAATTATTGCAGACACATTTAAAAAAATGGTTCTAACCATTTAGGAACTTTCAGGAGAAAAAGAGAAGGTTAGATAGCAACAGAATGGAGGAGATGGCCAGTGTTGTTACTAATACTACAACTGACAGAGAGATGGAGGTGGGGTGAGCTGTTCCAGCACTATCTACATGGTGGAGCCCTACAGTTCTGGTCCCTCATGTCTCTTCCACTCTTTTTGCAAACTCTTTAGTAGCTGTGACTAATTTCCCGGCTCTCAAAGGCCTAAGATTCCCTCCCTCAACCTCCAGCCATCGTGCTGTTTGATGTTTGGTGTTTGATCATCATCATCATTATAGTGGGCGGTCCCTCGCAGATGAGGATGACTCTCTCCCACTCTCAGGGTGAGTCTGTAGGTCAACTAGGAGAAAGTGAGGACTGCAGATGCTGGAGATCAGAGCTGAAAAATGTGTCGCTGGAAAAGCGCCGCAGGTGAGGCAGCATCCAAGGAGCAGGAGAATCGATGTTTCGGGCATAAGCCCTTCTTCAGGAATGAGGAAGGTGTGCCAAGCAGGCTAAGATAAAAGGTAGGGAGGAGGGACTTGGGGGAGGGGCAGATTTCTCCAGCTTCCTCATTTCCCCTCCCCCCACCTTATCTCAGTCCCAACCCTCGGACTCAGCACCGCCTTCTTGACCTGCAATCTTCTTCCTGACCTCTCCGCCCCCACCCCCTCTCCAGCCTATCACCCTCACCTTAACCTCCTTCCACCTATCGCATTCCCAATGCCCCTCCCCCAAGTCCCTCCTCCCTACCTTTTATCTTAGCCTGCTTGGCACACCTTCCTCATTCCTGAAGAAGGGCTTATGCCCGAAACGTCGATTCTCCTGCTCCTTGGATGCTGCCTGACCTGCTGCGCTTTTCCAGCAACACCTTTTTCATCAGTGAGTCTGTAGATGACTGCACAGACTGATGGGCTCCCACAGGCTCTGTTACACTTGGGGCAGGTGGTGGTCATGGGAAGGGGGTGGGTGGACATGGGTGTGGCAGCTGTCTTCGCCTGGCTTCTATTTGTTCCCAATGGCAGTTCTCAAGGTTATGTGTCAATTGACTGCCGACGACTCACTCTGTGTAATTACTGAGGCATGGAGTTGGGCAACTTTGAAAAAGAAACAAAACTTTAGGCAAGCCGCTGAATGCATGAGGAAGCAGATGTTTTAAAATTTTGAATCTGTTCCTGTAACACACAGAAGGTTGTATATCATGTCTGAATATCAGCATGGCATAAAAGATAACCATCACTATTTCTGCCCCTTCTGATTTAGGTTACTCCTTTAGATTTTTATTTCTTTGATCAAGCTTTTAGTCATGTTGTAATATTGCTTCCTTTGCTTTCGTTTCGATTTTTTTCTCCTTTTGCATTGCTACAAAGTCCTTTGGGCTTTCTTCCCATATTAAAGGTGCTACATAAATGGACTCGGACTCATGTTTATTAGACCATTCGATCTCTCATTAGAAAGAGAAGCGACTGGTAATAATTTAACCTGAGAGCCACCACATCTCAGGCAAGGGAAGAGGTTGAGAAGGAGACTCCTTCGTGGTAACCTCAGCCAGTGATGGGAATCGAACCCACGCTGTTGGCATCACGTTGCCTTGTAAACCAACCCCCGTTATATTAATGTAAGTGTAATGGTTCCTTTGTTAGATTTTAAATAAAAAAGCTTCAAACAGTTTGACAGAGTTTGTGCTCTACCACATGATGCCTGCTCATAAATTCTAAGTCGTGGTTGGATCACAGGGCACTTGCTCTCCAAAGTGAAGCAATAATAACTGTTGGGTTCCAGCCCTATTGAAAGCAGCAGTCTTATCTCCCTTTTGGATGCAGCAGGTTGTCCCTATTCAAACCTGTTGATTTAATGGGTTGACTGTGTCTGTAGCTACAGCAGCTAAATTTATGATGCTGACTTATCATTAAACACAGTCCCAGTACCAGGCCCCATTTTCTATTGATGAGGATGATGATACCATTGTTCATTTGATGGATCATTGCATTGGGACACAGCACTGATTATATTTACTGAAAAGGTATGCATTACAATATGATTTAGTGTTGCATCAAGTTGTATTTAGCTTTCTTACTGAATGGGCTAATGACTAGGATGCAGGACGGTGTGATTGTTGTTGTCTAACGGAGATGTCGAAGGCTCATGGTCGCAGTGATAGGAGGTGGGTGAGTCAAACTCAGCTTCGATTCATGTCAGCCAGCTTGTAATGTGAAGCTACTCACATGGCAATAAAACATAGGCCAACTCGTTGAAAGTTAAAAGATATCCTTCACAATACTGAGAAACATTCTCCAAAATATGAGCAAACTCAAAATGTAAATTTTCACCTTTTGGATAGCAGCGTTATACATTTCCTAAAGGAGATTAAATATTGGTCATGCTCCTTCATTGAGAGATGAAACAACAGATTGTATGCACTTCTTTATAAAATGTTTCTACTGGACATGGATGACCTCTTAAGTCTTTGAATGGGTGATCTATAGGCACGAGCAACTCTGTTGAATGATTAGCTTTAGAATGATGGAGTCATTGGGTCACAAAAGGAAATCATTGGCCTATTGAGTCCATCCTATTCATATTGTCTTTCCATTGCAATTCAGTTCAATCCATTAACTCTCCTGTCTAATCCTATTTCCCCCAGTCATAGAGTCATCTAATATCATTTCCCTAGTCTAGTCCTGTACCATCCACCCAATCTAATTCCATACTCCCCTATCTAATCCAATTCTCCCAGTGTAATCCCATCCACCCCATCAAATCCCATTTCTGTCGCCTAATCCCATTCCTCACTCTAATCCCATTCCCCCTGTCTAATCCCATTCCCCCTGTCTAATCCCATATTCCTGGTCTTGCATTTCCGTGCATATCACTTTTTAATAGGAGGGACGTGATAGAATGGCTTCAAACTCTTTGTCTGTGTAATATTAGCTGGTGATAGGCGAGCACCCACTCAGCCAACCATTTAACAGAAATCTATGACACCCACCCAATCCGCCATTGCAGCATCAAACTGGCAAAGTTGCCATAGTTCTACTCTCGTATTAGAGAGCCATGACTGGCAGTGAGTTTAACCTCACACAAGGAATGAGGCTTTGAGTATGGCATCCTCGTGGTGACCTCAGAGTTGAACCTGTGCTGTTGGTGTTACTCTGCATTGGCTGTCCAACTAACCACACCCCCCCCCCAATCCCCCCAACCTCTGAGCCCCCTGCGATTGAACTCCTTTCTCTATCACTTCAGTAAGTGTAATCATTTACCCTGAAAAGAAAACTAGTCCCTGACACCAGCCCTCAACATGCCTTTTATTAATTACCAGAATTGCTAGTTGTAGCTCAATGGGTGGCAGTGTCCCTGTTCGAGTCAGATGATAGTAGGGGCTGGGAAGGTTAATAATTATAGCATTGAACCTAGACTGACACTTTAGGACAGTACTTGGAACATGCCATCCTTTGCTGAGGAACCCCCTACCCTCTAAGATCCTATGGGATTCCTACATGAGAGTATTGTATACTCTCTGGTGTTTTTGGGAGCATTAATCCCTCAACCAAGACCATTAAAACAGACATTCAATTCACCTGTACAAGTCTCATCTGGACATTAGCACATTGCTATGTTTATCACATTGTACACTTTTGTAGCTAGTGGTGCAGTGGTTGTGCATCCATGTTAATAAGGTGGGTACAAACCCCACCAATTGCAATTGAACATAATTTAAACTCAGTGGATAAAATCCACAGTTGGATGCTACTTCTGATAATGGTGACTGTGAGATGGGAGAGAAATCTGCTGTCCTCACCCAGTCTGGTCTACATGTGACCCCACACCCACAGCAACAAGGTTGACTTTTATATACGTTCTGACTAGGCTGAGCAAGCCTCTCCGTTCAAGTACAATTAAGGCTGGGCAACAAATTCTGGCCTTACAAATCACTCCCTGACCCACAATAAAACAAAACAAGAACATTCTCCTCCTCACTTCCACTCTGTTATTGACCTCTTACACTGCTCTAATGGAGCTCAGGAACAGCGCCATCTTTCAACTGGACATTTTCCAGTCTTCTGGACTTAATACTGAGTTCAATAATTTCAGATGTTGTCCACTTTCTCAGACAGGGGATATTGGTTATGATTTTGCTTTCCCCGTTTACACTTTATCTTTTATTTTGTCGTCCCATTACCTTTACTGCTTGCCTTGTACCATCATCCCTTCATCCCATAATCCCTTGCACCATCTGCTATTTCATTGCTCATATCTTTCAGCCGATCAGAGAGCTTCCTTTGGTGATTGCCCCACTTCCTTGTCTCCATACTTATTTAAAATCTCTCACATCTCTAACCTTTTCCAGTCTGATAGGTCATTTACCCAAAACATGCAGTTGGTTTCTCTCTCAATTGTCTGTTGACTTGCAGATATACGCGTTCTCACTGTGTTCTTTTCCTAGTTGAGAACAACTTTCACAAGAGAGAAAAAAAATGTGCTGTAAAATACTTTGGGAAACCCTGAGTTCGGGAAATACACTAAATCAATGCAAGAATTTCTCTAACTATGGCTCCTTGACTTGAAGTAGTTAATGAACCTGAAGAATGTGGAAGAATAACTTTTTTAAATGCAATTATTATCTTATCGATTTCTAAGAACAAATTCTCATTCACCTTAACCTCCATTCAGATTGAAAAGCTCTTCACATAACTCAATCCTTTCACTCTGGAATCAGCCGCACAGCTCTTGACCATCAAGTCCCAGGGTTGGAATACTATGGGTCACAATCAACAGAACCGAATACTACAATGTGACTGTCTCAGACCGGTGCTCCAATGACGTGACAGTACATAACCCAGGATTCATGTTTGCTTTACTAATTGCTGCACCAAGGCAATTGGAACTGATCAGGGATAAGTCAACCACTGTTTTCAGAACCATCCTCAAAATAATTTTAACGATGGGTGATGTCAAATCAGTGGCTCTGATGTGAGGCTTATTACATCAGTCACTCCAGAGGGAGCCCAGTGGGCTTCGCTCTGCCCCAAATCTTTCCAGCTGCAATCTGTGTCGACTTCGCAGGTTTTCCTGACAACACAAAGCTGGGTGTCACAGTCAAGCTGCCAGAGAGACGATGATCTGACTAATCAAATAAATGAACAATGCTTCCAGAGAAGGAGATGTCTGGGGAATTCTGGACAAGGTGAATAAGCTGTTCATCCCCAGCCCCCTAACTTCTGCTGACAGTAACCTCTTCAGGTCAGTTGTCATGATCACTCTGTCACTGTCTAGGCAAGAAATTGAACCATTTTTGCAGCTAAAAGGGAGTGAATTTCAAAGAGACAGCAAGCATCCTCAGTGCTTGCCTCAGTCCCTCATCCCTCATTGTCAACGAAACCTCCAGTTGGAGACAGGGAGCCCGAGACTCCGCGAAACCACGAGTCAGAACCATTAGCAACCATTTGCATTAAACTAAAGCCCCAGTGGATCTGAAATACGTTTTGTTTAAATACAGAGACATGATGAGACAGTATACAATTGCTCAGTTCTAACAGGCGAGCTCCTCAAACCAGTGTCCTCCCCATGGTGTTACACTCAGTCCTCCATGGCACAGGGGCTGATCAGCTGGGTTTGTTTGTAAATAATCTCAGAAGCACAGGCACAATGAGCAATGCAAAAGCCATTCATTAAACAGAATGGGTGGCTTTCCAGCTGAGACGCTGATAAATTAGAGGCCAGGAGCTGAGAAGCTGTGTCTCCAGGAAGCAGACTGGAGGGAGGCTGAGAGACTGATAGCCGCTTCCCACTGGGGCTGCAAGAGGTTTCACCTACAATCTTCCTATTCGTCAGTCACACGTAAGAACTCATTCTCAAAGAAGTACTTTAAAAGTGATGAATGTCCTGAAAATTTCTCAAAGTATTATTTTTACAAAGGAAAGTGATAGTTATTGCTTCCCAACTTGGGGTTTCTGTACCTCTCAACGTTTAGGTAAGATTTTGAAGTGTTGGGGCTTGATCTGGATTCCCCTGTGGGAATACTCCAGGGAAATGTAATTTCCTGTCTCTTACAAGTTCAAACTTACTGTTTTGAGGTGGTTATAACAGCTCAACAGTCTATAGCAGACTTCATTTAACTCATCCAATTCAGGATTCCCAGTCGATAGAAAGAGTTTTAAAAAAACAAGTAGCTGAAAGGTAGATGATCTGATGATGATACTAAATAATTTGTAGAAGCTACTGGTGCAATTCTGTTTTGTGTGTGTGAGAGAGAGAGGGAGAGAGTGCATGTGTGTGCGTGAGAGAGAGGGAGAGGGAGAGATGTGTGTATGTGTGTGCGCGCATGTGAGAGAGTGAGATGATTTTTTCCAGAAAGCTAACAGAAAGCTAAAGCAGCCCAGTGGCTCAGTGGTTAGCACTGCTGCCTAACAGCACCAGGGGCATAGGTTTGATTCCAACCTCAGGTGAATCTCCAAGTGGAGTTTACATGTTCTCCCCGTGTCTGTGTGGGTTTCCTCTGGATGCTCCACTTTCTTCCCACTGTCCAAAGATGTGCAGGTTAGGTGGATTGGCCATGCTCAATTATCCATAGTGATAAAGGATGTGCAGGCTAGGTGGATCATTCATGGGATTGGGTGGGATGCTCTTCAGAGAGTTGGGTGTGGGCTGAAAGGCCTGCTTCTGCATTGTGGAGTGTCGATGAACAGCAGGGCTGAACTCAAACAGGATATGTTTGGAGGGTGACACTTTGCTTTCCACCTACTCTTTTCCTGAAGTTCCTGTGGATAAGGAAGTAAAATTCTAACAGGACTAGACAGGGGAAAAGCAGGAAGAATGTTCCCGATGACGGGGAGTCCAGAACCAGGGGTCACAGTCGAGGGATTTAGGACTGAGATGAGGAGAAATATCTTCACCCAGAGAGTGGTGAGTCTGTGGTGTTCTCTGCAAGTGGTCGAGGCCAAAATATTGAATGTTTTCAAGAAGGAGTTAGACATAGAATGGTGGGGCAGGCTTGGAGGGTTGAATGGCCTATTCCTCTTCCGATTTTCTCTTTATCGATGGAGAGTGAGCACCGATCCATACCCTGTTAGTTTGACAAGAGTCTCACCTTGAAGTGCGTGCAGACTAATTGACATGGAACTTAGGAAGTCTTTCTTCCAGGATACATGGTATTTTGAAAGAAGGCAAAATGGAGGGAATGTGAGACCTCCATAATAAAGGAGTGTTGGAAGGAAGAATCTCGACTCAGAAATTCAGAAATTAGAATCAGTCTTGTGGGATATGGTGGATTAATGTTACTTCTGCAATTATGCAATTCCATCTTACAAAGGAGGTGAACTCACACCAGTGTGTAATTGTTTTAGCCACGAGCTGAGTCAACAAGAATGGAAACAATGTGGAGGAAATATATAATTGTTTTTGTATTAGCTAAAACTCTATGTCAGAAGGTAGACATTATGGGCAAGTAGATAAGATGTTGTGAGGGGATGAAGTTAAGCTAGATACGCCTGTACAAACAGTAGGTATAAACATGTGCTTCCCACTTTTACAAAAACACAGGAACAAACCCCAATTAAAAGGGTCATAGGGATCAGAACGGCCTCGGGAAAGACACAGATGAAGGGGGTAGATAATGATGAAGAAGGGATATGCCTAACAATGACCTATAACAGGGTAAGGTCAAACAGCCTTGTGAGACCAGAAATAAGCATTTTATCACAGACAAGGCCGGATAAGGCAAGAGGCAAACAGGGGTAATGGGGGCCGGTCTTAGGGAAGTGGACGATGTAAGCAGGGGAGGGAGCAGTGTAAAACAATAGACATCAAATCATATAAATGTTATGTATGAATTGAATTTAGTGTGTGTATGTCTTTTGCCTCTTAGACACGGGACAACACACCCACTTGCAAGTGTAAAATAAATGGCACTACTGATTCAGATCTTGTCTTGGACTGAAATTATTGAAGTGAGTGGGCTTTGTTTCTCACAGTCTGGATTGGGATAAGGAATGACCAAGAGCAGCAAACCCTGGTAGGAGTAGTTTATGGAAACTCCGAACATGTTGAACAAAGCATTATTCAAGAATGATGGGGAAGTCACAACGATAATTATGGGAGACTTTGTGTTGCAGACGTTTCGTCCCCTGTCTAGGTGACATCCTCAGTGCTTGGGAGCTTCCTGTGAAGCGCTTCTGTGATCTTTCCTCCGGCATTTGTAGTGGTTTGAATCTCCAGTTGTCAGTTCCAGCTGTCCGTTGCAGTGGCCGGTATATTGGGTCCAGGTCAATGTGCTTATTGATTGAATCTGTGGATGAGTGCCATGCCTCTAGGAATTCCCTGGCTGTTCTCTGTTTGGCTTGTCCTATAACAGTAGTGTTGTCCCAATCGAATTCATGTTGCTTGTCATCTGCGTGTGTGGCTACTAAGGATAGCTGGTCGTGTCGTTTCGTGGCTAGTTGGTGTTCATGGATGTGGATCATTAGCTGTCTTCCTATGTAGTGTTCCTATGTTTGTCCTATGTAGTGTTTTGTGCAGTCCTTGCATGGGATTTTGTACACTACATTGGTTTTGCTCATGCTGGGTATCGGGTCCTTCGTTCTGGTGAGTTGTTGTCTGAGAGTGGCTATTGGTTTGTGTGCTGTTATGAGTCCTAGTGGTCGCAGTAGTCTGGCTGTCAGTTCAGAAATGGGACAACACTACTATTATAGGACAAGCCAAACAGAGAACAGCCAGGGAATTCCTAGAGTCATGGCACTCATCCACAGATTCAATCAATAAGCACATCGACCTGGACCCAATATACCGACCACTACAGCGGACAGCTGGAACTGACAACCAGAAGCGGCAGATTCAAACCACTACAAATGACGGAGGAAAGATCACAGAAGCGCTTCACAAGAGGCTCCTAAGCACTGAGGATGTCACCTAGACAGGGGACGAAACATCTGCAACACAAATTCCCAGCTCGGCGAACAGAACCACAACAACGAGCACCCGAGCTACAAATCTTCTCACGGATTTTGAATTATGGGAGACTTTAATCATTATACAGACAAATCAGATTAACAATGCAGGCATACTGTACTGGTTTGGAGCACAAGATCATGTAAAGCACTGAAAACTAATTCCAAAACCTTTTGTTCTCAGAAACTGGCAGAGAACAGGCTATTTTCTTGCAACAGAATGTCAATGTAATCTCATTACACATTGGATTCTCTGGGGAACAGTGATGATAATATGGTAGAATTTCAAATTGAGCATGAGAGTCACACACTTAAATCCTAATCTGGTGTTTTAAACCTATGATGTGGTTCTAAAGGCTGAGTGGTGTAAGGTAACTGGAAAATCAGATTAAAGACTATGACAGCAGAAAAACAATGGTTAAGATTTTAAGAATTATGTGTGAATTATCAATGAATATAGATTCTGCTGAGAAATAAAATTGAACAGGTCACATGATTTATCGATGACTAATTAAACAGGTTAGAGCACCATTCACTCAAAACTAGAAGCTTAAAACGTTGCCAAAAAGAGCAGCAAACTCAGAATTGGGAGAATTTTCGAATCTAGCAAAGAAGAGCAAAAATTTGCTAAAATGAGACATTAGAAGGAGTGTAAGATAGCAAAAAATGCAAGAGACAAAAACAGAAATTGTTGGTGAAACTCAGCAGGTCTGGCAGTATCAATAGAAAGAAAGCAGAATTAACACCCTACTTCAGAACCAGCTGTCAGCTTTGACAGTGTTCTGCTTTCTTTCTACAGATGCTACCAGACCTGCTGAGTTTCTCCAGCAATTTCCGCTTTAGCTTCAGATTTCCAGCATCTGCTTTTAAGAAATGTCAGAGCTTCTACAAGTAGGTAAATATGCTGCTGTCTAGATTAGAGTGGTGCTGGAAAAGCACAGCAGGTCAGGCAGCATCTGAGGAGCAGGAAAAATCGATGTTTCAGGCAAAAGCCCTTCCTGATGAAGGGCTTTTGCCTGAAACGCGATCTTCTTGCTCCTCGGATGCTGCCTGACCTGCTGTGCTTTTCCAGCACCACTCTAATCTAGACTCTGATCTCCAGCATCTGCAGTCCTCACTTTTGCCAAATATGCTGCTGAGTAGAGGGAGCTGGGTGTCCTTGTGCATGAATCACCAAAAGTTGGTTTGCAGGTGCATCAGGTAATTAAGAAGGAAAATGGAATTTTGTCCTTCATTCCTAGATGGATGCAGTTTAAAAACAGAGAGGTTATGTTGCAGCAGTATAGGGTGCTGGTGAGGCACACCTGGAGTACTGTGTGCAGGTTTGGTCTCCTTACTTGAGAAAGGGTGTACTGGCACTAGAGGGGGATGCAGAGGAGGTTCACGAGGTTGATTCCAGAGTTGAGAGGGTTGGCTTATAAGGAGAGATTGAGTAGACTAGGGTTATATTCATTGGAATTTAGAAGAATAAGGGGGGATCTTATATAAACATATAAAATTATGAAGGGTTTAGGTAAGATAGAAACAGCGAGGTTGTTTCCACTGGCGGGTGAGATTAGAATTAAGGTACAAAATAAGAGGAAGCAGATTTAGGACTAAGTTGAGGAGGAACTCTTTCACCGAAAGGGCTGTGAATTTGTGGAATTCCCTGCCCTCTGAAGTAGTAGAGGCTACCTCACTGAATGTTTTTAAGGCAAAGATAGATAGATTTTTGAACACTCAAGGAATGAAAGATTATGGTGAGTGGGCAGGTAAGTGGAGCTGAGTCCATGAAAAGATCAGCCATGATCTTATTGAATGGCAGAGCAGGCTCGAGGGGCCAGACGGCCTACTCCTGCTCCTAGTTCTTATGTTCTTATGTAAACAGGAAGCCAGTGTTGTGGTCAAAGGTGCAACCAGTAGGCTAGTTAAATGGGAAGCGGTGAATGTATTTTATTTTGGTTTTCAAAAGGCATTCGATAAGGTACTCCATAAAAGATAAGGTGTAATAATAGGGACTGTGTTGGGAGCTGGATGCACTCAGGATCATCCAAGATGCTGAGCACTTCATAGATAAGAGTTTTAGTGAGGTGGTCACACCTAAGGTGCGAGCAGACAAGAGCTGGGTGACCACCAGGAAAGGCAAATGGGTTGGGAGAGAATGCAGGAATCCTCTGTGGCCATTCCCCTCGAAAATAAGTATCCCATTTTGGATAATGTCGGGGATGAGGGGTCGGGGGGATAACCATTCAGAGGAAAATAGCAGTAGCCAGGTCGGTGGCACTATGATTGACTGTGGGTCACAGTGGGAAAGTGTACAGTTAAACAGGACCTTAATGATAGGAGACTTATTATTTAGGGATAGATAGGAGATTCTGAGACCACAAATGGGAATCCTGGGTGGGGTATTGCCTCCTGGGTGCCAGGGTCCAGAATTTCTTGGTGCAGCTGCAGAAAGTTCTAAAGGGGGAGGGTGAGCAGCCAGAAGTCATTGTGCACTTTGGCAAAAATGACACAGGTAGAAATAGGGATAAGGTCCTGCGGAGTGATTATTGAACTAGGAAAAAAGTTAAAAACCCATCAGTGGCTATTTCCAGATTACTCCCAGTGCCACGTGCTGGTGAGGGTAAGAGGACAATGATATGTCAGATGAATACATGGCTAAAGAATTGGTGCAGGGGGCAGTGATTCAGATTTTCAGATCATTGGGATCTTTTCTTGGGTAGAAGTGACCTATTCAAGAGGGATGGGTTGCACCTGAACTGGAGGGGACCAATATCTTGGCGGCCAGATTTGCTAGTGCCACAAGGGACGGTTTAAACTAGACTGGCAGGGGGTTGGGATCCCCAACAGCAAGGAGGTGAGTGTGACGCTGGAAGGAGATACTGTAATCAGAAATAGTAAAGTGAAGAGACAGCTCAGACTGGAACATGACAGGCTGCAAGCTATGCCTATTGGATTAAATTGCATTTATTTCAATGCAAGAGGGCTGAAAGGTAAGGCCAATGAACTCAGGGAATGGATAGGTCTGTGGGACTGGGGCATTATAGCCATTACAGAAACATGGCTAAGGGAGGGGCAGGATTGGCAGCTTAATGTACCGGGGTACAGGTGCTTTAGTCGGGACAGAGGTGGTGGAAGGAGGGGAGGGGGAGTTGCATTATTGGTGAAGGCGAGAATCACAGCACTAGTCAGCGATGGAATAACTAAAGGATCATCAAGTGAGACTTTGTGAGTGGAGCTAAGAAATAAAAAGGGGATGGTCACATTATTGGGGTCGTACTATAGGCCCCCAAATAGTCAACGGGAATTAGAGGAACAAATACGCAGGGAGATTGATGAGACTTAGAGTCATAGTTGGAGAGATGTACAGCATGGAAACAGACCCTTCGGTTCAACCTGTCAATTCATATACCCATCCAAATGCCTCTTAAATGTTGCAATTGTACCAGCCTCCACCACATCCTCTGGCAGCTCATTCCATACACGCACCACCCTCTGCGTGAAAAAGTTGCCCCTTAGGTCTCTTTTATATTTTTCCCCTCTCACCCTAAACCTATGCCCTCTAATTCTTAGGGAGCAATAGGGTTGTCAATGTAGGTAGTGAATTTTAAAGTTAAAAAAAATCACACAACCCCAGGTTATAGTCCAACAGATTTATTTGGAAACACTAACTTTCAGACCGCTGCTCCTTCATCAGGTGGTCGTGGAGAATGAGATTGTAAGACACAGAATTTATAGCAAAAGTTTACAGTGTGATGTAACTGAAATTATATATTGAAAAAGACCTGGATTGTTTGTTAAGTGTCTCATCTTTTGGAATGACCATGTCGGATTCAGTTCTTTCATATGTAAATCGCAAAACCTTCTTTACAAGTTACATTCTCAAGTGAACTTCAACAATAAGTGCCATGTCGGCCCAGATAATGCATTGAAGGTGTGAGGTGCCCTGTGTGAGGCTGTCTGTGCCCCAATGTTCAGACTGATTCTATTTTACAGAATTTTGCATGGATTCATGCAGTTTTTGAGCAAAATAAAATGTAATTCTATTACAAAATACAAATTCACCCCACAAACTTATGTGCGCGCGAGTGTGCATGTGGGTGTGTGTTGGGGGCTGAGTATGAGTCTCTGTGAGAGAGAGAGAGAGAGAGAGAGTCTGTGTGTGTGGTCTGTGTGTGTGTGTGTGTCTGTGTGCATGCACGCGTGTGTGTGAGAGAGTGGAGAATGTAGTGGGGTCACCTATAGTGCGACAGGAACCCAAGGTCCCAGTTGAGGCCACCCCCACAGGTACCGAACTTGGCTCTCGGCCCCCTGCTCGGCCCCTTTGCGTTGTTGTCTGTCTCGAAGTCCACCTTGGAGGATGGTCACCTGAAGGTCCAAGGTTGATTGTCCCGGACCGCTGAAGTGTTCTCCGACTGGGAGGGAACACTCCTGTCTGTGACTTAGATAGGGTGGAATTTGTTAAATGCGTTCAGGAAAGTTACTTCAAACAGTATATAGATGGTCCTACTCAGGAAGGGGCAAAACTCAACCTACTCTGGGGAAATAGCACAGGAGAGGTGATATAGGTGACAATGGGGTGCACTTTGGGACCAGTGACCATAGTTTACTCAGAGAGTAGGAAGGGCCTGGAATGCCTTTAAGGGCATTTAAATGGTCATTGGATAAACATATGGATGATGGTGGAATAGTGTAGGTTTCACAGGCCGGGTCAACATTGAGGGCCGAAGGGCCTGTACTGCACTGAAATGTTCTATGTTCTACAGTTCTATTAGTTTTTAAATTGTTATGGAGAGGGACAAAACTGGCCGACAGGTTCAAGTTCAAAATTGGGGTAGGGGGAACTTTGATGGAATTAGACAGGAGCCTTCAGGGGTTAACTGAAGTTGTTTGTTTACAGGCAAAGGGACGTCCAGCAAGTGGGAGGCCTTTAGAACATTAGGTTTACCTTACATGAGGATCAATGGTCGACACAACATCGTGGGCCGAAGGGCCTGTTCTGTGCTGTACTGTTCTATGTTCTATGTTCTAACTGAGGTAGCTAGAGTTCAAGATTTGTATGTTCCTCTGAGGGTGAAGGGCAAGGTTGGCAGGAATAGGGAACCCTGGATGACAAAAGGATATTGAGGGTTTAACCAGGAAAAAAGAGGTGTGGCTCAGGTTCAGGCAGCTAGGATCAAGGGAATCTGTGGAGGTATACAGGGAGTACAGGAGTTTACTGAAGAAGGAATTCAGGGGTGCCAAAAAGGGGGCATGAGATAGCTTTGGCTGAGAAGATTAGGGTTAATCCAAAAAGGTACTTTAAGTATATTAAAGGGAAAAGAATAATTAGAGAGAGAGAGAGCATAAGCCCCATCAAGGACCAAAGTGGACATGTATGTGTAGGACCGCAGGAGGTGGCCAAGATGAGAAAGACATGAAGAAATGGGAATTTGGGGAAGTTAATGGTGATATCTTGGAGACAGTCCATATCACAGTAGAGGTGGTGTTGAATGTATTAGAATGTATGAAGGTGGATAAATCTCCTGATCCTGATCAGATATATCCAAGAACACTGCAAGAGGCTAGAGGAGAAATTGCGGGGGCCCTGGCTGATATTTTGCATCATCGTTAGCCATGGGTGAGGTCCCGGAAGACTGGAGGGGAGCAAATGTGGTGCTCTTATTCAAGAAGGGCTGCAAAGAAAAACCTGGGAGCTATTGACCAGTAAGCTTAATATCCGCGATGGCAAAGTTACTTGAGGAAGTTCTGAGAGATAAGATATACATGCATTTGAAAAGACATGGTTTGATTAGGAGTAGGCAGCAAGGCTTTGTGAGTAGGAGATCATGCCTCACAAATTTAATAGAATTCTTTGATTAAGTGACCAGGAAGGTTGACAAGCGTAGGGTAGCAGACATAGCCCATATGGATTTCAGTAAGGCCTTTGATAAGGGTAGGCAGATCTGGAAGGTTAGATCGCTTGGAATCCAGGGCAATCTGGTAAATTGGATACGAAATTGGCCTGATGGAAGGAAGCAGAGGGTAATAGTGGAAGGATGCTTGTTGGACTGGAGGCCGGTGACTAGTGGAGTGCCTCAGGGTTGGTGCTGGGCCCATTATTGTTTGTTATCTTTATCAATGATTTGGATGAGAATGTACAAGACATGATTAGTAAGTTTGCAGATAATACTATAATCGGCGGCATTGTCGACAGTGAGGAAATCTATCAGACATTTCAGCAGGACTTTGATCCGCTGAGGAACTGGGCCGAGAAATAGCAAATGGAGTTTAATATAGATAAGTGTGAGGTCTTCCATTTTGGAAAGTCAAATCAAAGTAGGAGTTTCATAGTGAATGATAGGGCCTTAAGGACTGTAGTGGAACAGGGGGACCTTGGAGTTCAGGTGCACAGTTCTCAGAAAGTGGAGTCACAGGGAGACAGCACAGTGAAGAAGGCTTTTGGCACACTGGCCTTCATCAGTCAGGACACTAAGTATAGACGTTGGAAAGTTATGTTGCAGTTATACAGGACATTGTATTCTGTTTTGGTCACCTTGCTATCGGAAGGATGTTATTAAACTAGAAAGAGTTTTTTGAAGAAGTAATGAAGAGGTTTGATGAGGGCAGAGTGGTGGATGTGATCTATATGGATTTCAGTAAGGAGTTTGACAAGGATCCTCATGGTAGACTAGTTAGCAAGGTTAGATCACATGGAACACCGGGAGAACTAGGTATTTGGATTCAGAACTGGCTCGATGGTAGAAGACAGATGGTGGTGGTGGAGGGTTGCTATTCAGACTGGAGGCCTGTGAGCAGTGGGGTGCCACAAGGATCGGTGCTGGGTCCACTGCTTTTCGTCATTTATATAAATTATTTGAATGTGAACATGGGAGGTATGGTTAGTAAGTTTGTAGATGACACCAAAAGGGGACAGCGAAGAAGGTTACCTCAGAGTACAATAGGATCTTGATTAGATGGGCCAATGGGCTGAGAAATGGCAGATGGAGGTTAATTTAGACAAGTGTGTGGTGCTGCATTTTGGAAAAGCAAATCTTAATCCACTTAACAGTAAGGGCCTGGGGAATGTTGCTGAACAAAGAGACCTTGGTGAGCAGACTCATAGTTCCTTGAAAGTAGAGTTGCAGGTAGATAGGATAGTGATGGAAGTGTTTGGTATGCTTTCCTTTATTGGTCAGAGCATTGAGTATAGGAGGTTTGACCTAGTTTGAGTGTGGGAGGTCATGTTACGGCTCTACAGGACATTGATTAGGTCACTTCTGGAATTTTGCGGGCAATTCCAGTCTCCGGAAGGAAGTTGTGAAACTTGAAAGGGTCCAGAAAAGATTTACAAGGATGTTGACAGGATTGGGGGATTTGAGCTATAGGGAGAGGCTGAACAGGTTGGGGCTGTTTATCCTGGAGCATCGGAGGCTGAGGGGTGACTTTATAGAGGTTTATAAAATCATAAGGGGCATGGATAGGGTAAGTAGAGAAGGTCTTTTCCCTGGGGTGAGGGAGTCCAGAACTGGAGGGCATAAGTTTAGGGTGAGAGGGGAAAGATTTAAAAGCGACCTAAAGGGCAACTTTTTCAGAGAGGTCCTGCATGTATGGAATGAGCTGCCAGAGGAAGTGGTGGAGGCTGGTACAATTACAGCATTTAAAAGGCATCTGGATGGGTATATGAATAGGAAGGGTTTAGAGAGATATGGGCCAAGTGCCATATGGGATTAGATTAAGTTAGGATATCTGGTCGGCATGGATAAGTTGGACCGAAGGGTCTGTTTCTGTGCCGAAATGTATGAGGATGTTGCCAGGACCCAACAGTCTGAGTGAGAGGGAGAGGTTGGACCAGCGAGGACTTTTTCTTTCGGGCATAGGAGACTGAGTGGGGATGTTTTAGAGGTTATAAGATCATGGGAGGCATGGATAGGGGGAATGCACTCAGTCTTTTCCCCAGGATTGGGGAATTGAGGACTAGAAAGCATCAGTTTAAGGTTAGAGGGAAAAGAATAAAAGGGAACCTGAGGGGCAATCTTTTAACACAGTGGCTGGTACGCATATGGAAAGACCTGCCAGTGGAAGTGGCTATGGCGGGTACATTAACAACACTTAAAAGGCATTTGGACAAATACATGGATAGGAAAGGTTTAGAAGGGTATGGGCCAAGTGCAGGAAGATGGGGTTAGCATGGATGGACATTTTGGTCGACATGGACCAGTTTGGGGCAAAAGGGCCTATCTCCATGCTGTAGGACTCTATGACTCTGTGACTCTAATGATTAGTTTGAAAGTATCTCTATAGCCATGGTGACTTAATTTTAAAAACCAGCATAAGAGCTCTGGTTCTTGGATCCTGCTGGGGCTTTGTTTACTTTAGCAGAGTTTTATAAAGACAGAGTAAACAATTAATTTGTTAGAAAGTTCTGAGAATTGTGTTTTTTTATTTGGCTTCGAGGAAATGACCATAGCTTAGAAAGCCTTTTAGTTTTAGTGTGTACAATCTTGGCTGAAGCTGGGTGCCCTTCATGAAAAGAGATGATTTATAACCGTTAAGAAATAGGAATGACAACCAAACCCGATTTCAGTCTGGGATCTGACTTGGAGTCACAGAGTCATGGAGATGTACAGCACAGAAACAGACCCTTCGGTCCCACATGTTCATGCCGACCAGATATCCTAAACTAATCTCGTCCCATTTGCCAGCACTTGGCCCATATCCCTCTCGACCCTTCCTATTCATATACCCATCCAGATGCCTTTGAAATGTTGTAATTGTACCTGGCTCCATCACTTCCTTTGGCAGCTCATTCCATACACGCACCACCCTCTGCATGAAAAAGTTGCCCCATAGGTCCCTTTTAGATTTTTCCCCTTTCACCCTAAACCTATGCCCTCTAATTCTGGACTCCCCCAACCCAGGGAAGAGACCTTGTCTATTTACCCTATGTCCCTCATGATTTTATAAACCTTTATAAGGTCACCCCACAGCCTCTGACGCTCCAGGGAAAACAGCCCCAGCCTGTTCAGCCTCTCTCTATAGCTCAAATCCTCTAACCCTGGCAACATCCACGTAAATCTTTTCTGAACCTTTTCAAGTTTCACAACATCCTTCCGATAGGAGGGAGACCAGAATTGTTCACAATATTCAAACCAGAACCAGCTCCATCAGAACAATTGCACAGTCTCTTACTTCTTCAAATCATGCAGGTGATGGTTCAATGCCCACTGGAGAGGGCAGATGAGGCTCAGCCACAAGATGCCATCTGCACAATGCAGCCCTTCTTTCTTCCTGCACGGGGAAAGCTGATCTGTGGAGTGGGACTTGAATTGCTCCCAGCCTCTGTTTCATAGGCTAGAGGGTCACCTTTGGCCAATGGCCGGCGCCTGAGAGTGACCAATCTGAGATTGGGGAATGGGTTTAACTATTACAGGGCAGGGATTGAACCCTGGCCCAGAATGTGCGAGCAGACCATTTCTAGGCAGATAGCTGATCCCACAGCAGACAAAGGGTTTGCCAGTAAACACTGAAGTGATCAAAGAGAAATGGCTCGTTTTTAAAGTCAACCACTGGTGGTTACAAACGGGGAGGCAAAGTGCTCTCTTGAAAGCGATAGAAATGAAAACTGGGCAGATTTTGCAGGAGTGACTGAAAAGGGCGGCACTGCTGCCTCATAGCGCCAGAGACCCGGGTTCAATTCCCGCCTCAGGCGACTCTCTGTGTGGAGTTTGCACGTTCTCCCCGTGTCTGCGTGGGTTTCCTCCGGGTGCTCCGGTTTCCTCCCACAGTCCAAAAATGTGCAGGTTAGGTGAATTGGCCATGCTAAATTGCCTGTAGTGTTAGGTAAGGGGTAAATGTAGGGGAATGGGTCTGGATGGGTTACTCTTCGGAGGGTCAGTGTGGACTTGTTGGGCCGAAGGGCCTGTTTCCACACTGTAATGTAATGTAATGTAATCTAGTAATGTGTGTTTAACTGTCTTGTGATGGAAATCCCACAGGAGGTTATTCTACTTCTTGTCCGTGGCTGTTCAGGAGACATCAGAAAAATGAGGGGAGCAATTCCTAACGCTAATGTTTCACTGAGATTAAGACTGGGAATTTGGGGAACGTCTTGAAAACTTTAATCTCCCATAGATTTTGCCACTTGTACCTCACCTTGTCATACAGCACCACCCTGTGGATGTAGTGAACATTGAGACAATGTTGGGATTTGTAATAGTTGAGCTATTTTAGGATGATAAAGACTATTGTAAAATAGTTCATTGTGTATCCTATGATGGAGTTATCATAGAATCCCTATAGTGTGGAAACAGGCCATTAGGCCCAACAAGTTCACACTGACCCTCCGAAGAGTATCCCAGCCAGATGCATTCTCCTACCCTATTACTCTATATTTCCCCTAACTGATGCATCTAACCTGCACATCCTTGAACACTCTAGGTAATTTAGCATGGCCAATTCACCTAATCTGCACATCTTTGGACTATGGGAGGAAACCGGAGTAAACCCACGCAGACACGGGGAGAATGTGCAAACTCCACACAGACAGTCACCCGAGGGTGGGATCGAACCCGGGCCCCTGGTGCTTTTAGGTAGTGGTGCTAACCACTGAGCCACCGTGCCGCCCTAAAAGTGTGGAAGGTCATCAAAATGAAAATGAAAAGATGAGCCAAACAGCAGCAAGAGCTGAATTATCACACAGGCTTTATTGAGCAATCCCTATTTTTTTTACGATTCGGAGATGCCGGTGTTGGACTGGGGTGTACAAAGTTAAAAAATCACACAACACCAGGTTATAGTCCAACAGGTTTAATTGGAAGCACACTAGCTTTCGGAGCGTCGCTCCTTCATCAGGTGATTGTGGAGGGCTCGATCGTAACACAGAATTTATAGCAAAAATTTACAGTGTGATGTAACTGAAATTATACATTGAAAAATTGATTGTCTGTTAAGCCTTTCATCTGTTAGAATACAGTGATAGTTTCACTTCTTTCATGTGTAAATCACAAAACCTTTTTTTTAAAAGTTGCATTCTCGGGTTAGCTGTTAACAATGGTGATAGCTAGACAATATGTGGAAGGTGTTACCGTTTTTTACAGTTACCATTCTGGTATCTTTGGGCACAGCGCAAACTGTGGGTGAGGTGTGGCCCCCAAATCCACAATCCA